>NC_071534.1:1929722-2579444 GCF_026979565.1 Vidua chalybeata
AGTCATATCTACTTCACCACCAATTGGTGTAGAAAGAAGTTTGTCACCTAGAATACTTTTCAAGCACTCTGCCATCACTTCCTGCTGTTTAGGGCTGCAGTGGTTCTCCAAAGACAGTACAAGTGGATAGGCAGATGACTGGAAATATAATTTTAGGATTTTATTAATAATAAATAAATATAAGGATAATTGCTTTTCCAAAATATCTTGCAAAAGTCCCCTTGGCAATCTGTATTTACTTTCATTTTCAAAACATTCCAAATACAGATCAGTTGTTTCAGGTTAGTAAGACAATAAAAAAGCTCACATTTGTGGAAAAGAGAAAGCATAATTGAAGAAGAAAAATTGCACCTTCAGAAAGTTAAAGCAGAGCTAGACATAGGCAGAGGTGTAAAAAGGACTGCTTTGTTTTGGTTTTAAAAGGTAAAATCAGATTCTAAAATTAAAATTGACAACAAAAAGCAGGATTAACTGTTTTTTGCTTTAGTTTATGACAGATTTTTTTTGTTTACTTTTCAAGCTGATAGTCTCCCCAAAGCTTGTTCAGAAATTATTGCCTTTACATGAACAAGCTATGCATATTTTTTATTTTTCATAATATCACAGACTTTTCTAAGGACAGTCTACACTTTATTCATCCCAGTACTCAAGCAAGGGTAATTGAGTAAAAATGAAAGGTAAAAGGTGAAAAAGGGAAATTGAGTAAAAATTAGAGGATAACTCAAAAGAAACACATCCATTTAAATACATAAGTAAATCTCATAAGTTGCCAGTAATACTGGTGGCTACCAAAAACATGGTCTGAATGAAATCTTTGCCCAGGCAGAACCTGAATTGTCAATAAGGAAAAAACCACCATTTTATGTTTTTCCTGTCTTTACATTTGTCCCCTGAGCTTTTGCTATTGACTGTTAAGAGAAGCAAAGCTCAGCCTGCATGGACAGCTGGTACCAACCACTACCTATTGTGATTTTATCATCTCATTGGCACTCGGGCTTGAGAAATGAAGTTTGCATCAGAGTTAAGCACAATATGTTGTGTACTAGCACGAATAGGAGAGTTATATCCAATGAGTTTTGAAAAACAATGGAATAAAATCATGGTTTTAATTCCACTTTTAAAATTAGAGACTAATTAAATTTTATATAGAAAACAGAACAGAAAAAACACAGCTTTGATTAACACTGAGAAGGCTATAAATACATATGTATAAAAATCCACATAAATTTATGATCATGGATGTATATATTCTCACACATAATGCTGGCCTGATTCTGAGATTTATCTTAAAAGTCATTCAGCACTTCCTTTGAGCAGGAATCTTGCCAAAAAGCCTATACAAAAGCCTGAGACAATGCCAAAAACTCTCCAGATTTCAGTGCTTTTCCAGAGATAGGCAGAAGGAACCTTGCCCTGAGGAGTCACCTGACCAAAAAAACAGTAGCTGCTAACATTTATCAGGGTCAACATTCAAAGTAAAAAGAGAAGAAATGGAAAACAGAGCCTCAGACTCATCTGTTATCTAATATTTTTGTCTATTTCATAAATTCACATGTAGGATAGAAGACAGACTGATAGCAGCAGAAGAATAAGCAATATAAAAATCTTTAAAAGATATAAAGAAGGAGGAAAACATCAGACCAATTCTGAAGTAGTTCTTCAATTTATATTCAGTCCTTGTTTAAATGATCTCAGGTGAGAATTCCACCTAAGAAGCTGAGTAAGATCACCTGAATCCTTTGCACTAAGTTTGGTGTATACTCATTATCAGGAAAAATTATTATGATTCCTTTAAAAAGTTTTAAAAATACGTTAAGAACAAATAGCAGGATTGCTCTGTAATTAATTTTAACAATACTCATTGCCACAGGCTCTGTTTCATATTTTTTTACCCTGGAGAATCTAGAAGAGCCACATCCCTGGCTTAGTTAAAGCCACCATTCTAACCAACTTATGTATACATGCATATATCTATACATACCATAAATGCATACTTGTCAATCACACGAATTACAGAACGAAATGGAATTTTGCTTGTTAAAGTGTGACCATGATACACAATGGGTTCATTGTTGTTGCCATCCCAGCAGTCAATCTCCAGGCAACGACATCCTTTTAAGAGAGCACTTCAGAAGAACAAGAGAAATCATTTTACAGCCAAAAGAAAGATACCACAACTTTTTATGCAAGTTGCTGTATTTCTGATTGCAAGCACAGTGATTAATTACAGAAAAACCACCTTATTTTCATCATAAATAAAAAGAAATCATACAGAATTGTACATATATGAGACAGACATACCTTCTGTTGTTTATTTTAGGTGTGTTATATAATAAGCTTTGTTAGAGCTTTAAAGAATATGGGATTACCTGATTTATCTTCTTTAAAAGATTAAAAACAAGGGTCATAGTTTTCAATAAATGAATTTTGGAATAAAGGCAAATTTCCACTAAAAATAAAATAATAAATATTTTAAATGGTCTTTTGTGTTAGTCTTCCAAACTTGCTTGCAATTTTGGGAATCACTGTATTTAAAAATCCATTGCACTTAAAGTATCAGGTTGCACTTGGTCTTTACATAAGTCAGTTCTTCTCCCCAGCCCATCTTCCTAAGAGGGAGCGCTAAAGTTTCTCAGGCACTTTGACTCGACTGCTTTAATTTTAATATGTTAGTGGCATCCCTTAAACTCTTAGGTTTCTAATATTTGACTTGCAACTAACTGAAACAGTTCTTATAAACTCTTTTACTTAATTACCAATCTGTCTTTTACACGCTGCTTTTCACACATTAACAATATGTCAAATATGCCTGTAGCTGATTTTAGCATTTTCCTAACACAAATAGTAGATAAAGAGGAACAGAGTGGGGGTTATACCTTCTTTGCAATTACTTTCAGCAATGCAGCATTAACATAATGGAATTTTAAATACTGTTAGAAATGCAGTATTGTTTCTGATGGTTGCAAGTCACTGTAGAACATTAAGAGAGCAACCAAAAAAAATTAGTTCAGATAGATGATGGTTCCAGCTGCTTTCTCTTCACTAAAGCAGTACAAATAATAGGAATTCTGGACACAGCTCTTCCCAATTCTTAATATATCCTGCCCTCAGTGTTGCCTTTATTACACAATCCATTTCCATCTTCCCTGCCATCCTGGTCACCATCCTCCTGGAGTTATGCACTGCAGAGGTTCCTCTCCCTGCTGGCTACTTGAATGCCCACATTTTGTGGTTTTGTTGTTTCTAAACTGCCCACATGCACTGGCCACAAATGTCCTTGACACAGACATACTCCAACATACATCTTGTGTATTGAACAGATTAGAGCTTGCCCGGGAATTTTACATTTCTTTCGGGAGTTATTTATTTTTGCATGGTGTGTTGAGATTAAAAACTGATTTAATTGTGTACTGTACACCATACTATAGATTTCATTTGCTGCAAGGTTGATTTTTTGAGATGTAAGTGAAAAAAATAAATTGTTTTCAGACTATGAACAGATGGTTTGGCAAATATATTGAAAAGTGTACACACAAAATAAAATACCACTCTCACATTTTCAACTTGTATCTTTGATGGCTTTGTCCCTTATTGCCAAGTAGGATTGTATGCGACTTAGTATTCATTTTTTAAAAGCCGAAGAATGTTTAAAATATTACAAAACAATGTCTAAATACCTGGTATATCCCCATAAATGACTGGGTCCCATTAGTTGGTCAGCTATCAAGTAGGTGTTGTGAGAAGATGAAATAAAATAGTCACACAATGGCCGGGTCATATCTTGATAGACGCTCTTGTGCTGGCTTTTAAATATTGAACATTCGTCTGAGTTCATGTACCTTATAAATCCTTCAAATGACATCTGCCTTTTCTTCCTCACTGAACAAAACCAAAAGGAAAGAAAAGAAAACTCTGTCATGAAGCCACTCTGATGGTTATATCTATGTACTTTCTGAAATTTTTAATAGCCAGTTCTGAGCACTGCTAAAGGTTATAGAGCACAACATTTTCCTGCAATTTTAAAATTCATAACAAATGTATAAACAACACAAAATCAGATACATGTCACTCTGGAGCTGAATTGCTGTGGTTCAAACTTTTGAAAGGAAATAAATGTGTTTTGACACTTTTATTTTTCTATGGACAGCAGTAAGAAGAGTTTTCAGTAATCCTAATTAAATATAAAGTAAAATATTTGTTGTTTACTTTGGAAAGTGACATGCCAGGCAATGTACTAAGAGAATCTTCTTTTCTCTTTTAAGAGAACCAGGATTGTTCTCAAAAAAGTCAGATAGAAATTCTTAACATAATCTTGGAGAAACTAGCACCACATATCTTCCCCAGGGGTAGAAAATTCCGAATAAATATTGATCAAATCATGTTTAGAAATATTTGAAATAAAAATAGCATCTTAACAAAAGAAATAACTGCCCACATAGATGAATTGCAAATCAAGCTTATTACACTGCTGCATTTAAAATAAAATGAACTAATTGAGTCCATACCAGTGACAGTTGTCCCATTTGTTCTGGTTTTGACTGATTTAATGGCAAACAGAGCCATTACACTGCCAGCTACTGCTCCCAATGTCATGTTTCGAATGTAGTCATTTTGCAAATGATAAAATCTCAAAAGTCAGCTTTGCTTCAAAACATAGCTTGAATTAGTGAGGGATTTTGCCCAGTTCTTACTCTAAAATAACTTTATTGTCACCAAAGCAGGCCAGTAGTGAACAAGCAGTAAATAATGCAAGATTATTTTATGCTAACAATAACTTAGAAGTCAATGTATACA
Source organism: Vidua chalybeata (assembly GCF_026979565.1). Classification (NCBI taxonomy): domain Eukaryota; kingdom Metazoa; phylum Chordata; class Aves; order Passeriformes; family Viduidae; genus Vidua; species Vidua chalybeata. The sequence continues at coordinate 1,934,517 of NC_071534.1, forward strand.
AACTTGAAGACTGGAAATATCTGCAGGAAAATCCCCTTTTCTGCCCTGGTAATTCTTACTACAGATGTAAGAATCAGAATGTACAAGTTATATTTGCTATTATCAATCTTTGAGGTGTGACAGAGTGAACGTTTTACACCTGAATGAGAATTTACAGAAAATAATTATTTCTCAATTACACAGGTCTTTGAACTAGAAAACTTGCTGTTTTACAATGATAAAGAAAAACAGAAGGCCATCGAGACATCAAACATACATTCACCCCACAACTGTTATTCCTACCAGAAGTCTTTCTGATATTATTTTTCCAGACTTCCATTGATCAAGAATCCTCAGACAACCCAGTAAAACCATTGCAACAGCTAAACAACTTTATTGTCAGGAAATTTTCCATAATTAGGAAACAGAATTTTACCCTGAAACTTCCTTGCTGTCCAAAATATCTGTTTAGTTTGGTATTGTTTCTCTCCTCTTTTTTCACATTCTTTCACTGATGAAAACTGCTCTCACACTTCCCTCATTCCACTGCTTTCCACAAAAACAAACCCAATCCACAACATCTTTCTGTTTCAGATTTCTGATAATTTTCATTTTTCTGCTATCCACCAGTGCTGTTAATCTTTCACAGGAGAAAACAGGGTACTATTTCTTCATGGAATGTTCTACAAACCACTACTCACCTTTCTCTTCTTAGAAAGATTTACATATTTATTATTTGCTCCATTTTTTTTTCCAAGTAACTGACAGTGTCTACTTGCTTGGATGTTCCTTTTCTAAAATAGATATTACATTTGAACTTTTCCAGTCTTTCAATTCATCATTCATTTCCCCCCTATTTTCAAAAGTAACCTTTGACTTGTATTAGCCAAGTTTGTTACAGTCAATTTTCTAAGAACTTGGATTTGTCAACTTGTCTTCACTGACCTGATTACATCATTTAAGCAGGTCCTACCCTGTTTCATCCATATTTGTGACTGAGATCTTACTCAGATTGATAATATTACAGAGGAATTTCTTTGGTCTTTTAACTAAGAGATTTGCAGGATGACTTCTTGCCACCCTGATGACTCTTGAAAAGTGTAGGTTATTTAGTATCTTGGCTTAGATTTATCCACATGCATGTGTTATATTGTTCTACACTTGTAACAACTGGATTAAGTTTCTACTGTCAGGATCTTTAAAAATAATTCTGATTTTTTTTTTATGTTGTTTAAAACAGAATACACTCATCCTGTATGCTTTGCCTATAATGAATTCCATGACCTGTCTGGATTTCATTTCTGATTAATTTCTTTTTCATGGTCTATATATTTCTCTGAGCAGTTACAAATAGAGCTAGTAACTATTTGTGTGTGTGGGGGAGGGAGCATTTCTTATTTTCTAACAATTTTTACCTTTTCTGCATTTGTTTATTAAATTAGTGAAAAATACTGGCTTTTCAAAGTCTTGCTTTTTTTCTGAATTATTTATGATGTTTTCCTGGCTGTTCTTGTCATTGACAAAAGTTAACTGCAATATTCTCAAGAGAAATTAATGTTTATGCAGATATACTGATGACCATAATCCCCCAAAAATGAACACCTAGTGTTGTTTTGTTAGTCAATATGTAAGCTTGTGGACTTCAATAAAACATTCAGCTCATGTCTCCAATCAACAGCCTAATAATCTTTGTGTTTTTACAGAGCTTCTTACAGGAGCTGAGGAATAGCCCAGTCATACTGTTTTCTGGCCATTTACAGACATTTTCTGCTTCTCCATTAAAGGAAATGGGAATTCATCTCCATAACTGTTCCACAGTGAAAGACTTTCATCAAGGCCTTACATTTCTCCCCTGGAGGAACCTCAGCCTTTTTCTCCATTAGGACCTTTTAGCAGTAGTTAGGGTGCACACACATATCCATTCCTTGTAGAAAGGGAAGGCAAGAAAAGATTTCTGTCTTCTTGTTGCCTCTTTCTGTTCACAAAGTTCAATGATTTTTTTTCTTGCCCTCCTCTTTTGGATAGTGTAGAATTCATTTTATTAGCAATATTCTTTTATATTGTTTGGTTTTTCTAAAATCTGATTTAAGAAAAAATATTTTTCTCATTCCTCCTGTTAAAGTAAACTCCAGCTCTGCCATATATACAAATACTGTCACATCAGAGAGGAATTATGGATATAACCTGAGTATTTGAAAGACTCTGATTACATTATACATTATTTTCAGTGTTTATTACATTCTGCTTTCTTATTTATCTTGGAACGTTTTTGAAACTATTTTTCTTCCTCTTTGGAAAGAAAAAAATTGGAAACTTTCGTGAGATGCTTGCTGCCCTAAAGGCCTGTAGAGTACCCACACTGAAGCAGAAAAAACAAGAAATCACTCTGCACTGGCCAGAGCCTCCTGCATGACCTGTTTCCTCCTGAAGGCTCTGAGCACAACCTGCAGCCCTTCTGCACTGAAGCAGAGACTGGGCAGTGGGGAAGAGAAGAGCCTGAACTGAATTTGAGACTAGGAAATGGGGAGAAAATGTGTTTCCCATGGTTTTAAATATATGTGTGTGCTCTTTGCTTCCTAAGAGCTAAATCAGTAATTAAATGTCTGTGTTACTTGGCCCCCAGAGATAGTGATGTGGGTACAGATATGTTTGCTGGGAATTTTAGGGAGAACTCATGAAAAATACTTGCAATCAGAGACCAGAGTGTTCCTCTGCTATACTGGAAGAAGGAAGCTTTCAATCACTGTTAAAAGTCAGGCAGAAACGTCATCAGATGGAATTTCATACAATGAAATTTGACTACTTTACATCAGAATGAAACATTCATGCTCTAAGGGAACAGTAAAGAGAGAAGTATTTCCTTGACTAAAGTAAAAATACAGTGATTCCTTTTCTACTCTGAGTTTATATTCCAGGAGGTTTTGTTCTGCCTTACTTGCACCTATAACTGGTGCATACTGGAATAAAGTATCTATCTGAACAGTCCAGTTCAGTTTCCTAAGGTCCTATAGCTCATAATCACTTTAATTTGAAAATTTTCCCTGAGACTGGATATTTACACACCCTTTCATACATCTGAACTATTGTGTCTCACAAATCCAGCCACAGCCATTGTCTGTTGAGATTTTTAAATCATCTTGCTTGCTTCACATGATTTTTTAAATTAAATCTGTAGGACTTTGACAGAGATGTCTGCTTTATTAAGTTTGATTTACATTGGCCAATGGCATCAAATGCTCCCTTCTGCAAATTTGTGCTCTACATCCTGCTGTGTCTCCCACACACATGCACAAAAAAACAAAAAAACAAAAAAAAAAAAAAAAAACCAAAAAAAAAAAAAAACCAAAAAAAAAACCTTCACAACTGTGTATACTAGGAATAAACTGAAAATCTTTTTTTGCTTCACAAATGCATTCGGGATTACTCAAAGTCCTTATCTGACAGATGCACCAGGCTTATATTCTTATTTACAAAGCAAGCTGGTTTTTTTAAGACAGGATTGCATTTTTGCCCTGTTTTTGTATTGCCTAGCAGTAAAATAGGCAGGAGTGGAGTCTTTGAATGGCACTACATTATAAATGATAATGGGATGCACCTTCTTATCCTCACTGTGCCTCTAATCCTATCCATGTAAATGAGAAGTACTTTTTTAAAAGACATATATACTAAGCTTTTTAAAAATTCATTTAGTTGGCATGTTTTCTTTAATCTCATTTAATGAGTGGAGGCTTCTATTCAAAGTTAATAGTAAAATGGGCAGATAATGGGATGTTTGGGAAGAGCAAAACTGAAACTGGGGTGTTACCAGGACACAACTCTCAGATGTGAAACACATATTCGTATTTTGTGATCAATTCCATAGAAATGGCTCTTTCTGCCAAAAGTGCAATCTTTTAGCACACACATGAAAAAATCTGTTAGTGTAGCATTTTGACATTAGGCATTTAAATTGTATAATAAAAATGAAAGAGTAATTCATTCCTGAACTAGCTACAGTACCCACAGAGAGTAAATTCAGAATTATGTGGCCCAATAGCTTTGGAAATCTCACTGCACAAATGTTAGGGATGCACTAAATGCCATAAATGGATTTATTGAAATTATATGTAAAATGTAGTCATTGTTTTTACCCTAATCTTGACATACCAGTGGTATCACATTGATGAGAGAATGGTCATTACTACTAGCAAACCTGTCAATCAAGTGTCAAAACCTGCCCTTTTCTCCTTCTGTAAAGCACAGGGCAAGGGTGACAGATGAGTCCAACAGATCATCCTGATGAAGAATGTTCTGTAGCAAATTCACAATGACAGTTACACAAAATGGTCTATCACAGCACCATACGAATCTTCTCTCATGTCAATCATAACTGGAACTTTTCAATAAATACGTTTGAGTGGGAGTTTGAATTCACTCAGAAGAGCACGAACAATACAGTGATTATTTTGTTCAGCAAGATTATTTCCAATTACGAGACAAACAAATTTATCACAGGTGAAGAAACAAACAAGAATTTGGCTCAGCATCTGAAATTTAAACCAGACATCAAATTAAACCTATAGAAACATCAGTTGATATTTACAAAGTGTTTTCCAATGGACTGAAGATTTTTCATTGTTTAACCGTGTTATAGCTTTGAACTTTCCCATCAAAACAGGTAACAGAAAACAAAAGGAAACTTTTAAACTGGTAACTTGTACAATTAGTAAACATTAGTTCTTCTGAAAGAGTAGAATATGTTCAATAAAATACAGTCAGATTTGAAGAACAATCTGAGAGAGTAAAGGCATAAGGAGTCATGTGTTTTGCAGCTATTACTGGACAGTAAGTGCCTCTTAATGAAACGCCAAATGTTCTTCTGCTTCTCATTGAAAAAGTGGCATTTCTCATTTTCTTCTTCCACCACAAGTCAGCATAGAAAATCCCAGGAGAAATATTTTCTCCTTATTTTTTTTTTTCCTTTAACCAGTTATCAATTCCACCCATTTTCAAAGACTGGGAACCAAGGGAACGGAAGAATTAAACACATTCCACTGAATAAAAAAACATCTTGCAACAAAATGCAGCTATATCTTTTTTGTAGCTGAGTTGTAAATTTTGCCACAAGTTGAAATCAGTGAAACTCAGAAGTGTTACGCCCCAACTTGGGGCACCTCAAAATAGGTGAAGAACATGTTAGAGATTTATGAACCCCTCTTCATCTCAGAGTTCTTGTGACTCAGAAAATCTTACACAGGCACCTCTGAAAATCTTACACAGTGCTTCTGCAAGGAAGTCAGAGGGACATCAAAGTCTTGTCTGAGGCCTTGAGTTATCACTAAATAACTCAAGGGAGAGAAGACAGTGTTGTAAGCAGACAAGAACAATGGCAGAGAAGAACCTCAAGAAAAACAAATTGAATATGGTTTGTAATGAGCTGAAGAACAGAATTTATAGAAAGACTAAGAAGAAAAAAAAAGAAGAAATGGCAGAAAAAATAAGAGAGCAGAGAAAGGAGAAAAAATGAAAGCAAATTAAAACACAGGAAGAAAAAAATAATAAATAGGTGAAAAGATATGCTTTAGAAGAAATAAAGATATGAAGTTTGCAAAATACAGTCATTGAGAGAAGCACAATAAATCAGAGCTAGATATAAAATAATTTAACTGTGCATACCTTCATCAATGGGCTCATACTTCATAATAATTTCTAAGGCAGTTGTTTCATTAGCTTCAGTTTGAAATTGTTCTTTTGCAAGAAATTTAAGGAGCTGGCCATCAGGTAGAATGTTGCCATCTGTTGAGTAAGCCTTGAACAGTTCTTCAAATTCAGGTCTGTGTACAAGAGCTCGATAAATTGCTTTGAAGTCATCCATGCTAATTATATCTCCAGAGTGTTTGTCAATGGTTTTCTGAGGAAAAAAAAGCAACCAAAAGAATTAAAAAAAAAAAATCAATAAAACAACATGCATATATACAAAGTTATGCACCAAACATTTTTTTATAACTGACCACAGGAGTGAGAATCATAGAAGAATCCTCAGGCAACAGGGATTACAATAGATTAAACTCCTCAACTTTTAGATTACACTTTGTGTGCTACAAATATTTTATATAAAGTAAAATGGACCATATGACATAATTAGGGTCTAAATAAGTACAATAAATTTAGATTTAATGCATTTTTAATATTAAAACACTTCGTAGAAAATATCTAAAATGCTATGCATTAAAATAAATGTGCAGCATAAAACTTACCAAGTGGAAAATATATTTGGCATAATACCTCTCCAACAGCTATTTACACCAAATGGTAAATACTGTCAGTGAAATTTGCATACAAAAACAGCAACCAATAATCTTAAAAATTAAATAAGGATGACCAAATTCTCAAGATAAACAGGTCTTTTATCACTTCAAATAAACACTATCAAAATTTGAAGATGATATTTTATAGTAACCTATGAGCTCATGTTCTACTCTTAACAAGCCAGAATGTTTAACTTAGATTAATTATTCACACTCTCAGAATTCTTGAATTGTAAGCTTGTTTTCATAGAGCTGACAAAATGTTAGCCTAGTAATTACTTTCAGTGTTTCAGTATAAAAGCTAAAAGAAAAGTTAAAAGGGCAAAAGAATTTGAGTAAATTAATACTTTTTCTGCCTTTTGTTTTTTTCTCAGGTTTAATTCCATTTTTCCTTTAAAATTTTCTACCCAAAATAAGTAGCTGCATACGAAATATAAATGTTTCTATCATTTTAGCCTGAATCATTCCTAAAAGTTGCCAAATTAAGAGAAATCTGCAGACAAAATTGCTCACAAAAATCACAAACAAATGGCAATCCACTGCCTCAGTGATCATCACTGTAAGCTGATGAAAATTCCTAATTGTTGGCTCCTTAAACTGAGACTGCCAAAGAGGCCAAGTTGCAGCATCCAAAACATGGCACTGACTATGGCTGGCTTGGCTTCCACAAAAGTGTCTATAAACAGGAAATTGCTTACTTGAGCTCTGGCTGCTCTTTGATCAAGACTTTGGATTACTGCTAAATAGTTTTGAAGCCATACCATAAAACCTAAAAGCTGAACAATCCATTGCCAGTTCCTTCCTACTGCAGTGCAGTTCCTACTGTACCTCTGAATAAGTACAATAGGAATAAAAATATATTAGATAGCTAAAACATTATACAAATATAATATATATATATATTACATATATAACATATATATATATATATATATATATATATATAAAATATATATTAGAGAGCTAAAACATTAAATTTCAGGGGCAGTTCTAGTGAAAAAAAATCTTACAAATCAGTGCTTCAGTATTCGCTTTGAGTTTGGGAAAGAGAATAATAATGATCATTTTTAACAGAAATCCCTAGCAAAAAATACTTCTGTACAAATGCTAATTATACACATTTCATTACTGCTGAGAAATTCCCCATCAAAGGTTGATATCCTCAATCCAATTTTTAATGTTCTTGACAATATGACAAATTTGCTCATAACCATTAAGCAGGAAAAGAAAATACCAACTTATTTTGGAAATAAACAGTCTATCAGGACTTGGAAGATGTTTACTTAGTTACTGGCACAAAGAGAAGCTGGGCAAAAATTTAAAGTTTCTATTTTAGTTGCCTTTTAATGAAATACAGACAATAATACTACACAAGAGAGCTCTCCAAACTAAAGTGATAAAAATCATGCCACTATAAAAAGATATTCTTACCATTTTTTGGGGGTAGATTTTTATCATTCTTATTTTTATTAATGCACATTAAATCTTTGTTGTTCAGAAAAAGAAGAGACAAAGTCTTGAGAGAAATTATATGAAAATTTATTATTCCTTAAAACTGTAATATTCATATCGCTCAAAAGAGTGTTACAGTAAAACAAACTCAAAGAGAAGAGACAATAAAAAAAAACAGATTATTCCTTAAAATAAGTTTTCTAGAAAATGTATTTTGCTATGTATAACCATTAGATTAACTGCTGAGCTGTAGTTACTGACAATGATGTCAGTAAGATTCCCTCCCAGAATGCCTTGAATTTTTACATGTTATTACACTGATTAAATACTTGAGCCCCCCCAAACTACTGAACACCTGTAAATCTCTCTCAAATAGCAAAGAACACCTAACAGTACTGCCATAAATAACTAGATCAGGCTACTGGGCATAATAGGTTGTTAAATACAACTAGATCAGACTTGTTCTTTGCAGGTCACTTCCCTCAAATAATCCCTCTCTTCTCTGCCCACAGCTGACCATCACTCTCAAGTTCCTGACAGAAACCAAAGTCAGGGAAGATAGAGGAAACAGTGAGAAGTATTTTTAAGTTCTCAAGAGGTTGTCTAGGTTGGCAACTATCTCCTTGCAGTGCAAGTTCCAAAACCACAGGGAGCCTCTCTAGCCAGGGTTGAGCTCATGCTGCTGCTTCTACCTTGGCTTGACAAGGCAGACAGCAATGAGGAAGATAGAGTGAGGAAAACTTAGTGCCTCCCTTCTCATGACTTAAAAGCTTCTGACTTGCCATAGCTAATTCTCCTCTGCCAAATCAGGACAGAATCAGCCAGCTGCTTGCAACATTCTCAAAAGAATCATCTATATAAATGTGTAAATAAATAAATATACATATATTTTTATATATATACACGCACACACTTGTTTCCATTGCCTTAGGGAAACAGCATTACCAGACAGCTTGTTTTGGGGGAAAAAAATGAGGTAAAAGGGAAAACCTTACATCTTTTGAGTCATTACATGAAGAGCATGTACACCCAGTTTGTGCCAAGGCACTCAGTTTTGTAGTATTTGCTCACAGACAAGATCTGCTTGGCAGTAGTTTGCTTACCTACACTAAATTAACTCATTAAGTCCACTTTCTAGCTGGATGGTGTAATCCTCATGGAAATCTCTTAAACACTGCCACGTCTCAAGGCCAAATCCTTTCCCTGGGGGTTAGAGTGTAATTCCCATCCATTCAGGCACACCTCTTAAATATTACAAGAGAGGTGTAGTGGAGAACAGAATGAATGTGTGCTGGATCTAAAGCCTGAGCAGCTCAGACAAGCCCACGTTGTCCTCCTGGCAAGAGGACTTTGATGAAATTGCTCTCATGGCTCTGCCCAGCAGCAGACAGACACATCTGGGCTCATTACCTTGATCACACAAGAAGCTGAATAGGATGAAACCAGAATGCTTTAAGTTTTCTCAAGTGTGGTCATTCACAAAAAAAATCTGGGAATCAAAATCGACGTGTTTTCCATCTGACATGAATTTGTTGTGGTGAAAAGACAGAGTTATGGATGTCAGTCTCTTCTCTGAGTACCAAGCAGTAGGACAAGCAGAAGGGGACTCAAATTGTGCCAGGGATGGTTTAGATTGGCTGTTAGTAAAAATTCTTTCACTGGAAATGTTGTCAAGCATTGGAACAGGCTGTCCAGGGAAACATCTGAGTTACCACTCCTTGAAAGCATTTAAGAGACCTGTAGATGTGGTGCTTAGGGACAAGGTTTAGAGGTGGACTTTTCAATGTATGAATGGTTGGACTCAGCGATCTTAGAGGTATTTTCCAATCTAAATGATTGTGATTCGAATGCAAACCCTGGAGGAAAATTCTTTGCTAATTTTGCACACACTCTAGCATGAAATAGATTTCCCAAAAAATTAACTTGAAAAAAATCAGCAAACGTATGATGTGTGTAACTGAACTTCTAAACTGTTATTGCTTAATGTACATACACCTTACCTTGAAAATATGTTTTAAATGGTCTTCATCAAAATTTATTTGCATTTTTTCAAGCAGCCTCATGCAACCCTCTAAATCAATATTCCCAGTTTTGAAATCATTCTGAATGAGATTCCAAAACCACGTATGAGATGTGAGGTTAAGGAAGATTCTGGCCCACTAATGGGGGGGATGAGGGGGAGAAGTTTAATTTTGTTAAACCTAAGAAGACTGTGCTTTCCTGTTCTCATACTCTAGAACATCCTTGTCTTTTGACCTCTGAGAATGCAGCAGGCCCCGAGGTGTGCAGGAAGAGATTTCTGCTCTGACCTCGGAGACTCGGAGGGCAGTGGCCAGAAGGGCTGAATGGAGGGCGTGAAGGAGATCCGGGGGTGCTCAGGGTGCAGAAAGGGCTGCGGTGAGAGGAGGGAAATGTAGGGAGGCCCAGGGGACTCGGCAGTGACAGGGAAGGGCAGGGAGTGCCAAGAAACACCAAGGAATGAGTGCCACCAGCACTGTGCCCCCCTAAACGTTATCAACCAGCCTGGCTGACAGGAATGGCTGCCCCAGGCCATCCCTGCCACCCTCCTGTGTGCCCAGGCCAGCTCCAGGCCTGAGGGGAAAGCAACATGTCGGGGGGTCCCAATGGCAGCTGTCACAGGGCAGGGAGGGGAGAGGAGGAGGAGAAGGCAGCAGAGGAAAAGGATATCTGTTCTCATCCATGGCGGCTGCGCCCCAGCCCCCTCACTGCAGCGGCATTGCCAGCCCCTCGCTTGGGCTCACAGTGGGCTCCTCATGCCCCTGCACGCTGTTCGGGCGGCGTGGAACGCTCGCCCCCATCCTTCCAGTGTCGCTGCAGTGCCGCTCTGGTGATGTCACAGACCGCGGGCGCCCGGCACAGGCCCCTTCCTGCGCCGGCCTGCCGCCATGGTGTGCCTTCTCCTTCCAGCACAAAGTGTCTCCCAGGCCCTGCCCTCATCACCGGCTCCCAGCCTTAGGATATCCCACACGTGCCGAGGCGGGAGCTGTGTCAGGCCGGGTAGGCCTTCTGCAGCCAACCGTGCCAGCGTCCTCCTGGGGACTTTGAGCTTGTCCGAGGCCTCTCTGCTCTGGGGAGAGGTGACAAGCTGGTGAGGCAGGAGGTCACCACAACATCTTCCCCCATAAAACCAGGAGCACTGTGCTACCAACACACTGCTGCAGCGTGGGGGGAGCCCCTTCTTTGGGCCTTGGGGAACCAGCCGGATCCATGGCACGGGGTGATGGTGGATGTTGGGGAACGGTGACAGGCCACCCCAAAGGGCTGAGACGCCACCCCAAATGGCTGTGAGGCCACCCCAAAGGGCTGGAAAGCCACTCCAAATGGCTAGGAGGCCGCCCAAAAGGGCTAGGAGGCCACTCAAGCTCTCACTTCAGTGCAGGAAACTGTTGTGCCCTCAAAACCAGCCCAGGCAAGAGCAGCTGTCCATGTCCTGCTTTGAGGCACACCAGAATCAGCCTTCAAATCATTGGGACAACCTTTGGAAATCAGGCTGGACTTTCACCCTGACTCCATTTCCCATTTCGCACTCATTTTACAGGGATTCTTCTCCAGGCAAACTGCTTCAAAGTTGCCAGCTTCCATGTAGCTGTCAGCAAGCCTGAGTGAGACTCTAAATGTGACAGACCAAAGGCAGTTTGCCACAGGTTTTATGAAACTTGTGAAAGCTGAGGACACCAAGTTTTGTGTTGACATTCTGGAAAACATTCAGGTTTTGTCAGACGATATATGGGGGGAAAATCTGTCAAGGAATTCCCTGCTACTCACGCTTTTATGAACTGGAATAAACTATTCCAGTATTCAGATCAGCAGCTGAACACCAAGGTCTCCAATGCTGAAGTGCCTCAATGCTTACTGAACTACCATCTCTGTCTGATATGATGGCCTAAATAAAAAACAGGAGGACAAGACAAAATGGAGTTGTTTAATTGATTTATTTCTGGATCACTCAGGAGAGTACAGAGACTTCCATCTGTCAATCACCACTTTAAAAATAATTCAGGTCTGCAGTGACTGGAAATAATCTGGGGTTTTTTTCTGGTTTGTTTTTTTTTTTTTCCCACTTTCTTTATGTACTTTTCAAGTACTTTACCAGTAATTGTCAAAATGTCAAAGGCAGCACAATGTTATAGATGAGATAGTAAGCAAATTTTTACTTTCCTTTGTAATTTTAAGCAAAAATTATATTCAATTATGTAGCATCACACCAAATGAAACATTGATTTTTAAGGGAGCTGGTATGGTAGATTGGCAAAGATTGGCATATAATATCTAGATTTCTCTCATTGCCACAGAACCCCTGTAAATTCAGCCTTCAGGCTTTGCTTGTGCATTTACCTCTGAATCCCTTATACAGGCACATGAACAAAAGGAAGATCAGGACACTGGAGGAATAAATTTCTAATAGACAGTGCAGAAGATATCTCAGGACTGACCAGGGATGTAGGCTGGGTGTTGCAGCATTAAAGAATAAAGTAATGCAACTCCCTTTCTCCCAGTATTCATTACAAAGGCCAAAGGAATGCATGTGATTTTGGTTTACTTTCAAACTGTGATAGTGATTATTTCCTAATATTTATCACAAATTATTACAAATGCCCACCATCTTTGCTGTTTTCTCTAAACATAACTTTTAATTAGATTTTCAATGGAAACAAAGTTTAATTTCAAGCACTACTGTAAACACTACATTTTAGTAAATACTCATCTGTATAAATAAATACTCATCTGTGGCTTTGGAGAGTCACTGCTGACTGACCATGATTGCTTTCATTGTCTTGGTGTTAAAATGTCATCGAGAACTACACATTGCTATGATTTTGAGGAGAAAAAACATTGTGCAAAAATGGGCATCTTCAGGTTACTCTTTTGAAGGAAAATGAAGATTTTGCATACTTCCTGCCCTCTGATTTGGGAGGTTCCTTTCTCTATGTATCTGGATATGATAATTTATTTCCCAGAGAAACCAATGCAGCTGAACAGGGAAGAAAGGTGGAGCACAGAGAGCATTTTCTGTGCTCCCTTGGTTCTTCAGAGAGAGCTGCATTACCTATGGGTCATTCTCTTTTCACCCCACAGCTGCTGCTGAGATCCATCCAACACCAATCCAATCCAATCCAATCCAATCCAATCCAATCCAATCCAATCCTTGAGTGCCCGTGTTGCTGCTGGACACCATTCAATGAGCAAGCAGTTGTCTTTACATGGAATTTGGTTGAATATGTGATTATTTCTTTATTGAAAGTAAAAGTAGTTTTATTAAAAATGTCATGCAACCCAGGGCTGCTATAATGAAGATGGCCTGTTGGGAGTGTAGTTTATATCTGCAGTACCAAAAAATAGAAGAATTTTTGGGCATGGATTTAAGTGCTAACAGACACAGATAGAACATTAGAAATTCTGGATTGGAAAAAATCACTTTTTTCACAAATATTGAACATGAACAAACAACAGGGAATAATAAAGAACAATGAAAAAGACTGCACAGTTAAACGACTTTCAGTTTCAATATTTATTCCACTAGATCAATCCCTTATGAGATGCAAATATATGGCATTTTGCAATACACTTTTTGGTTCTGTTGAATTAAATTCTCTCTACTTTAAAATGCTGTTTCTATATGGCAAAACAGTAACAAGGAGTGCAATAATAAAAAGCATTTAATATTGCAGTATCAGTCTATCAGTCTACCTTTATGAACTTTTCCTTTTCTTTCAATTTCCTTTCTCTGTAAAAGAAGGAATCCATGAAACCAGAATCTGCAACAAAAGCTGCTCAGAAGGATGGAATTTCAGCAGAATAAATGTTCTGATCTGACTGAAAATACTCACTCATTTTTTTGCAAGCTATGAAATTAATCTGGAAAAGGTATTTATGAAATAGGCTTTGTCAATTTTCCCTCTACATTCTCCAGGATGGGCTTGAATTTTTTTTTTTTTTAATTTCTTTTGGAAAGTGGAAACTTGGGGAAGAATAAACATTATGAGAAGAAGCTGAAGGTGTACACCTCCATGGAAAACTTCAGGGAACTTTTATTTATATACTTTTGTGGCTCTGAATGTCTTTGAGACTTAGTTGCAACTGCTTGTTTTTTGTCTATAAATGATTTTTTGTTGTTGCATAGGGAATACATGCCAACTTTCATTATCTTTATTCCTAAAATAGCCTCCTTTTCTCTCTAATGCTTTGAAAACCATTCACATTCTTATAGCTCCTTGTGAAACCTCTTTTTTTTTTCCAGTTTCCCTGTATTTTAACAAAAGAAATGAAGGATTGGCACTTATAATATATGAATATTTATATCTACAACAAAAACAAAAATTCAAGTTTTCCAGCTGTATCAAGCAGCGGTTTTCCACTGCAGTCAGGAGCACAGCACATCTGGAATTGAAGCTCTGTCTTATTTACAGTCATAATAATCTGCTGGTAAAGACTTGCTTTGTGTCTGCAAAAATGCATTATCATCAGGTATCTTTTGGTTTTCTTATCTTGGGTTGCTCCTGAGCAGCCATGGTTCTTTGTCCCAAGGAGAAGATCACGTACTCCAGAAGTTCAGAACAGCTTTACACAGAGATTTAATTTTCTTTCAAGATAAAACAGGAATTTTGTTAAAATTCTGCTCCTCCATTTTCAGGCTTGCAGACTCATTGGAATCACCTAGTTGATACAAAAGTACCTGAGCCAAATTGGCTCAAATTTTTTATTTCTGATTATAATTTTGAATCTGTCATTAATTGTTGCTGTAAAGAAAATTGTCATTTTTATCATGCCAGTAACATTAGAGTTTATCTTGGACTTCATTTCCAGCTTACAGCTGCATTAAAATGAGAAGACACTTAGTATTTGGACTGAATATTTAATGTTCACATTATAAAGTTTGCTTCTTGTTTTGCTTGTACTACAGCAGGTGGAAAACCTATCAAAATGAAAACAGTGAAACAAGCAAAATAATTTCATAGTCAAATATATGTGTGGAATTAAAAGCTAATTTATTTTTTGTTTCAGAATAGATAGATAAATCTGTAACAGACAATAAAGACTCCAGTTATCTGTTGGCAGAAAGCAAAGTCTATCAATATTCCTAGTCATTGGAAGAAATTCATGTTTTCCTCTTTACATTTTCCAAAATTTTTTTCTTTGTTTCCATTTGTGGAATGGAAAAGACAATTTTTGTAAAACAAAACACCTTGCTTGTATGTCTTCCAGCTTGCAGTCTGTCCTAAAATCTCCACTGTATGTCTTACACCCCATTCCTTTCCAAATTGTGGGAAAGAAAAGAAAATATGATTTTAAAACAGAGGAAATAAAAATGAAGGAATTCCAAAGAGCCTTCTGTCAAGTGTGTCTCTCTCACTGAGCTCAAATAATCAGCACATTAATGCTGCACCTATAGTAGGACTAAATTCAAGGATTATTTTCCCTTCTACAGTAGGAATGGTTTAAAATTTTCAATAAATCTGAAAAAGTAGATTTAGTACATGCCAAGTGCAAGGTATTTTCTAAGTCTGTATGTCAGCATTCCATTCCTGCCCAAATAGTGGATTTTACAGTCCTTTTTAGTGAAGGCTTCAGAGTTATAAAAAATGTGGAATGGTTTCAAAAAATCACTGTTTCAAAAAATAACTATTTTGAGCTATTCAAAGCATAGTATCCTGGGATTCTCCAAAGTTATGAGACATATTTGTTATAGAAAGGCTTTGGAATTGTCACCATACAAAACTGAGGGAATAAGAGACAAGAAGAAGAAGAAGAAGAAGAAGAAGAAGAAGAAGAAGAAGAAGAAGAAGAAGAAGAAGAAGAAGAAGAAGAAGAAGAAGAAGAAGAAGAAGAAGAAGAAGAAGAAGAAGAAGAAGAAGAAGAAGAAGAAGAAATTGTCACCATAAAACTGAGGTAATAAGGGATGTTAATGATGATGATGATAATAATAATAATCATAATAATAATATTTTAAACAGATTACCCATGCCATATTAGATCATTAATGTAATCATTTATCCTTGAATGGAAAAAGGAACTACTACACATCCTTAAATTAATACCCAGAAAATATCCTGAGATATTTTTTTTTAGCATCCTGGGATCCTAATAAAGTCTGCTGATAGTGACAGAGCTTGCAGATGAGACCTGCCTAGGGGTTGTCCCTCTGTATGTCCCCAGAACTGCAGATGAGACACATTCTCAGGGGAATGGAAGGCCAGTGGCTAGGTTAGATTAGAGACAACAAGGGTTGGCTCTTAAAAACTGGGATTAATATAATTATATGGGACACGTGTGCAAAGCAGCCACGATCCCAAATGAAATGCTCTGATAGTTGATGCAAGTTTCTTTCACAAAATGAAAAAGCATTAAGAAACAAGAAATTTTCCATCCTGGTTCTATCCTGAAATTTAGAATTGCAAACCTACATCCTCAAGCGTGCTGCTGCGCTCTCATGTACAACAGCTTTCTTTTCTGCAAAGATTCAAGATCTACCTACACAGATCTCAGATGAGTGCACCAGCCCCTGGCAAGCCTACAGCTATTTAGGTGTGCACATCTTCACTGGCAGAAAGCAGAGGATCAAAAGTCTTTGCTTATTCACTTATTCATTGCTTTTTCTTAAACACATGTTGTTTATTCTTAAACACAAGAAGTTCAGAAGCCTGAGGAAGACAAAACATGGAGTGTAGAGCTGCTCATGTAATTTTACTGTTATCTGACTTCTGAGGCACAGCCTGCCCACCAGGGAGTTAGACTTTACCCCAAATACATAGATCAGGCCATACTAAATCCTACTCGTTCAACTGAGATGAAAATGTGGGTGTGTGCTCACAGTCGTTCATGTTCATGGCTGGAGACTGTCATGGTGGCATCAAACCTCCAGTCATTCTACCTGGGCACGTGCTGAAATGCCCATTTCATAAGGCTCATTCTTTGCCCACCTACTCACATTTCTTTCCCTTGGAAGAGAATGTTTAATTTGGGGTTCAGTTGGGACAGGAGGCTGGGACAACATACTGGGAAGTGCATCCCACTATGGGAATTCCAGGGCTGAAAGAGTCCAAGTTCCTCTAGAGATTAAAGAAAAATAAATGCCCTATAAGCCACTTCTCTTTGAGTGGGGAATTGACAGATAAACCTCCTAGGGATTGGTTTCAGTGAAAAACAAACAAACAGACAAGTAGGTTTCAATAAATGTCTGGTTTCAGACAGAAACACTTTGTTTCTTTTAATAAAGGGAAGATGAACAAATTATTGGGGGGTGAGGGGGATGGTTGCAGAGTTCTGGGGGTTTGTTACCCTACATTGAAGATACTGTTAACAAGATTTGCTCTGATAAGCTCACCACTCAGAAACCAGGCTCACACAGGTGGAAAAGCTCCTTAAACTTTGTGTTGGATGGAAATATGGAAAAAATGTCTTGAACAGCTGTGTTGTCCTTTCTGTACCATTGACTCCATTGATCTTGAAGCACCATAGATAACTTCCCTTTAGAAGCAGGCATGTTCCAAGCCATCAAGTTTCCTTATGCTGTCTTTCTTGCTTTAGAGCATTCAACAGATGAGAAAAAGTGGGGTTTTGTTTCCAATGCTTACAAGTTCATTAGTAAATATCTTTTACAAATCCCTGTGATTATTTTTGAGAAAAAAGAATTTCCAGTTCACTGAAGATATTAATTTTATTTAAGAACTATATTTCACACAAGACTTCCCATTTTTAACTTATTTTAATTACATAGTCATTAGAGACAGATATGAGAAGCACAGCTTATTTGAAGTATTTATTATTCATTCTTGTATTGTTAATGAAGCAATGCCTGAAGCACATCTGCAGTAAGAAGTCACCTTCTTGTTCATCAGTTTTTCAAGTCCATAAAATAAATGTGATTGCTTCAGGTACTGTATTACATAGATTCAGTACCATTGCTTTCCATAGTAATATCTACATGCAAATTTATTCTGTTGTTCTTTCTTCAATAATTAACATTATCTGCTAATATATTCTTGCTCAGACCAGTTCCTTTAGTAATTAACATCCAGTGCTGTATGTATTCACTGAGCAGATATAGTTTATTCTTTCTCTTTCCATCAAAAGGTCATTTTAAAGACACATCAACAACATGCTTTCTATGATCTGTAAGCCCTGCAAGAACCAAGCTGTTGTTTCAGCCCCTTGGCTGTAGTTCCATATGCCTAAATCTATTACAAAATATGGATTTATCTGAAGCCAATGAAAAACATAATTAGCATTTTGGTATTTGATGTGCAATAATTTATTTTCTGTTACCAAAGTTACATAGGCTGCCAAATGTGTGATGCAGATTATGGGACAAACTGTGTTTAAAATTTAGGTTCTTTCAAAACAACCTGTTATTTCCCATGAAGTATTCATGGGCAGAAAGAGAAGATTAAAATGCATTGGCTCTATTTTGCCTTCAGCTCTTTTCTGGCTCCTCTGTTTAAGTCCCAGTTCAACAAAGTATACTTAATTGTCTGATTAATTATAATCATGTGACTATTTCCACTGGAGGAGAAGTATGATATAGCTACCATGATGCTACAGTTGGCTGAATTTGATCATGTAAAATGAAGGACCTGACAAAGCAGGTACAGATAACAACAGAAATGTTCCTTTCTTTTGACTGTGAACTTCAGACCTGCCTGAAGAAATTTTCTACAGACCATTTTCCAGTCCTTTGCTCAAATCTATATCATAACTTAATTTATGTGATTCTGCTGCACTTTTTTTTTTGTCTTAAGTAAATGTGTTGATTAATTTCCTTTAAATTAATACTACTAGATCCAGAAATGTTCTCAAAAGGCAAGAAGCTTCAGTAAATTAAATGCTAAGCATTTATTCTTGCTCTGGACAAAACCATAACAGTCAAGTGAAGCACCTTGTCCATTTAGGCTCTGAACAAGAGTGTTCAATGTCTTCTGAATTTGAGGAGGTTCAGCTGTGTGGTTCAACTCATTTTTCCACTGGAGTTCCCTTACAGCTGTAAGAAAATGCTCATGTGTTCTACAGAATGAGCAATTTGTGGGCATAAAATGAGCAAGATCAGTATCATTCCTGACATAGCTTGAAGGTAGCTGGAGAACTGTGTTCTGGTCACTTCTTTTGCACCAGGAAGATATAAAAACTATTTTTAAAAAACTTTCCATACTGCTTTTGTGGATCCAGTAGAGTGAAATTCTGTTTAATTTCTGTGAGGTGACTGACCATTATGTAGTGGGAAAGTAAATACATGAAGCTCACAGTGCTTCATTAGAAATTAGGTGTGAAAAAACCTTGGATTTTTGCTTGCCATAGATCATTAGTTTAGAATTTGAGGTTGTCCAGTACTTTTTTTTTAAAAAAAACAACATTTATTATAAGGATTTCCTATATAAAGAGAATCTCTGTCAATTCTCTGAACACATAGGAGCAAACTAGAAGAGGTGAAAGCATTTGCAAATTTACCCTTGCAGCAGAGTAGGTAACTCCAATGTCTAATTCCTACTGATATTGGCACAATATTTTTAAAAGCAAAAAGTTGAAGCAGAAATGAACTCAATATATTTATCATTAAATTCTGCAGTCAAAAGTGACTTTGATGCTTCTGTTCCTGTTTCATTAAGCTCCTCATAGGCAGCATAATCCTGATAATTTCAATTCCCTAGAAGAATATTCTCTATTTCATTTGCTTCTAAAAGACCAGATTATTAACCATGTCATATTGTAAAATTGCCATCTAAAGACTTCATGATGTGCTAAGCAGCAAGGAAATTGCCAGGGGCTGTAAGCTCTGGGTCAAAGGACAGTTGTTTGTAGCTCATTAGTATGATGTGGTGAAATCTGAAATTATATTAAATGTTTGTTTAAGATGTAATTAGTGAAGAATTTATGCATTTTCAAGTATTCCATGCAGATCTGTAGTCTCATATCAACAGTGGCAGAAGTGCTTTCTTGGGTGCATTATTTGCCTCAGACAGAAGCAGGAAAGCAATTCAAAAGCCAAAATGTATTGCTCAGCATATTTGCTTTTTTTTTTTTTTTTTTTTTTTCCATTTCTCTCTTTACTCAGCTGTGCGACCCTGACTGGCAATATATGATTTTACAGGAGAGCTCAATTCGGTTCGTCCTGCTCCCGTTCTGCCTTTTGATGCCTGAAGAAAATTCAAATACAGCCTGAATTACCCTCATAACTTTGGGCCACGTAGCTCAGGAGTCAGCTTCCATGCTGCTGTGATGCTGAGCAGCTCAGAGGCTCTTCTCAGGTGCACAGGCTAAAGGCTGGATGATCTCTTTGCTCAGTCTGGTAAGAAGGAGAATAAAGTCTTCACACTTGTTTTGATGTCAGGGAATGTGGCATGAAACGGGAGATTGCACTTTTCCTTTGGGAAGTTGGATTTAATGTCCATCTCTCCTCAAACACATCTCACTTGAGCTGCAAACTCAATTTAGGGGTTCACCCACCAGCAGAGCTCCGAGCAACCCCTCCTTCCTACCTTTAAAGCAAACTCTGGGTGCACCCCTTCACACCCAGCAGAGCCCTTCTTTGATGTGTCAGGTGCAAAGGATTAAGATCCTGTTTCCCACCAACACCCCAAAAGGAAAGAAAAGCCTGGCAAGTAACCTGGTGAATGTGAGTACCCACATCAGAAAATAAAAGAAATGGAAGGAGGCAGAAAAAAATCTAAGTGGTGGGAGGGGGAAATAATATTTGTTCTTAGAGTACAGTAGTGCCTGACCTGTTTCTGAAAAAAAGACACAAAATGCAATAAATGCAGGGCTGATACATTTCTATCAGACTGTTGAAATAAGGATTTTGGATAGCCAAGTATGAATCTCCATTTGTTTGGTATGAAATCCTTCTAAAGTCTTTACACAATTGATCTTGGTACTGGGATGTCCAAACCCTGATCAGCCTAGTTCTTGAACCAGATTCATTCCTGCTCTGCCTGAAGAGCTAAAACCCAGGCTAAAGAGATTCCATGAACTGTGGAGCTACTGCAGCTCAGCTGATTTTGGAATTCCTGCTGGATCTCTGGGAGAATCCCTGGCTGTGCTGCACAGTATAACTGACATTGCTGCCTCCAGGGTCACTGCAAACGTGTTGTGGCCATGAAATGCCATATAAAGGACAGGACACACCTGCCAAACGTATTTTATGGGAAGAAAAAAGCCTATATACATTGAAAATATAAATGTAATGTGTGTGTATGTATATACAGTTATATAGATATTATAAAACATATGTGTGTGCACATATATACACTTTGAGATGAAATAGAGCCAATAAAATTAGGAGAACTAAACATCAGAAAAGGGCTAAGCTCTAATTCCCATACAGGATGCGAGTTGCAGTCACTTATTCAATGTTTAATGCTGTATCATTGAAGACTCTGTCTATGGAGATTCCAGGTAATCCTCACAAGAAACAAGGTTGTAGTGAAAGTCATGTTTGAGGAATTATTGAAAAATAAATATATCTAAGCAAGATGAACCTCAGTGCTATGCCACATATTTCAGGATAATAAAAATTTTCCTTTGAAAGAGAATAATATAATAACTGGTTGACAGCTAAACTTTTTTCCCTGGTTGCCAAATAGATTTACAAATATGTAGTTTAAAATAGTGACTTAGCTACTGTATCTAATATAATTATAGAATATTGAAACTTTATATGCAGCATTCCTTGGTATCTGCATACTTTTTTAAAAAACAGCAAATACTGTGGTTTTCAGTATCACAGCCTTGGAAAATGCTATCTGATCACTGAAAAAATCAGATGCAAACCAACTTTGATTACACTTAGTGTAAATATCTCTACAAGTGGAGCTACTACATATAAACTTACTTTTGCTCATGATAAAAATCTATGCAACATTAAATCTATTCCGTTCTCATTCTTAATCTGTTTATACAAAGACAGTATTTATACACATCAGGATAGCTTTAAAAATAATACTTGATTTAAATTTTGTTATTTATATTAAAAGAATATTTAAATGCCTCAATTGTGTCAAATCAAGTGAAATATCACTGAGAGTGAGTATCTGTTGCTAAAAGCTTTCAGACTGAGTAAAGGCTTATGTATTAAATGAGCTTTGTAGCTATGACAATGCCCATGTAGAAACCTAGACAAATGGTATATGAATATTTATTAAAGACATGTTTATCCTGCACAAAATAGTATTGCATATTGTCAAAAATTCCTGAGAAGAAACTGCACTTGCACTGCACCACTATTGTAGCCTGCATCCATCCTGTGGGAAGCCACATCCTAAAGAATTACTGCAACAATACAGAAACACCTGCAATTAAATACACAGAGCAGCCAACAAAATTTGGCTTCTTAAGCAAGGACAAAGAGCATCAGAAGAATCACCTGTGAGGGGAATAAAATTGTGCCAAGTCAGGTGGGAGAGGAATGAAGCCTGCCCAGATGAGGTGGAGTTAATAGTGGAGCATTTAATGGTCACAGTGCTACAAGCACAGTCCCACAAGTGCTGGACAAAGAGTTCTTCAGACAGTCCATCAATACTGAGCAGATTGCTTCCAGCTTTACGAAGAATCTCCCTTGAAATTGCATCTATATGCCTCTGAGCAGGCAGAAAATATCTCCTTTGTTTTTAGTGCTCCTTTGATAGCAAGCTGCACAGCCTAGAGAAGCAGGAATTAAGTGAATTACAATGCACAGGGGTGAAAAGCTTGTGAAGGATAAAAGAGGGATGACTAGGGAGCAGAAGTTAAAAAAAGGGGAGATGGAAAAGGGCTGGAGGAAAATGGATTTTGTAGCAGCAGACTTGCCCATAGGTCGTGAATAGTACTCTGCATTTTGCTGTGGTTCAGCTTTGAATTTATTCTGCTTATTCCATACAATTCTGAAATTCAATTCATAATAACCTCCTATTCACTCTAACCTCCTATCTTATGGATATCTGCATATGTCAATACTATCTCCATATGTCAATTTGCTGTGACATTTTCCTTGGTTTATCAAAGTGACAGACATTGCACTCTGCCTCTAAATGATCCACTCGTATGCATAAAGAAATATTGACGTTCAAGGTTTCAGAATTCTTATTTTGATCTGTTTGCTCTTTAAAAATTGTGTCTAAATGTTCTATTCAATGAAAAATATGTTGAAAGCAAAGCAGTCAGATGTTTACCTTTGTGAATTTCTACTTGCTGATACAGTCTTTAACTGCTCAATCACACACTAGTTATTTTCTGCTTGCTTGGCTGTTGTGTTGGTTAGCTTGGTTTGAACAAATGTTCTCTTTCTTCATTACCTTGTTTCATTCCCTTTGATAAATCTGGGATACAGTGTACAATTTCTCTTCTTTTTGACATGTTAAGAAAAAGACAAAGTAAATTCATTTTGAGGTGGGCCATTTTTAAAATAGATTAAAGAGAATGCTATTGCTGTACAGCACAACAGAAAAGCACAACTTAGCATCCCTGAATTCACCAGCAGACTATCCACCCCAATTCACTATATTTGACTGTTTATGTTATGTTTTGTTTACTTGAATGGTCACTGCAAATTTTCATTTCTGTCATCAATTAAATGGAATGCTGTGGATGGAAAAGAAATGCAGTAAAACCACTAGACTTTCAGCAGCACATACTCTCAGCTTTTAAGCTGCTGGACGTTGGTTTCCATTCTCAAGAAGATGGAATATGATTCAGGAAATTGATTTTATTCTCATTTAAGCCAAAGGACCTTGCTATTGCTGCATATCCTGCTCCTCCTTCAAAAAGATTTATTACAAAAGATGTAGAAATTCTGATGAGTTTCCCTGAAAATCTAGATTCCTTGAAGGCAAACTCTGTAGTGCATAACCTCACTGTTGCACTAGTGTCTTATCACAGATATCCCTAAATGTTGCTGCAGATCTGCACTGCATTAGTGAAGTCTGTACTAAGGCACACAGGATTGTGGCCTAACCACACAGAGGAATCTTCTGATTGAAGATTCAGATCTCCTGAATCTTCAGCAGTGCTGACTGCTGCTTTGGCTAAACTAGGAAAATCTATATTCCCTCTAGAGATGAAAACGTAAAACCTGTAAAGACTGAACCATCTATTTTACACAGTATTAAAAAACACACATAAACTTCACAGCTTGTTAGGTCATGTACTAGAGCAGAGAAGCAGTTAAGTTACTCTTCTCTTTTAAACAGGTGAGCTAAGTAAAACAAATTCTATCACCACTGTGTGCCTTGCTATGCTTCCAAATATATCCATTTAGGGACATGGAGGGAAGGAACTAGAGATGAAGTTTCACTCTTTACACAGAAGAGCAGTGAGGACAAAAGCTCACAGAATTCACAGAATGACCAGGCTGGACGAGACCTTCGAGATCATGGAGTCCAACCCAGCCCCAACACCTCAACTGAACCCTGGCACCCAGTGCCACATCCAGGCTTTGTTAAACACACCCAGGGATGGTGACTGCACCGCCTCCCTGGGCAGCCCATTCCAGAACTTTATCACTCTTTCCATAAAAAACTTTTTTAACATCCAACCTATATTTCCTTTGATGCAGCCTGAGACTTTACCACAAAGAAACTTGAGAAGTTTTCCCAAAGAAAGCTGAGGTGCAGCCACTGGCCCCGGCCCTGCCCTGCATGACTGCAAGACTCTCTCTGAACTGATCAGCAAGCTGGACATGTACACCCTGGCTCACCTCTCCTGCTTTGCCAGCTCCTAAAGGGAGAGGAAAATGCATGAACTCTGACCTCACCATCGCTTTCTGCTGCTGTTTCTCTGCCCAGAAAGCAAACAAGGAATAGTGAGTGCTCACAGAACCTGACCATGTGATTTGATTATATACAGGAGGTACAGCTGAAAAGTCCCCACTAGTGTTTGGGGAAAGGCCAGCAGTAATCAAGGCTCAGAATTCTTAAGGCAGGAATATATGAAAGGCAATTACTCTAATCACTGGTTGCCTTCACAAACTGGAAACCTGTGGCCTTTATTTCATCTGCTCATGTGCAATTAAGGATTACTTCTGTTTGTTCTGGTGCACAGAAAGCCACCTTCCCCTAAAATACCAAATAAATGCTTCTAAGAAGTTGGCTATCTGACATGATTAATTCTTATTCTCCTATGGGGTTAGAATATTGCAATTTGGCTTACTTTGGCCTTGTGAACCAGAAAGTACAGGGAGGGGTGAGAAACTCCTGAGATATCCAGAAAATCATCTCAATTTTTTTCTGCTTGCTGATATCTGGGAGACGGGAATTTTCATCTTTAACAGGACATGAATAATTAAATCATGCTTTTAAATTAAAGGCTGAAAAGATCCTAAAATCATTACATTTCTTCCTCATTTTTATGAAGGAAAAATGTAATCATTCCAAGAGCTGACATCCCAGAAGTCAATCCTTTGTCAGTAAATTTCAGCCAGTCACCAAATCTTTGGAACGATAGCCTTCAAAACATTGTAAGCTCACTTATTATGGACAGCTACATATCAAATAATAACAAGAAAAATATATTTCCTGTCCTTAAGGTTACCAAAGGCCATATAAAATGTATGAATGTCTTTCATCAACTTTTCAATTTGTCAGTTCCCAAGGGTTCCCATCCAGAGCATTTTTTCTAGCACTGCTGTCAAAGTGGTGAATGGGTCTCCACTATTCATAAGGCAAGTGACATCATGCTGTTCAGAGCACTGAACAGGAGGTTGAAGCAGAACTTTAATCTTGTTTTCCTCTTCCCTGCCCCTTTTACAGCACCTCTGTGCTGTGAATCAAAGTAGGTTTAGTTTGCGGATCTTCGCTCACTAACAATAAATCAAAATGCAGTTTCACTTCAAGATCTAAATACAGAGGAAATCCAAAATAATGTTAATTGAAAACCAAAATTAGTTATATGAATAAACCCTTTTGAGATTCAATTACATTTACAACACAGCAATTATTTGTTCACATTTGTTTTTTCTGGAAGACTTTTCCTTTCCTCCTGTCTTTTTGAGAGATCCCCAGAGGTGTTGCAGTGTAGTGATGTATTTACGTGTTTGAAGTCTTGTTTGTCATGATTAGTCATCAAGAACTCACTTGTTGATAAACATGCTCTGTTTCCCTTACCATAACTCATCTGATCAGGAGTATTTCTGCTTGAGAGAAGCTATCTCCATTTTATTCTAACATAAATCATGCTTATGTTGAACTCAGACATCTTAAAAGCATTCTACTTCTCTTCCCTGTGTCTTTCTGACTCACTCCAGATGTATCCCAGTAAATTGATTGTCTTCTCTAATTTCTTTATGGCATCTCATATTTATTTAATATGAGAATCTCTCTGTTTTCCGAGGAATATGGCATTGATTCTCTCCTATCATCAGCCCTTGTCCCATTACACTGTACTGGATGCAATCACTGTACTGCAGTCACTCTTCCACACCCCTGACTTAGAGGTCATTATCCTAAAATTTATAATTAACCATATTACTCAGTCAGTTTTACATCAGAAATTGTCTGTTCCTTTTTGCCATGAACAGAAGTGCCCTGAACTTCCAAAACAGAGAGTACAGGAATGCCCTGCTGGCTGATTTTCCCAAGCAGGAAGAATAACAACCCAAAACATCCTCAGACATCATTTGCATTTGGACAAACATTCATCAGAAAACCACAAACAGTGCAACATCCAATAGCTGCTTTGCTGGAACCCTTCTGACAGGGCTTCCCACATCCCAGTAGCTTTTCTCCAATTCTGCTACATCCACCCCTCCAAATGAAGCAACTTACTTTATTAAATTGATTTTTTTTAATAAGTTCTGCTGTCCTTGACAGAAACTGTGCTATGAACAGATTGATAGAAAACTCTTCAGCAGGATTCAAGCTTCTGTTCCTAAAACCATCTCAAAAATTGGCTGTAGACAGGAAAGTTTTTGGCAGAAAGGTGAATAGCTGTATGACAGTGTATTAAGGGTAACACACATTTTAATATTTCCTATTTCAAGCTATTTTATTCTGGCTTTGAAACTTTTACATAGATGAAGATGTATCTGATTGCTGTCTCACAAATTCAATATAACATTGAGGAATGAAAAGCTATTCTGTTTTTCCTTGTTATCTCAGCAACTTTATACAGAAGTAGATTACATTCTTTAAAGAGCTGCTTTAAGAACAACTATTTTCCTGGAACTAAACTTACAGTGATAACTTTCTGAGATACAAAGAAAATTAATGTAAGCTGATGGATAAGATGGGATGTGGAATATTATGTGTTTTGCCCAATGGCTACTGTCTGTAGGGCTGCTGGTAATACTTCACTGATGAAAGAAATTATTATAAATATACTGGAAATTGTCTTTGGATAGACAGTGCTATATCAGGAAGTGTGAAACAAATGTTATGGGTTTTGTAATAGGTATAGGTGGGCCTGACTTGGGATTGAAGAGTGCTGACAAGCCAATTTGCAAACACAGATGTGTGGGCAGACACATGGTTGTGTCCTGAACAATTCTGCTATGCCATTCCGGACAGAATTATTCTGGGTACAAGTCGTTGATGCAGCAGCAAAGCGCAGTGAAATTGATGCCTAAAATTAGATAATCCGATTCTTTTTTGAAGGTGGCTGGCAAAGAAAGCTGGTGTGCTGAATAGTTTGCCTCAAATTTGTTAGAAAACGCTTGGCAATAGTTACCTGTTTAATGGATATGTTCACTAAAATATTCTATTCTCTTGTCAATAGAGTTTGGGGTTTTTTTAAGACAGTATTTTTGTGTGTTTTGTAAGACCCTCAGAGTTATTCTACAATGCTGTGTGTTCTTGCAATCAAAGTAACCACAAATTCTCCCTCTAAAACCATTCTCATTCAGCTGACATTCCTGCGCAGCACTCATTGTTTGTCATAATTCATGTAGGCCTGTCTTCAGACACTAAAAAAAAAGTAAAAAAATACCAAATATAGTTTATATCCACCAAAAGTTTCTAATCAATTTTTTAAATATGAAAATTTTAACAACAATAGCTGGTTTTAATTTGAGGTTGAGCTGCAAGGATGAAAGGTCAGATTGTGCAACTGTTTAACAAATAGCAGTTCAGATTAATTGCAATGATCTCACCAGCATGAAAAAGAACAAAATTCAATCTTTTGTCTAATACACTATTTTAATTATAAATCTATTATATAAGGAAATGAGAGCTTATATGTCAGGAAAAAAAAAAAAAAGCTCCTCACTTTTCTATTTTCTCCATGAGTTTACCTAGGTATAAATCCACAATAATTATCAAAAGTGATCATGAAACTTTGCTGGAATTGGTGTTTTACCTTGGTTTGTTTATACTTTGGTGTATCTACATTCAGCTTTGGAGTCCTAACTCTTTCCATAGGTGAGAGAAGCTTCAGCCTTATAACAGCAAATGAAATGAAAAGAAAAGAGCTTCTTAAATTTCAGCTATGACACAAATCATTCCTTTTCAGAACAGCTGAGTGTCAAGGTTATGGTAATAGCTATCAACTCAATCTTTTCTGCAAGGTACTTATGAAGAATGACTTAAATCTTGATTTTAAATCACATGTCCTTTAATATTTGTGTGGTGGGGAACTTACATGACTTCTCTGCAGAATTCTGCATCCTGTCAGTCCTTGAGTTTGATTTGTGATGAACACAGTTCACTCTAATAAAATCCTACTGTCTTCCAAATTTACAACAGAATGCACTGAGATTTTTTTTAAAAATTAGTCTCCTGTTATTTTTATATCAGTGCATTAAGCACACAAGTTTGAAGTCAACTGCATAGGCAACACAATGGATAAAAGATATGGATTTACAAACATTTCCTAAATCATTTGCTCATTTCTTTTGGTGTGTTCCGCTCCACAAGTTTGATTCTTATGTGGTTTGTAAAAAATCATGTCTTGATATTGAATTAGAACTTAATGCTTTTCTGTAAGCCCTAAATATGTGTTATTATTAAAAATGCTACAGCTAAATCTGCTACCAACAAATAGTATTTTCCCTTCTCTTCCACACCACACTCCCATAGAATAATGAGCTCAAAAACTTGGGTTCATGAAATTTTAGGGCAGAAAAGCAGAAAGTATAGTGAGAGCAACCCACAATTGTATGTACGAAAAAAAAAAAAGTTGAATTCTTTATATGAAGATTAAATTCAGCTAAAAGATATTGATGTAGTATTTAATGCTGCATAAAACATTATTATAATATGTTATATTATTTTTTTAAAACCATTATTTATGTTATTAAAAACCATTTAAAATTATTTATGTTTTGAAAACCATAAAAAATTCTTTCATCAACATGATCACAGTGTATAAAACTAATCAGCATAAGGACACATTATGAATCTTATGAATCATACTGGATCTGCACACCATTTTACAACATTCTCAATAGATATCTGGGCAGAATTTATCGAGTGTAGATAGAGAGGGGTTTTTTTAAAGTCTTCTCTTGTTTTCCTACCTCATGCATAGTTGTTTTTTCCATTTTGTCTTTTATTGCTCTGGGTTGTGTTTCTGAAGATTGTGCCAAATCTGAGGCCTATTTAAGTTGTTGCCATTTAAATGCATAAAAGTAAATAATTTCCAGTTATGTAATTATTGTCACTCCAAATAGCTGTTTCTTTGTGATTTGCTTTATAGCTACTGTCACTTTGCAGCGGCTACCAGGCATTCAAATACTGTAGTCTAGCTGAGAGCTATCATTAGCAAATCAAAGCAGATGTATTTGTATGTTTATTTTTATTTCCCAGTCCTCAGAGTGCTCTACTGTACTGCTGCTACCTTAACTTTTGACCCCTGACAAACCATTAATCTGCCTTGTAGAGCACATTATTTTGTCCTAATATTGAGATTTTTTTTTTTTAATTTATTTTTTACCAAGCACTTTCCTAATATTAGGGACAGAATAATGGTTTTATGTAGCCTTCAAGAAAGTGCAGTGTCACAGCTGTGATTCAGTTGAATTTGTCTGAGTCATGTTCTGGAGAGGCTGCCCTCATTCCTGTCTCCTGGATTCCTCCCTGTGCCAAGGAGCTTTCCTTTCCCAGATGCTGTCTCATCCTCAAGTGTGGCACCAAGGCAGATTTACCCTCAGCAAACACTGGACAGAAGTGCCAGCATTGAAGTGCTGACAACTGGATTTCCTTGATCACTACACAAAATTTCCTTTAAAACCTATTTTTATCTCATTTATTAGGAATCCTCAACACAGGAATCCTTGTGATTAAGAGCTCTTGGAGTGAGATGTATGAGATGTGATTTAATAACTGCTTCACCAGAGACTTGAGAAAATGACCCACACATTTTGGGCCACAGCTCTGTGTCTGTTGAATGAGGATGAAATAGTCTCCTCCTTTTAACCTTTTGTCATGTTTGGATTGGGATGTAGGTGGTGCTTTGTAAATTATAGGTCCTCCTTTCAGCTGGAGAAACTTTAGGACTGAATTCATTGCAAGGGTCAGGAGGAGTAGGGACAGATATTAAGCTGATTAAACACTGAAGAAGCATCAGTCACTGAAAGGGTAAAAGATTTCTAATAGGCAATTTTCCCTGAAAAAAACTGGAGGAAGAGCATGTTCCTGTGCAATCACACCTACTCATTAACTCAGTAATAATCATATCTTTGGTTAGTGAGCTCCTTGCATTTCTGACCTGGATTGTATTTCATCGAGAATACAGCCATTATAAAGACTCACCCCTCTCTCCTCAACTGATTTTTCAGGCCCACTGTAGCAATAAACCTAAAATAAGTTCATTTTTGCAACCTCCATGCACTAAGGTCATGGAATTTGTGTCACCACCTTATTTTTCCTGTGATGCTGACACTGGAGTGGGCAGATCACCAGTGTGATGTTGAGGAGTACATTTAGCACAGCTTAAGCTCTGGGTGATGGGAAATGTGGCAGCCCCAGGCAAGAGGCCATGAACAGGTACAGATCCTTTGCACAATTAAAAAACCCCAAAAACACTTGAAAAAAAAAATCCATGAAGATATTTTGGGAAGGTGTATTAACAAAACAAGCCCAGTTTAGGGCATGATTTACTTTAATAGAAGATTAAAAAAAAAAAAGATAAAAATAAAACTCAGTGTTTGGTCTAGCCTAATATTTTTTTCATGTTCTATTGTCCCCAGCTGCCCTCAAAAATTACTATCTATAAATTAAAATGTCTACTTCTGGAAAAGGGAATAAGGTTCTTTGTAGAGAGACAGAGTGGAAGACTGGCACTTTATTAACTGAGATGTGTCTGGTTTTTTAAGGCTAAACAAAATAATTTCAATTTGCATTTTGGGAGAGGAAGGTCCTAAGCAGGTAAAGATGAAAAGAATGCAGTAGGAACAAAGGTGAGGAAAACAGGAAGGATGAAAAAAGCCATAGTCAGAAAGTGAATAAATAAGTGATTCTACGGAATGACTACTTTAAATCTGATTCTCTGTGGTTTTGGTTACTTAAAGTTCTAGTTTTACAGTGTCTTGTGTGTTGTATCCTGTCTTGCAAACACAAGCAGAAAAGGTGGCTCTGCTCTATTTAAAAGCACTGAAATTCAAAATGGCTCTGATGAGTAAAGTTAAAAAGTGATCTTAAAACCTATTTCTTGACAACAAGTTTGTGTTCTAAAATTTGTTTCTGTAGGGCAGCCAAAAGTTACAAACATAAATAGTATTCAGTATTTACTGACTTTTTCCAGCAATGAAAATAATACCTCTATCATATGTCAGAATACCTTTTATGGAAAGCTAATATATGCTTGAGTCTTTTAGCCATTAAATGTGCCATTTGACAACATAAATGCTTTGCTTCTGAGACCCACAAAAAAGTCTTTTCAAAAGGAGAATAAAGCTGTAGATTAAACGTTTTTATTAGAGATTAGGGTATTGTAAAATTAAGTGCTATAACTACATTGGCAACTTAAGGGATTTAAAAAGCACAATAAAACACTCTGCCTGCACTAATTGCAGGCCCTGTTTTTTCTCCTATTCTACCCTATCTTATCTTCTAAGGACAAAAATAAAAGAATTATCAATTGTACGGTGCCTGCAGAATACAATATTTTTTTGAGCAGAGTACAAAAGGAATACAAAAATAACAGCATGCAACGCTCGGTATCTAAGAAATGCTGTGTAAATAATAATTCTGGTGAACTCTTGGAGGGGAGATACACATCTCTGTTTGTCTCTCAGCACAAGCAGGAGACAAAGCTCAAAGCCAGTGGTTTAAGATATCAGGCTTTGGGGAAGGGACAGACAACATTTATTGCAAGTGCTCAGTAGGCAGAGCTGTGTCCCTCTGGCTGGATTAGGAGCATCCCTGCCCTGAGGAATACTTGAATTAGTTTTGAGGCCTCTCAGCTATTGTGCCACACACACAAGGCTTGCTGGTGTTGTTTTAGTGGTGGTAAAACTGGAGCACTAAAACCATAATCCTAAACTATCCAGTCCATTAGCTTAAGACAAGAATCCGGGAGAGGTGTGCCTTTCAACTAAATCTTGATTTCTTTTGTTTCTCCCAGGGACACATTTTGTCCTTGATGACAACTGCTTTGATCTTAGAAAGGCTAAAGGAGGGAAGGCCTTGTTTTGTTAAGGAGAAAAGAAACAAAACAACAAAGCCCAACCAGTCACAGAATAGTCAACACAGAAATGCTCTTTTTGATATTTGATTGGTGTTTGGTTTGCTTACTAAACTCTCCAGAAAAAAAAAAAAAAAAAAAAAAAAAAAGTTGTATGGTTCCATATACTGTATCAGTGCTGTATATATAAATCTGTAAAAAATGTAGGCATGTGGGCAAGGGACCAATATTTTTAAGAAGAAGCATTCTCTTCTCTCCAGTACAGGAGAGTCTGTAACCACTTTGCCCTCAAGCACTGATCTCCGAGTGCTCAGGACAGCATAACACATCCCTGGGTGGTTTGCTGAGCTTAACGTTGGAACTGAGCTCTCACAGCCCTGAATCAGATTTACACAAAACCAGCCCCTTGCTTTCAACATGGGTGTGGTTGCAATAACCACATATCACACAGCAGAAGCAGCTGAGCAACGGTGAGGGCGGTGGGAATCCCATTTTCCATTCATGATACTTGTAACACAACTGAATTATTTTTATATTTTGATAGATAAATGGGATAGATTAGCCATGAATTCAAGAATTAAGCAGGTAGAGGCATCAAACATTGTGCTTGTTTATGGCACTAAACAAAGCACACAGAAGAGACCACACTCAACAAAAAATAACTAAATATTATATGATGTTGGGTCTTTATTCTCTGAGTTTAATAGTGATAGGGCATCCTCCAGCTGCCCTGAAAAATGGGAATAGAGGAGTTTATTATATGGTGAGTGTATAATAGTGAATGTGCCATTCACACTGCAGTTTGCTCTGCTCAGAGAACATTGCACCGTGCTCCTTCAGAGCCTAACAATGCCAATAACTTGCTCTCTGTTTGCAGCTACAAGTGGTGGCTGCTGTGTGTTCTTCACACAGATTTCATGCTCTGACAGGGCCTGCATTATCTTTTTTTTTTTTGGTGACAAATGAAGGCTGATAGCCACAATGAATGTGCCTAATAAGTTCAATGCACATTTTCAGAATAGCACCCAAGAGTGCTCTATTCACTGCCTGATATTGGGAGGCAGGAGGATTTCTAACTCTTATCTAGTATAAAATTGAGGTTCTGTTGTTTCACTTGCAGTTCCTTTCAAGGACGAGCAAGAAAAATGCTTACTTGACACAAATATAGCACATCCTATTGAAATTACCTCCATTATCATTCACTTTATTAATAAAATGGCATTTTTGCAGTTACTTCAGTATTTTCCAGTGAATGTTAGGCAATTATTACAATTTGCCACTGAGAGCAGACTGTATGCTGATTAAGTAGGCTCAGTGGATAGGAAATGAAGATGTCTGATAGCAAATGCTGGGGGTTTGCTAGTTATCTCAGAGTAAAGTAAAAGAGGAAAAATAATCATTACATAGATCAGAAAGGTTATTAAGTAAAAAAAGTAGTAGGAAAAAAAGAAATTATAGCAACACTTTTTGTTGGAAATGGGTATGGCTGAGCAGAAAATTAATGGGAAATTAATTTTAAAATGTCCCTGAGAAAGAAAAGGTCCCATTTTGCCCTGGGTAAGTCCATTTTGTCTTTATAAATAACACTCAAAAGATGTGGGTCATACATAGTAGTCTATTTAAGATGTATCTAAACCCAGGCATCTAAAATTTGGTCACATCAGAGTCTGAAATAAGATTAATTTTGAGGATGTCAGTGACTCCATTAGATCTAGGGTAGTAAGGAGCAATCAGACAACAGTTCTGTGTCAAATTGGCTTGGGTGGGAGGAACAGACCTGGGCCTTTCTTGGATGGTTGGCCATTCTTTACTTTAAATATTGAACAGAAATTCCAAAATTAGCTCTCCAACACAGAAGGAGAACTGATAGGGAAAGGAACTGTACATTCTTATCTGCTGTCATAAATTATGAAAAATGTGGTATTAGAAATGATCTCAAGTGGTTTCTTTGTGTCATGAGTAGAATAAAATACCAAATTAATTAAATTTGCTTCATGTGGGGTGTCTTGTTCTCTGCTGTGTCCTCCCAGGTATCTCAACAATTTTAGTAGGGATTTTCTTTGAGCTATGGAGCAGCTCACCAAAAACAATATCAGTGAAGTTCAAAGGACCTATTTGGTCTTTTTCTCCATCAGACTTCGTTTTCTTTCAGAGATTGTTTTTCGAGAGATAAACAAAGTTGCCATACTGTAAATCACTGCTGTCACTTCCCCCCTTCCCCCCTCCCCAACCCCAAAACTAATTAGATTTTCAGATAACAAAGCTCAGTAAATTCTCAGTACAGTCAGCAGTGATTTAAGGGAAGGTTCACTATGTCACATCGGTCGTGGTCTTTATTTTGGAGCAGTACTAATGATGGAAATCAAGCTGCTAGCAAGCAGCTTAAGAACACAAAAACTGTCTTTTAGAAGAGACAACAAACTTCCATCTGCTTCCAGACGACGAGTGAGCTCTCCCTAAAGGCAAGGGAAGTGTCCCCAGATGGCCTCTGCATGAACAATGGCAGAAGAAATCAGCCTCTCCAGGCTGTCAGAGGAATGAGCTACAGTTTCCCATTTAAAGGAATGAGCTGTGTTAGTGGCAGACAATATAGTCCAGGGGCAAGGAGACAGGTAAAAAGGGTGTCTGTCAGTGGTTCTGGAGGACTGTGTGGCTTGAATAACAGGGCATAAATTTGATATTGTTTTACAATGATAAGAGCTTGTCACAAAGTTTTTTGTAGCACATTATCTTTCCATTACTGCACACTCTGGCATGCAATGTTTTCTGTGGAATGAGCTATGCTGACATTGTCAGTGTGAGGAGTAACTTACCCTGTGATCCTTCTGACACTGCTCTACCAATCTGTCCTCTGCTGGCCCGGCACCACAACTCTCAGTGGGCTCTTAAACATTGTCTTAAAGGCATCAACAAAAGCCAGTGGATAGACAGAAAGGCTGGGTTGAAAGCAAGTGAAGCATCTGTCAGACGAGGTATGTGCTACAGAACCAATGTTATGATGCTTTAGTTATAGGATTCCAGTGAGATGATAAACCTCAGATTCCAGCTAACACAAAAAAAAAATGAATGTTTTGCCAATTTCATGTCATGCATGATGCTTTTACCCAGGCTTTTTTGTTGCCTGCTAATTAATCATGTTTTGCCTGTACAAAACAAGGGTATTATCAGAAATATTTTGCATCTAGAAGAATAAACTCCACAGGCAGTTCTGCTCTCTTCAGCTTTCTCTATCTTTAACTGCTTTCCTGAAGTGCTGATCAGTATTCTAAGTCAGACCAACCATTAATTCTCTCACAGAAAATATGGATCAGGCCTTTCAAGGAGCAGATGAAACAAGCTGATTGTTGCCAGCTTTGATAATTTTTTCTTAATTGGACCTGGCAAACGCACAACAAACACTGTGTTGTGGACTTAATATAGCACCTACTCTTCTAAAACTTTGTGAAGCAGTTGGTGTGGCATACAAAAAGTTCTGCTTTCTACATTTAAAGTGCTGCAGTAATTTATTCAAGAGATACACAAAGAAATTCAATGTTGGGGGTTTGGGTTTGCTTTTTTTTCCTGTGAAAAAAAAAAAAAAAAGGAAAAAACCCCAACAAACAACAGAACCAAAACCTAAAACTCCAATTAAGTTTCTTTTTACCCTTTTCAGTCTGTTAAAAAATAGAGTTCGTAGGAACAATCTGTTCTGGAGGAATGACCCTGAATATAACCTCAATTAACCATTAGAAGAGAAGAGCCTTTTGGGGCTTGCAGGTTTGTAAGAACTCTTAACACTTAGAAAGATGTAGATGATGTTATTTGTTTCTTTATAAAGTTAGAGTAGTGAGGTCCATGAGCTGGCTTCATTCTGATGCCTCAGGTTTAGCTTTTGTATTTTTCACATTCTGCATTGCTTTAGTGTGTGGGTCTGAGCTTCATAATGTGGGATGGTGAGCTCTGTGCACAGAGCAGGGAGACAAAACAATTCCTGCTCCATCTGGGCACCAAGGACAAACGATCCAAAGCTCAGGCCCAGGAGCACAAACAGCGTGGGCTGGAGAGAGAAAAACAAGCAGGATGGGAGTGCCTGGGCTAAAGCTGGAATGGGACAATGAACTGCAAGGTGCAAATGGAGCAGAGCTGATCCCAGTGAGAGCCCCCGGGAGCGCTCGTGCATTTTGGGACCATTTTGGTTCCTCTTGGCTGCAGCCCTGGCTGGGCTCTGGTGCTGCCCAAGGTGGATCCATGAGGAGATCCTTTTCATAAATCCCTGCTTTATTCTTTAGCTCTGCCCAGCCTCTGTTCCAGGTCAGCCTGCACAAGGCATCAGTTTCTATGGGCTCTGGTGGGTGACTAAGGTGCTGCTGAGGATGGCTCCTGGCTGGCTACTTTTGCTCTTGCTCCTTGCATCCTGAGGTGGGATGGTCTTGAAAGTTTTGGGTTATTTTGTTTTCCAGGTTTTATTCTTACTGAGTTTCCCTTTCATCTCTGCTTCCCAATGCTGTTCTGCTGCTGTAAACCACTTTAACCCAGTGCTTGCAAATGGAGATTCACAAGCACTCCTTACCAAGAATCCAAACAATATAATTCAAATTCAGGAAGGGCTGAAATGGGGGCTTATGTTTTCTTTCATATTATTTTCAGTAGTCTTCCAGTGAACCTGGCCATTGTTCCTGCCAGCCAGTGATGTCAGCAAGGTTACAGCAGTGCAAAAATCTGGCTACCACTCCACTGGATGTCGATAGCTGGATTAGCAAACGTGGGATCTCCGGTACAATAAGCACATTTATTCGGGGCTTTTGTAAAGTCTGGAAGAGCTGGCATTGTGCCCAGTTCAATGTAGTTATTAGGGTCTTTTCATTGACTTTAATTGGAGCTGGATTAGGGCCTAATCATTAAAAAAAATCTTCACCCTGCAGCCAGCAGTGGTCACATTTGACCTCAAAATTTCAGTAAGAGGCATTGGTACAGGAAAATTAGAACATAAAAGATGGAAAAATAATATTTTCCTGTCAAACGAGGAATGATAGATAACTATATGTAATACAGTGACCATATGCCTCAAATTTGTCTTGAACTCCCCAAATTTTTTTCCACATAAGATCTGTCCAATTTTGATTTTTGGCAGCTGCCAGAACACAGTGGAAGAGAAGGCTGTTTGTCTGCCTTTAGCTGGTGTGGGATTTGCTGTTGGCAAGCACAGACGACAAACACTTCAGTTCTGTGACCAAATGTCTTTGCCATTGTTTTTATTAGACTGGGGGATGTTTTTCCTGATCTGTGGCAAGATATTTTGACAACTCACTGCAGTACAATAAACGAGTAAAATATCAAAGAATAATATATTTTATGTGCATGTGTACATATCCATATTTTAATATATAAAAGTAGCATAAATTAGTAATCGGGGTCTTTTAGAAAAGATTTCACAGTTCACAAAGCCAATGCTGTATCACTGTTACAGACTTACAGTGATTGTCCATCTGTGTTTCTTGCTCTTTGCCTTCAATGTCTTTTTATTTTCCATGTACTCCAGATGAAAGGTACCACACTTCATGCCCTCTGAAAGACCAAATGGAGTATTTGAAGTGCAGTGGAAGCACAGCTGAACTGAAACAGAAAGATTAGTAATGCAAGAAACCCTAAATACTGTAATAATATTAATTCTTCTATAATTAATTTCTGTATCTTAAATTTTTTTTTATTTATTTTTAGGAGATTAATTTTTTGACAATCCTGTTAGGGAGTTGTGTTTTGGTTTGGGTTTTGTGACATGTAACATGTTATGAGTTATTGCTTCTTATTGCATTCAAAACATCTGCTATTTGGGAGGCAAAAGGAGAATAATCTCTGTTAGTTTTATCCTCTTGACCAATACGAGATAAGAGGTCGATGAGATATGGTGAAAAAATTCATGTTAATTTATCAATGTCACAGAATGGGGAAGGCTGGAAGGGACCCATGGTGGGTCACCTGGTCCTGCTCGTGTGGTTAAGTGTGCTGTGAAATGAGCCTTTTTCTCCACTCTGAAAAACCTAAACAACATTCTGGTAACATTTACATTACAGGAAGAAGTTTCTTTAGCACCTACTTATCATGTTTCACTCAAACACGGCAGACAACTGGAGAAACCTCAACATGGGAATAATATTGGTAAGTTGTCTGCAGCTCTCTGGTCACAGAGCAACAGACAACTTTCCCAGGCTTCCTTCTGGGAAGGGCTGTGAGAAGCTCAGAGAAAAGAATGAGAAACAATTCCTAGCTTCACTTGCTGCAATGGTGTTGTGAACATGTGCAATGTGTTATGGAGATTTGTTTACCAAAGGGTGCTTTCTTAATTAGCCAGTGGTGATGGTGTTTTAATTAAAGGACCAATCAAGTCCACCTGTAGCAAAGTAGGGTATAAAAGCATGGGTTTCTTAATAAAGTAAATGGTCAGCCTTCTGGAATGCCTTGGAGCTGCCTGTTGCCTGGTCCTGATCCATTGCACTGACAGGTAGGCCTGCTAAACTGTATGAAAACCAGTTTTTCATTGCTATAGTAGCAAGAAATGGAGGATGCTCCAAAGAAAATTTTTCTGTTTTGTATCTTGTTGTTTGGGTTTTTTTATGTTTTTCTTCGCTGTAAGGCAAATTTTCTCAAGCTAATCTGTTTGATTCACATGCTGATGGACAAATGTGTCAAAACTGCTAGAAGCAAGTGCTGTAGGGCATGTTTTAAGAGACTTTTGATTCATTTATGTGTTTATAAGTTTTCTATTTTTATTCATGGTTAGCATACTTCACCAGGCCTGTCACACCAGCTCAGAGACTGAGCTAAACTCTTCCCTTTTACTGGTTCTATCTTCTGAAATATCTGTAAAGTGTATTAGTTATTCTTTTTTTTTTTTTGTCTTTTTTAAAGTCCCTGCTGGATGCATAACTACACATCCAGTTTAATTCACTATGACTACAGCACGTCCTTGCCATCCTATAAATTGTCTCCTCCTGGTTATACCAGTTAAAACTTCTTTGCTAATTGAATAGCAGAGACAAAATTTTGTCATCTCTGCTCCTCTATTTCTTCAGTTTTGTGCTGTTATGTTTTAGGAGCAGTTAAAAAGGTTCAAAGCACGTCCTTGTGGTTTTCATGCTCTTGTCTCATGTGGGTTCTTTAAGTCACGTGCAATGAGACTACCTGGATGAGAAATACTTTGCAATTCAGGCCATGTTGCAGGGTTTCAAATCAGAGGTTAATGACCAAATTCCTTGTCCTTATGGGGGAAAGTAAAGTGACCTATTTGTCATATTTCTCTGAAGAATACACTAGAATATACAGGAGGTATTGCAAGATTTGACTTCTGTTTGAGGTGACAGAAGTTCCTGCTGGCCTCAAGGGAATCTGGTCAAGACCCTTGCAATGACTCCTAAGCATTAAAGGCTAGGAAAATGTGAGGGTGATGAAGAGACATTTTAGGGAAACAAATCCACAAACAAAATTCTGCAAATGAGGGAGGGTTGTTTGGATGCAAATTAAATCACTGAAAGAAAGATTGTGAGACAAGATAATTTGATAAACTCATGACCATTTCTCATCTTAAAGTCTAAATGCTTCTCTTAGCTACCAAAATAGCCTTGGAAAAGGAATTAAACAGTTGGGCAAATATTGTACAGTCAAGTTTCAAGCCCTGCTCAGAGTTGGGCTTTTTACAGAGCTCTGAAAGCCAAGAGTAGAAAATTAAGAAAGTGAATGCCAGGAACCATCAAGCTGTGGAAGACAGGGCTGGAAAGCACAGCTGTACAGAAAATGACTTTTCAGGGAATTGGAAATTGCAGGCTACAGAGGGTGGAAAAAAAAAAAGTGCAAGCCCACAAAAAACATTAGAAAAAGAGAGGAACGGAAGATCAGTCCCAAGAAGGGTTATGAATGCAAGGAAATTGAGTTACATCAGTAAAAATGAATTATGCTAGATGAGAATTGTTTTTAGCAGAAGACAAGCAGGGCATCTGCAGGACTCTTCTAGGCCTTGAAGTACTTTGGGACTCTTTCCATAAAAGCCTTACAAATTCAGAAGTAGTATTCAGTCAAAATGAGAACCTGCCACACCCCTCTTGTTTTGGGCAAACCTCAGTGTTAACAGTTTCTGTTTCTCTGCCCCCCTCATTTCTTGGGAACACGTTTGCCAAGCAGACACGAAGGGTGGCAAATGATTAATGGGGCTCCAGAGCAGTGTAATAAATGCCAGCAGGAAGCTTCCCTCCTGTTTGATGCACAGCTTTGACTTTCAGCTACGGATGTGGAGGACCATACATCCTGCTATAAGTGCAGTTTCTTTCTGGATCATTTAGTGCTATGTTCATCAAGTCATGGCTAGAC
This sequence comes from Vidua chalybeata, assembly GCF_026979565.1. NCBI lineage: Eukaryota > Metazoa > Chordata > Aves > Passeriformes > Viduidae > Vidua > Vidua chalybeata. The sequence goes on from NC_071534.1 coordinate 1,975,109, forward strand.
TTTTAACTTTCAAAGTTAGGGAATACAAGGAAATATAATAAATCTGCCCTGTGTGGTTTTAGGTTTTACCTTTCCCCATAGTTATACAGCTTTCTCCAAACATAGATTTTAGCCACTTGTGCACCCATGAGGACATGGATCAGGTTGGTCTCTCCAAGCCACATAATGACCATCACAGAATCAGCTTCTCTGTTCCATTCACCATCAATATAAAATTTTGGTATATGGATGTAATTCTTTCATGTCACAGCAGAAAAATTTTGCTTTGTTTGTTAACCAGAGTGTGCTAAACCTACTTTATTTCCTGTAAAGTATTATTTCTTTTTTTCTTCTGCAGTATTATTCAATTTAATATAGAACTCTGAGAATATATGCTTATTTCTTCTCTGAAGGTGTCTGAGCCTGTCATCTTTCTTCTAGTGCATAGGCAAAAAAATCATGTTGGCCCCAAAGAATTAGTACCACTGCCTCTTAAAAATTTCAATAGTACAGGAAGATAGTAAAAAATATATCAACTATATTTTCTAAGGGGAATTTTTAAGCTAGCCTCTAGTTGTGTTTAGTTTTCACATAGCCTAGTGAGCTATGTGAATGACCCAAAATCAGAGTGTACAAACATGGCAGGTGTCAGCAAACTGTGAAGGAAACTGCCGTATCAGTGTACAGAAAATAACACCTTGAATCACACAACCTGCTTTGTCCTTCTCCTGCAGCTCTCTATCACAGCCATTCTGGCCATCCCTGAGCCCTCTGCAATCTTCCCAGAGCCAGCTTTATGCTTTTGCTTCTGTCACAAGGCCAGGAGCCAGCCCTGTGCTCACTGCTGCTGTCACCAGAGGGAAAACAGGCGAGGGGAAAGTACAAAAGTGAGGTGAGGAGCAGCCTTGGGGACTGGGGAGCCTGGTGCTGCCTCCAGGGGACACCTCCAGCCCTGCCCACCACTGCTCCCCAGCCTTCCCCAGCAGCTGCTCTGCCGTGGCACCAAGAGCTTCAGGAAGCCCTGCTCTTCCTGCAGCTGACAAATGGGGCCAGGTGATTATTTGACACCCCCTGATGTCCAGTTGAGCAACAGAATCACAAAGTCTGGCTGCCTAACAGGTGACTTTGGCAGCTCCTCTGCCCGGATGTCTGTCGCAGCAGTGAGTTTATTTCAGGTGTTCAGCTCTTTAAAGATGCTTTTTAGTGTTTCTGTTCAGTTGCACTGCTGGCTCTGCTGCCAGTCTCAGTGCTGGAGGGAGCTTGGCTCGAGGGCTGCAGTGTCACTGTGGTAGCACTTTGTGTCTCCAAGTGTCCTCCTGCTTTCTGTCCTACGGGGTGGAGGGTGTGTGCTCTGAATCGCTGAGGTCAAATTCATAAATTCTTCAGGAGCAGAAGAGGGTAAGACTGGTTCAGAGCTGTCAGGGGGCAGTGACTGGCACACACCACACACCACCTACAGCCCTGATGCTTCTCTTAGAGCTGGTGTTTGTCACAGGATAAGGTAGATCATATTTATTTTGAGAGTCTAATTGCAAAATATGGATTGAGAAATCAGTGACTACACCAAGTGTACAGCATGGCTTTGCCCTCAGACCGTTATTTATCTGCTCAGAAATGTTACAATGCATCTTTTCCCTCATCACACAAATTTAATTCCAGTCTGGTCTCTGCTAGCTGTCAATAACAAACAATTTTCCTTTTCCCACCACAGTGAATTTTTGGTGGCTGTGATGTTGTAAGTGTAGAGGTGGGAGGTCAAATCAGGGGACAACAAGCAGTGGTTCTACAAACCTCAGGGTGAGACAAACTACATAGAAAACACTGACTTTTTTTTTTTTTTTACGTTTCAAAATTCTCAGGTTGTGGGTGTGTAAATGCACTGAGTGTTGCTATTGTGAATTGTGCAGGATTTATATGATTCAGCATGTGCTTAAGTAATAAGTTTTTATGGCTAAAAATAAGGGTCTTATACCTTTAAATGAGTCTGCTCTGTATTTGTTACAGAAATCCTCCAAAGGCAAGGAAGCAAGGAGCCAGATAACTGCATGTGCTGTTATCAGATCCCACTGGGAATTGATCAGGTGTCCCTGATAAAGAATTAAAAACACATTCAGGGAAGGATTCCCCCCCCCCCTTTCAGAAGATTCTGAAAGTGGGGAACTAAATGCAAGGAGTTTGTTAGGATGGGATTAACTGGTGTGAATCACACAGCTGAGCCAAGGACGAGCAGGGGCGAGGCAGCAAACAAAATTGCTGGTTGGTTTTGCAGCACCTGGCTGGTATTTTTAACACACCTCATTTCAGATGCTAATCTGGTGCAATCCATTGCTGTGGGCAAAGTTAAAAACAACAAAAAAATTAAGCTACTGCACTGAATCCTCATAGAAGTCATTAAAATACAGCAGTGCTATCTCTCTAGCTGTTAGCCATAGGTAAGCATTATCCTTTTGGCAGTAAATGTTGCGACAGAATGAGTCCTGCCTGATGTTCTGATTGCAGGCCACATCAGGAATAATAAATGTACATGACTCTTTTGAGGGTGTTTTCTCACGAGTGTTCAAATATCTCCAAGCGCTCGGATTCTTCCCATGTTTGGGTTTTGTGTAGTTGATTTCTTGGGGTTTGGAAAAGCAAAAATGCTTTTTAATGATGTGTAATGTCATGTATTGTTCAGGGAACTTCAGATTCCAGTCACCAGGGAGAAAATGTGTGTGGGTGATTTTCTGAAACAGAGTAAGGTCTTGAAAACCAGTGCTAAGTTACGCTTATGAATTCTGCTCTTTGCAGTATTTCACAAAACACAGAACTACCAACCAGGGTTTGGGCAGAGAAAACTCTGAAAATTTTAACTTCTGTATATCAAATTTATGAAAATATGTTTAATTCTATTTGGTTTTTTCCTATGTGATTTACGCCCGTTTTATGAAATATATATATATATATTTACTAGTAATTCATGTTTCCATTTTCTTTTTTAGCCTGAAAATATAATGGCAGCATCTATATATTTCTTGATTTTACTCTCACATTCTATCACAGGCTAGAAAATGCTTTAACAAATGAGAGATTTGATTGATTGATTATTCAACAGAGATTCAATCACAAAGAAACAGTGAGAGGATAAAGCTTCTTTCTGGTCAAGCTGATGGACTTTTAAACTATTGCCTAAATCCACAAAACCAACACTTAATTGGAATGGCACAGTCCACTTACATAAATCTCCCATACACACTGTGAATTTTATCACAAATCACAGTAATAATTAGGAATTGCATCATTCTCTGCAAAATAAAACACCCTTGTGGTCTGTGAAGAAAAGATTGCAATGCTGGAGAGTGAGCAGCTTCAGCAGGGGATTTCAGATAGACTGTAATTGCTAAAATTTTCCCTACAACACATCACCTGTACTTTTATTAAAGTAGCCTGTGAATCCTCTTGGAGGAAAAAAAAAACCAAACAGCTTCCTCTTCATCCTGAAAATATGGTTAGGGATGTGGAGGTGGTAGCATTGGCAAGAAGCAGCATTTATTTTTGTTGGGAACTTCCAACATATCCTGGCAAAGGGTTGACTAAGGATACTATTTAATGGTTCAACACTAATTCACAGAATAAAAATGCTGTATTGTTGTGTCTTCTGGAGGTGTAGTGGGTTCTGTACGTGGTGATCAACCACATTCTCTGATATGGTGTTAGGAATAAAGAAAAGGCTAAGGAACAGGCTGGAGAAACCAGGATTTACAAAACCTGCTCAGAAGGACTGAGTTACAATGAGAAGGGCAGGATTTGAGGATTATTCCTGGAGACAGACAGGTGAGCTACCATAAAGCACAGTAAAGACAGCTGGTAGCATGAGTCTGGCTCACAGATGCTTTGGAGAGGTTTTGTAAATCCTAGCTTCCTTAGCCTGTACCTTACCCTTATCTTTATTCTTAAGAACATATCAGAGAACATGATCCTCTCCTACAGCAAACTATAAGAAGCAAAGGCTTCTTCCCTAATCTTGCTGTTTATCTGGTGTTTAACACAAACATAGCTTCTGGGTGCTGCAGTCCTAATCCTAACACCAGTTTTAACCCCAGTCATGTTCCAAACCCCTTCTCTGCTGCCTGTTCTCCAAAGGCACTCTCAGAAATCCTAAGCCTGGCCACAGCTCCCTGCCAGGACCTGCCCAAACACTCCAGGAACATTATGTGGTGATGGTTAGGTCCATTCAGTCTTCCATTCCCCACTGCAACTAAGAGAAAAAGCCACTTGCTTTCACTTGCAGCAGCTCTCAAGCTTGCCTTGCCTTCTTTAAACCCTGCACCGCTTCAGTGACCCCTTCTCTGCACCTCTGCAGGGCTCTGTTTGTTGTGGAGTGAAAATTGCTCACTGTGATATGAATAAAACTGGAAGTAGGGGTAAGTTTAGGAAATTGATAGACTGAGGATTTGGGATCACTTCTGAATGTAATTGATCCAAATATCTCTTGCAGTACAGAAACTGCAATTTCTTGTTGCCAGGAAGTCTTAAAGTTAATTTTGATGGGGTTCATGTTGGTTTATGGTGGAATGTTAGCACAAAGCTGAGTCAATCCTGTTAGTCAGCTGTATCTGAAATAGAGTTTAAAACTGGGCTGATGCCTCAGGTTTAGCTTTTGTATTTTTCACATTCTGCACTGCTCTAGTGTGTGGGTCTGAGCTTCATAATGTGGGATGGTGAGATCTCTGCACAGAGCAGGGAGACAAAACAATTCCTGCTCCAGCTGGGGACCAAGGACAAATGATCCAAAGCTCAGGCCCAGGAGCACAAACAGCGTGGGCTGGAGAGAGAAAAACAAGCAGGATGGGAGTGCCTGGGCTAAAGCTGGAATGGGACAATGAACTGCAAGGTGCAAATGGAGCAGAGCTGATCCCAGTGAGAGCCCCCGGGAGCGCTCGTGCATTTTGGGACCATTTTGGTTCCTCTTGGCTGCAGCCCTGGCTGGGCTCTGGTGCTGCCCAAGGTGGATCCATGGAGGAGATCCTTTTCATAAATCCCTGCTTTATTCTTTAGCTCTGTCCAGTCTCTTCTAGGGCATCCTTCTCAAGGCATCAGGGCCAGTTCCATGCCAAAGAAAGTGGAGCCAGGTTCCAGCAGATCTCTTTGTGGGGACTAAAGTTGATAGTTTCTCCCTTGTGCTCCATCAGTTTAGCCCCAGAATCACACACTGACCATCCCAAAACACACCTGCTTGTCTTCCCTCTGCTTTTGTTCTCTGTAGCAGGATAATGACTGAGGGAGGCACATTTGTAAATGTAGGACTTCAAAGCAATTGAAACATGATGAATTATTATTATTACTACGCCCAAGAGACAAGTGGAAATATTTGAATCAGAGAGTAATTATAGAGCTGTTTTAGGCACCTCTACTAAACTCCAGCCAGTTATTGAAGTTTTTGGGTGTCCTGTCTTGAGGAAGACATGTAACCTCCAGATACAATTTCTTTCACCTCTTATGCAATTTCAAGTTCAATATAGAAAGGGCAAAGGGCTGACACAGGGAGCAGATCCTTCTGTGAAGGACTCGAGGCTGGTTCCTGACAGAGGGCACTCAACCTTCCAGGTGGGCAAGAGTTGTTTCTTCCTGACTAATATTATTTGGGCAATGCCTCATTGTTTCCTTTCTTCTGGAGGAAAATGATGACAGTTGAAATTCTGAATTGCTGTGGCACTCACTGTGCTGGCTGGTAGAACCTGACCAAGTCTTGTGTCAGTTCTACCAGCAGGTCATTTGCCTGTTTAAAAAAAAAATAAAATTAATAATTCCTATCCCAAACATTCTTTGAAGGACATGTTTGCATTTAAGTTATTTCTATTGTACTCAGAGAGTTACTTGGCTTGTGTGTAGCTAACATGACTCATTTAATCCAAAAATAGGATTTGCACACACGTTTTGCAAATCTGCTAACAGCCTACATTAGTTCTGCACTCAGTTGTGTTTGCAGCAACGCCTTCTGGGTGCATATCCCAGCTTTTGGAAATCCAGTTTGGTCTTTCCTATTTTCCACTTGTTCACGTCTCATCTTTTTCTGTTCAGCTGATTAAAGAGATGTGTTCAGTCACAGACTTCAGCTTTCATAACAAGGGGAAGGTCACTCTTTCTAGATTTCTGATATATATCAATTTTTCTTCTGCAACACCTTTGTATCATGACAGGAAAATTAAATTTAAGAACACCTACAAAAGTCAGGTCCCTTGGTGTACTAGAAAAATAGGGCTTAGTAGTGCAAAATCTTCTTTGTAAAGCTGTAGGTAAATGAACCTGTGATAAATCAGTTCAGCTACAACAAGTCATGCAAAATAGAACACTTGGAAGACCAAAAAACCTGCTGCATTTATATATATATATTGTATAATATATAATGTATAATAATATAATTTGTTCTTTTAGAAGATATAACTGATTCAAACCCCGTAGACATGTATTACAGCATATAAAATAGCATATGAAACAAAAATGCTAAGCTGTTGGTCACTTAAAATGTCATCTGGGTTTTCCTAGATGGGGACATCTTGTTTTCTGATAAATACAGAAGTTATGGGGTTTTTTTACATTATTGCTTTTTTTTTAAATTTTATTTTTCAATATATAAAAAACCAAAATCTTTTCTTGAAATGTTTTACTTGTGGAGTTCCATTCTAACAGCAACAAGAACTGTTCTGTTTCCACAGAAAAGCTGCACACTTGGGATCAGACACACACAGATCAGGAACAGGCAGGCAATTTGCTGTGCCATAAAACACAGAGAGCCTTTGGCACACACAGAACTTGAGCCCTGATCCATTATTGGAAACCATTAGCATAAATACTCTGCCAGGTCATTGACATCTGCATTATCAAATCCCCCTCTGGGATTAGATATCCAGCACTTAGATCATGTTATTAGTCCATGGTATGGTAATGAAATAATCAGCAAAAAAAACCATGCCTGAGGACTCCTGAGTTAACACAGATCTGGAATATAATTAAAACTACACACCTTAAAACTTAAAAATTAAAACTTCCTTGTAGAATGAAGTTTTGTTTTTTTTTTTTTTTCCTCTATCTTCTACATAGAGGATTGCTTTAATGTTCTAAGGACAAAGCTTTGACTCACGTTCAGACTGATCCAGAGATTTAAGTGTAGGTAGAGCTGGTCCTGCTCAGCCCATAAAGCTCTTTAAGGAGCTAAATCATGCACAGGAGCTGTATTAGAGTTACCAGAAAACAGCTTCCCTAACTGCAGGCTCTAACCTTTGCTGGCTGGATTACCTCTCATCTTGGAATGGTTTTTGTATGTTTCTTAGTAAGGAAAGTTCAAAGCTATTCATTTACATTTCTGGAGTTAAATATACCTTTCCTAAGAGGAAACAAAGGTGTGGGAGGCCAGAATCTCCTCAAGTTACCAAAGAATTTTCCTGAGAAATAATTTTAGTTAAAAAATCAGAGGTGGAAAATCATCTCTCTTGGGAGAGATGGATTGCAGGGATAGTTGAGACATCTTTACTTTTGATCTTAAAATTCTCAAGTTCTTTTAACCCATCATCAGAAGACCATCTCTATAATTTGGGTATTGTTGGAATTGTAACTTTTTCCAGGTGTGGGGAGTTAATCCTGATTTCTGCAGGTTGTTAGTGTATATATGCTCTATCTTGTACAACTGCAACACCCAGACATTGGGGAGAGGGGTCCTGGACATGAATTTCTTGTTCTTCCAGCCTGGTAAAAATAATACCAGCCATAAACTGAGCAACACATATGTCTTACCTTGAAATCATATTTTGCTAAAACTATTTCCAGTCTTTGGTCTGATATATCCTATTGGCCTGATATGTCCCAGAATTAAATGGAGTAGGAATTTTAGCAGCGTTAATCTTAACCTAAGTGTCCTAATTTTACAATTTAACAACTACAGAACAACAGATAAGCTGTGCACCTGCTTTCATCCTACTAATTCAGGCCAGTGTTATTAATAATGTAGGTGAGATTTATAGTAAGACCATGGAGGTAGATTTAAGTTTAAATTCCAGGAAAAGTAAATTTTGTTTGCTCTAGATTCAAGGCAGAGAATGTTAGAATTCTTTAGTTTACTTATTGCTAAACCACTTTACAAATAACACCATAAATTTTACCCTACAACTTCAATTACCTAAGGCTCTAGGCAGCTCAGTAAAACAATAAATTTCCATGCAGGTATATATATGCACCATTCCTTTAAAACAGAGAAATAAAATGCCTCATAGTAAATAAAAATCCAAGCTCCTCCATAGGTAAAACGTGTGTCTCATACGTATTGTGAGAAATAAAAACAATACAAGGAAAATGAACAAACTCATAGTTCTTAGCCAGGAATAAGAATGCAAGCATCACCAGCATCTTACAGTTTATTTATGATATTAATATAATTTGCCATTTCAAAGCATTTTCTTTATATGAAGCTTCACAGAAGCCTAGTACCCTGATCTGGGTGATGGGACTGCAAAGGTAACAGTAATTGACCCCTGAAAAGTGAGTGTCACACTCAAAATGCAACCAGCTCCTCACTTTGCACCAGCTCTTGTACACATACTCACTACTGGAAGTGTCTATTCAACCTTGGGGGCTTGTGAACCTTGTTCTGAATTGATTTAAATATATTCTGCTTCTGAATAAAAGCCATGATCACTACTGCCATCAGTAGGCAGCAGGGTGTGTCCTCACACCTAAATTTTAAATACACAGGAAAATGGCTTCCTGCCTGGCAAAGTTTGTCAGACAGATTAGTACATTCATTTATTTTGGTTGTTGTAACACGTGGCATGCTCTGTGGCACAAAAATTTGGGGTCTTTGTGATCTGTGTAGAGGTGTCACCACAAGCCCAGTATGAAAGTCATGTTCTGAACATTTTCTCTTGGAAAATTCACGGGGAGGTGGAGATGCTCAGCATATGGAAGGTGCAGCTTTGTGCATCACTCACTGAGGAGTGAGCATGCTCCTCCAATCCCCCGTGCCATCTAAAATTTCCTTGGAAACGTCTCCTGAAGTTACTCTGAAGATTTGCCTAAAATGACCCTGTTCAGTTTGTGAGATCACAGCTCACAAATAAACAAGCTCCAGCAGCTTTAGGCATTGATCCTATTACTCCAATACTTTATAAGCAGGCACTGTATAATTACTCCTAAAATTCTGGTCCAAAGTGTTCTTACTATTGCTATAGCCTGGAAGTAAATACAAAAAAAGGATGGAAATATATTAGAGAGTGCAGAGCACAATTTGACTTCCAAATTTGCTGATGTTTTCTATCCTTAGATCCTCTAATTAGCAACTCATGGCATCACCTGACTTAAACCATTTTGGCTGACATTTTGTGCACTCCTTGCCACAGGCAGAAGTTGCTGTGGCTCAACTTCCCTTTGTAAATAGGAAGCCATAAAAGCCATTTAACTTGCAAAAGTGGTAGGAACTAGTTTAATTAATATTGGTAAGGCACTTTGATATTGTAATGGAGGTAAAAAAAGTCCATGTGGGAGTGGAAAAAACTTTGTTTTCAGAACGTGGTTTGAATCTATGTGAGGCCTGGGGCAGTGCACTGAACCAAATGTTGAAAAATCCTTAGGCAGCAAGCACCATCCATTCTGTGCATGACTGAGTCTGGAGTCTAGAGAAGAAATTAATATGTGATCATGTAATTAGACTGTAGAATAATTAATATACACAAGGGAAGGATAACTTCAAATACAGGTAATCGTAATTCCATTTTTTTTCCCTGTAGTTAATTTTGCAGCCTTTCTTTTCTTTCACTGTAGCTTTTCTCCATGTGATATATGGTGTAAAGGAGAAAGAAGTGCAGGATTATTAGCTGATTTTTTTTTCCCTTTTATTAAATGTTAATGTGAAACCTGCAACAAAGAATGTGATTGCCCATATGTTATTCTACAAGTTTGGCTTTGCTTGGTCTTTCAAGTAGAGAAAACTTCACAGTCATTTAACCAAAAAAAAAAAATCAGAATCTTTCACCTTGTCTGCCAGGCTTCTAACTCTCTAAGTATATGCTTGAACTTTGAAATTTCTAACACTGTGTGCAGGCATGAATTATTTCTAGCTCACCAGGAAGGAGACGGCTCTGCTGCAAACACAGAGGTGTGAGGGGATTGCCTTACAACATTTCTGCACCTTAGCTTGGTTTCTGCAGAATTAGGATTTGTAGAGGGCTAGGAATTAGTTGTGTTGAGACTGGACTAGAGGATAAACTTTTAGATTTATTATTAGTTATATTATAAATAGAGATATTGGTGATTACGGCTGCTCTTTTTTTCCTGGTCACCTTTATCTTTTCTTACAGGACTGGAAATAGGACTCCACTGAGGCTGTAATTTCACCTTCTTGTCCTGCCTAGCCCAGCTCAGGGAAAGAACAGTTTGTGGTTTACTCTTCATTATAGACATCAACAAAACTCTTAGGAATCAACAGTAAATCTCTCATTGAATTCAGTTCCACAAGATGAGGTTCTGGATTGGAAAATTCAGCTGACACCCACCAGTAACTGAGGAAAGAATCAGAGCACTCAGGCTCTTATTTCTATTCCTCTGTAGTCAAAAGCAAGCACTATGGTAATTCATATTTCTGGCTGAGAACGCATTTATTTAGTAGCCTCAAAAATGTTGAAAGTAATAGAAGACGTAATTTAAAACCTAGAATGTACTACTACAAGAACAGCACGAAATAGTCTTAATGATTTTGAAAGGACATTCTTTCAAATGAGAGAAAACTTTGATAAACCCAAAGAATATTTTTTTTAATTCCTGGGTTTTGTTCAGAAAATTCAGGAACATGTTTTTGAATCAGATTTAAGCTTCAACTACGTAGAATTCAAGGCTTATTACTCATCCACAAGGTTAAATAATTGCCATACTTTTGTTTGATATTGCATTACAGTTTGAGCTGAGAAAATAAATCAAATTAACTTCCTGGTCTAATTCCATGGTTTTTGTATTACAAATTGTATATGGCTGGCTACCTCTTTTTCTTGAGAGTCATTCATTTCACAGCAGTGTGTTCTACTCTTTATTCTGAGTAGGTTTCAATATTTGAGCTGTTGGTTTTTACTGAACACAAAAGGTAGAAGGAATGATCCTCCATCTTCTCATCCTTAATTTTGCCTGAGCTTCCTGACCTACAAACTAAAGAATTGCTGTAACATGTCAGGAAGTGAAGCCATTCTGTAAGGATTAAGGTCAGGAAAGTATATGTGCTAGTGATATAAATGTTTATATTCTTAGTCTCTTTGTGCCTCATGATCCTCATCATTTGCCTCATTTGCTTCAGCACATCTTTGCATTTGTGTTTTGTTGCAGACTATAATGTTAAATTAAATATGGCCTGCAGGATCCTCAAACATAGAAATGATCATTGGGGAAATACAACTGAGTGGAAATCTTATAAAAAATGAGATAAATATTGAGGGAAGAAGTATTGGGGCATCTGCCAAGCTGTCCTTGTGCTGTAAAAACAGCATTTTGCAATGCCAAGCCAAGCAATCAGCCAAATTTCCCTCTGAATGTAATGCAAGCTGCACATTTCACTCAAACCTCCTTGAAGATTCTGGCTAAGAGCACAAAAATGAGCATGGTCTTAAATTTGGGGTCATAACAAGATCTGAACCCAGGTAAGTGATACATATTGTTTAGGAATTTATAAGGAAGGAGTGGAACAGAACTGAACAGGATTCAATTTTTATCTAGAGTATGAAAGTAGAAAACTTGGGCAATTCCCTTTACAGTGAAATACTTTCTTTACAGTGAAATACTTTCTTTACAGTGAAATACTTTCTTTACAGTGAAATACTTTCTTTACAGTGAAATACTTTCTTTACAGTGAAATACTTTCTTTACAGTGAAATACTTTCTTATCATGGGCTTCTGTGTAAAAATATCTGACCAGAAAAGAGACCAGGAGTTCTCAGCCTACTTTGGAGTTACAATTGCTTATTGTCATTATTTATTACAAATTACTGGAAGGAATCCAGCAAGATATGGCCACAGCCTGTGCTTAGACCATAGTCCACGTTGGTTTCTGGTGCTGCTGTCCCAGATCCATAGTAAGTAATGCATCTCATTGAACACACTCCATTTTTCTGGGGGAACTTACAGTTCCAAATGTGGCAGCAAATGAACATCAGACAAGAATTGAGTAGTTAGGAATAAAAATGTAATTCATGCAATAAAATGTCAGATTATTACTTCTTCGTGTCACTAAGACTTTATTTAGAGAAGGTTTTTTCCTGTTCTCAGCCGTATGACTGGATTTGCAATTAAGATCTTTGTTTAATTTCTTTCAAACATCATTCCTGTTTATACATCTTCTGCAATCCCTTTTTTAAGTGTAATTGCTTTAAAATCTCAGAGGATATTATTAGCTGCCTGAACTGATATGTTTTAATACTAAGCACAGTGATTTGAAGTACTAAAGAAAAAACTGAACAAAGCAAACTTCACATAATTCTAATCTGGCAGCTGATTTTCTTTATTTTCTGTCTGCACCACTTTCTTTAGTGTCTGAAATTCAGCTGTAGGTTTACAGTTCCATAAGGCCGCACTGCTTGTGTTTGCAGGAATGATGTGAAAACTCAAACAAGCCATTCCTGCCTTAGAAACCACCATTCCTTCACCTTACCTCAGGGTGAAGCCAATTTCTGTTGACTTATACTACTGGAAACTGGATTGTTTATTCCAGATCACCTCTCCACTCTTCCAGAGTGCTATCCTGACTGACATTTTTTAATGTCTGATGGTAAAGGATACCTCTGTGCAGATACCCAAAAATGGCAGTGGGAGGGCCTTTCCTCCTTCACTGAAGAGTCCAATTTTCTGTCTTCTTTGCAGGTAGATGGTGGAAATGACAGTCATTAACTTCAGCAATGCTTGCAGAAACTGATGAGAACAATTTCTTATTACAGGGAAATAGAGAAATTGCATCCTTTCTGGGTTTCCCTCACCCCTCCCATTTTCTTGCTGGATGAATGTCTGTCATTCAGGCAGGAATCTACCTCCTCCATTTAATGCACATTATTGTCTCCAACTGCAGCTTTTCTTAGAGCTCAGTTCTTGCTGTGTGATGACATCCACGGCACAATTTATATGGAGGTACTGGGATAATCTTCAGGGAATGAATCTCTATACAGGCAAAGATACATCATTGCTGCTGCTTTAATAGCAGCATAATCCAACCAATCTCTTCCACACCCTAGCTGCTGAAACTTCTAGAGTGTGAGGAGTTTTAGCAGTGCTTTGTATCACACCCTCCTCTCAGTGCCTTGCAGTCAGCACAAAATTCTGGAGGTCTCATAGAGAGTCCTGATCTTTCTGGATTTATTTTCCCCTCCTTTTACTGCTCCACAGAAAACACTGTTTGTCATTCTCATATGAGTGTGTGTGTGTATAACATATGAGTGAAATTATTTTAACAAGTCTGTTCTTCAAATTTCTACTGAAGTGTTCTGGCACCAGTAACACTTTACCATACAGCAAGCAATTTCAAAAGCATTTTGCAAATTGGTTCCACCTGTTCAGCCATGAAGATCTTGCTGGTATCTGAAAGATCAGATGAAAAGGCATTTCTGTGTTTTCTGCCTTAACCTAATTTCCTTAAACAGTAGTTACTTTTTTTTTCTCTCTTCTAGAGAGTATCTTATGCTTACTGAGGAATATAGCTATGCAGAAAAAGAAGAGTTTTATGTAGACCAGCTCAAAAGGATGTGGAGAGGTAGCAAAAAACTGTCTGAACACTTCTTGGTCACAGATTAGAGTAGCCTCATTTCTCCTTGAGGATGTGTAGCTCCCTATGCTTGAGTGAGATATTTCGGCAACCAAGGATCAGCACTGGAGTACTTCACCTGCTGCCTTTTCCAGGAGACAAATACTGGTTTTCAGATAAAAAAAAAAGCCTGCCCTACAATGGTTTCTTCATATATCCAGCATCTGTGAGCTTAGGCAAAGGGTTTGTGCAACAGCCAAGTCACAGCCACAAGTTCTACTCTTTCTTTCATTTTTTTTTCTTTATAATGCCTTCTCTTGCAGTCTTCAGCTACTTTCAGTCTCATATCTGTCCTGTCACTGTCACTTCATTTGTCATCTTGTCATCCAAGTTCTTGTCCATGGCATTGCATTTTTATGCTTCCTGCTCATTTACAAACATATTCCATACAGCCCCTGAGAGAGCTGTCTCTTCCAGTTCCATCATGACAACCTACTCACTTCCTTTTTCCTTGAGTGATGCTTCTCTTCTGCATGGCCATTTTCTGATCCACTCTGCCTTCCTGGCTGTGCTGCTAGAATACAAATGCATTTCCTTCCCTGGCAGCACTCTTCCTTTCCATGTCATATTTCCATGTCGCTCAGAGTTTCCTGCACTTGGGACCTGACTCGGTGATTCCCATCACACTCCTACTGTCCAGCAGTCCCTCTAATTATGCCTCACTAGGAACTGAGCTATGAAGCCTGGATTAATTAAGAAAGTTTTTAAAGATGTGTCTGTGTAGGCAAAGTGGAGCTGCCCCAGTGAATTGCACTAGTGAAACTTCCCAGGGTGGAGTCACTCTTGCCTCCTCCACACAAGAGCTCGGGCACAAAACTACCTGTGGAGATGCTTCATTAGCCACACAGAGATGCAGTAAAGACATTCCAGTTTTTCCTTTGATTGTGTCTGCCATGGAGATTCTGCCCAGGCCAGCTGTAAAGAGTTGTCTCAGGAACAGAAGAGCCCAGCTGTGACGAGTTGGAGTTTTATTCAGACTGATTTCCCCCTCGCTGTTCACAGAGACACAGGGTGTTTTCAGTCAGCAGTGTAAACACAGCACTTTCCTTCCCAGCACTGATAATCAAGACAGCAATGGAAAAAGAGCTCGAAATCCTGAGCAGGTACAACATCCCAGGTTATACAGCACTCCCTTTTACACAGAGCCCTTGCTCTCTCCACTGCTGTAGCCAGTCTTGCTGGATGAGTTAGAAATGGGAATTAGCAATGCTTGCCTAAGCAGGGGCTATGAAAAGGGGAACAACTCAGAGACGAACTCAGTTTTGCAAAATTGTTGATAAATTTCATATAACCAGCATGTAACAATGATAATAGATCTGAAAACCTGCAGCATCTTATGAAATAATCTAAATTTAGTGTAATCAGTTCAGTGGAACTTGTGCAGTTGTTTTGGGAATTATGGTTACAGAAGTGTGATTTCCCAACAGGAATAACATTTTGGGTGTAAGAGTAAGATACATTTTAAACAAGAAATATCTTTTATAATAACAACAATCACAAGGCTTGGGGTTTTTTGTATGATTCATTTGCACCAAAAATTTATCTCCAGTAGGATCATGTTTTAACTTTATATTATATACCCTAAATAGACCTCAGCATGACAGCAAATGAAAATGAAATGAAGTGTGGGGGGAAAGGGTAAATTAGAAAGCAGTCCAGTGGTTTTGAACATCATTCTGAATGAGAGAAAAAAGAACAACCAACATTCTGTGTTTCTGATCATATTAATCAATATCCTTTGGGATTCATGAGTTGTTATATACTGAATATCCCGTGATCCTTTTGGTCTGGACAAAATTCCTGTGCAATTACCAGGAAAACAAAGATTCTCTCAGCAATTTAGGGATTTCTTTCTCTGCCTTCTTCCTTTTCTGCCTTCACTTCTGACTCCCTTTTTGGTGGTGTTTTTTTTGGTTGTTTTTTTTTTTTCCCTCTTACAGACTAGTGTAGGATTACCTGGAAAGTGTAGCAAGGAAACACTTCTGCAGTTATCTTTCCTTCTGAGTAATGTGGTGCTAGCAGTGATGGCCAAGGCATCATTTACATACAGGACAGCTGCTGACCCAAGAGCTGCAGTTTGGGGAAAAAAGTGATACACCACTGCAAACAGGCAAAACTGTGACAAAGAAAAAAATCAGAGGAAGAGAAAATATTAAAAAAGCATGTAGGCTACCTAAATAGTAAATATATCTTTGATATACATCTTCATTGCAAACCTGTTGTATTTTTTCCTTTCTTCACAGTTTTCTTTTTCTTTTTCTTTTTTCTTCTATTTCAGAAGCTGTTCTGTAAATGGACATTGCTATTTTCTGAGTCCTTTCAGCCAGAAAATACACTCCAACCTTCAGACTAGTTATTCTGTGGAATCTGTCTTACTTCAAGTGTTCCACTTCAGCCAGTATAAATTCACAGAAAGTGGGAAGAAAATCAAAAAAACATGAACATTTTCATTCTCTCAAGCCTCCTAACTTCATCTGGGTTTGTTCACAGAATTAATTTAGGAATGATTTAAGTGCATTTGAGGTCTTCAGACAGAATTCACATTTGTTAGAATCACAGGAGCTGGAGACTGCAATTTTATTTTTCTTTTCCTATAAGCTCAAGATTTCATTGGCAAAAGCTGTTTCTTCCTGTACTACCCAAATCTGTCGAGTTTGAGCAGCCCTGTCTCTCTGTGCCATATCTGCAGCCTCTCCCCAAGGCTCTAATGTTGATTCTTCTCCTTCCAATGACATTTTCCTCCTGGGCAGTTCCTTCTTCATGAGAACCAACATTAGAGCACCAACATTAGCTTGGGAAAAGATGTCATGTTTTCTGGGATGACTGCCCCAGAGGGATCCATACTCCACGTGTGACTTTTCATCTGATAGGGAGTGAAACCACTCTGTCCCTCCTGTCCCAGCTGAGCCCTGTGTGATCCATCATGGGTACCAGAGGGATCATTTTCAGTCGAATTCCAAGCATTTTCTGGCCATACCAGCAGACAGAGCAGCAAGGCACCTGGAAATGGAACTCAGGAAAAAATTCAGAAAGCTGCAGCACTGGGACATGAGCTGCATGCAGGGATACAACCAACACTTGTTTGCATCAGCATCTCAGTCGTATCACAGGACTGAGTGCCTTCAGTTTTGCCTTCCTTCCCTCCCTCCCTCCCCCTTCTCTGACCCACACACCCTCTGTTTGTTAGGGGATCATCTTTTGGCCACATGGCTTCTTCTTTGTTTCCCTTGCATGACCTCCAGAGGGATCTGCCACGTAGGGATTCTTATCTTCAGCCCATAATCTCTTTAAAATCTTTCCCAGCTCATGGCACTCCGTTCAAAAGGACCTAATGGCTGTATTAGGCTAGTTTGTTATTTTTATATGGTGATTTAATAACTTCAGACAAGATTTTCAAAGACATCTTGGGGACAAAAGTTCGAAAACCCTCATAAAAAATTACACACATGTTCTGTTGTATGCAGATCAAATTGTGCCTATAAGATATGTCGATAATAATGAGTTTTAATTGTATGTCAAAGACAAAGCCATGAGCAGCTCTGTACTTCAATTGTAATTCTGTAATTGCAAAACTATTATATCCCTTCTATTCTAGATAAGGATCTTCAGAATTACCTGAATTTGTGTCTACAGCCAGTTAAGGGTCAAGCTCGTTTGAGATCATGAATAATGATGATTTTTAGCTTTATAAGGACTTGGAAATCAGGTCAATATTTAAATATTGTAGGGGAGGCTGTCCCGTATGACTGGATTCCACAATGATACGCTCTATCTGTGAGATTCTTGTTATACTTCTATTTTGCAAGATAGTGCTCTTTCTCAAGAATATTTATGTCTATTTATATCTAATTATGTCTAAATTAGGCTAAAGCTGTAACAATCTTTGCCAACTGAGTCCCCTTGCAAAGGGGGGAAATTCCACTTCTGGCAGGCAGTCACTGGAGTGCTTTAGCCTGCCTGGACATAACTACACTGGCAGAGGAGAGCTCAGCCTTGTTGCTGCACTAGGCTCAGAAAGATGAGCCAAGAAAAACAATAAAAATCAAATGTGGATGTTCGTTGATGCTGCTATTGGGACTGCACAGTTCAACAAGTCCAAATATTCTGTAACTTCTAAACAGAACTTCAGGTAGCTGCTAGGTTGATCAGCAAACCCAGTTGTGGCAGGATATCATAATCCAGAGAAGATTGCCAAATGCTCTTTGGACGCTGATCATAGTCCATGCAATTGTTCTGACATTTTTTGTTCAATGAGAACTGACATACAGTTATTAAAAACAATCAAATATTTCCCAGGCAACAAGCAGAACGGGGGCATCATTCCTTTCTGACACCAGAGAATAATCAAACACAGTCCTAAAGAACTGTGTCTCTCTCAGACTGTGCTGAAATACGTGTTTTCTTTGCTGTGCCAATGTTTTTAGAACATTTGCACAGGGCACAGACTTGTGTCAGTGGATGTGGGTACCACAGAACCTGTGACTCCTGGTGAGCATCTTTTGAAGACAGGTTTGCAAATGAAACTTCCAACTCCAGAGAGCTTACACGGGGAAATAGAGGGCAGGAATTACTTTATTTTTGCACTAGAAATGTGAAACAATGACAGGAGCAACACACTGCCATGTCACGGTAATGATACAAGTGCAAATGAAAATATACAGCATGTTCAGCTTTATTGGGCTCTTCACCTTTCATTCTTTTTAGAGTGGGTGAAAAAATTAAGAGGTTTGGAGTAGTTTGTTCCAGTAAAGCAATTCTCTGCTGCATCAAACCATATTAATGAAAGTTTAAAAACCCTTACATCTCTTCAATAAGTAAGCAAGGGGTGTGTATATAATGGTACAGTAATAAAAATGCTAATTATTTAATATTGAAAATAATAGATCTGCTTGCAGTAGCCCCATGTTAATTAGTAGGCTTCATTTCCTCAATGCAGTTTTATCTTAATGAATAACACTCTGCTGTTTCAACAGAGAAGGCTTCCTTTTTTGGATTTCATAACTCTCCAGGGCACACTAGACAGCGAATCAGTTATGCCCAACATGCAAACATTGAGAAAGCAGGAGGCTCATTCAAGTTATTTTGGTATCTTCTCTTTGATTTATGTGGAGTAATTTCAGCAGAATTTCCTACAGGAAGAGCTCAAAACTTTTCTACACATTGCCTGCTAATTTAGACTTACTCTGGGAAAACATCTATGTCATGCTCAGTATTACAGTGCAATATTAATTTGGTTTGGGAAACTATATAAGAGATTTTATGACTAAGAATGTCTGAAGAAAAGAAAGGAAAGTCATTATGGCATTTGGTATATATTCTCTAAGGCTTTGGTTACACATTAGTAAAGCTGGATAATGCCATTGTTATGAAGATATTTTTGCCAACCTTCTGGGTAAATGAAAGATAAAAAAAAACATTCCTATATTACATTACTGGTATTGAAGTTATTTCCCTTCCAGTAATCTAAGCAATGGGGTAATGATAATGTAAACACAGCCTCTGGATTCCTGCACAATTCTGGGAAACTTTCTCCTAAGTTGCAAGAAATATTAAAAGTTATTACCTCCACTAATACCATGGGTTGCACACTAACATTTTTCTGGTCAGTCCCCCAAAAACCTAGAGCCACCAGCCACCTATATTCAATGTCAGTAATGGGTGCTGCACACAATTTTGGGTTTTTTTTTGATTTTGCATTCAGTCTTTTTTTTTTCTCTGAGATGGTGAAGAACATTTGGGAACTGTTTTCTTCTACAATTACCTGTTTGATTTGGAAAGCAGGGGCACAGAGAGAGGAGATGCTGGGTGAAACAGAAGAACCTATAAGAACAAAATTAACATCTTGTAACAGAGCTATGGCATAAGTCTCTCAGTGATTGACCAAATCTGCTCGGGTCACTGTAGTCTTGCTGACCTTGAAAGACAAATTACACTATGTGACCTTTTCTATTGGGTAGAGTCTGTCCCATTGTGTGATCTGAATAAAAGCAGCTCTTAAAACATGTATGGTTACAGTGTTATTCTCAAATGATAAATTGTAGTGTCAATTATAATTTACTCCTAGAGAGAAAAGGTAACATAATTTCAAACTAATATTACAGGGAAATCTTCCATAACAGTCAAGGAAAACACATATATTATGAGTGACTGCTGGTGGTATGACTATTATTAAAGTTGTTATGGTTATTATTAAGATTGCCAGGCACTATCTGTTCCAACACCAGATTTTAATCTGACAATCTTTTACTGAAAGTGCTAAAATTTTCCATACTGGGCAGATATCTCCCTTGGTCTAAATGGTAAGTACAGCCTGAGCTACCTGACCCAACTCTATCAGTGAATAAGGATAATGATAATTTTTTTTTTTTTCCAGTTATGCTGATTGGGAAAGTGAAACACACAGTGTGGATGCTTGTGAAGGGTGGTTCTGCCATGAGGGGGGAGTTGTTGGATAAGGAGGCTGAAAAGGAAAGGAGCTGCAGTGAGTTATCTTGACCTGATGCAGCACAGGATCCCAGAGAACTTTCAGCAGGGACAGGAGGGAAGAAATAGGGCAGAGAATAAGGAAGGAGAGTCCCCAGCAAGCCCTAAGAGCCTCTGGCTGGGTACAGGAAGTGTGAGGGCATGGAAACAAGGGACAAACGAGCTGGACACCAAGCTGGGGCCAGTGGTCTGAAGCTTGGCCAGCCAAGGGGCCCAGAGGAAGAGCTGGGTCCAGCTGGGGCTGACTCTGAGACCTCCCATTTTCCTGCCCTCAGCAGATAAAAACTAAAGACAAAGTGACCCATCCTTCTGCAGAGCAGCTCTGTGGAAACTGCTGGAGTGCATTGCTCCTTGTTGACAGTGATATTGGTCCTCAATTAAATGGAATTCTTTTTAACAGTTCATTTAAACTAAAAAAAAAAAAAAAAAAAAAAAAAAGAAAAAGAGAGAGAGGGGAGAGGGCAAATTTCAGAGTTTCTTTCCTTTCCTTGATGCTCAGGTAGTGTTTCTCAATCACATGGTATGGTCCTTTGGAGTCTGATTTTTCTATCCAGCACTCACAGATGCCATGGCATCCCCAGCTCTAAAACTGTGCTTCTTGTCAGTAAAGAAAACTAACTTCCCTCCAAAGGAGTCTGAGAAACTCCATACAAGAATAGAAGCAGAAATAAGGAAATTAAAAAATAAAAATGATGGAAAGCAGGCTGCCTAATATGAGAGTCAGGGAGGTTGGAGCCAGGGAGGGTCAGACAAGGACACAGAGTAGCTCAGAAGAGCAGAGAAATCACAAAGTTGAAAGGCCAGAGCATCAAAAGAACAGGCAGGCAAGAGAATAACCAGTTATGTGCATGAGTCATCACAAATGGCATTTGACAGTCCATGGTCAGCATGGCCAGAAGGTGTATTTGTGTAAAAATGACATCGTTGGGCTACTTTCAAAATCTGGTCACAAGAAAATACAAGCAGCTCCTTGTGTCTCATTAAAAGCAATGCTACTAAAGAAGGATTCATTCCATGAAAGGAGGAGATTTACTAAGGTGGTGTGGTGGGTTTGTTCTGGCTGGGCACCAGGTGCCCACCAAAACCACTCTATCACTGCCCTCCTCAGCTGGGCAGGGGAGAGAAAAGGAAATGATGGAAGGTCCAGGAGCCCAGATGAGGGCAGGGAGAGACCACTCACCATAATAATGTTGTGGGCAGACTCAGCTTGGGGTAATTAGCTTAATTTATTACCAGCCAAACCACAGTAGGATAATGAGAAACAAAAAATGAATCTTGAATCACCTTCCTCCCAGAATTCCTTTCCTAACTTCACTCAGGATTTCTCTGCCTCCTGTCCCCTGGGGCTGCAGGGGAGCAGGGGCCATGGCCAGCTCATCACACACTGTCTCTGTTTCCAAAGCAAAGGGAACCAAGGACAGCCTGCAGCCTTTGCAATGGATATCTGAATTGTATTTCCACATTTTCAGGCCCCAAAGCCAGTCATATGAGTATTTGTGGCATTTCAGTGTGCCTAGATATTTTTTAAATGAAATTATTTTCGCAATGGGACTCAAAATTATTTACACAAAAGCCTCTGAATGGTTTCTTTAGCAACATTTTAGCCTATTGAACAGAAGTATACCTTTTTCAAAGTGAAATTTTAGCACAAAGGCTTTCAGCAGCTGCTCTCAAGCCTCTGTGGTGCTTTGTACAAACTCTGCCTGCAGTACTTCATGCCTCATTTCCCCTAACTTGACGTTCTCTGTATTTGTTGAATAATTGGTGAAAACATATCACTGTTAAAAATGTTTACCACTCTGTTCTAATGGGAATAGCAATAAAAAAAAAAAAGGGCAAAAATATGTCATAGTACAGGAAAAACAGCACAATTCTACCCTTCAGAGAGGCCTTACAAGGAGCTATGAAACTCATGCTGTTGAGAAACTATTTGGCTTCTTTCAGATATTTTTACTGCTTCTCTCTTTTTTTTCATGTGGTGGAGGTTTGCATGAAAACGAGAGGTCAAGTTCTGCTCTCGAATCAGCATAAATTTGAAATTCAACAGTTACAGTAAACAAATAGCAGTGTAAGCAGAAGAAATCCCACACTGGCTTTCTGAGTGTGTTTTATGGCCAGTGACCTAGATGCTGGAATGAATTTTTACCCAAACTTCATTGCACCCAGACCTCTGGAATTACTGTGCTTCAGCCTGACTTTGAATGGAAAAGATACTGATTTTTATCTTTTCCTTTCTTTTGTTCCTCTTTTTTTCCACTTAAGATCTAGGGGACATCTCACTGCTTAGTTGATGACCAGTGAGTGTTTTACCTGGAAGTGTAGAAAATGTGTTCTGGTGCCTCTTTTTGCCCAGAAATTCTGTCTGACAGCTGACAATCCAGCTCATACACTTGTGCCTTAGTTTCCTCCCCTTGGGAATGATGCAGAGTGGCCTCAACAAAAGTTTTGTTGACATTTAGCGGCATATGAAAAGTGTTTTGTTTGGAAGGGGTTGCTTAACTCCAGCAGCAGCTAAGTGAGTGCAGTCCTGTTGTTATCCAAAGCATCAGAGTAAACAATACAAGTTGGAACAATGTGCTGTTTCCAGAGTGTGGCTTTAAAGAATGAGTTATGAGATGATGATGTTGTTGCTATGGTTACAGATCCATTTTTTTTTTTTTAAAGAAGTGACTGCACTAAATAGTATTATGAAAATTAAGTAAATATTAAGCAGCAGTTTAAAGCACAGGTGTGTAGGAGTCAATGGTTTTCTATTTCTGTGATTTTAATTGCTATTAGTATTTGTGAAAGTGGCAGGATGAAAGAGCTGTCCAAAAAAAGGGTGTGATGCCTGATTAGTTCTTGGAAGGCAGATCTGTGATGCTTATAGTATCTTTTCACAGTGTCTTTCCAGTACTCCACCAATTCCTCCTGAACTTAACTAATAAGCAATGGAGACTCATAGTACAGGCAGCAAAGAGATGAAAATGCCCTTCCATAAGAATTGTTCTATTAGGCCCAGGATCTTACACAGAGGGTGACAAAAAGCTTGCTCTTTACAACTTACACGTGAGGATAAGGAGCTCTGCGAGCTCGTATAGTCATGGAAACTGTGATGTGGGGGGATATTTTATTTTCTATTCCACCATGGAATCACTTAGAGCCCTGAGTGCATAGCAAGGGCACGTGGCATCTGTCCTCAGGGGCTTGTCCAGCAAGCCAGCTGCCCAGCCTGGGTGCTGCTTATTCCTAGAGCAGCTATTCCAGGGCTTCCCAGGCTCCTCGCTGGTTGAACATGCTCGTTTTGCTCCTGGAGGAAGCCAAGGGACAGTTGGCAAGCTAAATTGCTCCAGGGTTCACTGCAGGCAGAAAACATGAAATAGATCGTGCCAAAACGGGCTCCTTTAGCCCCAGACAGACTGCTGACAGCATGCCAGCAGGTCCTGTGCCCACAAAGACAAGCACACACCCTGAGGACAGGCTGCAGGGCAAGCACTGCGTGCCTTTGGCATCCTGCTCTGGGGGAACTGCTCCAGGAGGCTGCAGTACAGATTTCACCTTTTTCTTTCTGATTATCTCACTGTGAAAGCACGAGATATTCTAGTTATGTCTCAGGCCCACAGAGCCAGGGATTGCTACCTGGCACAGATGAGTTTGGTAATGTAGATTGCAGGGAACTTCAGGAAAAGATGGAACTATTGATTATTGGCAAATCTTTAAAGCTTCACTTGAGTGCTCATTTTCTATAATCATAGAAGGGCCATGTGATTTATAAAGAATGCATTCAAATACATGACAGGTGGTTGCCTGTCAGAAACTTATATGTTCTCTAAGAGTTTGTACCTAAAAGACTTGAGCCTTGGGAGATACTCAGCATATGGCAGTTAAGGAAAAGCTCTTTTTAAAATTGTACTGCCACTATATCTAAATATAATCCTAAAGAGAGAGAGAGAAAAATATCAAAATCCAGGACTGTAATTATGCTTACCAACCTACTTCATTTATCAAAGCACATTAGAAAATGAGCAGAGAATTTAACTCAGGGAACCAGTAGCACTTTCAATTATCAGCCCTATAAATTACACGAGCAGTGAAATGCAATGAGATCAAAGACTCTGAACCATTTGATTTTCTCACACACGAGTGAGTGGCTACTGGGCACACTGATTATTCACCAGTGCTGAATTACTAGGGCAATATTGAACCCCAAACATGTGGCACCACTGACAAAGCAGAGAAATGAACCAGGGGATGCTCTGGAGGTTTGTTCAGCAGCACAAGGCTGGTGTATAGATAAGCAAATGCCTTATGAATGTGCTAATGAGCTTGCCTTCTAACCCCATCAGCTAAAAATGCTGGGGCTAATTTATTTTTCTTTGTCTCTTTAGAATATCTATCATCTCTGTAAATTGATATGCAGTCTTCTGAGTGTATTAAGAACAATTTCTAATTTCTGATCTATTCAAGGCATCCTCCAACATTTGGATTATACCACTATCAGCAGCCTGATATTATTTCAGGACATATTTGTTACAGAGTAATCAACTTCACGCATTCATCATCTATCTGAAAAGAGAGGGCAAATGATTTGACAATATTTAGGAAATTAATTTCATAGAAATCTTAGAAGAAATTACAGAAAATGCTGTCTTGAGCTGTGAGTGGGATCCTAGCCTATTGGCTTTCCTGTTTTCTTCCAGTAGGTTTTACTCAGGTGTTGTGCAACTCTGCTTTTTTATACACGCTCCTGAATAAGTTCTAAATGTACAGGGGGAAAGGAAACTGGGAGAAGGGAAGGGGAAAAAAGTCCGTGTGAAGGCTTTATGTCTCCTGACCCTCTGAAGGGTTTTGACACATAGCTCACGTACTAAATAACCTGGGAATATTTCCTGCCAAAATGGTAAATTATTACTGTAACTACTTCCTGCTTCTTTCTTCCTGTGCAAGGATGGGCTGTGCATCACTGCCTTGGCTGCTGGGGTTTCAGCTGGCACCAACCCAGCAGACAAATCCTCCTCCTCCTCCTCCTCCCAGTAATAAGGGTGGCAACTGAAAAATCTCAAGCCCATCTTTGGCTTGTCACAACTGTGCATCACTCCTAATTTATGTTGGACTGTAAATTTACAAGCCAGCCTTGTGTTTTTACCTCAGACTTGAACCCTGTTCCTTTTTTGCCCACAAAGATGGAGATTTTGCTGGTCACACAGCCAGTCTGTGTGCAAATCTGTGTGTGCCAAACCAAGTTTTTTGCTACAGAGAATTTTAAGGCAAAGAGCAGAGGAGAAGAGGCAGTTCAACTTAATTAATGTCAGAATTTGTATAATCCACTGAATGTGTAAAGGACTATATAATTGCTAGGTGTTATTACTAGTCTTGACTGAGTAATTCATGTTGAATTATGTGTTTGCCAAATGTCAACTCTCTGTTTGTGAACTGTCATTGGAAGAGCACGATTTTTTTTCCCAAGGATTTGTTCATAACTCCTCTCAGAATAGCTTCTGTCAGTAATTCCTAGCCTGCTGATTATTCATGAGCAATTCATCATAAGTGTCTGATAGTTGCAATTTGAGCTGTTTTGACTGCCCAGCTAGGTATTGGATCTGCTTCCTTTCAGACATTTGATAACTGTATCTTTAAACTCTGTAGTGTAGATTCTCACCCAAGACAGAATTAAATTTGGGTTCCATGAATATTGGCTAATATGTGCCTTAGTATGAAATGCAACCCTGTTTTCATATTATGGCACATTGACTAGAAGTCAATCAATTTGAGAATTCATTATTTTGAGAGTGATACAAATATTGAGTAAATTATAGTCCCTGTTCCAAATTATTTACTGTCTAGACAAAACAACCAATCTCTCTAACATTCTTGACTGTAGGAGAATAAATCAAATGCCAGTAAGGTGATCTGAAATTGGAAATGGAAATTAAATATTTTCACAAGAAAGCCTCCAGATCTATTTATCAAACAGCTGCAGATTGCTGTATTTCAGACAAAATGTCTGTGCACATGAAATAACCCCTAACCCCTTATGTTAGCTGGACAAAAACACATGGAAATACACTGAGCGTTTTCTGAAGGAAAGGGAAATTAAGATGTAAATCTGAAATACCAGGGGGATGGCCACTAATTTCCAGAGCATTTCCCTAATCCTATCTCAGTGCTGCACCATACTGAATGCACCCAATGTTTTATACACTACTATTGTCTGCAAAGCAAAACTAATTCAAAACTGCGTACACTCTAATGTTTTAAATTATTTTATCTCTGAAGTCCCTAAAATTTCAAAAGTAATGCCTCTGTGAAGGTTATATTTTTTATTAATCTAAGGTGTTTCTTTTTAAGAAAATAAAATAATTTAACAGTTTGTTACTTGCTGGTGTCTAAGTAACTATCAGACAAGGATATTGTGAGAAATCTGGATGCACTAGATTCCCTTCACTCTGGTTAAACTACAGTTGGTGTAATTAAAAAAAAAATCATAAATTCTCTGCTGGAAAAAAAAATGAAAAAAAATAACAAAACTAAAGTGAGGGTTAAAATATCTTTGTCAATATATTACAGCATGTCTATGGAACAGAACAGTCCCATCAGTCTTAGTGTAATTGAGATTGTTTCCACCTAATGTTTTTCAAAGTAGTGCACATTCTTCATTATGTTCTTAATGAATCACTCCCTTTGAATAATTTCATTTTTCTCTTTCTTGAATTTGAAGTAACAGAACAGAAAATTGGTGTGCCTACCTATGTCAGACAAAGATAGCTTCTGCTCATGTAGAAGGTTCCAGGGAAGGTGGAGAGAACATCCTGGTTTAAGTTATCCCTGAAATTACCATGCACCATCTTTAGGAAGAATACAAGTATTTCACTGCAGTTTTTTGTACAAAAGAGACACAGAAGGCAGAAAACTCTTACTGTATGTGATGATGAAAAAGCCAGGTTTCAATAGGAACAAGGAAAAAGTTACTGCTTTAATTCTACTGAGAAAGATTATTTTCAAGAGCAGCGATTTGAACGGAAGAACTGGAAGGAATTTGTGTAATGGCAGAACTTTCAGATTATGGGGAAACTCCACATTTCTGAGTAAATTGTACTCATATAAGTGGAACTTATTTGAGTTATTTATTGGAACTTATTATGAGAAATTTACTCATAAGTGGAACTTAAAGATTTCTGGAGTGCTTGTGAACCTAAAAAAGAGATAGACATGACTGATACAAATTCCAGCTTCAACCTAATCTTGCACTTTTGGAAATGAGTGGCAAAACACCTCCTGACTTCAGTGGAAATAAACCCACGAATCATTGAAAACACATATTGCTCCACATTCTACCCTGCTGGATAGCTCATTTTATTCCTTTTTGAATAAGAATGTAGAGAAGGAATTTGTAGGTATCATGCCATCTTCTTAGAAAAATGAATAGATGTTTCATTTTAAAAATCCATTTGTCTTTAAGCATGTGAAGTTTCAAGAAAGTGGAATGATATAAAACACTGAACTGAAAGAGTTCACGGCCTTGTTCTGTCATGATTTATATCCAGTGCATATTATTTGACTTTGCTGGGGTTGCCCAGACATATGTTAGGATAATTATAGGGGAAAGAATCTAATTGCACTGCACAGTGCTAGTTTAAGCTGACAGATAACAGGTTGTTATATATAAAACATGTGTGTACATAGAGTAACAACATGTTAAATATCTCATTACATCCTGATAGATAGATAGTGTTGGGAGGATGTAAATTAGAGTACCAATTATTCCTTTGCAGTGGTAATGAAGCATTAGAGTCTTTATTCACATGCATCTCTGTGTGTGCAGCTCACAATGACTCTCCTCGGGGAAGCACATTGAAAGGTTTGATGTTGACCTCCAAGCTACTGCTCCCACTTTCAAAATTTTGTGTGCTAAAGACGCATCTGTGTGAGAGGGAGGACTCTGGTGACAGGGGAGGAAAAACAGAACAGAACAGAGTAAGTAGAACATTTTAAAGTGAAAGATAACTGGGGAAGAGGGGACTTGAGGTAAAGGAAAACAAGCTATGGGACATGACATATAGAACAGTGTCTGACAGGAGAAATGCCTTGGAGATCCAGGGAGTTGTCATCATAAGGAACATCAGTCTCAAACACTGATTCAATGCTCTCTTTAAAAAGGTTTCCTTATGCATCTGCATTCCACAGTTACTTGTCAGTCCAACAAATACATGAACAAAGTCGAAATGTCAGCAAATAGATCGCGTTTTCCTTCTGTATGCTGTGCATTCCCAAAGTGCCAATGCAGCCTACCAGCTCCCCAGGCTGAAAGATGCAGCTTCTTCCACATCCTGTAGGAGCAGAGAGTGCCAGGAGCACAGAAGGGCTTGCACTATGGCAAAAGCACGTTCAGGTTGGGCAGAAGGACCAGATTCACTCGTTCTAAATTTTCCTTTGCAAGTTGGCTGCTTTTCCCCAGATTTTAAAGCTATTATTTACCTGATATCTAAAGAGCTACTTAATCATGTGTCTCGGTTTAAAAAGACAGGTGTCTGCTGAGGGAGGCAGGAATCTCCCTTGAAATGGAGAATATAAACTCCCCCTCTCTGAATTATTACAATTTTTAAAATTAAGGGGTTCTCAGGCAAAGATATGGGAATAGGAATAACAGTTCTTTATTAGGGAAAAAAAAAAATGCACCAATACAAAACAACCCTGCCAGAGTGAGAGCAGGCCCTGGCAGGCTGTGGGTCAGGGTGGTGGCAGCAGTGCCATTCCATGGGGGCTCAGCCCTCCTGCAGTGCCAGCTGTGCTTCTGCTGGAGCAGGACCCTGGACAAGGCTGGAGTTTTCCTCTGGAGCTCCAGGGCTGCTGGAGATGGGCCTGGGCTCCCTCGGGGAATGCAGTGGGGCAGAAAGCTGCTCCTCTGGGAATGCAGTGGGGCAGAAAGCTGCTCCTCTGGGAATGCAGTGGGGCAGAAAGCTGCTCCTCTGGGAATGCAGTGGGCACAGGCTGCTGTGGTGTTCCCAAAATCTCAGATTGTATCCAGGTAGGAATGCTTGGCTCCTCCCCTGGGCACAGCATCTCCCCATGGGATGATGGAATTTTCTCAGCCATGCAGGGACACTCACTGGCCATGAACAGAAGAGATCTGGAAGGAGGATTGGTTTGTGGAAGGGATAAAGAAAACTGCCCCATGAACAGAAGAGAACTGCCCCAGCTCTGACAGATGGGAAAATAAAACACACACCCTCATTTCCAACCTAAGGCATCATGCCAAGCAATCCCCCTTTGTGCTGTAATAAATAGCTCAGACAACATTTTGATACAGCAGAACATAATTTGCACTCTCAGAGATGCCAGGAGACACAGTGTCACAGGCAACAAAGCTGGAATGTCGTGTCTGTTCTCAGACCCCAGGACAAGAAAGTCATTGGCAAAGTGACACAGGTTCAGTGGAGAAACTGCCACAGTGGATCAGGGCTGGAGACCCTGCCTTGACTGGAGAGCTTGGAGAAGAGATGGATCCAGGGGCTCCTCAGCACCTACCCAGCCCTGCAGGGAAGAAGGTGTCAAGAAAATTAAATCACAGTGGTGTGAGCAAAAGGGACAACAGGATTAGAGACATGAAAGAATCAGCCCGGCCATGAGGAAAGTGTTTTACCCCATGAGGAAGATGGGAAGCAGAGTAACTTTCTAAGTTAGATAGAGAATTTGTGCCTAAATTATACTGAGCTGCACAAGTGCAAGGACCTAGAAATGACTTGCTGCAGCTGCCTTGTTCTCTGAACAAGAGGAGAGATTAGGGAGAGTGTGAGGTGCTCTGCAGTGGGGTTTCTGCAGGAATTGATTTCCATTCCAGACACACTTTCTGTATCTCCTCTGAATCCAGTCCCCTTGCAGCCCTCCCTCTGCTTATGGAACACGGGGAATCCGGACCTCTACTTTGCCATAATTCTGTCCAGGAAATGCAAAAATCTTCAAGCCCAGTTTTAACATATGCAGAGGATGTTTCTGAGGGATGAAAGTCTGATTTGCTATTGTGGAACTCGCTGTTGTGCAGAACAAGGGGTAGGAGATAATTCCCAGCTATGTGGTGAATTCTGGCATTGATAAGGAAGCCAACACCTTGAAAATCTCTGTAGGATATGCTGAGAATTTCAACGAAACTGAGGAAATAACAGGGATTTCAGAGAAAGTAGGACACTCAGATTCCTGCCTCGCTTTTTCAGCTCTTTTGGAAATCCAACCTGGAGTGTATCAATCAAGTGTTAAAGAGGTGAGCACTGGGAAAGGAGATATGCATCCTGGATGTACCTCTTTTTCTTTAAATAACATTTTGAACCGAAAAATATTCAATATTTAAAATAACTCCAGCAATATTCAGGAATTACACCATGAAATTGTAATAATACAATTTGACACCAGTTGGTGTCTCAGGGTTTTTGTATGGCAATCAAAGAAGGAAGGTTATAATAAACAGCGAGGTACAATGGAATATCATATTATAGATACATTGCACGTTTGCTCCCTTAAACTTGTGGGGTTTTATATGCTTTAACATCATTTTATCTCTAATTATCAGATGGGAGACTTCAAAGAGATCACTGTATTACAGTGGATTTTTCTGCTCTTCTTTGGTTATTAAAAGACAGGAAATAAGGGAAATCATAGACAGGTCATTAAATGCAATACCAAAGCATTGGAAAAGATAAAGGGAAGACATCTGTTTCATGCAGGATTTATATTTAGTGCTGAACAGTGGGGATTTTTCCCCTGTAGTTCTGCAGATCAGGTCGTTGGAGGAGGAAAAGATGAGAAGAACATTTGCACTGGGGTACAGTATTATTTAGGTTTGAAACTGATGAATTGTGAAGCATCGATGAAAATGGAGAGTGGTACAAATCACTGCAGTTGAACCCTTTTAGATCATAGTGAGCAGCTGACAATTGAAAAGAAACTGGCTACTCTCTGGAAATGTATTGCTACAGTTTGCCTTGAAAGCTCTTTTTGTGACTCACTCCATCTCTTCTGTAAATAGTCATTATTGGAATGGTTTGAACCCTTGTTGGTTCTGGCAACACTGAACTTTGTGAAAGTCCTTGTTTGAAGTCAAAACTTTTTTTTTTTTTGACAATTGGGATCGTCTTAAAAAAATTCCTTTATGCGCTAATGTTTTACAAATTAAGCCTTAAATTAATTAAAATCTAGCATGGTTTTGTGTAGGCTTGTGGGGCAAACCAGAAAACTCAGTGTAATGGAGTTTATGTCAGAGTAGTAGATGAAACTACTCCAGAGCAGTTTCATCTCTGGCTAGAAAGAAACCACAAAACATTCTTAAATATTTAAAAATATCACCATCACTCATCACTCCTTACATACATTAAAATTTGCCATGGATTTTAGCTTTATTTTGATTAATGATTTAATGTGTATTTGGTAAAACTGCCTTTCATCTGCTCATTCAATGCATGAATTTTACAAGGAGCTTCTGGATCTGCTACATTTACTAACATCTCCTTCAGTAATGCAAACATCCAGC
Organism: Vidua chalybeata; assembly: GCF_026979565.1. Taxonomy (NCBI): domain Eukaryota; kingdom Metazoa; phylum Chordata; class Aves; order Passeriformes; family Viduidae; genus Vidua; species Vidua chalybeata. The sequence continues at coordinate 2,006,860 of NC_071534.1, forward strand.
TTTTTTCAGTCACATTGGTGAATTAAATGCTAATGAGATTGATATTGGCAAGGATATCAAAAAGAAAATATATATGGAGCTCAGAAGTGATTACATCTGTTTAAAATAACACAATGTTAATGGGATATTTTGGATAAATTGGAAACTGTGATTAATCTATTTATATTTTAAGAGTTTTCTGGTTTACAAGACATTTTGAAATAACCTACAGCAGCCACATTGCATTAAAAAAATGTTTTGCCAGTGTGAAATTTCAAATACTTTGACTTCCCTTCTGTAGGTATATTACCTACAATTAATTTCTGTAAGATTCTGCAGAAAAAATATTCAGCTTTCCATCAGGCTGAGCCTTCACTTGGTCTGAGATGCTACAGATTTTCAAGCTTTACAAAAACAACTGGTAAGCAAGCTCCTTACAGTAATTTTCCTTGCAACTTCAAAGTTTTTCATCAAGTGGCAGAGGCAATGTCTAAACTGGGGTATTATAGAGATACCTGCTGGACAGAAAACACAAGAACTGCTTATTGTTAGAAATATTGCTAGTGAAAAGAAGAAGGAAGCTGTTGTAAGAAGCCAGCAGTCACAAACAATTCGTACTGATGCACAAAAGTGACATAAAAGGGCAGGGAGTGACCTCAGGAATGTGGTGGCAGAAGGAAAAGTTCCCAGGACAGTGATGCCACAGGACAGTGGGGTTTGCCTCAGAGCAAAAGGTCCTCTGCTCAGGGTTTGAAAGGAGCAGTATCTTAAGGATGATTCCAAAAACTGCCAGATGATTCGGCCAACATCCAGGCGTGGGTCTGGATTCTGCTAATTTAACCAACAAGGATCTCTTGAGTTGCAGTGGTGGATGCTGGGAATATTCTGGAATATAAACTGTATATCTTCTGTGTGTTTACAGCTTGTCTGGACATCTGGCAGCAGCTGTGGTCAGGGAGCACACAGAGGCCCTTGCTGGGAGCTGTTGGCTCTGTCCCTTCCATCCCAGATGGACTTTGCAGGTTGGGTTGATGCAGGACTGAGATTCACAGGCTGAGAGGTGAACAGGTGCACGTGGAAAGGAAATCTTTAATTGGGAGAGTACACTGTTGTTTTCCAGAGATTGTGACTTCCTTGTTCAGCCATTCCTGATTTCTACAAGGTTGGTGACAGAGGAAACAGCTACGGCATGGCTAGTTCAGGGCTTGCTGTGCTGTGTGAACTGCATCACAGAATCACTTGTTATGGATGTGAATTAGCTGGCGTTATGTTAACTAGCATTATGGAGCAATCTAATGCTAATTAAAATTGTTTGTTGCTGTTCTACAGTATTAAATTTTAATTGGAGTGCATAGATCTCTCTCTTGACTAGTGCAAAATTAAATAATTAATTAATATCCTGGTTTAATTCCACATATTCGCTGCCATCTCACTGTATTTTCCATAACTTCAGCAAGCTTTGAAACGTGCTCTAGAATTACACCAAAAAAAAAAAAACACCCCTCTAATGGAATTTGAAGATAATAGTATTTATGCAAAAGGAATCCATCTCTTGTGTTCTTTGCATTTTAAGCTTGTTTTTGTAATCTATCCTGTTCAATAATTTCTGAGATCCTAATCAGGGCTACCTATCTCCTGTGATGTATTGAATCACCCAGGAAATTGCCCGTTGTTTAACAATTAACCAAGCTCGTTTCTACTTCTAGCAATAAACTTTTAGGACCTTTGAACTGATATTTGCCTGTGAGCTTTTAAAAATTTACGTCTGTATAAGAAATAAGTTAGCTACTAGAAAATTCAGACCTCTTGCAGATATCTAGGGAAAAAGTGAAGGAATTGCTTTCTCTCACAGGTGTTGCAAACCAACCAAGGTATTGCTTAGCCTTTAAGGACCTGACAATCTAAATCTACTCTAAAAATGAAATAATGTTTTATTCAAAATGAAGGATTTATCAACAAACACATTGGAAATTTACTGAAAGCTTCCAACTGTGGCAACTTGGCAAAGCAACACATTTTGGCACTTCATTCTCTCTGTACATATGTTTCACTCACTTAAATGTCATTGAGAATTAGGATGCACATTCATCAAGGGAGTCTACCACTTCAGGACCAGATTTGTCATCCTTTATCTAACAAGAAGTCTCCCTGAAGCTGGTGGGTGTAGTCCTGATTCTGAAATAGTTAAGAGCAGTCAGAAGCACACATTTCCAACAGGAGCTGGAAATGCAGTGTGTGTATCACACACTGCATCCCAAGCAAAGTGCTCAGGGTAGGAACCTGATCCTGTGGCTCCATCTTGATTTCTGGACTTTATTTACCTAAATTCCTTGGGAGTTTCATTGGACAGTCCTGTCTCTCTCTCCTTTTTTTCCTTCAGCCCAAGAAGTTTATGCTGGCACCTCTGAGAACCCACTGATTGCTGAGGCTTATTTTCCATTATGAGGGGTAAAAAATGAAAGCCACAGGTTTGTTTTTTTTTTTCCTGGAATATTTATATTCCAGGCAATTATTTATATTGATTGTATTATTTATATTTTATTATATTATTTATATTTTATTTTAGTTAATCCCAAACCAGAAATCTTGCAACTGAGCATGCGTTTTGCTCCTAAAAACACAAAAGCAATTTGTCTTTGGCATAAGAATGAAAACACTAAAATAATCATGGTATGTATCTGCTTAAGAAAGAAATTTTGCCAAATTTTTCATGAACAGGGGTACTTCAGCTCCCCATTTTTGAATAGGTGAGCTTGTTTTAAGGCAGGCAGTATAAAACGAGCTCTCCACTTGATGCCAGCTCTGTTAGCACACAGACTGGCAGCAGCTACTGCTTTGTTCTACCCAGTCCTTTAAGCTGTATGAAACAGGGATACAATGTGAGACACACATTTAGGAACTGTTTAAATTAAAAAAAAATAGGGTGTTTCTTGTCTTTCACTCAGTAGTGAACAAAAATAAGTCTGTATATGACTCATATAGATATTGGGCCCTCTTCTTTGTTGCTGCCAATGAATATGAATGTAACAGGCTGTTTAAAACTCCCTTGGAAAAACTTGGTATTCCAGCCAAAGAGCATCAGTTTATATTTGTCAGTCTCCTTTGCATCTTAATAATGAAAAGTTCTTATAAATCTGTCCTAGTACTTTTTATTATGACAGATAACTCAAGAGTATAAAGCAGAGTTAACAAGAAATTTTACAAGCACGCATTTTAATGCAATGAAATACTCCAATTTTTTCAGTGTGATCTATTCATTCATTTTATTACAGGGAGTTAATAAATGCTTTATTTTCCCCTCTCTGTTGAAAAGAGGTAATTGGAAATGATGTCACTATTTGCCTTTGGATCATCAAGAAGCAGGAAATTAACAGTTACTAATGACATGCAGCTGTGTTGGGGGTGGTTTAGGTTGGATTTTGGGAAAAGGCTCTTCAGCCAGAGGGTGGTTGGGCGCTGGAACTGGCTCCACAGGGAAGTGCTCACAGCCCCAAGCCTGCCAGAGCTCAAGAAGTGTTTGGAGAACGCTCTCAGGCTCATGGTGTGATTCTTGGGATGTCCTGGACACAGCCAGGAGCTGGATTCAATGATCCTTGTGCATTCATTCCAAGTGAGGATCTTCTGTATTTCTGTGGTCCTACAAATGAAATCCTACTACTCCAGTCAGTGGACCCTTAAGCTGACCTAGCTGCCAGAAAATACTGAATGCCTTTTTTGTTTAATTTCTGGCACTTCCAGGGTAAGTAGATGTAAGAAAAAGATATGCCAGGGATGCAGCTGATGTTGGTATTGCAATGTCCACATTGCATGAACACTGGGATTTCACTTTGCTCTTTAACCCCAGAGGGAGGAGGTCTGGTAAGAACCAAGAGGAGAGACTCTAAATAGTGACTCCATGGGGGCTCAGCATTCTCACAGAAATGTGTGTGATAAATTGGTACATGTTGATTCCTAAAATGATAATGTTGATGGAACTTTTTCTGAACTGGCAGAAACACTCTGACTTTAAGCTCCTTGTCCTTCAGATGATACTGTAAGGTAGTATGTGACCTTTTAGGATATTTATGATGTGAACTGAACTGCCTTTAAAATTATAATCCTTCAACTGTCAGTACATCCTTGCAAAGTTCAATAGATTCATAAATAATGGAAGCTAATATTCTACTACAAGACTTATGTAAATTATAAAGGCAGATATATATCGGCTGGAAATAAAAACATAATATTTTTTCCATTAGTATTACTTCAGGTTCAGATGTGAAAATATTCCAAGAGTCATATTCAGAATAAAATTTGTACTCTTGATTCTAGTAGCTTATCTTTTTCTTTCAAGAGGGTTCATTCTTGCATTTTTCCAGTGTGCTGATTTAGTCCTTTTGGCACTTACCCAAATTCAAAAGTAAAATAAAGCCTCGATGCTGCAGTAACATTTCCAGCCTCCTCTTTATCTCCATTGTATTGCAAATATTTATCCTTTGCTCTCATGCAGCCTCCCACTCAGAAGAGTCTGCCAATCTTTTCAAAAGCTTAGGTCAGGAGATTCTTCTCAGCACAGCAAAGCTTTCTTGGAAACATAGGAAAGGTCACACAACAATAAGAGTAGCACCAACATTTTGGCTACAGGCCTTCATACCTAAATGGTTATGACTTCTGCTGGCATAATCGTTGGTTCAGAAATAAATCCTTCTGATGAGGGCTGTAATTTAACTTTCCAAAACCAGTGGTGCTTCTCCTAGGAGACCATTGTCTTGTGGAGGGTGCAAACGCTATTTTTGCATGAATTAGTGAGCATTTATTAACATGCTGGTTTTATCCTTTCCAGAGCTGAGAGATGACGTCCAGGAAGATAAAGAATCCCTGTCAAATAAAGGACTTGGTTATGCAGAAGTAAAGCTCTGTAACTCCTAAGCACCTCTCCTTCCTAAACTGCTGCACACTCTAGTTGCCAGTGTGCTGCATGGAAAATGTGAGGTATTTCACAATAGCAATCAGAACAACTAGCATGCAAGAAACCAGCAGCATCTTGAAAACCAACACTTCTAAAAAGCCACAAGGTAGTCCCAGGCAGCAGGAAAATAGCACATCAGTCTTGCCCCTGGGAGGTGCTGGGAAGTAGACTCTTGCTATCAAGAACTACCTTTTTCTTAGTTTTTATTTTGAAGTATTGACTGAAGGGAAGGGACAATTTCAGCCGACTTTTGTGGCCATACTGTGGATCTTCAAGGGGAGCTTCACCCCACAGCTGCTCATCTGCAGTTCACAAAGAAGGAGAGAGGAGAGGGAGGCATCTCTGCCAGCAGGTTCCTTCCTATGGCAGGAGACTAAGACAGAGGGAAAACACTTATCAGAGATGTCTGGTGCACCTGGTGCAGCAAACACCTCCTTCCTCCAGCTCTGATTCCTGCTCCCTGCTGCAAGGGACAAAGCTACACACAGGTGTTGGCCAGTCAGGAGTGGGCAAGCTGTGCTCATCCACCCCCAGCCTTGCCCACAACATCCACTCCTCCATCCCTTTACTCAGGAGGGAGCAGGATTTATCTGGGATTTATCCTACATGTGGGGATGGGGGGGGTTTAGCTTTTCATCTTAAAATTCTCACCGTGGGTATTGTTTTTTCTAAGCATGGAGTAGTCTGAGCATCACCCAAAAGCTTCTTGTGCACAATTACTTCATTGCACAGCTACATTCCCAGGCACTGCCTGTATCAGACAGCTGAAAAAAACAATCATTTCCTATGCTAGACTCAACCAATTTAGAAACTTCTTTAGGCTTCAAATATTCCAATTCATCCACAGGGAAAATCTCCTCTCCTTTTGACCACTCACACTGCTGAGACAGGGGCAAGTTTTCCTTCCTGAAGATTTTCCAGGAATTGCCATACCTTCTTACTCTCCAAAGTTTAACTAGAGAATAATAAACCTGCTTAATCCTGAAATATTTTACAATGCAGCAGTAAAACCATCAGGTTTGTGCTTTTCTGCAGAGGGATATCCACCTCAGTCTCGTGGCTCACATTTGAGAAGGCTTATTATTCAAAGAAGTATATTAAAAAAAAAAAAAAACAACTGTGATGCCAATTATATATCCATAAGGAACATAAGCGAAAAAATGTGAGGAATACAAAATATTTTGAGTCTTTATTCCAAGTAGAACAGAATGCCTTTCTTTTTATTAAAGTTTTTGCTTCTTCATTTAAATACCTGACACTGCTTCAAGTTTTCTCAGGGCAGCAAAGCACAAAACCTCTTTGGTGCAACCAAAATTTTAAAAAGCTATTGTGGAATTATTAGTTGTATTTTTTATTAGCACAGTTTGTAAGTACTGTGCCAAAGTAGAACTTTCTATTTTCCATCTTTACCGTAGTCTTCTAGCAATTCAGACAGGAGCATCTATTTTCACACCAATTTTTTGGGTGTTTCTGACACATTTCTTGCTCGCTCCCTCAGAAAATCCAGCCTCATGGATATGTCTGCATTGCTGTGGTTAATGCTCCAGAGATGCTGTCAAAGCCAAAATTGGTACCTGTCTGGAGATGAGCTCTAAAGTACCCCCAGGGCCAGCTCTGGAGAGGATTCCCTGTAATTACTAGGGAAAGCCTTGGCATATGGAGGACTCTGCAGCAATATCCGAAACAAAAAACAACAACAACAAAAAAAAAAGCAGTCACATGCAGTGTGGAAGGGTTTGGGAGCTCAGGCTGTGCCACCTGCCCTCTGAGCTCTGGTTCTGATCTCTGCCCTAAAGGCACCTGCCACAAAGAAAGATAAGATTCCTGAGGCCTTGGAAAGGCAAATTTCAAGTCGAGCCTCCCACAATCGCTCTGGATGAGTACAGACCCAGGCAGTGTCACAAGTTCAAACCATCCCACAGTTTAGCCTGTAAGTTCATGGCACAATTTAGCCTGTAATTTAGCCTGTAAGTTCATGGTACAATTTTTCTATATTTTCTAATTCTTTGTGTAATACCGGCAGCCTCCATTGAGTCTTGGGAGAGTTAATGATGGTCTTTGGAGCTTTAGAACCTCAAAAAGCTTTGGGGAGAGGGGGGAAAAGTGAATTTTCTCTTTGCAGAAGGAGCTTTAAGGCTTCAATCCCTTTTTGAAGGGTGTGTGGAGGGATGCATCTCTTGAAGCAGATGAACTGGAACTAACATATAATGACTGACTGACATTAAACCCATGACTTTTCCGTGTTAGTTAGCCTAGATTGCCTAAACCTTTGATCTCTCCTAACTCCAGGCATAATTCCAATAATTCTGCAAGCTTTCGTTTTGGTTTTGACAATTATTAGTGATTTTTTATCTGTCCTTCCAATTTTTTATCTGTCCTTCCAATGCATCCATGGAGTGTTGTATTTACAAGTTCACTGTATGACAAAAAGATCTGTCTCATCTCACACTTCCAGTGGCTTCTTGGTGGCTTTTTTTTTTTTTTTTTCTTTTCAGCTTCACTCTTTCATTATCATAAATTTTTGTATTTGGTTCACCAAACTCTTTGCACCTGCAGCTGAAACTCAAGCAGAGACATTCTGGAAAGGTCATTAGTGTGAACAACTTAAAATGTGTGAGCTTCTAGGGGTTAAATCAAAATCTTGCATATGTTATACTCATTTTTCAAGCCTAAACAGCATGAGAATTTGTTAGTTTTTTAGGTTTTGCCTACCCCAAATATTAAAAATAAAGTTAACTGGACTTGGAAAGTATTCTCAATTTCTTGGCCGATTTTATTTTTGCTGGCAGCTAAAACAAGGCAGGGTGTTTCCTTCCACTTGCTGCTATTCTTTTGTACAAGGAGAGCCCATTTCTTTTATTCTTCATTAAATTCTTTCTGCATCAAACACCAGAATTGCTGTCTTGAGGTGGCACTGAAGACATCTTACACAGACCCTGCCCTGCATGGCCCAAATCACTCCTCAATAACTGACTTGTGTTTCATATATTTTTCTATGAACTAATCCAAGGGGAGAAGTTTAATATGGTCACTGTCCAAACCATTGCAGCTCCAGAACACATATCAGTTCAGAGGTGGCAATTATAGAGGCTTAGATGCACAGCTTTTCATCTTTGCTGTTTGTAATCCCACATGGTATATCAAGAACTCCGTTGCAAAGTGAAATATCAGGTTCAAAAGTTGCTTTGATGTGAAGACAAAAGCCCTGATTCTTCTTTTGGACTAAAGGAAGTCTGTGGAAGACTGTGTTGGAATTCCAGAAAATAAAGTCAGTCTTAATTTCACACTTTTTTCCTACCAATTAGTATTTACTTAGTGTCACAGTGTAAAATATGCTCTTAAGCAAACAATAGAAACAATCAAAGAAACAACTGCCACAGTACTTCCCTCAAGAAATTACTTCTATCTAGAAATAACTCTATTAGTTTGCATTAATTTGCTTCAATTATTTAGTCTTAAACCCACATACTTAAATATAATTATCTGCTGAAAACCTCACAGTACAATCAACATTAGTCACCAACAGCTGCTTTTTTTTTTTTTCCCCATTGAATAGGTCGCAGAAATTGTTATTTCAAGAGAAGGCAAAGGTGACTAATTTCATTTCAATCATTTCATATTAGGGGGAAATTCTTCGCCCTGCACAAGTGTAGGTAAAAAAGAAACCGTTCAGTTTCTCTGCAAATTGGCAGATCCTCTGATACCATCTGGAAAAGCAGAGTCAGAGGGAGGGTCCTGCACAAGAGTGGAGTGCTGAATGGGCAAAGTGGTTTCACAGCAGTGCTCCCAGACCTTGGCCTGCTCATTGCTCCCCATTACCCTGTCACCCCTGAAAGCAGCACCAGGGCCACCCAGCCACCACTTCACAGGCACAGCTCTCAGCTCAGCAGCCTTCAAATACTGCCAAAGCAGCTCAGGGGCTGACCTAACACCTTTCCTTTAAAACACAAGACTTTTCTGTGCTCTGCACTACCCTCACTCTGATTTCCCTGCTCAGCACACCTGCCTTACAGACCTGAGCTGCCAGGCATCTCTCTCACCTAGAAGAAAATGCATTTTTGTCATTAGAAGGAAATGAAATTATAGGAAGGAAAGAAAAGCAGGCAGAAACTCTTAAAGAAATGTTATAAAAAGAAGCAGAACCTTTCATTAGGGTGCAAGAACTGCATATGCAAATTAAATTGCACCAGGCACCATCTGGGGACACGGACTTGCTAATCGTTTGTAAATGAAAGGGGATAACTCTGCACAAAGACTGGAGAACACAGACTGGGGGTGGAGGGGGTGTGGGAGTTATTGGTTGGTATGCACCCAATTCTTTTGGATCTTCCATTTGACTCAGAAAGACTGAGACCATTCAGGATACTCCCATAAAGCCAAGAACCTGCTCTATAAAATCAGGGGATTTTTCAACTGTGCCCCTTTAAGCAAAACCAAAAAACCCAATACAATTTTCTTATTAGAAACACAACTTACAAGCACTGTGCAAAAGCAAACAAGCTGCTACAGAGCTTGAGCACCAGCTTTCTTCTTTGCTGACCGAGTACCACCCACATCCTGTGAACCACAGATATTCTGAATGACTGAAAACTCCAGTCAAAGCAAATCTACCATTGCAAAACCAGATGAGAATCCTGTCTGGAGTGTGCTCAGAAATCCAAAGTTTCCTCTCAGGAAGCCCATACATTTAAATGGATACCATGCTATTCTTTTTGTTTCAAGTTGAAATTTGGTTTGGGGTTTTTTGCTGGTATTCTGTTTTGTTTTGTTATGGAGTTTTTTTGTTGTTTCTGGGTTTGGGGTTGTTTTTTTTTCCTCTCCATTCCAAAACAGGATAGGACACCTTGGTTTTTGTAAAATCATCAGCAAACCAGAATAGGCTGTGAAAAAAATCCAGAGAGACTGCTCAGTTTCAGTAATTTAGTACCATCCACATACACCATCAGATGTAACTGTTAAAGTTGCTGTGCAACACATCTTCAAACAAAGGGATGTTCTGGAGTAGCTGAAAATGCTGTTTGCTTTTGGTTTCATAAAAACCAAAAATAAGGGAGAGTAAGAGATCTACCTGAAGTCTCAGGATGTATTTCCCAAACTGTTAAGAAACAAAAGTAAATCTGAGCTCAAAATCCCTGTTATCTACGTACCCATACACTCTTAAAACCAAAGAAAACACAACAAATAAAAGGAAAAAAAATCATGATCGCTACAAGCAGCTCAAATTTAAACCCCAGCATGCCACTGGCAGCACCTAGATTGTACAATAAGCTTATCTTGTTCAGCATTTCTATTTTTGAAATTGGGATCCAGCATCTTAACACCCACCTGTGCAAGAATGTTTGAGCTATGTATTTAAATGAGACACTGCCAAGAGGGTTTGAAAAAAACTGGAAGACAGATCATTAGCAGACCACAGCATAATCTAATTCTCAGTATCACTATCAACACCATCCTCCAAAATGTCTACACACAGTAAAAATTCCTGTATGACTGCTATGTGGAAAAGGCATTGTGGCTGTGAAAAACGAGTAAACATTTTTATGGACACCAGTAATGTTCCATCCCCAGTGTCTGGTACATGGAAAGCAGCAACCTGTCTTAGGAAATAACCATTATAAAGGGTCATTATGTAATTAAGGCTAAATTGAGATCAAATGACTGGTACCTTTTCACTTTTTCTTTTTGCTGAGCTCTATGAGAGCTTATAAATATTCAGTCTTGATAAAAGACCTGAATGAAAGAGATAGCTCAGAGTGTGCTACCTCTTAGATAACAAAAAACTCTCATTATGACATGCCTGAACATTTTGTTTTGCTGACAACTCAGAGTGTCTATTGCAAAATCCAGAAAGAACAGGAGCAAATTGCATGAATACTTACAATAAGAGTAATTGAAATTTCTGTGTGTCTCAGAAAACCACTTATTGTTGCTGTCAAGCTGAGCAGGACAGAGCATGGCTCCAGTGGCTAAGTAGCAAAATGTGTTTTTCTTTGACACGAAATAAAACCGGGCTATTTTAAATTTCTGTGTTTTTCTGAAGATAAGTACCTGAATTGCAGTCCAGCAGTGCTCCAGGAGTACAAACTGCAGTGTTTCACAAACAAGTTCAGCCTTCACTGACTAGCAATAGAGTTACATCGATAAGCAGGTTGCCCAGACTGGTTAGGCTCGTTATGTTGACACAGCCTATTACTTTCTGCTGAGGGAAATTCACTCTTTCAGATGGCCAAAAAACTTATTTAGCACCGAGCGCCATCAGCCTGAAATGGCACTTGTTTTCTGGTCACAAAAAATGACAGTAGCTTTAACTTCAAAGCAAAAGAAGTTTAAGTGTAGGGAGCTTTTTTGGGATTTTTTGGCAGGTGTTTAAAAATTATGTAAGAGCCTCATGTTGATACATCAGTTAATCTCCATCTTGCATTTGAGGCTTTGAGGAGAAAAGACTTGGTTATGATACATGGGCTGGAATATTTATTGTGATTAATTTTTTTTTTTTTTTTGCATGATGAATCATCAGAATTCTGCCCACCCCTAATATTAATGTTTTGTTGGATGAAGTGCCTTGGTACTCCTATAATTTGACCACTGTACATGACTTGAGTAGAGAAGGCCCTGCATTGAAAGATCTACAATCTTGTGTTGTATCAAATGAGTTGCACCAGCAAAATCAGTGTACAGGGAGATTTCAGTGTTTCTAGTGAATCGATCACATTCTTTTCTTCTGCATGCTATCCACAGTGGGTTGATACCAAAACTTCCTCTAAACTCCACTAAACATGCTCAGGCTTTTTTTTTTTTTTTTTTCTCTGTAATGCCTAAGACATTTGCAATGCAACCAGCCCTGAAAGCTGTAGCCTTGTAAACAGCAGAAATAAAAAAACTACAGGGGACATCATGTGGGAGGATGGGTTGTAGGAGAATGGAGATAGTGCTGAGGGCAATCTCGCCCCCGAGGAGTTGCAGCTGTACTAATTACCAAAAAATAGGAACAGCCCTGCCCTTAATAGGGCACAGCTGTGTCCAGTAAGGATGGGTGTTATAAAAAAAGTGGGTTAGCTGGTTTGGAGGGGAGCTGGAGTTGGTGGTTGTGCTGTGAGGGGGAAGGGTCTGGTGGCTGTGTGAGGGACAGGAAGGAGTCAGCCAGCTGTGCAGAAGAAAGAGAAAAGGAGCTGCCCATGGGGACTCACAGAGAGAAGGTATGAAAGTTTTACAGTAAAATAACAAACTGGCAATGGCAGTCAGTTCCCATCCACCATCAACTGGTGGCCTGTATGCAGATGAGTCCTGGCAATTGGTGATCCCAACGTGATCCTGAGGTGATTCAGGTAGAGAATTGTGGAGAGAGCAGTAATAGTGGAGCCCAGTCTAGCAAAAAGTCAGGCAGCAAGAGCCTGAATGTTCAGATGACTTATGAAGTCAGAGACCCCAGGCCCCCGGTGAGCAGCTGTGAGGGACAGACAGCGTTAGGTGGTCGTGCAAGGGACAGGAAAGAGTCAGCCAGCTGTGCAGAAGAAAGAGAAAAGGAGTCAGCATTGTGAGGAGCTGCCCCTGAGAGCTCACAGAGAGAAGGTATGAAAGTTTTACAGTAAAATAACAAACTAATGTTGACAGTTCCCATCCACCATGGATTGGTGCCAAGCACCGACGCCGACAATTGGTGGCCAGCACAGGGATGAGTCCTGACAATATCACATATGCAACTGCTTGATTCTGGAAAGAGTGAGTGGAAAACTCACTCTAGAAAGAGTGAGTGGAAGACAGAAGAGGCAAAATGTTTTCAAACTTAATTAAAAGTTATTTGCACTCGTAAGTCAAGAATTTGAAAGTCAATTTGTCTGTCATTCACCTGCAAATCTTGGGGATTTTTTTTCTTCTGAACTAGTAGATAACATTTTACTTTCAGAATAGCACTGAAAAATGGAGACATTAAAGCAGAACCTGAGAGAAATGAGTCAGTAGTTACACAATTACATTTGACCACCCGTGGTAATGTGTGACAGAAGTAAAAAAAAAAAAAAAATTACTTAGAGAAACAGAAAAACAGAACACTGTCTTTCAAAACATCTGAAAATGTTAAAGGTTTTTAATGACACAGGGCTGTGCACCCCTAAAGCTCATGCCAGGCTCCAGTCTGTCACAAGGATGTCTCATGTCACATGTTTTCTTTGTGAAGAAATTGCAGCATAGCTGCAGCCCCAGTCCTTGCAGTGATCCTGTGTCACCAGTGCCAGGGCTGCATGTACCAATAAACCAGAAAAAAGGTCCTGCCCAGGTGGGACAGGAAGCAGCCATGCCTTCAGCAAGCCAAAAAAGAAAGGAGCTAAAGCTTTTCAGCTTTCACACTCCCAGGCTCCTCAGTAACAACCCTCACGTGCCTGAATGGTTGGGGCAGAGAGGAAATCACTGCCCAGTACTGTCAGCAATAGCCAGGTTTACAGCAGAAATCCAAATTCCAAAGGTATTCCAGCAGGAAGAAAGTCTTTCAGGCTGGACAGTGTCTGGATAGGGCTAGCAAAGGTCCTGAAGCTCCAGTCTGAAAGGCTGCTGAGCCCCTCAGTTATTCTGGCTGACAGACACAGGGCAATTAGACAGGTACCAGGCTATCGACTGAACCTAGGGCTGCACTTCTGTTTGCTCTGCTTGTTTATCTACTTTTAGTAGTGTGGGTATCCTGGCATGAAATCTTGCCCAATAAATGCAGATGTGTGTGTTTGCATGGTTGTGAGGGAGGAGTCGCTCTGACCTACCAGCTTTAGCTGGTATTTGGAGTGCAAAGTGCAGTGAGGTGAAATAGGCAAACCCAAGTTGCTCCACCTCCATGGGGGAAGCAGATCCAAATAAAGTCAGAAATGCAGAGACTTCTGAAGGCTCTGTGTTTGCAGAAATACTGATGCCTCAGGTTTAGCTTTTACATTTTTCAGATTCCGTGCTGCTTTAGTGTGCAGTTCTGAGCTTCACATTATGGGATGGTGAGATCTCTGCACAGAGCAGGGAGACAAAACAATTCCTGCTCCAGCTGGGCACCAAGGACAAATGATCCAAACCTCAGGCCCAGGAGCACAAACAGCGTGGGCTGGAGAGAGAAAAACAAGCAGGATGGGAGTGCCTGGGCTAAAGCTGGAATGGGACAATGAACTGCAAGGTGCAAATGGAGCAGAGCTGATCCCAGTGAGAGCCCCCGGGAGCGCTCGTGCATTTTGGGACCATTTTGGAACCATTTTGGTTCCTCTTGGGTGCAGCCCTGGCTGGGCTCTGGTGCTGCCCAAGGTGGATCCACTGAGGTTTTTTAATAAATCCCTGCTTTATTCTTTAGCTCTGTCTAATCTCTGTTCTAGGTCAGCCTTCACAAGGCACCAATATCACAGATACAGGAGTATCTCTGCTGAAATGCTCAGGGCAATATGTGAGGGCTGACACACACATGTTGGCTGTTGGGGATATTTCCTCTCTGGCAAACAGAAGTGTTCCTTGCTGCTCTGGCTTTGAGCAAGTCCAAACAAAACTCCCAATTTGTCAAACCGGGCGTAGAAAGTGAAACCAAACTGCAGTTTGATGCTTGTCCAGTGAAATACTTGTAACTTTCACTACATCATAGGAATCCAGCCGATGTGGAACTCGCATAACCACAGGGACCAGCACCAGCTGCCCAGAGCTGTTTGCTGAGGGTTGGCGTCACAGGCTTAAGTGTTGGACGTGAACAACTGGGTGAAATCTGTGGTTTTCCTGGGAAGCAAGAGCTCACTAGGTTTGCATTAACCCAAATTAAAGCCTGGGAGGGGCTACATGCCAGTGACAAAGCTGGTGAGAGCCCCACGTGGGTTTGCATAACCAGCCTGCTCTATTCTGCACACAGCAGCTCTCTGTACAGCGGGCTAAGGGAAAGGGCCACGGGAACACAAGATGGGGGCAAACAGGAGGCCCAGAGAAAGGGCATAGTTTATTTATTTTGTTATTTTTCTTTCCAGCATCAGGCATGAGCGGCTGAGTGGCACAAGGAGCTGTCAGAGCCATGCAACAATCAGCTGACCTGCAGCAGCCATAGCTGGGGGTGTTGCACTTCTCTGTGGCCAATGCTAGCAATGGATGATGGAAAAAAAAAAAAACAAAACCAAAAAAAACCAAAAACATTATCCATGAGGAATCAATGGCAGTAGAAGATGTCCCATGTGTAAAAATGGATGTTACAATAGTTTGAAGTGGACAGCTAGGAGTCTGAGGTAAAGGCAAAAATACCCAAATGTGTACAATGGGACTCTCAATTTGACTGTAAACTGCAGGCACAAGAATCCTTTGTCTTATTTATTAGCATAAAGTTTTCCAAATTGTTTTGATGTTTTTTTTTTTTCCTATTCAGTGTGGAGTAAGAGCCTTAAATTATAATATTAAGCTTTCTTCAGGCCTCAACAGCCCAGGGATTCCACAGTGCACCAAGGGCAAAATGCATCTGCCAAACTTTCTATTTTTACCTCTTTTAAGCTATTTTAATACCACTTCACTTGGGAAAGAAAACAAAGTCCCTTTTACTGTTAATAATATACTATTCTGCTCTTTTGATCCTCATGTTTTGCTTTCTAATTGCCTAAATGTCATGCATGCCTAATAAATTGGATAAAGGGTATTGATTACGCCTCTGGTTTTTGTAGCTAGAACATAGAGTCAATTAATCTGCAGTGTATATTTAGGAAGATAATCAGTTATTAAAACTGAAAGGAGGCAGGCAGAATGAAGCTGAAGAGTATTTCAGCAGATGAGTCCCTATCCAGTGAATATTCACAAGATTTTCCCAGGTTGTGCTTCAAAACAGTAAGCACTGGAAATCACTGGAGACCTTGAGGAGGTGTTGGGTTCATGTTTTACCTGTTCTTGCTAAAGCTTTGTAGGGTTTGTAACAGTTAGTAAAAAAAAAAAAAAAAAGAAACAAAAAACAAGCAAACCCCAAATGAACAAAAAAAAAAAAAAAACCCAAAAGAACCAAAACAAAACCAAAAAAAAAAACAGACAAGAAAACCCCCCAAAACCCCTGAACAAACCCCAAAACAATGAAAAAGTTCAAGACTCGGAGCTGTTGATATAGAAGAATATATATATATATATATATATATATATATATATATATATACACAATTTTCTCAAATGCAATCTGAGATAGACAAAGGGAGAGATCTAGAAAGTCATAATGTTTTACTGTGGATTTTTTAGGTTTTTTTTTAATTAAGGTTAGGATTAAATGTATGAGATTGTATTTTTTGTTGAGATTTAGACGCTTATTAGTTTTTATTTATATGACAGTTTTAGAAACTGTGAGTTCTATTTTACTTTAATAAATGAAATATTCAATAAATTAATAAGTCTTTTTAAGGATAAATTGTTTAATTAAGAAATTATATTTAAATTGTTTGCATTTTTAATTTAATAACTAATTAATTGTGGTTTGTAATGTGGATTTTTAAATTTAATTATATAATATTTAAATTTATTAATAATAAGGTGAAGAAGAAGGATTAGTTTTGTTTTAAATTTTTTTTTTTTGCTCTATATATATTACTATATTCTAAAACTTTAAACTTTAAGTTTTCTACTATGTGCCATTACACACTTTTATTTAAACTATATACTTATAATTTTAGTGTTCTTATTTAATTTTGGAAGCTTTTCCTACGGTCTCAGGTTAAGTGCGGCGTTCTCTTGGGGGTCAGTGTTTAGCACAGAAAGTTTAAAATTCTCAGTAATCAGGGTTCCACCATTTGACAGCGGCTCTTGCTCTCTAAGTGGCTGTGATAATGTGCAAAGAGAGGGGGTTACCCCAGAGGCTTCAGCTGCCCCAGTGTGTGCAGTGCCCGGGGCCAAGATCCCAGCGGGATCTGCTCCTCCCCCTGGGGGAAAGGTGCTGCTGGTGGTCGGAGACCAGGGCTTGGAACCCTTCAGGATGTGGGGTCGTGCTGCTGAGAGCTGGGGACAGAGGGAACAAGAAGAAGGGAATGTGCCCAGGGTGATGCCTTGAGAAGGCTGACCTAGAACAGAGACTAGATGGAGCTAAAGAATAAGGTAGGGATTTGTTAGGAGGCCTCAACGGAGCCACCTTGGGCAGCACAACCCAAAATGGTTCCAAAATGGTCCCAAAATGCACGAGCGCTCCCGGGGGCTCTCACTGGGATCAGCTCTGCTCCATTTGCACCTTGCAGTTCATTGTCCCATTCCAGCTTTAGCCCAGGCACTCCCATCCTGCTTGTTTTTCTCTCTCCAGCCCACGCTGTTTGTGCTCCTGGGCCTGAGATTTGGATCATTTGTCCTTGGTGCCCAGATGGAGCAGGAATTGTTTTGTCTCCCTGTTCTCTGAAGAGAGCTTACTGTCCACAGAACCACAGAATGACCGGGTTGGACGAGACCTTCAAGAGCATTGAGTCCAACCCAGCCCCAACACCTCAACTGAACCCTGGCACCCAGTGCCACATCCAGGCTTTGTTAAACACACCCAGGGATGGTGACTGCACCACCTCCCTGGGCAGCCCATTCCAGAACTTTATCACTCTTTCTGTGAAAAACCTTTTCCTAATATCCAACCTGTATTTCCCTTGGTGCAGCATGAGGCTGTGTCCTCTGGTTCTGTCAGTGCTGCCTGGAGAAAGAGCCCAACCCCAGCTGGCCACAGCCACCTTTCAGGGAGCTGTAGAGAGTGATAAGGTCACCCCTGAGTCTCCTTTTCTCCCCTGATATGAAGCCTGGACTTACACACTAAAGCAGCACAGAATCTGAAGAATATAAAAGCTAAAACCTGAGGCGTGACTCCTGCAAGGCCTGAGTGCCCCAGCCGAGCTAAGCTGCGAACTCTGCACTAAAGATAAACACACTAAAGATGCTCGCTTACTGCAGCGCCGGCGGCTACCAGAGCCCAGATTAAATGCCAAAAAAGCCCTTCAGCAATGATCAGTCTGTGGCTGCTCTCACTGCTGCTTCAGCTGGGATGGTGATCACCTCCCTCCGACCGACCGCGCGCCGTCCCTCGCCTGCTCTTCAGCATTTTCTCCCTCTGCTTGGCTGCTATGGCTGCGGAGGAGTTGGACAATGAGCTCTCCAGCGTGTTTGCACAGCGCACACACAGCTCTGGCTGAGACCTCCAGGCTCTAAAGAGCACAAGTGCCACTGGTAATTGCATCCTTGTTGGGGATTCGAGCCTCTCGCTGGAGAAAATGTGACGGCAGGCAAAGAACGATGTGTTGGGAGCTTTTCAGGAATGGAAGGCAGTGCTGGGATAGGTTCCTTGAGCTTCACTGCAGCATCAGCCCCGTGGCACGGCTGAGACCATAGAAAGGTGGTAAAAGCTCACATCTTGCCAGCAGCAGCCAAAGATTTCTTTGTTGCAGAGCATTTTAGAAACTTTCTAGCCAATAGCACATTGCTAAAGCTTACAGAGGATTGTTCTAGCCGATCACTAAAAGCACAGGTACACGATATTTGCTTGCCTGCTTTCTATTGACAATACACAATACTTCATTATTAAGCTTAAAACCTCCTACTATCTTGCTTAGCATGTTTTCCTGCAGTCTTAAGGTCTATCTCAGCCAAACCTAAGAACCAAGCTATTATTGTGTGTCCTTGCTTGCTGTACCATTGTAACTCTTTCTACTTTCAGACTTTGCAGCTGTAGCTAGTTTTAAGCTTTCTGCTCTTTCTGTTTCTAAGGCCTGCTTTTACAGCTTTCTGAAAATCTTCTTACCTTTACTATTTCCCACAAATGACAAAGAATTTGGGTTGTTTTCTGCCTTTCTTTTCAACTTTTTCTTAATAACAGCAGCATTTGCTTCTTTGTTGAGGAATATGTGTGCACCACTGAGTTTTTGGGTTTCTTTTCGCTCCTGTGTTTCTGATTCTCTAAGATAATCTGAAGAAACATGAAAATCTTTAATCTTAGTATGAAAAAAGATATACTTTCAAGTATAACTTAATAGTATATGTTCTCAGAGAGAAGTAGTATTTTTAACTTTCAGCCTGGGTTAGTTAGGAGAACATACAACAAAATATTTGCATTTTTCTCATCTTTAATATATACAATGATTCTGAGAGAAATCATCCTTCTGGTCTTAAGGTTTTTGAAAATACTGTGAGGCACTAGAACAGGATTTTTTTCCTCCAGACTAGTTTAAAAACTGTAATTTTTTTTTTTTTTTCTCCAGTTAAGGGACTATGTCTAGAATCCTTGTAAATATTAGCAAATTTTACAGGCCAGAAGGATTGCATTTCTAATTGAAAGCAAATGAAAAACAGCAGTAAAGGTCATTTTTTTTTTTCTTCGGGTTTTATTTAAGCAAATAGGGAAAAGGGAAGCTGAAACTGTGAATTATTTTTTATCAAATTTACTTTTCAGTTTCCTGACTCAAACATAAATGCACAGCGAGTTCTGCAGCCATTAATATGAAATGCTGTGTGCAGGATTCAATTTCCCTCTGGAGGAACTAAATCCAGAGCTAGGATGAACAGTAGCCCCAGCTTCATGGGGAAAAGGGAGAAGAGGGGAAAAGGAAGGGGAGAAGGAAAGGAAAGGATCCCAGCCACATTCTTTATGATGTATTTCTGGGATGTCTTTTTCTAACTCACCCAAAATAACTTGGGTTTAATCTCTGTGGCAATCGCATTTCCATTGTAAATATGAGTGGGAATGCTGAAGGGTGAGAGTCAGGGAGGCCTGAAGGGTTGTGCCTTGGGCTTAGGCATCAGAACAGCTGGATCCCATCCCTGCCTCTCCTGCCTGCTCTGTGTGTCAAGTACACCCAAGCTGGTTCATCTCCTCATGCTTTTTACCATCCCTTTTTTTTTTCTAGAGCCTGACTCTGCAAAAACCATAGAGAAGACCTGCAAGACTGGTGACTTCATTGAAAACTCTCTCCAGGGGATATTTTCTCTCTCTCTGTGGTTCTCCACACCTCCGACTTTACCATGAATGTCACTGAACTTCTCAAGGCTCTCCCCTAAAATTAATAATTGAAGGGTTCAAAACCGATGCTTCAAAAACTCAGTTTCATTTCATTAATGCTCCCTGCACCCCTTCTACTTCAATTAGGAATTTTGTCATATATGCTAAAGTTCACTAATTATCATGTTTTGGGGTCTTGGCAGACAGTTTAAAAATAATCCCATAGCCTTTGGAGCTTTGATTTCAGAGGATTCATACAGTGTGCTCTGAGGCTGTTGTGTAACTACCATGCTTGTTTGTCTGTCAACAAGAACAAGTTTAAATCAGATATTTTTCTTCATTCTTTTTGTTTAAATGCATTTTCATTGTCACTCTGCTGTGAAGCCAGGCAGACAAAGATAAAAACATTGCCAATTGCAAAATCCAGATGTCATGGAAACTTTAGTAGCCATTTAAGTTGCTTCGTGACAAACACACATACATTAAAATCAAGATACTGAAAATTATTATTCTCTTGTTCACCTAACTGATGTGTCGAAGACATTTAGAAGAAAAAAAAAATCATGCTTTCTACACACATAGGCACAATGTAAAAAGTTGGAGGAAAAGAAACATAGCAAAAATAACAGAAGATTAATTTTATTCCTTTGAGAATAAACAATTACTAAATTGTGTTCCTAAAAAGCACAGCTGACATTCCTACAGCAGTGTTATGTAGTGGATTACATTTCCTATTACCAGTCTGGCTACATTATGACATCATTAATTTCTATCTATAGACTGCAGATAATGCATTATAAGAAGGAAATCTAACAAGGGAGGTTATGATATTTAGGATTATGTAGAGAAGGAAAGCACAGGTAAAAGGTAGGAGGTGAAAGCAAAACCAAATTGCAAAGCTGCATTTTTTGTTGCTGGGGTTTTGTTTTTTTTGTTTGGTTTGGAGTTGTTTTGGCTTTTTTTGTTTAAAAATGGAACACAGACATTTTGTCCAAGTTCAGTACGCAGAGATTCCCCACGAGAACTGCTGTTGCTCCTGTGCCAGAAATATCAGATATTTCTCTGCAGCTCTTCTCCCTCCTCCCCGTCAGCCCCTGTGATCTCTGATTCATCCTCCAGGGACAAAGAGCAGAGCCAGTCTTGGTAACTAGACTGCACCAGAGAAGAGATGCCATGTCAGCAATCCATCGAGGAAAAACACCCTCAGGTAACTCACACAGCCCTAAAGAAAGGGGATTTCCAGCAGGTGGGAAGGTACAGGAGGTGTTCTCCCTTCCAGCAAGTCTCCAGGATAGCTGGCAGGCAGAGAGGGAGGCCCTGGCTTTTCAGAGCTTGTGACACAACTCTGGCCTTGGCCTCCCTCTGCAAGGAGTTCAGGGCATCTCTGAAAATTTTCCTTCCCATGTCCCTTATCAAAAAAGCCACAATCTGGCCGTTAAATCAAAACTTAAGTCACACATTTCCTCCCATGAGGACTTCTAAGCTGTCTTTATTCCTTTATAGCCAAACAAGAGTGTGATGAATGGAGGTATTGTGGCATGGGAATAGAGCCTGGAATCTGCCTGATGTTAGGCAGATATGACAATCTAGTGTTCCTTTGGAAGTACCACCCTTGTTTTTCCCAAAGGATTAACAGAGTCATCTGTGGGGGAAGAGGCTGCTCCACTCAGCCTCAGACTGAGGCTTTGGAATGCAGAACTTCAAACATAAAAAAAATCCCATAAACCAGGATGAATTAAATTCTTAGGAACTTAGGAAAAGTCCATTTTGAAGAGCATGTTATAGGATGCTATAGGAGTATATTTAACCCAGCACATCCTCATCTGGAACAGATCTTGGGTTAATAGAAGTAGGTTGAGTGTCTGGCTCATGATACTACATTGTATTGCAGTTTTCACTCCAAATAATTGCAAATTACTTTACAAATTATATACACAGCCTGCCTGACCACTTTAAAGCAACTGCTGACAGGGACAAGCTCAACCAACATAAAGAGCTGCCAGAGGATATGCAGCTGGTGGAAAACTGAAGCTCTGTCTGGAGTGATCAAGGTTCAGTTTGCTAATCTAAGAAGTGTCTATCACTGCATGCTGTGATCCACTAAACATCGTAGAGGTGACCAGAGAAAATGATGATTGAAATTTTTTAAGTTCCTTCTGTATATAGCTAAACAGGAGACATCTCTACCCCAAAATTGCTACAAGGTGCATTATTTGGTTTCCAAGGTCTCATCTGAAAAGAAAACCTGGTGAGTAAATTGTGTGAGATTTACTCTCTGTATTCCAGAATAGTGAAAGGCTCGGTGCATCTCACAAGACTGAAAGCATTTGGGTATTTTAAACGTGATGCTTAAAAGACTAAACCACGCCCTCTGGGAACTGAGTTAATGTTTCAATTCCAATTTGATTTAAAAACGTCTTACTGGCATGACAAGCTAGAGGAGTGTTGCCAGAGCCTAAGGAAGGTATTCCAAGTGCTTGTCAGGGGTGGATAATGCACCACGCTGCTGGTTTTTCACGTTTCAGCACCACAAGGAAGCACTCTGTTCCAAACCTGCTCCTGGAGCCGCTGGAGAAGCTGTTCCCCAGCCCTCGGTGTGCCATGGGTGCTCTCAGGTGGCTGGGAGGTGGCTGCAGGGAGATACAGCACCCCTGAGGCTGGGAAAACTGGAAGGTAAAGCTGAGGAGCTCAGGAATCAGGATATCCATTCTAGAGCTGAAATGGACCGTAAAGGAGAAACTGCCTTGCGTTAAATCAGCTGCTGGTTTTCTGAAGAGGAAGAAGCAGCAGAGGGACTGAAGTACTGTTGTTATAGTGGAGATTTCTTTGAAATCCATCTGTTGCTGCTCAGGGGAAAAACCAGGATGCTGCATTCTCCAAGAGTAAATCAAGTTGTTTTTCTGAGAGGCAGGGGGGGCTGGATTTCAAAGTTGTTTTCCTACTGAACAAAACGTGTGATGGTTCTTGTGTCTCACCTGCTCCTGCTGGCCAAAGGGCTTTGTTCCTCCAGGTGATCAGGGCAGGACTGGAACTCAGATATTGCTTTCTAATGCCTGCAGAGACCGCCACATTTCCTGAAAATACCAATTACAACTCCCTAGTTAAAATTAGATATATGCTAATTCGTCCTTTAAAAATTAGCAACTCCATGCAAATTGAAAACAGATGTCTGCGTCTTCAGTCGGTGCTAGTTGGTTTAGGCACTTGTTCTTCACACAACCTGCTTTGCCATCTCCCCAGAGCCACAGCCTCCCTGAAGCACAGCTCCAGCACTGACCACAGGGCAGGCAGCCCCAGTGCCTTACACACACCTCTTGTGTGCTAGACCTCTCTGTAGCTTGCCAGTGATCATTTCTGGCATTTTATTATTGTTTTCTTTAGTGAGGTGCCAAACTCTGACGATTTGAAATTCTGGGCCTGAAGCCAATCCTCTGGGCTTTTTGAAATTTGCTTGTAACCAGTGTAAACCTCAGGCCACTACTGTGGACAGGTGACAGATTCTCCCTCTTGGCTGGAAGCAGCTCTCAGTGGATGTGTTGTTGGGACAGAGCATGCATGTAAATGGAGCTGCTGGCAGTGAGGATGAGCACTGACACTGCTTGAAAATGCTTGATGGTGTGGGGTCAGTGATGCAGGCAGAACCAACTTTTTCTGATTTATTTCATCGCTGAAAGTCCACAGCCCGCTCACTTTTAATTCTTTTTTAAAGTGCTGCATTGGATTTAAGTAACACATTTGATATGGCTTTACAAAGATCTCGCTGAGCAGCGCTGCTTCATTACAGCCCATAATACCCCAGTGAATCACAGTACCTGCAGAAAAATGACAACAATTCTCCTTTGCAGAGTGCCTGCTGCAAGGGGGGGAAATAAGCTTAGTGGAAATATAAATAATAGATTCTAATAGTCACAGCTGTTCATAAATAAGAAGATATATACAAACACGGTCTAGTGGAACAGGCACATTTCTCTCCAAGACTGACTTGCTGCATGATTTTGAAGGAAACACTTTGTCACTTTTTGGCTCGGTTTCCAGATATGAAATATAAACTGATATGATTCCTACCACTCAATGTAAATAAAATGCTTTGAGAACATGAATACAAATCGATGTATAAATGCTAATATATTATTTTCTAGCTAAATCCATATTCTGCAATTGCAAACAGAGAACAAAGATGGATTTTTGGGTTTTTTTTGCGCATCTGTGCCACTAGTGGAAGTTTTGCAAGCCAGATTAGGTCCTTGGGGACATAAGTGCATTCCTACTGCTCACAGTGTGTTTGTACAGTTGCAAAGTGGCTTAAGCTACTAAGCAATTCAGCTCATGGGTGTACAAAAAATAACAGCCGTCATCTTGCCCTGTTGCATCTGCATGGCTTCTTCAGAGCTAGGCAAAGGGAAAATTGCGCCCAAAATATGAGAAATCAGGAGATAAATGATTCATAAAACACAGAAAGAGTTTACAGCCTTACAGGGATGGGGAGAGACCAGCTCCGCCTGGAGAACCTATTGGCTTCCACCAGCAGAATATTTCTGCTAATTCTGCTTGTTAAGAAATTGTTCTCAAAATAGCAAGAGGCTTCACTTAATTAAATGTTAGCAAGTCCCTGCATAATTTATATTTCATTTTGGTCAAAAGTCGTCTGAGAACTCCAGAATGCTGTGGCAGGGCTGCGTGCTAAATTCTCCCTTCGTTTCCACAGCTGCAGCTCCACTGAGGTCTACAGAATACCTTGTGATGATTAGGTCTTGTTAAATCCATTTAACATAGAGGATGACACATTGGGAAGCTGAATAGCTTGCCCAAGGTCAGTGACACAGCAGGGAACTGAATTACCAGAAAATGACAAGTTCTATTTGCTTGCTGAATTCATTGGACTCATTGAAAATTTCATTTCTGCTCTGCTGACTCACGGGTGGCCACATAGGTGTGGCTGCAGTATAAAAGGTATAAAAGTCTTTCTAGGGACGCTGCTGAATCACTTCTTCTTGTCTGGGCCTATTCTGTGTGGAAATTCAAAAAGGATTGCCAGGTCTGGCTGTGGAGATATCAGCTGTTCAGACTGAAACGTGATGCTGCTCCTGCTGCCATGGAGCACTACAGTTTTGCTATTAGTTAATAAACAGATATTCTCCTCCTAAGGTTAACCACAAAAATGGCTTTCATTTAAAGAACATTACTTTTCAACAAGGATAAAAAAACAAAGTTAGAGATGTATATTTACACGTGATCCATTAAAACAAATAATTTGAAGGTTTAAATGCCCTTTTTAATTTTTAAGTGTACCGCCTTTAAAATATTTTTAGAGTCTGTATGACTCAGGAGAATAGTAACACCATCTATGTGCTTCTTTTTTTTTTTTTTTTTATTTCCTAGTATTCCCATCCAGCCTGGGGTCATTCTCCTGCCAAGAGTTAGACAGCACAGGACTTGGCATCAGATCTCACTAAGACTTTTACACATGCCTATACCCAATGACTAGTCCTAGCAAGGCTAGCAGGAATTCTCATATTGTCAAAATTTAAGCATATGTTAAACCTCTAAAAGATCAGGAACTACATCAGCACTGGTTACTGCTGGCTAAATACAGGAAAAACAAAATTATTAGAAGTAATCAGGCAATTTAAAAACAGCTTTGTAACAGAAATCAGACTATATTTTTGTAGTGCTGTATCCCCTTAAAAACAGCTATTCCATCTATAAATAAGCGAAATACATTGTTGATAAACAAAGCATCCATTCATGCCCATGCTGATAAGAGGTGTGTAACTAATATCACACCAGTTACATGATTTTCTATCCACACTTCAGCAATACTTGAGCTTTTTGTCATGGCACTGACATTAAATGTTCATATTAAGACGAACACCTTTAAGACCTAAATTTTATTTTTTTCTTTAAAGAAAGCCTATTGGCAAACACTTTAGAAGGCTTATGGCAATTTCTTCTTTGAAATTTCTATTCAATCTTAACAGCATTTTGGATAGAGATTTTCTACTGAAGGTTTAGAATATGGGATAGACAACAGCTTGCTGAGGCTGAGCCCCTTTTTTCTGCAACACAGATTTGACCAGGTGAGAATGAATCTGTGCCCCTTGGGGAACATCTGTAATTTTTACTTTTGGATTTAAACCTTCCAAACACAGTGCAGGGAAGTTGATGAGGTCAGTATTGATGAGGTCTGTATGGATGAGGTCAATATTGCAATCTCTGCGAGAACACGAGAGCATTTTGTTTGATACCACCACTTTAGAGAGCAATATGTCTCTGAAAAAAGCCTGACTTGGGCCCCAGCAGGAGTCTGCACTAAAAGGGGTTGCCACACTTTCTCCTAGGCCTGCAGAAAGCATCTGCTCATCCTGCAGAGGAAGAAAGAAGTGAAGTGAAAGAAGTGAACCTCTTTTCAGGATTGCAGAGCAGCAGCCTTTCCCACATGAATCTCACCTCACTTGAGAGTAAAATGGCATTTCCTACCAACTTGGTAAAGGTCATTGTTTGCAAAGCTGCATTCTTTTCAAAGATGACCTAAACATGAAAAAAAAAAAATCAAAACACTTACTGAAAGGGTGAGCATCACAGCAAAACCAAAATATGAACATATAGTTAAAGGGTTGGCAGTTGTAATTTTTTTTTTAATTTCTGTGGTTACTTAGCATTTTGGAGCAAATGCAGTCATGAGAACAGAACAACACCCCTTCACTAAATGTCAGAGTAAACACTACCTATAACAACAAAGGAAAGGCTTTATACTAATAATACACTCACAAAATTCAACACTAACAGATAAAACAAAAATATAAGAACTTTCTATTTTTATATTTCATGAATCAGAAAGGTCACAAGCCCAATTTAAAAAAAAAAACATGCCTTGCAGGCATGAAGGGTAAAATGCTGAAGATGAGATGTAGTTTATCAAAAAATATTGTACAGTGCAAGTCACAGGAATGTGTTCTTAACATAATAAAGCAAATCCAGGAGAGATTTACCACCTGTCTTTACCCTCTTACTTCACCATTAGATCTTCACTCATCCATCTCTTAGTGGGCAGTTTTAAAAGCACCTCTCTGTCACTCCCATGCTATTCTCCTGATCTTCCATGCTGAGCTGATCCATTTGCTGAGCTTGAAGGAGCAGAGCTGCCTCCTCTAAGTTACTGAGTACACGCACCAGTGCCAGCAGGAGACAGGCAGAGAAGAACAGGAGGATTTTAAAGACGGAGGGAAAGAGGTCTGAAGGTAGTAAAGGACTGAAAGGAGAATGTTTGACAAGCTTCTGACACCTACCAAATTTAAAAGGAAATTAATAACTAGAGGGCAAAAAGGGAAAAAAAAGCATTTGTGGGTAGAGAAGATCATTGGGCAGACATTAAGTTTTGAACATGTTAGTGCCAAGTAGAAAAAGGAACTGGAGACAACAGGCATGAGTGGAGATCTGAGCAGAAGTACAAAGAGTGAAGTATTAATAACTGTGTCAAATCCTACAGACTATTTAGAGTTTGGTTCTTTCATTTATAATTGCTTAACCTTGATGTAACTCTACTGACTTAACTATAGCAACCTTCATCATTTGACTGATTGTTTTGGGGTTTTTTTTAATAAAGAAAATCATCCCTATTTCAAACCATCAGATCTACTGACACTCTGAATTTATGAATGCTTCATAAATAGGAAGTCAGGAAGTGAAAAAGAGCATTTATTGGGGAAAAAAAAAGTATTTAGGAGTAAAGGTATTGGACATCTATTTATCTTGACAGAGAGAGACAGAGGGTTGATCCCTTCATGTATTCCTGTAAGTTTCATAGTTTTCTCCACATTAGTGAGATAGGGATGGCTGAGGATATCCATTCCTGTTCATGTGTGGACAGAGCATGTAAACTCTAATTCCCTCTTAGTTATGATGACTGACTTTGAGCAGAGTAACATTTCAATAGCTCTACTGGATCAAGGAGGTGATCTGACTTCAGTTATTACAAAGCAGGAGATTGTAGCTTATCAAATAATAAAAAAGTGGAAAATTACCAGTCTAATAAGTAGCCAAGCAACAGAACCAGACATTATTGCTATGTAAACTTTAGCCTTAATACTCTCTGCTTTCTATTCTAAGTTTAGAGAGCTAAGGTGACATTATCCCAGGCTTTTGACAAGAAAGGTCCTGCATCACTATCATCTTTTGTGATTTTCATGCCAGTCAGCAGCTTTCTCACCAGGGCTCCACCAGACCCCCTCAGCCTTTCCTTTCTGAGCTGCCTAACAAGAGCTGAGCTCATTTAACATCTGTCACAAACACCATGCTTACACTCCTTAGTGCAGCAGAAACAGACTCAAGTTAGCTTCTTTGCAGGGCAAATTATTCTGTGCAGAGCACCCAGCAGATGCTGCTTTGGGCACCCCACCTGACCTGATGGAAGCATCTCCAGCATCTCAGCTTGGCACTGCACGGTGTGGTGGAGACACATTATCTCTTGCTTAACATCTTCTGCCACTTCCATTAGCTCAAAATGGGGTTGCTTTGCTTCCTTACAAGAGTCCTGCAGGCATAAACTCGGGCAAACTACCAGAGTGCTCAGCGTGGTGAAAGAAGCCATGCAGAACTCCAGCACATCCCGGTGTGGCTGGTGCAGGCTGAGCCAGCCCCTCCATGGTGCTCCTCTGGCCTCCCCAAGCCCTGCCTGACCTCCTCCCTTCCTCCCAAGCCCCAGCCAAGCAGTGCATCCAGCACGGGCAGCCAGAGGAAGAAGGATTACTCCCTATCCCCAGCCAGATTAGCAGCCACTCAAGCACAGAGTTTTAGAGGAACATGCTACGTGAGAAAAGAGAGAAATTACAAGGTGGTGAGGGGGCAAGAATGGAGAAGAGCTTAATTAAATTAACTGAGGGAATATTTACACTTCCCATTTCTGAGATTCGCAATTCTGGAGAATAATCTCCCAGAGGAAGTAATGAAACCCTCATCACTGTGCCGTTTTAAATGAGTTGGAACAGCTCTACAGTGAACACTGTGGGGGCTGTGGACTGGCTTATGGTTCCTTTCTCTCTCTTTATAACTAATGAAGCACACTCCCCTTGAATCTCCATAGCACGAGCTATGGGATGATCCATATCAACTCATGAATGTATTTAACTTGCAAAATGTGAACAGATACTTATGCAAATAAATTGATAAGATTACCAACAGGATTAAAGGACTGTTGTTTGTCATTCTTCTGTTTCTTGCAATCATACAGTATCAATGTTAATTTAAAATTTACTCCTGAAAGTATTTCTGTGGATTCCCATCCTGTGGCCACACATATCTACTGTCCCCCCTTAACTTTGCAGGGTGTTAAATATTTCCTGCCTTGTCAAATCCCAGGACACTTCAGGTAAAACAAGACCTTTATGGGTCAAGATCCTTTGTATTCTCTTTTTGTGCATCTCAGCATAGGCAATTCTAGGTTAAAAGCTGAATTTTTTGGGGGATTTGAGTTGGCATTGCACAGCCCCAGGGACAGAGCCCATCTTGTGTGTATATACACCAAAGGGATGCTCTGCAGAAGTGATGAGAACAGACACATCAGAGGTCACCATTTCCATTTAATAATTGCCTAAATTGCCCCTAATACCTGGTGCTGCCTTGTGGAGTAGCTTTTTCAAGAGTTTGTTCTCCCATCTGTGGAGCAGCTGAAATGAGTAACAAGGTCTAAATACGTAGGCTTTGCTTGGTACACAAGCTTACTCACTTCAGACTAGTTAATTCTGCTGCTTTTGTGCAGAATTAATTACTCTTGCTTAGTAGGATATTTTCCCTTTATTCCTAAGTATATTGGTTCTTTAGCAGAAAAAGGATTACAATTGAAATGAGAAAAAAAGGGTGTAAAGGATTGCACTAGGAGCAAGACAGTAGTTACTGGACCCACTGAAGTTTTTCCTACTATTTCTATTAGAGACAATATTATGCCTCACTTTCTATTGGAAAATTATGTTTAAAGTTTCCATGAAAAACATCTGCTGCATTCCACCCCAGCACTGGCAGTCGTTCAGCAATAGATTAAATCACTCGTTCCATACATGCCAGCAAATTTAGTCTCCCTTCTGCTAAAGTTGTTATTGACCATGGGCTCATTTTGTAAAAGTCAATTTCTAACTTTTTCCAATTTGACTACTCTTTACAAGTAAATAGATTCTTTTCTTTCTCTGTCATTTACACCTTGAATGCAAAGGTTGCTTTCAGACACACGGTGCTTTGGAAAATCAGGCCACCAGACTTTCCCAAACATAACAGAACATCTATTTTAATCTTGGCCTGTGATGATGATGCACACAGCATTGTTCAGAACTTTTTGTTTTATCACAAAGGTGGGCACAGGCAATCAGGATCCCAGCTAATTACTTTTTTTATTTTTTATTTTGAACTCCAAGGACAGCTCATTAAATCAGGGCTGCAATACAACAGGCACCAAGCAATGGGGCACATTTGTGCAGCTAACAAAGCAGTAGTGTTTTACATATCTGAATGCTTTGGGTAAAAGTGACTTAGCTATCTTAAAATTAAATATTCATTTTGCAAGCAGGTTTCATTATTGCCCTGCTGCACTAAGATAAACTGAGTGTTAAAGATCTCTAGCAAAGATGACATTGCTGAATGTCATTAGAAACAGAACAAAAGCCCCTCTGAGGTCTGTGGTTTCCTTCCTCTGGACACAAGAAAAGCAATTTAAGGGGAATTCAAGAAGTCAAGCACCTAAGTTTGATGACACTGTCTGCACTGTGGGGTAGTTATGCCTGGTGGCAGGTTTCACACTCCTGGTCTATTCAATGGCCTTGAACTTTTCCAGTATTCAAAAGCACATCAAGTTCTTAAACCAGAAATTAATAGATCCACTTTGTGTTTTGACATGTCTGGGTTCTGAATTTCCTACAATGTTGGTTTTCCTGCTGACACACTCTGAACTTCCAAGACACGCAGTAGTGTTTGAAAATGCTCATAATGCCCACTTCTGCTTTGTGCAATAACTACCATTACTGCACAAAGACCTGCCTTTACTTTAGTGAAGAAAAATCAGCTGCAGAATGTCACATGGATCATAACTCATAAATTATTAGCATCTCTAGGCAAATTTTGCACTTGTCAATTTTTTCCTGTTGGGAAATTGCCCCTTAGATGTAGTTTACAGGCCTCCTACTGGTATTTAAAGATGATTATGTTTGAGAAACAGAATGATTACTTCTTTCTTATGATAATTCATGGAGTTTTAGAGATTTTTGTACAGAATATATATACTAATCTGTAAGGTTGTAATTATTTTGTTGTATCCAGTTCAAGCCGAGGACTGTGAAATAAAATATATATTTACCACCTTTATCACAGCAAAGCCTTGTCTAAACTTCAAGAAATAGGCTATCTATACCTATTATAGATTCAAAAAAACAGTGTGAATGAGGCCAAACAGTGTCTTTCTAAAACTACTAGGAAACTTCCTAGGAGTCATCAACAAATGTGTCCTATGAATAATGTCATGTATGAAGAGAAAGTAACCAGACTTGCATATGCTATGGATGGAAAAGGGACCTGACTGAAAGTACAAACCTTATGCCTTTCTCTTGCTTCTGATGCAAACAGTAGCTGAGTAAAGGTTAAAAAAAAAAAAAAAAAGCCAACAAAACAAAAAAAAAGTTTGATCAGAACGAAACTTCTACAGTCCAAGGGCTTTCAGTCCCCGAAAATGAAAGTAATGAAAATCAGGATGTGAACACTCACTGTGTCAGGCTTTGGGGAAATAATAGCTGTGTTTCAAATCAGAAGGCTTCGCAGAGCCTGCTAGAGAGTGCACAGCAGCAGCCCACATAGCTCTGCCCTCATGTTAGAGAATCCAAAACACAATTCCAGCAGCAGTGCAGCGGGCAGGCTTCACAAATATTTGATTATATCTCCTCTAAGAGCCTAAAAAAATCTAAATGAATATTTGGGAAGATGACTAATAGCTCGCCATGAATATTCCAAACAGGCTGTCCTAGGTATTTGTATAAATGCACTCAGATGAACCTGCTGGTTTGTGTGTCTGTACATCCAGAGCAGTGCATTTTCATCCCTTTTATTTGTTCCATAATGTTCATACAGACCTGGGTGCAGGGCAAACACAAATTAAAATGACTTGCTACATGAGAATAAGCAATTCATTTACAGTTTAGAGCGTTAAAACCTACTAAAACATTATACTTTTAGAGTCATTTGTTCCCTTCAGATTTTTTAAATTAGCTGGTCCCTTTATCAAGCTTAACCCATCACACTGGTTTTTCTACCGTTTGCTTGACTTTAAGCACACATTTCCCATTAAGCATCTGGCAGACAGTTTGAGGGCTTAGAACATGCCAGTCTTGGATATATCATTCTCCTCGCCCCCTGAGAGCAGAGGGAGCTGAAGGATCACAAGAACAGCTCCAGTGGAAAAAGCTGTTAAATTTTATTAACCAGGGCCCTGAACCAGGAATCGTTACTATAACAGTGCAAAGTGGAGGTAAAATATCACCTCTGCAGGGTGACAGTATTTTACAACCATCTCATAGTTAGGCAAAGGATTGCATACGTGAGAAGCAATCATGAATTAATGGACCAGCCACATTGTAGCATCAAGGTTAAAAATATAGATTTGTTCAGGATTCACTAGAATGGTAATGCAAAATTCTGCACTACGCAGAGACTCTTTTTCCTGGAAAAGTTCTTCCTCACATTCACATCCCTCTTACAGCTGCCATTGAATTCTAATATGCCTTCAGATGGATGTGAAAAATGTTGCAATACACAAAATTTGTAGTTGCTACAGGTTGTATTGGTGGGATGGGAAGGCAAGACTCCAACGAGTCGACAAACTTTCAAATAAAAGGTGAGATTTCCATTCATTAAGCTGCAGAAAGGGCAGGGGGTTTGATGGGAATCTTTCCTGAGTGACTGCTAATCTTTTTGTTCCTCACACAGATACTCCCTTGCCTATTGTCATGGTAACAGGCAGCTCCACTCTGCTCCCTCCTGCCTCTCCTCAGGCTGTGCACAGCCATGGCATTATACCCAGGTATAATCCCATCATTCTTCCACCCTTATCCTCAAAGTCCTGTGCAGGCCTGAATACAGCCTGCAAGCCTGAAGAAGGAGCATCTTTGCGGGACACAAACCCACAGAATGCAAACAGAGAAGTAGTCCCATTTCCTCGTGCTCTAGGAGTCATCTCAAATAATAATACAAAAGACCTTTCATGAGACATACCAAATTTTACCAGCTGGGCAGAGATTAGAAGAAGGGCATTAGAGGAAGGAGATTTCGACATGGCATCAACCCAAATAATGGCCATGACAATAAAATATGGCAGGCAAAATGCAAGGGCTACCCAAATGGGCACCACTGACACACGACATAATCAAAGACTTGAGACAGGCAATTAAATTCAGTGTTCTCTTGGGGTCAGTGCCTATCAGCACAGAAAGTCTAAAATTCTCAGTAACCAGGGTTCCAACACAGGAACCCTGTTTCCACTTGATAATCCACTCCCTTCTCAGGGAGGGACCTTTCTTTGTTCTCGGGGACAGGACACAGCAGTGCATGTTGTTTTTGTTGTCCTGCTGTGGAAGGCCCCAGCTCATGTCCATGCTCCACCTTGCTGTCTGTGCAGGTGCAATTGGATCACACTGCTTGGCTGCCAAAACTCAGGCCAGCACTGGAGGATGTTTCATGGGATGCAGGCACACATGTGCCGATCAACACATTATTATAATGAAAAATCTCTATTTATTTTACCTGGATTAATGCTGTAGAGACCCAAGCACTCGTCCCAGGAACCAGCCTGGTTGCACCTGCCTGCTGCAACTCCCCCCTGGTGCACCTTTTGCTATTTGCCTGGCTTGGTATCTCAAAAGCCCTTCTTGTATTCAGACAAAAAGACAATTTCCTGCTGCTGCTGCCTAGATGCGTAATTCTGCTAACTAGACAGACCTCTCAGAGCGAAATATTTATCCTGCTCGTAATGCAAACACACCACACGAGTGACAGCCTTTTCCAGACTATTACAAATCACCCAGGATCACCCCCACACTTGTCACATGGACTCTTGTGCACAGGGAACCACACACTGGCAGCTTTCTCCCTCGGTTCAGGGAAGGCAAAGTGGACGACACGAAGCCCGAGGGCTGTTCCAACCCACCCCAACTGGCAGTGCTCCCAGAGGGAAAGTGCTCCAGCTGGGGAGAGGAGCATGTGCTCCAGGAGCCAGCCTCAGACCTCCTCCTTTGGGAGCCAGGAGGGGAAACAGAGCAGGACAGGGTGACAGAAATGCTGTGGCTGATGAAACCCGTTACCTACGGAGAGAATCGCTGCTTGGACAGAGCCAGGAACTGCTTTAGCTCCCCTGGGTAAGTTACACAGCATAAAGTCTGGAGTGGTCAAGGCTATCAGAGAATAGTTTGGGTTGGAAGGGACCTTTAAAGGTCATCTAGACCAACCTCCTGCAAAGAGCAGGGACTTCAACTTGGTCAGGTTGTTCAGAGCCCCGTTCCAGCTGACCTGGAATGTTCCCAGGGATGGGGTATCCACCACCTCATCTGGCAAGAAATATTTCAACATAATGCCAACTGAAAATCTTTGCCCTCAGTTGCAGACCTTTTATTAAGACCTTGTAATTTTTTTCATTGGTCTGGCAGTGTAAAAAGAATGTGAATTTCTGATGTAAAAAGTACAGTAGAAAAAGAAACAGAGCAGAAGTTATTTTAGCCCCTCCTTATTATCATTAAAGAATGAAAACTATTTATTTTCCTTTTCTGGCCACCTTTGTAATGATCAGGTCAGCACAGTCAAGAAACATCTCCTGGCTCATTCAGTTAGCATTATTAGAAAATTTAGCTTGCCTTGATTTTTTATCTAGAGCTAATCTGAATAAAATTTAGGTTAAAACCCTGATAGAGGAGCATGGCTTTGTCCCAGTATGTTTTCTGGGTGCAAACAAATGGAGTGATTGATTGTATGAATACATATTTAGTGTTACAGTCAATATTTGTCACAGTTAATAACAGTGTTGTGCCTTTACTTAAAGCTGTTTTTTTGAGGCTCCCAAAGCACTTAATATTTGCAATAGTTCTACAGTGTTATTATTAATCATTCTTATGTTTACAGAAACAAGTTGAGATAAATAACTAAACTTTTTCAAAGCCATGCAACACAATCTAAATCTGTAGATTCCCCCTTAAAAATATGTCAACAGTGACCTTGTTTTCACCTCTTCATGATCCAGACATTTTGACCTTTCAGTTGTTATGGCTCATATAATTTGTCCATCATTATTAATAGCAGTAGGAATACAAAAAAAGCTAGGGAGGCTCAAAGGACTTGTTGCCCATGGATAAAAATAGAGAAGACCACTGGTGCAGCAGAACATCAAAGTCTCAACCATGATAATCCTACAGAGCAATTGTAAGTGACATTGGGCTTTAGATGCTGAATAGATAACACAGTGCTAAAAAAAATTCTGTGAGCAGATTTTACCTTGCTTATATTTTCTACTAGAATCTTCCACTTCTCTCATTCTCGTAGTTTGTCTACCTACCCATGTCCCTTATGTGCTTATGCACAGAGCCTTTCTCAACACGCAAAGAATCTATTAAATCCTCTTTGAAGAAGGTAAACATGCATGAGAAAAGGTGCTGGCATTTTTCTGCAGCGTCTCACCCAGCTCTCTGAACACAGGTACAAAACACAAGCACAAAACACAAGCAGCACTGAATGACAGCTAGGGACTGGTTTTCCACATGAGACAGAGCCCAGGTTTACCCCAAAGCACTTGGATCTCCAGCACAGCCCAGTTTCTGTGTTATTGCAGCAACTGGCTCATATGTGAAGAGCCTGCTGGGGATACTGGAGATGCAGTGACAGCCAATGCCCCCAGAAGCAGGCAGGCATCACAGTCCTAAAATAAATGACGTCTCAGGATGTCAAGAGTGAGAATCCCAGGCTGCTGCTTGTGTACAGAAACAGAGAAGAAGACATACCAGAGCACTGGCCAACACAGAAGCAGGGCTTACTGGAAAAAATAAAAATAAAAATAAAATAAAAACAAAACAAAACAAAACAAAACAAAACAAAACAAAACAAAAAACTGTTCAGCAAGGTAAATAGAGAACAGGGAATTTCTCCCCTCCTAAATACAGCTGTATAGGAGAGAGCTCTGTGCCACACACCCCTCTTATTTTCACTGGGGATTCACAGAGAGTCACAAACAGGCTGCCCTGTCATATATGATCTTTAATAATCTCACTCACATAAACATGTGCACTCACATAAACATGTGCACTCACATAAACATGTGCACAGAGGAATGACTGTAGCTTGCTCCCCAATAAAACATGGAGGTTTAGGGCCCACAGTCTGCAGTGAATTTCCAGACTCTGCAAAGGTGAAGTGAGTCCTGAATATTTTTTCTCAATCCTAAATTATTACTGGCTCAAATGTCCTGAATATAGATTAGAAGAATTACCTGATTGTATTAACCCGGGGAAAGAGTTGAATAAAAACCCATGATCATATTTCAGTAAAATAGTCTCCATTAGAGAGCAAAATCCCTCTCCATCTCCCTCTCTCTCATATATTTATATGCAGCATGCAATGCCTTCTCTAACCCATTTTTGGGGTACTTGAATAAAACTGAATATTGTCTACTCAGTCTGAAAGATGATAAAGTCACCTAGGACTCTTCTCCTAGGACAGCAATAAACCAGCCCTCCTGCCAGTCTCAGGCACATAACATGCCTGCATTTAGTGTTTGCTCTGCTCCGTTTGAAATGTTAATCATCCCTATGTAAATTCTGGCACACTGAAACTCAGTTCATATTAACTTCAGGTTACCTGATTTAGATACGGTAAAGGACAACCATTTATCGTCTGCTTTCGAAAGATCAAAGAAGCCTGTCCCTAAAATATGCCCCCTAACATGCA
Organism: Vidua chalybeata; assembly: GCF_026979565.1. Lineage (NCBI taxonomy): Eukaryota > Metazoa > Chordata > Aves > Passeriformes > Viduidae > Vidua > Vidua chalybeata. The sequence continues at coordinate 2,043,645 of NC_071534.1, forward strand.
AATGAATCTTAACGTCTCTAATTAGATTATAACTTGAGGGTGCTTTCTGCTGTTGAAATGAAGTGTTACTGTGTCACAGGCTTAACACACTCCAAGGATCTGATCTGCTCAGCAAGTCACAGCCACACTTCTTACCCCGGCCTGTGACGTGCCTCCCCTCGCTGGTTTTGTTACCAAAAAAAAACCCCAGATCTGCTTTTGTGACACCTCCTCCTCAGCTCTGACACTGATGGCAGTGTGGAAACGCTCGGGGAGTCGAGATTCCCCCACCAGGGGTTTCTGCGGCTCCTCGGCGCAACGTGCTCAGCAGCAACTGCGCGCAACGAGCTTGAGAGGCTCCACGTACCTGCTGATGAGTAAGAAATTAATTCACACCTCAAGCCTATTCTCCACTGCTCTTACAGGGACACAATTATGTCATGGTGGTCATCTGCCTTTAAAATCCCAGCGGTGGGAAACCCTTTATGCTTCCTCTGAGAGGTAGCAAAGGGAGGTCAGCACTGCATCATCACTCCAAGTGACTCCACCTGCTATGGTGCACAGGAAAACAGGAATTTGCTGCCTCCACGAAGATTTAAAGTGGGAAAGCAAAAATACAGGGTAGTCATCACATAGGAAAACACTCTGGGAAAGAAAAGCCTTAGTCACCTGATACAAATATATGTGTTTAAAAATAAAAGGTGTGGTTGGCGACTGGACCAGCACTTAGGGAATGCTGCAAACTCAACCAGAAGCTACTTGGTAAGCAGGAGGTGAGAACAGCAAATGTGAAGAGATGGCTGAATGTTTGTCACAAAAGCAGCTCTTCCTCAGGCTCATGAATCATTTCTTAACTGATCCTGATTTCTTTAAGTACACTTGTTGATATGCTACAGGCTATATCAGTGAAGCAACATTGCCAGGAAGCAAATATCATTATGAGTTATGTGCACAAGAAATGGAAAATCTGACCCATCTCTCTTTCTGCTGTCTTATTGTATCAAAATATTATATTGTGAGGTTGCTGGGATTCTTGTCTGCATGTTTCTGTATTTTGATGGTGGTTTTATAAATTGTGGTCTCTTAAATTATTCCTCTGTAAGCACGGGAGATTTTATTTGGGCCTCTTTAAGTTAATATTAAAATCAATATGAATGTTTTTCAGCTCATTTGAGAAAATTAATTTAATCCATTTGGATTTTCTGGAAATGCAGAGTTTATACATAAGGCTACTTTTTTTTTTTTTTTTTTTTTTTTTTTTTTTTTTAATACAAACACTGGATGGCACAGGAGCAGAGAAAGGTTTTGTGTCTGACAAAGAGAGTCACTGAGTCACAGAATGGCCTGGTTGGAAGGGATCTTACAGATCATCCAGCCCCCATCCTCTGCAGGATGGGCAGGCACATCTTCCACTTGAGCTGGTTCCTCAGAGCTCCAGCCAGTGTGCTAATGAAAAAGAATTGAGGGGGAAAATTAAGAACCTTAAGATAAGTGAATATTTTCAAGAATATTTGACCCTTGCCCAAAGATCCTTGGGCAACAAATACTTTGGGCGGCACATGTAATGAAATAAACTGGGAATGCCTATTTTTCACCATGTTTAAAAAATCAGCTGTTCATTAAAATAAAATAGGTGATAATTCCAAGATCAGCTTTTATACTCGAAGTGGTTGTTTCACCGTGTATTTTTCTAAATCCTTTGTTCAGCACAGATTTCTAGGAGGAGAAAGATGTGCCAAATGGATGGGAGGACTTTTGCTGGCAGCCTGCAAGTTTCACACCCAAATCTGTGATGTGCAAATGCCAACATTCTTGAGCAATCACCTGAGCATCGGCGAAACACAGACCTGGGGTGGAGGATTTGACCACTGGATTTTGTAATGGTTGAATGAGATGAGAACCTGTGTCATGGAGTTAGTCCAAAGGTGCCAGAGGGCAGGGAGAAGGGTCCCCAGATGGGGCTCAGCTGGACCCACTCAGTGTGTGGGGACAAGGGCTGGGGCACTGCTGAGCTTCAGGAACACTGTTGTGAAGAAGGTAATGAAAGGGGACATCAGCAGAGTCCCTGAACAAAACAGAAGCTGCAAGTCTAGGAATTAGAGAGAAGCCAAAGGCTGTGGCCGAGGCTCCCTGGAGAAACTGAGCTTCCTTCATGAGGAGCTGGCAGAGAATTAGAGATGCTGAAGTCTTTCAGCAAAGGTGACCTCATATTTGAGCTGGAATGGTCAGAAGAATCTGGTTCATACCAGACCTAACGAAGTGGAGCTTCCCAAAAGGAAAATTTTTCCACATGAGTCATGCTTTTGCAAGAGCTGGGAACCTCTCAGTGTCAACAGCATGCAAGGAATGGGAAAGCAGATGGATGAGGCCATGCCTCAGCCCTACATTCAGATATGTAAATTTAAAGAGAAACACCCAAAAAATGTCATAAGCTCATGGCAATAAGGACATGGATTTACATGTAAAAATTCTAGGTCGCTCTTCTACAAACCTCTCACTGAAGGAACCCTGCATGCTCCTCACCCCTCAATTACACTGAAAATGCAGTCGAGTCATGCCAGGTGTGGTCAGTGTTATGGGATCTACAGGTCTACTCCACCTCCTTGCAACACGAGTGGCACTGCACTTCCCCTGTGTACTGCAAGGTGCATTTGAGAGCAAGCATTTTAACCTCTGCTCCTCCTAAAATCAGCCACACTCGTGTCACGATGAAAAACCCACAGTGGAAAAGGAGAGCTAAGCTTAATAATACATAACAAAAATGGGACATAATAAGGGTTTTTCTGGGGTTTTTTTTTATATTTTTTGTTTTGCTCTTCTACTGAAAGAGATCTACTGCATAATTTTGTTATGAATAACCTCCCATGACTCTATTTAACCAGCACAGTTTGCTCTAAAAAGCTACACGTGTTTCCAACACTACGTTAAAGCAATGTTGGATCAGATGTAGCTGAAGCTGGAAAAAGTAATTTTTTTCTGGTATGTCAGAACAAACAGAGAGCACTGGGTTTTTTATTCTGAGGTTAAGTTGATTTTTGGTTCTAGGGGGGTAAATATTACTGAATTTATTTTTGTTCTAGCAACATGCATGGTCTCTAATGATACTGGATACTTGGTGATGCTGACAAGGTTAGAATTTGGGTCCATTTATGGAGCTAGTGGTGTGTGATAAAGATGAAGCATTTGGGGTTTGTTTTCTAGATGTTCAGTAAGTCATTTCCAACTGCATTTGTTTGAGCCAAACAGAAAAGCTTGTTTTTCAACAGGACTGAATTTATTAGACACATTTTTTTCTCATTTATGTCTTGAAACATGAATGTTTGTAGTCCACAGGAGCCTGAGACTTTACTTGAGAATAAATTATTTCTAATATCCTGATTTATTGTGGTGTTTTGGGGCCACTTCTTTCTGCCTGAGTGGCACCAGTTAGGGTCAATAGCATCTGCCCAAGGTAGTTTCACCTCTGGTCACTTGGCCCTATAAAATATAGCATGCAGCTCTGGAAATATCAGACAGACCTTTAATTTTAATTCTGGAGACAGACCTTTAATTTTATGCTTGCATCAAGCAGGAAACATTAGACACAATGCATGAATATCAAAATGCTATGCTTTTTTTCTACAGAAAGCTGATCTAAATGAGTTTAAGGTCTCTGAAACTGTCCTGTGTTAGTCATCCAGAGACAGTGATTTAAAATTCAATACATTATCCTGGGTTAGAAGATATTTGGACATGTAAGTGATTTGGCATAGCTTTAGAAAATTGACCTAAAATGTCAGGTGAAAAATCCCTGATTTGGTCTCCACTTTGTCGAATTTGGTCACCAACAGGTGATTCTGGAGTTAGCATCTTTCTCAGTGGATCACAGACTGGAGACCTGGAACTGAAAAGCAAAAAGAAATAAAAGATGTTCCAATTGGCACTAAAGGCTCAGTTTCCCCTGTAATTTAGGGGACTGTGGTTAGTCTGCTTTACCTTTGATCTGCTGCATAATTGCTCTCTGTCACACGTGTGCTCCTGGGATCTGCTGCTTCCTGGCAAGCTTGAAAATCAGGCAATTTATTTTGGTAACCAGGTAGGGACATAGGAGCCCAGCTTCAGATATCTACTCTCCTTGCTGATGAATCACTGCTGGGCAGCATCCTGCCAGCAGCACAAACACCATACTGAAAATTAAGAGCTTTTAGCCAAATCAGGGCTTCACGAATATCACGCATTGCAATATTGATTTCAATTTCTTTATGGATGAGATTCTTTCAGCATTATTGCCTGCTTTGTGTATTTAGGGAAGGAAATAACGACAGCATTCCCATTTCAGAAAAACAGCTTTGTGGCCTACTCACTGCTGAAATCCATTAAGAGACTCTGCAGGGTGGGAAAAGAGGTGCTTTTTTTTTGTCTTTAGCTTGTATTTTATAGCTGTGTGACAGAGTCTGAATCTGTTTGTGTGGTCAAGGCCATCCACCTGGCTGCTGCGTTTTGTCCTGCGTTCGTTTGTATCTGCATCCCTTGTGGGAACCACAAAGCACTTACTTTCAAAAGCACAGAGATGGTAAAAACGTGCTGAACACTTTGTCAGTGAGAGGGAGGTCATTGCCAACCTGGCAGAGTTGGCCCATTCCCCCAGCTCCAGCCAGCTTTTTCAGCCCTGCATCCCCAACTGGTTCCAGTCAGGCCGCTGGTGCTGAAACTGCTCTTGTTGTAAGGTCAGCAAAGGCCTCAGGTTGTGTTTGCTGGGCTTTTTTCCCGTGATTTAAGCTCTTTCCTGTTGAGTTATTGCGTAACTGCAGCTCTTGACAAACACGTGTCCCTGTGCCTGCCCTGCCTGGGAAGTGCTCAGCTCAAAAAGAAAAGTTGCCAAGTCGCAGTAACAGCATTCTGGTACTCTGGGCAAAAATTTGTTCAATAATTTTGGGTTCCACCACGCCACTAAATGCATTGAGAGTTATTTTTTTTTTTTGTTTTGTTTTGTTTTTTGTTGTTTTTTTTTGTTGTTGTTGTTTTTTTGGTTTTTTTTTTGTTTTTTTAACAACAGAAACAAACCATACCAATTACTCAGCAAGTTGTTCAAAAGTTTGTGTCATCAGTAAGACTTTCATTTCCACTGGGACATAATAATGCTGGGTTGGGTTTGTTTGTGTGTTTGCAGTGCTTGAAATACGTGACAGGCCTCTGGTTTTCCTCTTCATTTGATGCTACTTCTTAAACACAGTTGTTAAATGTTACAAAGACGCCCTGTTTTCTTCAGCTGCTGAGGCACATAGTGAATAGATCCTTTTGGTGAACAAATTATGCATTACTTTCATTTGAGAAAGCCTTGACACGTAGAGAATCTGTTGCAAAAAAAAAAATTTTTTTTTAAGTAATTCTTATGATCCTGCTTGTAAGTTATAGATCTCAAGGACTGACACGCTTCTCATTTCCTCTTCAGATTTTCTAGTTTGGTGTTTCCTTCTAAGCAAAGCAAGGATGTCTTGTTAGACCTAGACTTGTTAGACCTACATGTAGCATGTATTTTGTTCAGCTTTTTGTTCCCTGTCAGATATTATGCTGGTAGCCTGGTCCTCACAAGGCTGATTCTTTCTGAAGAAATGTTTGAGGGATGTGACTGTCAACACCAGGGCTGTATCAGCACTGGTGCTTTTGCAGGAAAGCATTTGCCAGACGTTCCTCGTGTCACTTTTTTGGGGGTTTTGGCTCTGGGTAACAAATAACCTGACAAATGTATGACAGGCTGCATGTCATCCCACAAACATGCCTGTGTTCTGGGATGTCCATGGAAGGAGCTGGGTTTCTACTTAAGCACTACTGGTCCAATATTTCCTGTCTTGGAAAAACTACACTGCCTTCATAGTGAAAAGCAATGAAAAGCTGTGACACCAAAGGAAGTGGTGAATTATCTCAATTGTATTTTGTTCCTTTATTTTTTTTCTAATCCTGGGTATACCTGTGAAATCCATTTATTTATAGATTCCCCTCTATCACCAGCGTAACCAAGCTCTCCTTCTACATCAAACTCTTTCATTTCTGGCAATAACAATAAAAGGAGCTGATAATTTCTCCTTTTTTTTTTTTTTTTTTTTTTTTAATATTTCCTTTCCCTTCTCTAGTTTCCCTAGGAACTGGCTGTAACAACTTATATCTGCAGTATAGCAATATAGCACATGTCCAAAACTCAATCAGGTCTCTTTCAGGTCTGCAACTGAACAGACTTGGCTTGGGTGTTTTAGGTTGGTCTGGGCTTTGTTTGTTTTGAGGGTTTCCCTTTATTTTTCTTTTATCATTGTTGGTTGGTTGCTGTTTGTTTTGGGTTTTTTTTTGTTTTGATTTTTTTTTTAGTTTTGTTTTGTTTTTTTTTCCCAGTGACAACTGCTCCAAACCCAATTATCTTTTTTCCACTTACATTTTTTCCTCAGTATTGTGGTTTTAGGAACTGCCAATCAACACCTAGCATAGCTTTACTGGGTGAACATGGTTTTATATTTACTGGGTGAATAGAGTCTTTTCAGACATCTGACTGACACATTTGCACCCTTTTGGAGCAACTGTACCTTGAACAACCATTCCAGAACCAATTTGAATTTTCAGCCATTTAGACTTACTTTACTGAAATATGATGATGTCTATCTCATTATGTCATCTCCTGTGGGAACATCTCCTGATTTCAGTCCCCTTTGGGTGGTTTCTAGGATTTTTAGCTATTTTAAAGCTATTTTTAGCGTATCTCTGCAATGTGGTTACACACAGTTGTCCTTCCTTCCTTCCTTCCTTCCTTCCTTCCTTCCTTCCTTCCTTCCTTCCTTCCTTCCTTCCTTCCTTCCTTCCTTCCTTCCTTCCTTCCTTCCTTCCTTCCTTCCTTCCTTCCTTCCTTCCTTCCTTCCTTCCTTCCTTCCTTCCTTCCTTCCTTCCTTCCTTCCTTCCTTCCTTCCTTCCTTCCTTCCTTCCTTCCTTCCCTTCCTTCCTTCCCTTCCTTCCTTCCTTCCTTCCTTCCTTCCTTCTTCCTTCCTTCCTTCCTTCCTTCCTTCCTTCCTTCCTTCCTTCCTTCCTCTTTCTCTCTCTCTTTCTCTCTCTCTCCCTTTATTTCTGTTTTTCTGTCTTTCTTCTTGTGCTGGATGCAGCCTATAACCCCAGCCTCTTCTACAGTTCATTATTCCTCTCTTTCATAAAGGTATTCTGCATTTCTATTGGACTACAATTATTATTACAGTGGAAATCTGACATTCTCATTTCTTTCACTTTTATTTTTTTACCTCAAAGCATTACTGGAAATGTTGTCTCTTCTGCTGGTGGTACAAACAGTGCTGCTGGTTTACATGATCTTTTCACTGGTGGTCAACAACACGGAAGAAATCTTTCCCTGGGATAGCTGGACTGCTAAAGCATTTTCTTTCACAATCACATAAACTGAGCCACTCTTGTTAAAAAAACATCCTTTCTCCTGCTTGTTTTTCTGTTGCAACAGGCAATCTTTGTAAGTGGTGCTAGACACAAACTCTGCCTATCATCAAGAAGAAATGAAGCACATCCTTTCCCCTGCAAACCCCTTCCTTTCCTCACGTTAAGAAAGGGACACACAGATGGTAACAATTCCACTGTCCCATCTCCTACCGCACGTGTTAGGGCATCCAGCTGGTAATCCTGGGGCTCCTCTGCAGGCAGGTGAACACACCCAGGAGGGTTTGCACAACTCCTCTAGCAGGGTGGCCGTGTGGCAGGGACTCCCTGCTGCAGCTCCTGGTGAAGCACCAGCAGCCCTTGGGCCTCTGGCGTGCTCCTGCTCACTCCTGGTTTTGATTGAGCGGGGTTGCTTCATTTGTCAGAGCTTTTGCAATCCCCTCTGCAGTCGTCTTTGTTATTTAGAAGCCCTTCCCCCTGCCCTTGCTGAGGAATTTCTGGTTTTCTTTCACTGTCATTTCCAAAGATTCAGGATTATTTAATTTCTTTCTGTTCCAGAGTGCTGCTGGTTTTCTTTCAAGCTTTTCCCAGCAGCCTGATCTCACAGAGATTTTCTTATACTCTTCCTAGTATGACAATAGCATTTTTTTTGTTGTTGTTGTTTGCTTCATGATGTTTTAGGAGTAACAGCAAAGCTTGGAGAAGTTAACCTCTTCAACTTGCAAGTCTGACACATGCCTCCTTGACCTCTCTAAAACCCGAAAAATTAAAAAAACTTACATGTTTAATGTTCTCAGTAGCTTGTTTGATGGAATTAACAGAAGCATGCTGAAATGTCATGAAGAAAGCAAAACAAACAGGGCTTATCTGGAGAAATAAAGCAGCTGATCTAGCAGAGGAGCAGAGATTTCAGTGCAGAAAATGAAATCATCAGCTCTGGGAAGCAAAAATGGAGAGGCAGGAGCCAGTTGTAATGGAAGGCTGAGTACCAGAGAGAGAAGAATGGTGTCACATGGACATTAAACATAGAAAATGAGTGGGCAGGGAGAAAAAAAAGAAGTGATAGTCAGAACAGACTGGAGGGAGGGAAGCCTCGTTATTCACAGCACGAATCTGGGTCCTCTGGGGACCAGCTGGAGGAGCAGGGTTGTGCAGAAATTATCACAAGAGAGGACAGGTGCACAGCCAGCCTTGGAGAGAAGATGCAGCCTTTGGGGGAAGCCAGGCACAGGGGACAGGTCATCCTGGCACAGATTTTACCTGTTCCTGTCCTCTGGAGAAGCAGCAGAAGAGTAAATGGAGGAAGAGAGAGGCTGAGTTAAAGGGGAATTGCCAGGAAAGGCAAAGATAACGAGGAGGAAGTAGGGTTCAAGGCAGAATGGCCCATTTCAGAGGGAGATAAAAAGGAAGGCAAAATGAGAAAGTAAAAGCTGGGGGGAGCAGCAGAACAACAAGGCAAAAAGGAAACAGAATCAGAAAATCATACAAATTGTTTAGATTAGGAAAGACAAGAAATTCTACATATGCAGAAATCCATATAAAAGATTTGAGATGAACATTCCACCATACAGAAAATATAACTAAAAGAACCTAAAAGCATAAGGACAAAAGGAAACTACTACAAATCAAGCTGGCTTAACCTTTGCTACAAGCTGGGACAAATGGAAATGGCTGGGGAAAGAAGGAGAGGCATTAACAGCAATATTTAACCAGGGAGTTACAGCCTGTGTGTGAAGTGTGAACCACTAAGTGTTCAGTGAAAGATAACCTTGTTTTCAGCTAATACAATCCTGCCACACAGGGCTCCTGCCTCCCCTGGAGAAGAGAAATCCACAAAAATAAAAATGAAGGTTGGAAACCATTTGAATGGCAACAGGAGATGAGAAAATATAAAGTATGGCAGAGCTATACAAGCATAAAACCAAGCACAGATGAGGAACTGAGATGATAGCAAGACAAATGACAGTGGGTTTCTGGCTATAGCAAAGTGACCCATTGCCCTAGAGGCTGGAACACTCCCCAGTTCAGCAACTGCTGTCACTGAGACTTGGTGACAGAAACTGGCTCAGTGGAACATTTTTAGTTTCTCCTTCACAAATTCCTTCCTCTCTTGTACCTTTGTGACTATAAATATATATATATATATATATATATATATATATATATATATATATGCATGTGCCCCTTTTTTTGTAATGGAGATGCCTTTTTTATCACTAATCTGGCATTTTCTTTGATGCAATTTAACATGCAGCAGAGTACAAACAAAAGCTGACATGGAATAAAAAAAAAAAAAAAAGACCAGAAGGAGTGGTAAGGGGAGAACACTGTGGAGGAGAAACTAAAAAAAAAGTTCAAAGCATATTAAATTCTCCTGAAATGGAGGATATGGTTGAAGTAGGTTCAATAAAATAACACAATTTTTCTTTAAAAAGGAGACAGGGCTGATGAAAAGAAAGATGAATTAAGGTAACTGTGAGTACTGCAGGGCCAGAAGCACCAGATTGCAAATGAGAAATCCTGTGCTGTAGAGATTTGAGAAAATATTGTGCTCTAGGAAAGACTGAAATATTTGAGACATGGCCACTGTATAAGTGAAACCAAGAGGAAATCTTTCCAGATATTTATAATGTTTGGAAGTCTTATTGATGATGTAACTTTCAAAATCAAATCTGAGATCAGAATAGGGACCAAGAGACCCTCAGGAAAGGGTTGCTAGAAGCACACAGCTTTAGCTTGCTAAAGACTGTGAGACTTGGCTGCAGAACAGAGCTAGATCTGATTACAAGTTTTGAAACTGAAACCAGCTGATGCTACAGAACCTCATCACAAAATGAAGAAGCAGAACAGGTCTGAATAGTCAGAGGTGAAGTCTAAAAACTGCAATCAACCAGCGTGAAGTTTCATCAAGCAATGGAAGAAACTGATGGGAAGAAAACGCACAGTTAAATTCACAAGAATAAAAACATCTTGTAAAAGCTTCCCATGAGTGACTAAAGTTGTCTTTAAAAGAAATACTCTGCATGGGAGGTTCTTTGTGGGAACTGTCCAAATGGCAGCTCTGTTTCAGGAGGGATTTGTCTCCTCTGACTACAGCAGTTTGCAATCAAGGTCTCTCCCCTTGCCTGGGAAGGAATCCCAGCACTGTTAACAGAGTCAGTGCAGCCAGAACAGCTCAAGGTGCGACTCAAGTGAGCAGAAACAGGTCCCTACATCAGAATAAGAACTGCTCCATAATCTATATTAACTATATTGACTATATTGACTATATTGACTATATTGACTATATTGACTATATTGACTAGACCACTGCTGTTGTAAGGGAGGCCTTGGGAGACACCTTCCTTTTGTCAGGAAAATCCTGTCCCAGTACCTGAAATTCAATGAGTTTGAGCTGGACACAGTTTTGCAAGCCAAGTCTCAGTAACATTTCTTTTCAGTTGTAAAACTCATATCATGCAGTGAACAAAATATTCTTACTGTGAGTAAAATGTAAATCAGATGTAAGGGAAACAAATGTGAAAGAACAAAACTCGGTCTCACCTCCCTTTGGGAGAGCTGAAACTATGGAACAATAGCAGCTCATGAAGATAAAATGAAAGAGATGGGCACAGAAAAGCTGAAATACACAAAAATACAACAAAATAAGAATAGAATTTCTAGTACATAGACCAGGCCAGAAAGAACCTGCTAAGATGATAAAAGGTGAGTGCTGTTAATAGCAAAACAAGCCTTGAAACAGATACCAGCCCATAGCTAAATATAGTCAAGGGAATTTTAGATCAACAAGTTAAGATATGGCTTGGATTTGCTTATGATGCTGGGAAAATTACAGGCTAAAAATAGATTACTTTTCTTGTTGTTCTGCTGTAACACTATTAAAGAACATCACTGGTAACCTTATGTCTAGTCCAAAAAGACTGACACACGTATTGCACCAACTGTGGTAATTACAGAAAATGGCCTGTGATTTGATTAAGATGTTAAATGGCTTGCAAAAATAGTATCACTTAAAGCACTTCATGGCCAAGGTATCCACAACATAATGATTTTATGGAAAATGTCATGCAGATTGCAACAAGGGTGCCTAGTAAAATCTCAAGGGTGAAACACAGTATTATTTCACCCTACTTTGAACAAAGACTGTCATTTGCTGAAAGTTTAATGGGAATTGCTTAGAATTCATAATATAGTTGGTATTAAATACAAACATACTGCAAATTCTTACTAGCCCCGCTGGAAAAACAAAAAAGGGGGGGAAGTGGGGAATGAATGCATGTGAGGAAAGGTATGAAAAAAACCATATAAAAGCCCACATAAATAAAGCCCTCTCAGCCACAGGGCCCTGCATATCTCACATGATGCAAACCACAGGTGAAGCCCTTCCAGATATTCCACATGAAGCTCATTCCTATTTGTTCAAGCAATTACTGAACAAACAGAGGTGATTCTTGGGAGGAACTCAGGTCATCTTCTGCCTCTTCCAGAACAGAGAAAGCTTCTTTGGCTCCTACAGTTTGGAACAGAGCAGGGTTTTGTGCAACTGGACAGCAGCAGTGAAGATAACCGTGTGAAGAAAAGCAGATGCTGAAGTCTACCAGATCCTGAAGAGATCTGTGAAACAGAGAAGCCAGCTGAGAGACAGGGAATTTATTTGTGTTGTACTGTATATGATTTCCTTTTAGATGATTCAAATGAGAGGGTTGTTTGAAAGATGAAATACCCTGGCTTAAGTCAAATGTAGCTAGCAACTGCCAGTGAGAGGAAAAGTAGGATATTGAGATCACTGTGTTTCCCTCACAAATTCTTTCCTTCTCAATACTATTTTAAACTAATCCTAGTAATAAACATAATATTAAAATGTCATTTTTAACACTGTGTGAAAGCCACAGGCAACCATTGTTATAATGAGGTTTAAGCAAGAAGGCTGCAAAAGGGTGTGAAAAGGAAGAAAAGAAGGTTCCAGCAGAAAAGTAGCTGTTCATCTTGAAAAGTAGCATCTTCAACCTTTTTTGAGACATTGAATATCATAGGATCAGTAAAAGGAAGCTGAAGGTCCCAAATATGCCATCCATCATTTCAGGCTGGAAGACTCACCACGTAACCTCATCATGGTATATACGTGGCATGGAGCATACAGTGAATGAGCTTCTGAGGAGAGCCTTGCAACAAAAAAAGTGTTCTCTGTTCAAAATTGCAGATGATTCTGGCAAGATGATGCTGGTTCAGAGAATAATAAGCCCTTTTGCTCTCCTGGTGTTGTCTGCCAGGGAAAGGCAAATCTCACACTTTGGCTTTGGAGTTTGTTTTGTGTTAGTCTGACTGGATGTTTCAAAGAAAATGGCCTCATGTTAGGATTCACTGCCATGAAGGAAACACAGCAACAGCTAGACCTGGAAATCATTAATTGCAGATAAAAAAAAAAAAAAATAGTTTTGAAATGAGAACAAGTGCTTTTCCTGTCAAGCACAGATTGCAAAACTTTTTAAGCTGTAAGATAGCGCTCTGTTTCTGCGGCCCGAGCGTGCGCAGGCTTTGCCTGTGTATCTCACAGGGCGTGAGGATATCTGGTGCTGACGGCAGGCAGGCCAGTGACCCAGTGCTTGTTCAGCCACACTGGTGCTGTGCACTGACCCAGGAGAGGACTCCTGTGCCACTGGCACCAGTGACCCCCAGAAAGCCTTCCAGCCTCCAGAGCTACCAGATGGGAGCCCTGGACAGACATCAGGCTCTCTATTTGGAGAAAGCAGAGGCTCCATTCTTCCAACAGAGCTGTCTGCAGAGGCTGTGTTCAACAGCTTTTTTCCTCTTTCTTATTTCCTCTGACCTAGGCTAATTGCTTCTTTCATCTGCACAGAGATACCCTGACTCCAGAGAATGTCAATTAGCAGATTTGTTGATTTTTCCCCCCTCCTCATCATTGAGGAATGTAGCCTAAAGGAGTGGTTCTTCTCTTCTCACCCCCTGTGCTGGATCTAGTTATCAAGTGACCTCAGGACGTGTTAGATCAGCTTATTGATCTGATAGGAAACTAATTATTTGAGAGGATTTGTGATTTATGTTCTATCAGATCAGCAAACCCATGTAATTCACCATGGACTGCAAGGTGGTACAAAGGCAAGAAAAAACTAATGTTTAGGGATGGGGTAAAAAGGAACCCACCCTTCAGAAGTAGCTCCCTGGTGAGAATGTGCAATATAAAACTGCACCTCCAGCAATGGTCTTTCCTCACTTTTCAAGGGTTATATTTTCTCACTAGTTAAACAACATAAAAGATGTGAAGTCACAGACTCCATGAAATAACCTCATCCAATTTGATTCACGTTGACAGAAGACACAGAATCAATCAGTCCTGTGGAGAGGTTTTAGGTGAAGTGTCTGCACCTGGGATGGGGCAGCCCTGGCTGCAGGGGCAGACTGGGCTCTGGAACTGATGCTTAGAGAGGCTGACCTGGAACAGAGGCTGGACAGAGCTAAAGAATAAAGTAGGGGTTTATTAGAAGGCCTCAATGGATGCAGTTTTACAGCACCAGAGTCCAGCCAGGGCTGCACCCAAGATGAACCAAAATGGTCCCAAAATGCACGAGCGCTCCCGGGGGCTCTCACTGGGATCAGCTCTGCTCCATTTGCACCTTGCAGTTCATTGTCCCATTATACCTTCAGGTTATGAAGTCTCATCCTTCTTCTTTTTCTCTCTTCAATTCACTGTTGTTTATGCTTTTTTGGGCCTGAAGCTTGTAACAATTGTCCTTGGTTCTCAAGCTGGGAAAGGATTGTTTTTTCTAACTAAGCTGTGAAGAGAGCCTACTGACATTAAATATGAAGCTCAGAGCTACACACCAAAATCTGAAAAATATGACAGCTAAAACTTAAGGCATCATTTCCCCCCTTTAGAGGCTTGACAAGACCTTTACCTTGTCGATTCTCTATTCTAAACATCTACTAATAATAGGCATTTAATTACAGATAAGTATCTAACAATAGCAAATAACTAACAATAGTAAGCATGTAACAACAGATAAATATCTAATAGTAAATGCCTACCAACAGGTAACTGGAGGTGCCATGGAAAGGGACCTGGGGGTGCTGGTGGAGGGCAAGCTGGACAGGAGGCAGCAGTGCCCTGGCAGCCAGGAGGGACACCCCTGTCCTGGGGGCACCGGGCACAGCATCACCAGGCAAGGGAGGGGATTGTCCTGCTCTGCTCGGGGCTGGGGCAGCCTCACCTCGAGTGCTGGGGGCAGTTCTGGGTGCCACAGTGTAAAGAAGACACTGAGCTGTTAGGCAGCGCCCAAAGGAGGGCACGAGGAAGGTGAAGGGCATCGAGGGGAAGCCCAGTGAGGAGCAGCTGAGGGCACTGGGTCTGTTCAGCCTGGAGAAGAGGGGACTGAGGGGACACCTCGCTGCAGCCACAACATCCTCATGAACATCCTCGTGAGGGGAAGAGGAGGGGCAGGCACTGATCTCTTCACTCCCATGGCCAGTGGCAGGACCCAAGGGAATGGCCTGCAGTTGCAGCAGGGGAGGGTTAGGCTGGATAACAGGAAAAGGTGGCTGGGCACTGGAACAGGCTGCCCAGGGAAGTGCTCATGGCACCAAGCCTGGCAGAGCTTAAGAAGGGTTTGGAAAACTCCCTCAGGCTCATGGTGTGACCCTGTGCAGGGCCAGCAGTTGGACTTTGTTGACCCTTGTGGGTCTCTTCCAGCTCAGGATGTTCTGTCATTCTCTGACTTCAGTCCACTCCCCGCTTCAGAGGCTTTGTCAGATGCTATGCTTAGAGGAAAAAAAGCCCTTTTTTACTGGCTCATCATGTTTATTGTCACCTCATACCTGTTGGGAGAGGTGTGGATGGAATTCTCTGACTCTTATTCAATGACTGTTCTCTCAACGCTGTTTTTAATTAATCTCATTTAAAGGGACTCATTGTTTTGTGGGCAGGGCTCCTTTGCCCCAGGAATTTTAAGTATTTTGATTATGAATATATTATTGAGCCAAAATTATTTTCTTAAAACATCAATAGTCTTACTTCTCCCTTAGTACTCCCTGGCCCTGAGGGAGTTGCTAGGAAAGGTTCTGTCATGTGGAGGTGAAAGAGGAAGGGAAGAAGCTTGGGTTAGTGTGGAGAAACTGAATTTTTCCCACGAAAAATCTCAGTGGAGCTGGGTTTTTACTTCATCCCAAGCTCCCAGTGGTGGGGGGCCAGTGTACTGATGGGAGGGCTCTGCCTTTAACATCCTGCCCCACATCCTCTTCCCATCAGTGACAGGAGCAGCAGAGAAATAAGGCCATACATGCAGAGAGAACAGCTGTGCCAGTGGTGGTCACCACTCCAACAGTCTCTCTTCAACTCTCCTGGGGGGGGAAAAAAAAAATGATTGGCCAGATGGGAGCAGTGTGATGGATTTCTCTGAGCTTTATGAATCACGCTGACCAGTTTCACATTTGGAATCATTAGTTCATCTTTATAGTAAAAAAGAATGATGTGAGAGGTAAGATATGTAGTGTCTTGAATTATGCATGTGGTTTTTATGGTGATATAAACTCCTTTCAAAGAAGAGTTTTACTCCTCTAAGTGATAAACCTTTTTTTTCTAAATGTTGTTCCTGAGTCCCTCTTTTAAGAGCATCCATGCACTTATCTGACTGTAGAAAACATGTACCATTATTGAACCTCGCAAAAAACTCCATGTGTGATTTGTTTGGATCAAACTTTTAGACCAACTTTTGAAGCAAAAGTTTTAACTGTAGAAACTTACAGCGGCCTTCAGAAAGAAAAACTGCCAGCACCAGCCTGCACAAATGATGCAGATGTGGTTTCCTTCATACCCTTTGTTCCAAAACAGGGTAAAACTTCGGGCTCCCAGAAATCACTGGGAGTTCAGGGTGCGTAGCACCTGGCAGGGTGAGCATCTGCAAATAAATTGTATTAACATAAAACACTTGAGTCCCTGAGCCCAATGTCGCTGAGTGAAGTAGAACCAAGGTCTTCCATCACTCCCTGGCTGAGCTTCCTATTCATGAGCCCAGCAAGTCTTGCCACCACCCTACAGCCCAATAATTATATTTGCAAAATAATGTGAGGGGGAGGAGGAGCACCCTCAGTGTCCTCACAGAATAGTCTCAGCTTCAGAACAGCTTATGGCTTGGAGCAAAAAGCATTTTCCTGGGAGTAGAGTGGCATGGTTTTGAACACCCTTCATCCTTGAGGCAGAACGTGCTCCCCGTAGTGCTCGTGGTGATGACTCTGCTGCCAGCCTGTTTGCCTGTTTGTGAGTTATTCAGAAACAAAACTTGTAAGTCTTTCTTAGGTGTGGCCTGAACACAGCCAATTTACCCAGCCTCCGTGGCATTTGGGGCAATAATGCCTTGCCTGAGAGTTCAGCCAGGTTTGGGCATATTTTAAGCACCACGATCCTGGTTTTACCAAGATGACAGCAATTCTAAACACAAGCAAAGCAGAAAGAGGCTGCAAAGAACTTAAGTTGCCTAAGGAAGCCATTTGGGATTGGGCAGGATTTATGCACCTAAGTTCTACCTAAATACCTAATTTATGGATCTAGGCCAATATAAGTCTAGCTGTGCCACATGCACTTCTCTGCTAGGGAAAAGACATTGGTTCTGCATGGTGGAAGGCATCCACTGTTCTGGGGATTAAGAGCACTTGCTCTGTGCTTTACTTAGGAAATATTAGGACATGACCTCTCCCACCTCAGGAGCCCAAAATGCACACGATTTCCCCCTTGCTGTTGCCAGGTAGCTTTCCACAGCCCCTCGCAGGAAGAGCCATTACTCACTTTGCTCATCATCTAAGGGCTCTGGCTCTTAGGAGAGAAGGGAACTGGTTACAGAATGACTTGTGTTTTCCCCAGAGTATTGTTCCTCTGGTAGTCCATAAATCTCAGGTGCTGTCAGCGCTGAGTGGAAATGAAAGGTATTGCTGGACAGGGAGGAATTCTTGTCTTGCATCCAGATCTTCTCACATTCACTGCTCTTCGTGTCTGGAGTATCTCGTGTGGGACAACAGGGATTTAAAGTTTTGACCACGTGGCACGATGGGGACCAAACCAAACAGCTCGTCTGTCCAATTTTATTTTTTCCTGAGATGTTCAGAACGGGAGAGGGGACAAAGCTGCCTGTGCAAAACACTGTCAGCTGCGAATTTGCTTTGTGGACACAGGAATGCAGCGAGACTTCCCAGCTTCAGTGCTTTATTCAGAAAGTGGTTTTTGCAAGGCACGGTTCTCTTAGAAATATCATGGCCACGGCACAGTTTTAGTAATTCACATTTGTCATGCACAGCTTCAGTCGAAGGGGCGGATGGCTACGCAGAAACGCACATGCGATGGGACTGCTCACGCGAATTAAACTCTGCACACGGGCACAGAGAGCCATTCCTGCAGCCGTGGGCTCCACCTGGGTTACTGCCACCTCCCCGAAACACGGGATCCGTGCGGCACCCGTGCCACATCCCTGACCCCCTTTGGAACAGGGCCACGAGGCACAGATTTGCACGAAGCGGAAAATTCGCCGTCTCTTTACACTTTGAGGACTAAGCCTTTACACAAGAAATTCCAAAACCGCCCGAAGCGGAGGGCGTGAGAAGAGCGCGTTCACCCGGGGAGGAAACAGGGCAAAACTTTCCATTTCCTTTGTCCTTACGGACGCGACCGGGGGCCGCCAGCGGCGGAGCCGAGCATTTCGGAGCTCGCAGCGCTGCCGGGGCGAACGAGCGGGGCCGGGGGCGAACGAGCGGGGCCGGGGGCGAACGATCTCGGGGCCGGGGGCGAACGAGCGGGGCCGGGGGCGAACGATCTCGGGGCCGGGGGCGAACGAGCGGGGCCGGGGGCGAACGAGCCCGGAGCCGCGCTCCGTCCCGGCGCGGCCGCTCCGCTCCGTCCGTCCCTCCCCTGCCCCCGGCACCGCCGCTGCACATCGGATCCCGCCCCCGGCCCCTCCGGGCCGGCCCCGGCCGCCTCCCGGCGCTGCCTCCATCATCGCCGCCGCTCCCTCCCCGCCCGCCGGAACCGCCCCCGCCGGCCGGGCGCGCCCCCGCGGCCCGCGCGCCCCCGCGGCGGGGCGGGGCGGGCGCTGCGCCCTCCCCTCCCCAAGGTGTTGGCGGCGGCGGCGGCGGGGACGCGCTCGCCGCTCGTGCCCGCGCCGCCCCCTCCCCTCGCCCCCCACCCCTCCCGGCTGTGCCCGGCTCTCCTCCGCGGCTGCGGCTGCTCGGCCATGGCGGAGCTGAGCGCCGAGCGGCTGCGGGCGCTGCCCGGCAGCTGGAGTTACGGGATCAGCCAGGGCGGCCGCGTCTTCTTCATCAAGTGAGCGCGGGGCCGGCCAGGAGGGGAGCGGGGCCGGGCCGGGAGGGGCGTGCGGGGAAGGGATAGGGAAGGGATAGGGAAGGGAAGGGGGGCGGCGGGGCTGCGCCTGCCTGACTCGGTCCGTGTGTCCGTCCCCGCAGCGAAGAGGCGAAGAGCACGACCTGGCTGCACCCGCTCACCGGCGAGGCCGTGATCACCGGGCACCGCCGCAGCGCAGGTAGGACCCTGCCCGGAGCCCTGCCCGGAGCCCCGGCTCGGCCGCCCCACCCGCCCCTGCCCCGGGCGGGCTCAGCCCGGGGTCCCCGCGGAGCCGCCGCAGCCCCCCGGGACGAGCCGCGGTCGCGCTTTCCCCGCACTTCGCGCAGTTGTTCCCCCCGGGGGTGAGCAGCGCTGCCGAAGCCGTGCAGTCCTGCGTGTCCAGCCTGCTCGCCAGTTTCTTCAGGCGCCTTCTCCCCCTGCCCCCCGAGTTGTGCCTGTGTAATGTATCTGTCTCTGCTTTCCCTCCGTTGCCTTGTGTCACCCCTGCGAGGAGGCTGTGTAGTTACCATTAGAGACCGCCTCGTTCCTCCCGTGCTCCTCGCTGGCTACCCCGGTGATCCACCTGCATAGCATCCTTCCCCAGTTTTAGCACGAAACCACTCATCGTGTTTCTGTTTCCAGCAGTGCCTGGGTTTAAGCACGATAGGTGTACTAGAGATGTAGGGGTTGATTTCGCTAGTCCCCCAGAAACCCTTCTTCTCCCTGCGCTTCCATCTAGGCTGAGAGTCTGTGCGGTTTCCAAGTGACTGAGAGAGCTGGAATAGGTAGGAGGAAAAGGGACTTGAAACATTAGAAATAACTTGGAGGGAGGAGGGTGGAATCGAGTCTTTGCTTCTGCTGCTTGTTCCACTCTGGAGAAGTATCAGCAGGAGGTGCTGGAGGAGGAGGATTTACAGCAGACGCTCCGGAGACCCGGAGCCAAACTCTTGACGGCTGGAGCTGCGCACAGGCTGCGTATGCCGCTGGGAGGTGGTGGAGTGTAGTAATACGTGCAGTTGTTTTTTATGTATATAAGCACTTGGATAATCACGGGGAAATAATCTGCAAGTGAATTGGTCTGTATCAGATTATTTGCTTTTTATGTTTGGTTAATACTTATGCATTAAGGAATCAGAAACAGCCTTTTAGAAAACTGTGGGCAGCCTTTTTTTTTTTTTTTTTTTTTTTTTTTTTGAGTTGGGAATAGTTTAAAAACCACAGGTTTCTGGCTATTAGAACCCTGCGGCTTGATTTGCAGTGAAGGTTTTGTTGTTTGTAAGAAGTCATTTAATGCTGGGAAATAGAACTACTGATTGTTATCAGGCTCCTCTTGCTCCTGCTCTCAGATTGAGAAAGTGGCCTTCATCTACAGCAATATGCATGGGGGCAGATGTGTGTGAAGTGCTTTCCTTGTTCAGTACTGGCACTGGCTGAGTATTAATTCTGTTTTTAAACTATTCCCACTGTCCCTGTTGACTGATGATGATTTCCCAGTAATTTTCCAAGTGTCTCATTTGTTTCTGCTGTTAAGTGCCTTCCAAAGGAAATGCAGTTTGCTTTTGAGTATCTGGAGTATTGTGTGTAACAGAGCAGAGTTATCATCAGGTAAATTAAACTTGTTTCTGAACACAAGGCTGAGGCATGACCTTTGACCATAATTCATCAATCAGATACCAAAGTGTCTAAAAACCAAATCTGTTCCTGTAGTTTTCCTCATTCATATGTATGTTAATGAATCTTTCCACACACAGATATAATCAAACAGAATTATTCTGGGGTTTATCTCTTCCTTTGCTCTGACCATTGTTCTGAAACCTAATCAAAATACATTCAAAATACGTCTTCTCTTAAGAAACAATTTTTGAGTGAATGGCACTTCTTTTGCAGATGTATGTTATTGTAAAGCTCTCTGTTAAATAATTCTGTGAGGCATGTTCTAGACGGTGAGGAAAGCTTTGTCCTCCATTACGAATTGAAGTGCTTTTTATTCTTTGAGCTATTCAGCTCAAACTGAATAGGGTATTTTTTGCTAAGTTCTTATAGCAGCCATAAATACTTCTGCTGGAGAGACTTCCTGTTTGCTGTACTTTGCCCCGTGCCATTATCAAAAGACACCTTGATTTTTGTTCTGCAGAAGACAGGAGTGAAAAAAAAAACAGCCAGAGCAAATAAGTAATGGGCAGGATGAAAACCACCACATAACCCAGCCTGATTTTTTTTTTTTCTTTAGGAAATGCATTCTTGCTTTTATAATTCAGTGAAGAGCGTTACGTATCAATAATTTTTTTAATTGATGGGGGCAAACTTTTAAGGGTAGAGGTGCATGGAGGTGCCCAGCATCTCCAGAGCTTCCATCACACCAGGAAACTTACTTGAGAAATTCTGACCATTAGTGGTATGGGGTTTTTTTTATATCTGGACTCCTGACTCTTAAGAGTGGTAATAGAAAGGAAGAGATGCACCCACATCCTCCACTAGATTTACATGGAAAATGATTTTCATGTAAAATGCAACAGAGTTGTAAACACTGCAGGAGCACTTGTTAGTCACAACAGTGGTGGAATTATGCTAATGCAATGCTAATGCTCTGTGGTGCAGTTGATATCGTGCCTCTTAAGGAGCTGTGACTTGCATGGAACTCAGCTGGATGGATTTTTGTTCAGATCTCTGCCTGCCAGGTGATCTGGTGCTGCTGAAGTTGAGGGCAGGGAGATCTGGCGATGACCCTGAGCTGCTGGGAAGAGGAAGGAGAGTTAAACAAGGGCACACTTAAACCATCCTTGTTATTATTTGACAACGAGAAACCCCAATCAGATTTCTCAGGTGTGCAGCTTCTCTTGGCTTACAGAGCTCCCACTTAGGCAGTCTTGTGAGTCAATTCTGAAATCCTTCTTTCTGGGACTAAAGGTTTCGACATGAGGAATCAGACACAGTATTTTAACTACCTTAGTGTTAGGGAGCAGACCAGCATCATTTCTCATTTCAAAAGGTAATTGGAATGTTTTGCTGCTTGTTTTCCAGACTTACCCACAGGTTGGGAGGAAGCCTATACTTTTGAAGGTGCAAGATATTATGTAAAGTAAGTTGAATGTTTGTCACAATACTATAATTTTCAATTAGTTTGTCTAAATGTCGCTGTAATTCTGAATGCTTTCCATACTGAACTTCCGTGTTGTGCTAGAAATCCAAAAGGAGCATTTCAATTTGTCTTAGGGTATCTGGTCCTTTGTTTACTGAATTCTGCACAGCTAAAAAAATTTCTTGACTTTTTGTGTTAATTGAACTTGTGTGAGGATGCAGATTCAAATGCAGTTTCTGCTGTAAATGTAACCATCTAGCAACAAATGTCCTTGCAAGCCAAGAAAACCTTGAATTTGTCTGTTTGCTTGACATTTGTGTGTGTACCCTCTTGTGCCATAAATGCTTTCACAAGGGCAAGATCTTACTTCATCACTGGGAGAAGAGCCTTGATTTCAGCCCTGTTCTCTAATTACATGGTTTAAAGCCACACTGAAGGTTTAATTTGGCCATTTTCTTTGCAGACCTCTTGCTTCTGCTTCTAGCATTGATTTCCATTTTTTTTTTCTGGTTTTAGTATGTTTTGAGGAGCACGTTCACTGTGGTAGCCTTGCTGTGTGTATTGTCTTTTTGGATGAGAGACATGAAAATCAAGCTTTTGTGTACAAGTCCAGAGCATGTATTGGTTGGATCTGTACAAACTTCTTACAGGCTTTTCCTCTCCAGATAGTTAGACCATCCTTACCTGGAAAATTTTTAAGTGGCACCTATGTATATTGGGTCAATATGCTTCTTTTTCTTCTGTTTAACAATTCACAGGCTTTTCTCAGTCCATTCAGGAGTTTTTGCTCACTGCACTGTGTGTTTGGTTTGCTGTCATTAAACTAAAAGCGTCATTGGTGTGATAACTTTTATGAGTGAAGGTTACAGATAGAATTTGTAGGCTGCAGGTAGGTTTTTTCTGTGCTGCTGCAGTGTTGAGCACAAGGCTGCTGCTCTGTGTAAGATGCATTGTGGACAGTGTGAGGTGGATGTTTTATGTGTGTTTCGTGGTTTATTTTATATGAGTGTGTTTGATTTTTGTCCTAAGCAAAATTTAAAAACATATATTGAAGCATAATGCTCCCAAAAATCTGACCAGAATACATGCTGTGCTGTCTAGGAGGGCAGATTGTTTATTGATAAGCAACATGTTTGTTTTTCTGTTATGTTCTGCCTTCTTGCAATTTACATTGCAGGAGTGTTGAGTAGCAATTGACAAGAAATACACCAGACTGAGGACAGGGATCCACTGAGAATTTTACCTCTGGAGTTCTGTGCAGACTGTTAAATGAAGACAAGTGAGAATTAAAGAAAGCTGTGTTTGTGTGTGTATACAAAAAAAATTCTTCTAGACTTCGAGATGGAACCTTTTCTTGCAGAATAAGCCTATGAACAGTGTGTTGGCCAGCTGTAGTAATTGAAAAATAGCAACTTGAGTTTTCCTGGAGTAAACAAGTATGTGAACAGCTGTTGTAGAGCTCTTCTGGACTGTGTGCTGGGTTGTTTGTGTACCCTTGTCCTTCCAAGATGTTGTGTTCCAGGTGTTACCATAACTGTGAGGATGTGCATGGAGCTGATTGTTTTGCTGATAGCCAGCACCAAATAGCTCAGTTTGTGTCTGAAAGTTGTTTGTTTTGCTGATAGCCAGCACCAAATAGCTCAGTTTGTGTCTGAAAGTTGTGCTGTCTTTGAAAACACGTTGCACAAACACTTCTCTGGGATTTGGCAGATGTAGGAGGATAGCAGGGATGGTGCTGTCAGGCCTGCTGAAAGGTTCACGTGGTCTGACCAGTTTGGCATCCTCAGCTAAATACTGGTTTGTTGTGTAGTGTCTCAGGCTGAATTTGAATTCCTGCCCAGTGATAGCTTCTCCTTTTAAAGCAGTCTCACATTCAGCCCTGCTGGTGCTAGAGAGGATGTGAGAGCTAACGTAGACAGGGTGACAGCGTTATAATCACTGTCTTCTAATCCTAGGCAGTGTAACTCGGGGTGATGTGTTGATTATAATAATTCTGGTTGTCTGAATTTTAATTACTGTGGGGCTTCTGCATGAGGGGCAAACAGCACAGGCTGTTGTGACCTTCTGCCATGCAAACACCCCCACGTGTGGATTTTTAACCATAACCTGGCTCATTTGTGTTTACTGATTTGCTGAATATTAGCGTTTGTTTTGTCAATTACAGTGTAATAAAACCATGTCAAAACTATAAATATTGAAAGCTTGTTTGTGGTTAGGTCTGAAATAAACATATTGTTTTATGTTCCATATGAGTTACAAAGTTACAAGGAAATGAATGTTGATGTCATGCTTTTGGTGCTTCAGCCAGTGAAACCTGTCTGTTGCATTCCTGTGTCCAGTCAGAGTTGGACAAGAAGGGCAGTCAAGTTTCCTGATCACATAAATAATTTGACTTAACTTCTGAGGCACAGCTTCAAATATGTGGGTTGAATAGAAATGTTTAACAACCTTCCTTTATGGTAAGATCTTATGCTAGACTGTGTTTGAAAATAAAAACCTTTTGAAAATTATTCTTCTGGTTCTTTAATAATAGGTCTTCAGTGTTCCAAGTGGGTGTGTTGCTGAATCTATTACTGTGCTTTTTTTTGGCTTTGATGTAGTAAACACTGTATAATCAAATTGGGATAATGTTGAGGAGATAATCGTCAGCTAAATCTTAACATTCCTTGCACTGGCATTTCAAACAAGTGACTCAGTACAGAGGCTGCACTGAAATGTGATTCTTTTTAAAGGACACTGTATTTTTCTTGGGATGTGTGCACTCGGTTTCAGAATAAGTAAATACCAAACGGTGACTTATTTTACACATTTTTTTTCCTCTCCCGTGGCATTGAATTTGTTCTAGTTTTAAAGTGGAAAGATACACTAAAACAGGGACAGATAAGGAGTTGTTCCCATTGCATACTGTGGTTTTCTTTTGGTGTAGGGTTGTCTTAGTAAGTTGATGCTAGCTAGGACTTTGACCTTTTTGGCATGCTCTTTTTTCTGGGGTTTTTTTGAGCAGTAGAATATTTGCTAATGACAGAATCATTTCCCCAAATCCTCCTCACGTCTGGTAAACCCAAATGACAAAAGGCGTTGTTTGCTATTTGGAGTTAAAAAATGTGCAGTGCCTTGCTACCTTGTGTGTGTTCTCAGGAGAGTTTAGGGGTTTTGTCTCTTTCAGGGTCAGGGAGTCTGGTTTGTTTATTTTATATCAGACCTGTGCACAGACAGCCCTTCATTGGCACTCGGTGGGAACTCTAGCAGTAAACTTTGCTGAAATAACTAAACTTTTACGCAGAATACAGGGCCCTTCACTGTAGAACTGATAACATTCATTTATAACATTTGTTATTTTCAGTTAAGTATTGAATCTTCCGTATTGTGAAGCAAAGCTCCCGAGGCTTAAAAATTGTGGTGCAGAAAACTTGCTATTTTTCTTTTGTCCTGCTTAGGGTCCTTCACTGGACTGGTTACTTGTGCTGAGTGGATTGTGCACTCGTGAGCTCTGAAAAGTTAAGGGCTTTATCCCCAAAACACATCTCAGCTGGACAGTAGTATGGGAAGCTTAAGTTATTTATGTTATTTATAAGTGCCTAAGGAAAAGGACCCCACAGGAAAATCCCATTATGATACTTCTCAGTAGAGAAAATACACCTGGTCACGGGCCTCAGACTCCTCACCTGGTAAGGTCATTGAGAATTGCCAGCTTGATGTTTTTAGGACTTTTTGCTGACTTCATAATCTTAAGGCACCAAAGCACTGGGTTTGAGGACCATAAAATTACATAAATGCGTGTGTGTGCATTTATGCATGTGTTTAAGAAACCCTTCTCATTGGTTAAAATGACCCAATGATCTAAACTCAGGCATTTGCTTACTTCTCTTGCATTTTTGGTTCTCATTGCAGTAGTTCTAAAGAGATGTTCAATTTTTTGTATTGCTTTTTGCTTTTCAAACAAGAGTTTATATTATTTAAATCACTAATTTGCCAAATAAGGTTGTTCTAAAAATCAATCCAAAGGTGATATTTGTGGAATTTTACATCACTCTGCCTAGGTTGGTTTCTACAGAAGTACTATTAAGTAAGCTGTATGGATGTTAGAATTTGATTTTTCTTAACTTTGCTGTAGGACTGACACTTTTGGGGCAGTACAAAAGCTGACTGCAAAAGTTCTTAAAAACCTCAAAGAATTAAGAGGATTGAAGTTTCATTTTTGGGGTTTTCTCTTGAAGTTTACCTTTTTTCTGTGCTCATCAGAACAGTTTTTTCCTGTTGCTGGCTGAATCAAGGCATTGGCAAACCCTGGCCAAAGCCGAGGTGAGTTCACTGTTGCATCAAATAGAGGTTTTGTGTGCTTTTGTAGAGACCTTTTATCAGTGCAGGTTTGTTTATTGTAGACATGTAGCTTGAAAATTGGGAAGGCAAGAGAAATTTATTAAGCGATTAAAAGGGATAAGATCTCATTCAGCTCCGAGTTTCTGTTGTTTACTAAAATAAACCTGTGCTCATTGAGAATTCAGCTTTCGTTTGAACCTTTGTCTTTTATGTGCATTCTAAAGATCCTTTCTCATTCAGCTGAGACTTTCTCCAGAAAAATCAAAGAACAGCCAGTGGTGTTTGCAGAAAAGCACTTTCTTGAAAGGAAAAAACTGAATTTGAGAAAAATACGAACAAATGAAACCATTTTTCTCCAAGACTAAGAATCTCAGTCTTCCTCCTGGAAATTTAGTTCTTTTCTTGTTACCTCTAGCCTTTATTTTACTAAAATGAAGAATAAACTTAATTATTTTTCTCACATTGTGAGACCTATAGGTCAAATAAGAGTGTATTGGGTGAACTGGGACTCAGCTAGAAGCTGCCCTGTGCCTTTTGGAGTGAGCAAAGCTGCTCAGATGAGGAGAACTTTTTTTTTTTGGGAATGCCTGCACATTTATTATCTGTTTCAACATTTGCTTCTTTCTTCCACTGAAATATTCCAAGAACCAAAAATACCGCAGAGCTGAAGCTGGGTGTGGAGGTGGAAGGATTTTAGGCACAGGAAGAAATGGGTGTGGGTCAGAGGAGAGGTAGGACTGCATCCAAAAAGCAGCTTCTGATGGGTTGGATGTGGAAGGACAGGGCTGTAGGTAGTGCTGGACTGCAGGAGAAGGCTAAAAGGGTGGGAGCAGTTGCAGGAGGAGTGGAGACACAAGCAGGCAGAGAGGAGCAGTCAGGAAGAGGAGTGGGAGCTGATTTCCTAGGAGCAAACTTAATGGGATTGCTCCCAGAGGGAAGGGTGGCAAAAGTTCACCCTGCAAAAACAAGTTGTCTGACTCGTGTGCAGGTCTGGAAGGGCCCATTATCCCTGGCTTAGGAGTCTGTTTCAAAGTTAGTCTGGGAGGTGGAATATCAAATGTGAATGTTAGGAATTGCTGTGCTTCTAAAGGCTCTTTCTGCCTGTGACGTCTGTGGTTGGTATTTTGAGCTGTCTCTTTCCTGAAGTGTGTTTCTAAATTGGGCAATACCTTAAATGCTTCAGTTTCACTGAGAAAGACTTGAAAATGAATAATCATTTAAAAACACAAAAATACCTATACGTAAGTAGTTACATGAAATACTGAAGTCCATGAGAAAGATATTGAAGACACTCGAAAGAAAGATATTGAAGAGACTTCTTTGATATTTGTGACCAAATTAGTAGATTTAGAACCTTGCTTTTGAAGTGGAAAGATCTTTTCCCTAGCTTTGGTCTCTTTTGGTGATTAGTAGCAGATAAAGTGGATATGCTCTACTGCAGTGAAGTGAATTCTTACATGGTCTTTCATTTTTATGTGAAGGATGGCAAAAAGCAAAGGAAATGCTCATCAATCAAAACTTTCATGTAGGTGGTCGCTGCAATGTTTAATAAATACAGTGGTACATTTTTTTTCCCCCAAACCCTCCCCCCTTTGCATTGATGGGCCTTCTTAAGAATGATTTTGGGGTGCATATCAGTATTTCACCTTTCTGTTTTGTCTGGGTGCTGCACAGGTTCCTTTTCTTTTCCCCATCTTGGTACCCATATCCTGCAGCACCTGGAACTGAGGGACACTTCCAAAAACACCTCACCTCTATTGTTATGCAATACACCTCTATTTGTTACAACTTTCACAGGTCCAAATTTCACTTGGTGCCTTTTATGTGCTGCTTTTGCTTTAAAGGAGTTGCACCCACTTTCTTTTTTTTTTTTTTTTTTGATTCCCTGTGGTCTGACAGAGTTTTGTTGTGCTGATCAAACCTGGTGTCTGTTGTGGTGTTGCGCCAAGCCTGTTTTTCCTGCACATGTTTGTGTTACCCCAGCTCTTATTCTAATGAATTACCCTTGCATTAAACCTGAGATACACTGGGGCTGGCAGTGCAGAGCACTCCTCAGTTTGCTCCTGTGAGAGGGGGGAGAAGGCTCTTGTGGAGCTTCAGGCAAAGAAATCCTTGCTGGAAGCAAAGCTCCACAGCCCTGACTGCTGGGATTTCTGCCAGCGTGGTGCCTGGATGTGTGTTCTTTTCTGAGTTTCAGTAAGTAAATACCTAAATTTAAACTCTTTCCCCTCCTCTCTCTCCCTCCTCCCTCGCCTTCTTGCTTTGGGATGTGTGAGATAACCATGATTTCAGTTCTCCTGCATTTTGGTTGAAGGGGGGGGGTTCTCTGACAGTGATGTTGAAGGGGGAGGAAGCTGCACGAGTAGTAGCCACCATCAGAAGTAGAAATTTGGGGATGGGAATTTGACAGCAGAGGCACTCCAGTGAAACTCTGCTTGCCAGTGCTGGCTAGGACAGGAAGGTCTGGTTGTATGGTTGGTTGTGAAGTTGCATCTTTCTGCTCCAGACCTATGAAACTTGAATACTTGTTTGAAATCTATGGGGTGGGGGGAAAAAGGCTTTTGAGCAGTATTTTGAATGCCTGTGTGACCCATGATTGTCTTGAAGCTTTATATAAACAATTAAAAAGGCTCTTGCATATTCAGGAGGCTCCACAAACTTAGTTCTTCGTGGCTTTCTCCACTGTGATTTAGAAAGAGCAATTATTGGTAAGGAAAGGTATATTGCCAAGCAACCTGACCTTTAAAATCAGCTCCGTGCTTTTTCTTCTTCCAGAATCAATTGTAAATCATGTTTAGTAGAAACAAGTGCTTTAAAAACAAATTTTGTGCTTTATTAACTGGAAATGTTTCAGTGTGTCAGACCAGGCAAGGGAGGTCCTAGTAAGAAAAGGTGTTTGAAAGCAGAATGCCTGGTGGAAGTTGCAATTTCAAATGCCATCTTTCCATTCCAGTGTTTCCTGGAAGCTTTTATCATCTTTACTACTCACTGAATAAGCAGGATACTGTAATTGCACAAATCCTGCAAAAATACAGCTTTGGATTTTGTTCTGAGCTGTACTACTAGCAAAATTCTGTCATTTGGGATTTTTTTTTTAATTCCCTATTTTTTTATTAAATCCTTCAGATTATGCAGCTGCTGACCAACATCCGTAACATTTATCATTTTTGAGAATCTGTTTTTGAGATGAGTAAAAACATGTGATGTATAATCTTTAAATTTTTTCAATGAACTTGGCTTATAAAAAGGACAGAAATCCCTCTTTGAAATAAAATTTTGTGAGCAACAAGAATGAAGACATGGTGCTCTCAAATGCTTACAGTGAAGAAGAAAACCTTTTAATCTGATTTACTTGAATGCCTAAAAGGGGAACTTGGTTTCCTCGTGGCTGAGATTGTGAGGGGGAGAGTTTTGTTGTGGATTTTAGATGTTGTTCACACCATTTTGTAGGGTTGCTTTTGTATTTTTTTGATGAGCAAGGAAAATCCTCTAGATGAATATAAAACTCTCTGGTTGAAATCTTTTGTGAGGTTTGATGCAAAGGTTGAAAAAGAAAGTTGCAAACAAGAATACATGTTTGGCAATCAATGTCGAAAGAGCAAGTGTTCATTTTAATGATGAATTTTAATCAGAAGAATGATGCAAGTTAAACCTCATTAGATATTCATATCATCTGTTCTCATCTGAAATCTCTCTTGTGGTACAAACTCAAATATTCTCTCCTTGATGTGGGTATCAATGTGGGTATCAGTTGCTTACCTGGTCTGAAACACTGAAATATTTTCAGTTGTTAAAGCACACAGATAATACCTTTTTTTTTCCTTTCTTAATTAATAACATTTCAGCTTCTGCTGATTGATCCATCTTCTTTGTTGTATCAGCAGAGTTAAAATAATTTGACTTTTGGCACTGCTGAGGGCACACCTCCAGTGCTGTGCCCAGCTCTGGCCCCTCAGCTTGGGAAGGATTTTGAGACACCTGAGCACGTCCAGAGGAGGCAACGAGGCTGGAGAGGGGCTGGGAACACAAACCCTGTGAGGAACCACTGAGGGAGCTGGGGGTGCTCAGCCTGGAGGAGACTCAGGGGTGACCTCATTGTATGACTTACACCTTTCAACTCCCTGAAACGTGGCTGTGGCCAGGTGGGGCTGGGCTCTTTCTCCAGGAACTGACAGAACCAGAGGACACAGCCTCAAGCTGCACCAAGGGAAATACAGGCTGGATATTAGGAAAAAGTTTTTTTACAGAAAGAGTGATAAAGTTCTGGAATGTTCTGCCCAGGGAGGTGGTGGAGTCACCATCCCTGGGTGTGTTTAACAAAGCCTGGATGTGGCACTGGGTGCCAGGGTTCAGTTGAGGTGTTGGGGCTGGGTTGGACTCGATGATTTCCAGCCTAGTCATTCTGTGGATTCTGTGAATTTGAAGGGTTTGGGAGCCTAAATGGTTACACTCAGCAACGGGGGTCTCGGGCTATGTGTTTGGGGTTTGTGGTCTGTAAAAAGCACTGGGTTGGGGTTTCTTAGCCTGGTTCCACACCCAGCCCTGGGCACTGCAGCAGAAAGTCCTGATCCCTGCAGCCTTGGCTCCTGCCTGTGCTCCTGCTTTTGCTCAGCTCCAGGTAAAAATGAGCTGACAGCCCTGCTATCTGCAAGGTCTCTTCATCAGCCGTGCCTTGAAGTGCTGTGGGGATGAGGCTGGAAGGAAGCAGGGTGTGAGTTGTGCCAACACTGCTGCCAAAGGTGTTTTATTTCCTCTGTACTGAGCCTTGTATTTCTTTATCTGCAACTCCTGTCTGTCTGACAATTCAGTAACTAAATGAAAGGTTTTTTTCCTGTAAACTGAATTTAAAAGTGTCCCAGGTTTAAACTTTCTCTGTAGTGATTGCCACAAAGAGGAGGGTTTAAGGAAAGTTTTTTGTTCTTAAGAGCAGATAAACTGACAACAAAACCATTAAATTTGCCTAATTTGCTAGCTGAATATATTGCACAGAACACAGTAAACAGCATAAAAGGTGACATTTTAGAATTACTTAGATGAGTGATGCCTAGTAGTATGGTAAAGTGATATCTGCTTAAATGTAAATTTAATGAAAGGTTATCCTTTTGGTCTTCCTGTTACCACTGGTGTTTATTTCTTACATACATATACAGAGCACATTGTTCTTTTTGCCTGTTCTGCAGACCACCCACTCCCAAATTTCTTACCTGGAGTATTTGCATTTTGCTTCGCTTTCAAAATATAATAAAAATCTGAACCTTTTCCTGAAGTGCTCCTTATTCTTGCATTCTGAGCTACACACTTTGCAATGTGCTTCAGAGTTGAGCTCACTCTGTGGTTTTCATCCAGCTCCAGGTGAGAGTGCCAAACCTGTCTAACAAGAAATTCGGGATTTCTGGTGCCTCTGATTGCTCATTTTGTGGTTCAAAACAACAAAAAGTGCTATCAAATTCACCAATTCAAACGCCAGCGTTTTATCCTGTTCATTAGAATCTTTTGTTTGGGTGCTTGCTGCCTCAAAACACTTTTGAGTTCAGATATGTAAGTTCCTTGAAAATCTTGCTGTTTAGTTGCTGCAAAAGAAGCGAGACAGAAGTAGGAAGCAGTCTGTTGATTAAAGTGGTGATGTCCTATTAGGCTCTAAGTGGGATTTGCTGTGTTTCACAGCCCTCGATGATTTAAGCAATGATTGCATCAGGCCGAGGAGTTGGAATTATCAGGCCTTAAAGAAGAAGGGGAGGAAGTCTTTTGCTCGGTAATGGAGTTGTTTTTTTCTTTCTGACTTTTAGTGATGCTGTTTTTAAGTCCTTAGTGCAGACAGAGACTTCTCAAACTTTTAATGAGGATTGAAGGTACTCTCATTTTTGTCAAGTTTTGCAATCATTAGCTTAGATAAGAGTTCTTTTATTATTTTCCTTGAAAAACTGCCTTGTGCAATTGTAAACAGGGTTTTAAAAGACGTTCTGGTAACTTAAAGCTTTTATTTATTTTTTCAAGGAGGTGAAGAAATGAATCTGGCAATGTTTCAGAACCTGTGTGTCTCATAAACTTTCACCAGGCCTGGTATACAGGAGATCATGTTGCTGGCAGAGTGAATCTGTAACGAACAAACAAAATGTTCCACTCGTTTGAAGATGGGTCTAAGGAAAATTGGAGTAGAATTTGTGGAAAATTGGCTCTTGTATTCCTACCTAATTTCTTTGCAGCAGTGGGGACCTGAATTGTAATGAATGGTAGTGAATAGATTTTTGGATTTGATTTAACAGCTGGGTTCACCAAGTGTCTCTATTAGGAATGGTCAAAAGCAGAGCTTATGGAGGGTTTTATGGTTTGGGATTTTTTTTCTGTCCGAGTTTGACATCGATACTTCAACCACAACAAAAAATCAAACGCAATGCAGACAAAGCTGCAGTTGGCAGCTGTTAATTTGTTTTGATCAGAGACAAATATTTCAAGTGTTCTGATCAGTTTATTTTCCTTGAGCTGAAGTAATTTGGTTTTTTAGTAGTCTAAAAGCCTCTCTGCACCACTGGTTTGGAAAAAAAGAATAGGGATTTATTTATATCAGAAAAACAACTGTCTCTAACTCTTTGTCTCTTCAGTCCTTCTCTTCTGCTGTTTGACCTTCTCTTTCTCTTCCTTTTTATCTTATTTCTGTATACATGCCCTTATTGTTCACCCTACTGTTTTCACTGTTACTCTGCTTGCTTCTAGCACTGGTAGCTCAAGTAGTGTTAGACATGATCTTCCCCAGTTGGACTGCATGCCAGATTTTCCTAAGGGGAATGTAAATACTGTGAGGTCAATGCAGTATCAAATGCCTGCAGCCTGAAATGAACCCAGCAGGATTTTCTGCTATTCAGTCAAAATTAAAACCTGCTCAGGATACACTGCTAAATGTTGAAAAGTCAAGACTCTGAATTATGTATTAAGCTTTACAGATTTTCTATTTTTTTTTTTTTTTTTTACTTTAAGCTTTCTTTTTTTCCCCTAACGTGAAAGAGTGTGCACTAGAGACTACTCACTAGAACTGTGGTAATTAAGAGATATGTTCAGAAACCTCTCTCTGTAAACTGATGGATTAGGTTACTTGGTTTATTTCTAAAACTGAGGAAGAGGTGAATGTGTGTGCATGCTCACCTGCAACATATTTAATACTGTGACACTTAAACATTCAACGAATGTGCTGTAAATAGCAAATAAAATCTTCAGCCCATCCATTCCTCTGTGTTTCCCTTCACTCCTCCCTTTGTCCCTGAAAAAGAATGGGCAGGGGTAAACTCACATGGCACAGCAAAACCAAATTGCTGCTTATGACGTTCTCCTGTGCTTCAGACAACCTGCTGGTCGTTCTGTTGAGGGAGAGTTGCTCCCTGTGATCCCTTCAGGTCAGTGATGCTCTTGTGACAGTTTGAATTGCTGGCATCTGTGTGCTGCTAGGGACCAGAACTTCTGGTTTTACAAGGAGGGGAAGTAAAGATTAACAGCTGAACTCGAGGGGGTTTTGCTGTGCAGGGCTGCTGTCAGTAGATGAAAACACTTTATTTGTCTTCCAGACTGTTGTCTGTGAAAGACTGGCTGCTGTTGGTTTGGGGAAGAATCTAATTGATGAAATTAGAAGAAAATAACCTCTGAATGTTCATAGACAAGCCAGGAGTTGAGTTGTTCTTTGGTATTTTCTGTTGGCCACACCGTGGCAAGACCATTTCTTTCTCCAGGTCTCTTAAGGTGTCATGGTAATGTCCCTGTGAAATGACAACAGAAAAATCCGACCTGTGGTCAGGGAATGTTTGCTTTCTTTAAAAATCAAAGCTGTTTTATTTTTGTGAGGAGATAAATAGTGTTGTGGTCGTTAGATAAGTCCCTACTGCTTCACAGTGTTTCTGTTATGTTCCTGGTGAAGTTCCATGGTTTTGTCTGGGAGGCTTCATGATGCTCAGATGAAGGAATATTTGGTTATTGAATGCTACACTTTGATTTTCTCAGTGGATTAAAGTGGGTATTGCAAATAACTGTTAGAGGTATTGATGAAAAACTACAGTGCTGAACAGAGAATAAAACAGATTTTAAAATGAAAAGCATCAGTAGCTGTCATGTAAGCAAAGTAATGTTAAGTTCAAATGAATACATTATGAAATACTCATTCTGAAGCAAAGATGAATGTATTATGGAGTGTAAAACTATCTAGCTTTATTAATACTTAGTTTTGTGCCATTGGACAGCATTTTTTACTAGAAGTAATTTACTTGGGAGATCAACATTTCTCTCTAAAAATGAAAAGCATAAGCACCTGTGTGCTGGTAGGCCATTGCTTAAAATACTCAAGTATAAAATCAGACTATTGGCTGGGAAGGAGTAGGAACAGCTCATCTATCAGTTCTATTTTTTTAAATAAAATGAAAAGCTATTTTGTTACTTAATAAAAGAATGTATGTGTGGGTTTTTTTGTTGTTGTTTGTGTAATGATGTGACAGTAATTCCCAAAGTCCATTTGAAAATGATGGGGATTTCATCAGCAGGGTTGCAAGAGGTCTGGCATGTGACGAGCTCGTTTGTTTTTGACAGCACTTTGCAGCGGTGCTGTTGAATTTCTGAAGTCGGGGAATGAGGGTGTTGTGAACACCAATAAGTGCCTCACTGCACCATGTGGATTGGCTCTGGTGTGGTTCTGGAGCTGCCTGAGTGAAGGGCACAATGTCCATGGAGCTCATTGTGGCATCGCCGATTTTCCCAGTCCAACTCTGTAACCCCAGCATTTATTTTGGGAAAGATCCAATATTGTTGGCTGAGCTGTCTGCAAGGGAATGTAGGGTTTGTTTGGGTTTCTTTTTTTCAATCAAGAAGAACACTGGTCTTTTTTAGAAGCCTTTTTTTGAAGTGCTTAATAATTCCTCCTCATGAGGTGTGATGATTAAACATAGCATCCCCGTGCATCATTAAAACTGGGGAAAAAGTGCTGATACTTGTTTTTCATTTCAGTGGGAAAGGGTGGTTGCATCTGCTGTCTTTTGCACAGCTCTGTGCCCTGTAAGACACTGTTTCTTCCCACTGCTGAGTGAGAAGCGAACCACTCTGAGAACAGTGGTTTCCTCAGCGTGCCCCCGAGCCCACCTGGGGATGGCTTTGGAGCATCACCTCTGTAAGTGCTGCCTCTCTGCAAAGCCCTGGCAGCTCTGACATCTGTGTTTCAGCAATTTCTCTGCACCCCTTTTCTGTGGATGAAGCTTTTCCCCGTCGGTGAAGGTGGATTCTGAGTTTTGGGAGTAAGTTCTCACCCGCGGGAAGGCGGCTGCAGCACCTCTACTCCAGGTTCACTTACAAGTGGCATCTGTTAGATTTTGTCATCTTAAATCACCGAATCCAAAATTCGTTAGCATCCCTAAAATTATGTGGAGCTTATTGGCAAATACTCTTTATCTTCATACACAGTTTTTTAATAACTATAAATCTTAACTTTTTTTTTAGATGGGAGGAGATTAAACTGAACACAGATAATTGTTTCAAATCCCGATCACACCGTAGACAGTAAAATCTTATGTCTGAGCAACCACTGGAATATAATCATGTAAAAATTAAAGTTACAGGAAATTATGTTGCTGTGGAAAAAATAATTTGCTTTATTCCCACAGGCACTAATTATCAGGGCTCTAAAGTGAAACTTGTACTTTTCTGCAAAGGATCCTTGGAAGGAAAACATAATCAAGAGCCACTAAAATCTCTGGTCTTATTTTTAGAGATAAATTGTGCTATTTCACTGGTTGCTTTCCAAGTTATGTATTGAAATGGTAAAACAAAAAAAAATTGCTTGACTAAATTCCACATAATGGTACATTCTTAGCACTCAGCACTCAAATGAAAGAGGTGGGAATGGAGAAGAATGTAATTTCATAATACATTTCCACAATTTAGCAACTTGGGTTTACTATGTTTTTTTAAATACTTTTTTTTTAATTTGCGTACAAAACCACTGCTCGTGTTTGTTCACTTTTCAAAGCATCTCAGATTTTCATGCTCTTTAGACCATGTTTTGTGCTGCACAAAATACCGTGGAAATGTTAGTTCTAAAGTTCTCTGGTGACATTGCTTTGAGCTGTTTCTGATTGCTGTTTCGGTGATTCTTTTGACCACCAAAAATTATATAAGACCATTGCTAGTTTGTAAGCTATACTTGGATCTTTAACAAATTTATATCTATATATATATATATATATTTACTTGCTCAAGGCGTAGTAAAGAAGAGTATATAAATATTGTGTGTGGAATGGTCTTTGAAGCCAGGATTTTGTTTTCAGTAATTTGCTGTACTCCTCTTCCAGTGCTTCTACTTTATGATTCACCTGGTGGTGTGGTAATGGCCAGGGTAATAATTTGGGGAAAACTGACTCATGTAAAGCTGAGGAGGTGCCAGTCCCAAAAGAAGATAATGGTACAGAATAAGAGCTGATGTGCATCAGCAGCTGTAGGGATGTAAATGTTTTGTGAGTTACAGCAGTAAATAGGGAGCTCTGTGGGAAGAGGCAGCATCCCTCTGAATGGACACATTTCTTCAAAATAAAACTTTTAATGGAGGAAAGAAAATATTTACAAGGGGGATTGTTTCTCCAAATGCTCAGGAGCAGGATTGATGTGCAGTCCTGGCAGCTGAGGAGAGAGTGATGAACACCCTACATGAAATTAGGGCAGGAATTTACATACAGGAGCTGCTTCCTTTAAGCTGAGGAGAACAGCAATGTTTTCAAGATATGACCTGTCTTGGCAGAAGATGAACTGAATAGTGTGAATTCATCAAGAGTTTATGTATCTTTGTAACCTGTTTTGAGGCAGCTGAAGTGGTTCATGTTAAATATTTTACATGGCTCAGCTCTCCCTTTTAAAGAATTTTTTTTTTTAATCTAACCCAAATTAACCATCTGCTTGTCGGAGATCGTTTTGCCACAAAAACAGATTAAAGGTTTTCTTTGTGGTGCAAGATTAATAGGTGGAAGAATATGAAGTTAGAGGCCAATTAAAATATTTTCTTGGTTATCCTGTATAGGTAGTCAGCATTCAAAAAAAATATTATGAGATGTGTAATTCTATAGAGAACTTATTTTGCTAAATGTTTCTTCCTCTATATACTTGCTCATTTTGACTGCTTAATTGATTTTATTTTTTTTAATTTTCCTGGGGAGAGGGACTTCTCGAAATTAAAATAATAACCAAAAAAAGCACATCTGTCTAGTGCTAATATTGGTTCAAGGTTTTTCTGGTTTTAGCTGACATGTAGTGTTCATTCTTTCAGTACTGACTTGAACATTGAAATCCCTTTCTTTGCAGATTTTACCACTGGTTTCTTTAAATAATAAATTAAAAAAAATTATAACAATCTGTTTCTTATTTAAGATAACTAGGAAGAAAACTGCCCTCTCACTTTAAATGTGTCAAGGTGAATACTGAATTCAGCAGTAACACAGAGTACAAGCTCCATGTTCTTTCAGACTTTCAAAGATTTTCAAATATATCCCCAACTCTTGTGAATTGTGGTACAGATTTTTGTGAAGCAGGAACAAAAATTAAAATTTAACTTGGAGTTAAATAACAGCTTGCCTCTTTTTCTTTCCTTGTGTTCCCTGATGTGATTTGAACCTCTACAAAGGCAATCTGCAGGTAATAGATGCTATTTTATCACTTCAGCTTATGGAGCCACCAGCTCCTAAATTTCATTGATGACTTTCCAAAGTTGGATAAGTTGGTTGTTTGGGGTTTTTTTTCCCCTCTTTATGTCTCCTTTTGAGCCAGTATCTTAATTGAATCTTTTATTTCCACTTTACTAAAATAAACTTGGAGCAAATGTTGCTTCTTGAATGGATGTTCTTGTGGTTTGAGCGAGGAAACTGCATGTATTAAAAAAAAAAACTTTACATGCAGCTGTATCAATTTGTTGCCTTATTGGTATTTCTAGTGCTTAGAGAGTCTTAAGCTGCTTAGGAGAGTGGGGCTTTTTAATAATTTCATTTGGAAAGTAAAAAGGAGATAATTCTTTTTGATTTTTAGGTGTGCTCTTTTTTGTCACAACGCTACTGCTTTTCACTGACCTTTTCATGCAAGGATTTCTGGCTCTTTTTAACAAGATTTCCTTCTCCTACTTGAAAGGCAGCACTACTTGCTCAAATTCGATTGATATCTTT
Source organism: Vidua chalybeata (assembly GCF_026979565.1). Classification (NCBI taxonomy): domain Eukaryota; kingdom Metazoa; phylum Chordata; class Aves; order Passeriformes; family Viduidae; genus Vidua; species Vidua chalybeata. The sequence goes on from NC_071534.1 coordinate 2,081,917, forward strand.
GTGATGCTAAGCTTATGAATTGACAGAATTGCATGCCCTCAGGATAGGGAAAAAATGTCATCTATTGATATTTGGATTATATTTTATCACTCCCATTTAGGAGAAGAAGCAGAAGCTGTGGCCTTCATCCACAGTGCAGGGAAAACAGACTTCTTAAAATCAAATTGCAGCTGGAAAAGTGGAATTTTTAAAGGCTTGACATCTGAAATAATATTGTTCCAGTTCAGCATGTCTAGAATAGGAGCATAGTTCTATTCTAAAGCAGTACTGGTTTAACAGGAAAATGATATCATAGAACTGGAGACACAGGGGTGCTCAAAGATGGAAGAGCTTCATTTGGGGAATGCCTGGAATACCTCACTGAGGTAATACTCCACTGATGTGGAGAGTGCAAATCTTCAAAGTTAGAAATGGTAGAAAGGCAAGTGAAGAACAGATTTGCTGTATATTCCAATAAGAGAACTACCAGGAGGAATCACAGATCAAGAAGAGCTGGCCCTTGTGGCTGATATTCCAAAAGTCTGAAAGAAACTCCTGTCATTCAGGGAAGTGGCTGAAAACGTGTGGAAAGTGTTTGCACGTGCAGTCATGGAATCCTGTGCTCACTCCTTCTTTTGGTAGCCCGCTTCTGAATCTTGCAATGGCCAAAACAGGGCATCCCTGTGCAGCCCACCTGTCCCAGGTGGTTTTTGCTGATCCCAGCCCTGCTGTGTGGCTCCAACCTGCTTCAGCAGCTCTGGAGAGCAGCATCCATCACCAGGGTATACATATTAATTAGCCAGGAGTCAATGAGAGGAATGTTGTTTTAATTATGGTGCTGCAGGTACTTAGAGAAGCTCTTGCAGGGTATCTCTGGCTGGTATCTTATCACTAAAGCTTTGATGGGTGCTGTGTGTGCACAAAGCAGGGCTGCATGGGAAGACTTAATAGTTTGCTTATAGTGAGGTTTTGGCTCTAGCTTGTTTTGAAAATAAACTATGTAAACATGAAAATCTTACTGATCTTCCTACTGAAGCTTTACCCTGCACAGGGACTTAATGAGAGAAACATAAAAGTTATGAAATCGCTGGATGCTGGCTGAGTATTGATTCAGACTGGTGTAATTGACTTTCTGCACAAAGGGGGTTTGGGTGAGTAAGTTGGAACCTGGCAAAGAGATTGGAAAGCTGAATTGTTTTTCAGATTATAAATGGATTTGAAGTATTAAACTTGTACCTGCTTTCAGAAATCCTAGGAGATCATTTTAGAGATAGTAAGAGATTAATTTAGAATGATACAAGCTCGGGGAGGGTAGAGTAAGATGCTTACAACAGTCTAAATGATGAAATGTTTACTTACTTGAAAAGAAAATCTCTTTCTTTCTGCATTCTTCCCAAAAGATCTGTTCTATCAAAGCACGTGGACTTTGAAGAATGATTTTTCTTCAACTCAGTGCTTCAGATCAGTACTGGAATTATTAGGAAGTAACTACCTTTTCTATGTTATTCTTTCAAGAAATAAATTCTTTGGAAAACATAACAAGTGGGATACAAATGTAGTAGAGGTTTAATCATAATTTAGACAACATTTTTCTCTAAAGTTACGGGTTTGTGGTTTTTTTTTCCTTTTAACTAGTGAAACTCTGAATTTGAGTAATGAATCCAGAAGCTTTGTTGCATATGGATCTCACTGCTGATCAACTCTGATCATGAATTTCTGTTTTTCTCAGACAATAATGTCAGAATATAGAGTTGCATATTCATAAAATCTGAAAGCCAACTACTTACCTTAGTATTGCTAATAGTAAATCACTGTAGGTTGTATACACACATCTCCAAAAGCGTTTGGAGGACAAGAACTCTCTGTTAGAAGGTTCTGTGAAAGGCTTGGTGTTTTGGGCTCAGTATTATCTCATGTTGTCAAATAAAACAGAAAACCTGTGGAGTTGTTCCTTTTTTAGATGTTTGGGAGAGTGGAAATACACATTACTGGTCTGACACAAATGATGGGTTTTGCTGTTAAACTGCATTTATGGGGATAGACTTGTAAACTCTCAAAGGATGGAAATCAATTCCTAAATTTGCTGGATGTGCTACTGGAATATCTTTAAAATATGAAGAAAATGCTGTAAAGAGAATTTAGCTGGTGAAAGCTGCTTAGTGTACCACCAGCTGGATTCCTGCTGTGGGATTCATGTGCTTTTAATGATTTCTCATTTGGGCTGAGGGGAGCAAGATCAAGAATAAGTTATCAAATAGCACTGGAAACCTGGGTTCTCATGTGATCTAGTAAACAAGGGAGAAGTGAGTAACAAGAATATGGGAAATGAACACTTCTTAAATCAAGGTTGTTAGTTTAAGTTGTTCATCACCAGAAATTAGGTTGTGAAGCTTCTACCAACACTGCCTGAATGAAATCCTACCAGGTATTCTGCAAAGCTTTTTAAGGCATTTGGTGGAGCTTTTTTTTTTTTTTTTTTTTTTTTTTTTTTTGCATGGTTATCCATTTCTGAAGAGAGAATAAGGAAATAACAAAATTGAAGAATAGCTGAGTGAGTTTCCAAATGCTGATAAAGATCTTGCCATGCTTTCCCAATTTTCAGGCTCCTTAATTTGGACTGATTTGTGACTACTCCTTTATCCAAAAAGAAGTCAGTTTAAATCCTGAGAAACAATAGAAGAATTGTTTGGCAGAGAAGTCAGCAACCAGTATCTTGGCACTGCCTTCAGCTTTTTAAGCCAGGTTGCTGACAGCAAAAGCACGAAGAGAACTTTGAAAAAAAAAAAAAAAAAAAGAAAAATCTCCAGTCTTCCAGAAGCAAGTCTAAATGGAAAATGGAGTCCACTCTACAGGGACTACAACAGCTATCTATGCAGTAACTTTAAAATTCTTCTGCATACAACAATGCCACTTGAAATCTATTTTTACCTAAAAATAGTTTTTGTTTTCTGTGCAAGTTTTTTAGCTCACATAATTACTTGCACCTAATCTAGTGTAGTGGCATGTCCACATAAAAAATTATTGTGGTGCAGCTTTCTAATTTTCGTTCTCTTCAAAAAACTCTTAGGACCTGATTCTTGCAGAACTCTTTGTAAGAGCTGAAGAAATTGGAATACAGGAAAGAGGACAAGGAATGTGACATAACTTAGAAGCGATGTCAAAGGCTGCATTTGTCAAAGCAGCATTTGCTGTCTGCCACTGTTTGATGTGTAATTTTTGAGCAGGCTGGGAGCAGTGGTGGATTGAGGCTGCTTTAAGTGCTGACAGTATCAAGTATGTAAGCAGAATAGGGGAAAGATGACAGTGGATCTTCTTCAGGCTGTGCTGTACAATTTTGTGCTGTAGAATGGCTTGGGTTGGGGGGACCTTAAAGATCATCCATGGCAGGGACACCTTGCACTATCCCGGGTTCCTCAGGGCCCCATCCGACCTGGCCTTGGACACCTCCAGAGATGGGGCAGCCAGCCAGGGCCTCACCAACCTCACAGGGAAGAATTCCTTCCTAATATCCAACCTAAACCTCCTCTCTGTCAGTTTGAAGTCCCTCCAGACCCTTAGGAATAATCCCTCTCCATCTTTCCTGTAGGCTCCCTTCATGTGCTGGACGGCCACAATTAGGTGACACCTAAGCCTTGCCTTCTCCAGGCTGAGCAATCCCAGCTGCAGACAGAGAATTCCACAGAGTGGATGTGGGTTTGCCAAGCTCAAAGTTCACGGCTCACTCCAAGCAGAGAAGTGTTCAGGGCTTTTTTTATTTGCTCGTGTTTTCATGGTACCTTTGGAGCGCTTTGCCAGGATTGGTTCATCTTGGCTGAGATTGGCTCGGAAATATAAAAGTTGTCAGTGCCACAGATTCATTTTCCTGTGGTCATGAAGTCTTCCCTCTCTTACCATAACTTTTGCAGTCGTGCAGCCATAGGGCAAGTCTCATCAAACTGAAAATGTGTCAATTGTAGGACTGCTTTACAGTGAGATATGAGCTGATGTGAACCTGTGCCACTTCCCAGAAGAGCTGCTGCAAATACCAACTCCTCAGTTTCAGCTATTCAGGGAAAAGACTTTTGCTGGCATAGGCTCCATCTGCCTTAAGAAGGCTTGTTAATGTAATGATATCACGCTGCCTGGTAGTGCTATATGGGGGAAAAAATCTGACATGTAGATTTGCTTATAGTTTTTATACAGAGTTTTTAGGTGCATACTTAAGTAATGCCAGCTCAGTATTTCCCTGCAGTTCACTTGTGTTTCTATTTATACCTAAAGCTTTCTTTGATTAACTAAAACAGCAAGTAGGTGCTATTTCTAGCATAGGAGGCATTTTGAAATAAAGAGGTGAATATATTCTTTGAAGTCTGCTTTTATGGCTGCCTCCAAAATCAGCAGAAACTTTAGAACCCAGCAAAACTGATAATACTGTTTATTGAATTTAATGTCTTGCCTGTCTGTTCACAGAAGTTTGAAAAATAATGTTGTTGGGTACAGCTGAAATGGAAGATGAGTCAAGTTAAAAAGTAACTGTACTCACAGGAATTCATCAGAACTGTAGAATTAACTGCTCTGGTTTCACTGCGTGTGTTGAGATCTTAAATCACTAGAACTCTCTGAAATGAGTGTAAAACCTGTGGCTTACACTTGTAGGTGCAAGTCTAAACTTTTAGGAACTTTTCAAAGTGACTTTGGGACTGGGGTAAGGCTTCTTCCCCTGCATTTCTTTTGACTTTCTTTTGACTGTCACATGTGTTTGAGTGCATATGAAACAAGCTTTGCTGTTTAGTATAGTTTTTTCTGCCAGTTTCAATATCAAAAATTCAAGTCCTCTCTTGGACTTTTGCATACTATCTAGAGACTAAACTGCTGAGGTTAACATAAGAAAATGAGTGCCAAGCTGACTGAGCAGGTAAAGGTTTGTTTTTCAATCAAGGAGGGAAGCATCAAATATTAAAAAAAAATGGCAAAAGGAATATTTACCTTGGCTGCAAGCTCCTGGGGGACTTTGAATGTTTAGGTTTTCTTCGACTAGTTACTATAACTGATTAAAACAAAAACCCCAAACAATAAAAGAGTTCAGAAGTGATTCAGTAAGTCATTCATCACATTAATAAAATAAGGGAAAAGACCATTCATTTAGCTGACTTGTTTGTAAGCATTGTTTTTTCTCCATGGATTATTTGATGTGTCTGCTGGGTTTAAAGGCAGAAAACATATTCTGTGTTAGATCCACCTGTTACCACAGCGTAGCAGTAAATATATGGACCTCTATGCCTAGAAACAGAGGCAGTATTTCTGACTGAATACCCAGAGTTTTGTCAGTTTTGGCAAGATGACTTCAGGAAATGGTTGTGCTTTGAAAAATATTGTCAGAAACAGTTTTCAGTGCAGAAACTCTGTTATTGGGAATTGACAGCTGCTGCTGCGGTTGCTGCTAACTCTTCCAATGCTATTTGACACAGCAAATATCATTTTGTCAGCAATGGCAGGGGCTTTTGCCAGCTCTTGATGATAAGGAAGTGTAATTATCCTTGAGAGGAGCATAATCTGTGACCTGCTTCATCTCAGCTCTTGACCAGAAAGGCCGTGGGGTCTCTGTCTTTGAAGATTGTTGAAACTTGACTGCACAAGGTTCTAATTAACCTGAGCTAGGTTTGAGGCTGTTCCTGCTTGGAGCACAGGGTCAGAGTAAATGAGCTCCAGAGGTGTCTCCCAGCCTAAATCATGGGGTGATGTTGTGTCAGTGAAGCAGTGGCTCTTTGTAAGATGATAATAGTGCAGGATTTTTTTTTTTTTTTCCCCATGGACATCAGCTTGTGGCTGAGATGTGGAAGGATGAGCACTAAGCAAAAATGCAACTGCAAACACAGATCTTTGTTCTGAGAAGTGACTGATACCAGGGTGAGTGGAGGTTGGGATTTTTGGATGCTTTTGTGGTTGCCAATACAGTTGCAGGTTACAGAGAGTTGGGAATGTCTCTGAAATTGCAGTTTGCTCAGCAATGATGAAAACTGGGCACTTTTGTGGATCCCAACACCAATGAGAGATGATTTTCAGTTTAGCACCCCTGCACTGAAAAAATCAAGACCTGCCTTGAATGCAGAGTTTAAAATCTTGGCTGTGGTACCTGGGAGGGAACTGAAGCTCAGGCTGAGGTTGTTGACTCAAAGTTAGTTCAGAGCTGACTGGTGGGATGCCCTCTGGGTTGGGATGAGCACTGGGAGCAAGCACCATGCCCAGGCTTCTCACAAAAGCTGCAGTTTGACTTTATTTGCAGTGCTGGAGTTTGCTGTGATGTTCAGAGGATGCTTGAAGATGCCCTTGTATATATATCTGAGTGCATATGATGAAAGATCAATATTTGAAATCCAGAATAAAAGTTAATGGAAGTGGGTTAAGGCACCAGCTTGTTCTGAACGTGGTGAACTGTGAAGGAGAAATTTACAATGCTTTTACTTTGTTTAGTGTTTTTAGTGGAGTTTATTAGTTTATCGATTTTATTTATATTTTTTTTTGTTGTAGCAAGGATTATTTCTGCTTCCTATTAGTTTGTATATTTCATTTGGAAGTGCTAAATGCTACAGTAACTATTAAAGAAAATCTTCTCTATACTACGATTGAATTTGGAACATAGCACTTTTCAATTTACTAAAAAAAAAATGTTGAAATAAATCTTAGTAATCAAATTGTCTCTTCTTTTAGGATGCAGACCTGTCTAGGACAAGGCATTTTTCCTGGGCTTGTGCTTTACTGACATCTCAGGAATAAACAGAACAGTAGAGGGAGCTTGGTAGTGTCTTTAAATTGTCTAAAAACAACAGCAGCCAAACAAAACAATCCAAGACTTGTGTACCTTCTTGGGAGAGCTTTGTGGTCCACAAATAAAAATACGCAGTGAGCCTGCAGAGCAGTGTTGTGAGTTGTATCATTTCTGGTTTGGTCCAGTAAAATATTACTGTGTAAGTGAGAAGAAAATCTCTTCTGCTTTTTAAACACTTTAAGTCCCATGGATGATGATGATAAGAGAGGAGCATGGACTTCTGTAGAAAATGTGTGCTGATGGACTCATCTTTATTTTTTTATTTGTTTTAGAGCATCTGTTATGGAAGTTTGAAAACAAATGCACTTATTTTGGTAGTTTATTTTTTTTTCCCATTTTTTCCTGTCTTTTGTGCCTACTGCCTTTTCACGCCAGTAGATGAATTTCCTGATCTTATTCCATAGGTACAAGAAATAATTTTGGGGAGAAGCTTTGGGCTTGTGGCTGTGGTCACACACAGACTTGTAACTCAGTTGAGGTCACTTTTTTTGGATTGACTGGGTTTGTGCTCTCTCTGGAAGCATCTATTAGTGGAACTTTCCCTTGGCAAATGCCAATCATCTCAGAGAAAAACAGCTTTGCCTCTTTATGTGGGACAAAGGCAAAAAAGTATGGGTACAGCTACCCTCAGACACCTTTGTCATCTCATTGCCTGTGTTTTCCTTGTGCATCTTCCCTCTTGCCACTGTATTTAAACTCTCAGTTTGTCTTGCAGCTGTTGTCACCTGTGTCAGCTTGAGAGCACTGTGAGATTCTCGCTGGAGGAATGTTGACTTAGCTGGTGCTGTCCTCAGCCTTGGTTTCCAGCCCAGGGGAAGCCAAGCAAACAGGCACAGGGTTCGAATGTGACCCATGCAGGGATGAGTTTGCTACATGTTTATAATGGCATTTATCTGCTGTAAGTAATTTCAAACGTGCCTGCTGTGGGTTAGAGCTCAAACACGATTAATCCCTACAAGGTTTTGTGTAAATAGATAGAAGCATTTATTATTCTGTCTGGGAAAAATACTATGGAGAAGTTCAAAAATTAATTTCTGTGTGATACGCTAGAGAATCCACTGCTTAACCAAGAAATCTTTCCTGAGTGAATTTTCTGGAGCATAGAAAGGTTTTCAGATTGTTTGTTTTTCATCTCTGGCGTGCTTCTGTGCTAGCTCCAGACCAAAGCAGCGTTGCTGAGTAGTTCTGTGTTGTGTGCAGGTATTTCCAGTCTGATTGCTGTTAAAGATCTCCACTGTGCTTTCACATCTTTAACGTGTCCTAAATTTCTTGACATTCCCTGGTAGAGCAGAGAGAAGGCTGCCTAACCAGATGCCTTCCAAAGTGTGGTGCTTTCCAGCCTTCAGAAAATAGAGCAAGCATGAACTTTGGGCACCTCCTCGAGCGAATCTGTGTTGGTGAGATCATTGCTGCAGTTAATTTTAGTTCAAGTGTCTGGAAAAAATTTGGAAGTAGAGATCAAGAAGTGGTACAATGAGGAACAGACTGGAGGAAATTCTGACTTTTAGGGTGCATGGGCAACCCCAGCTGCCTACCCCATCGTGGCAGTGGCTGCTGTGAATAGTGTAGGGAGAAATAAGTTTAAAAAGACACTGGGAAAATTCAATTTGACTGCCATGGTTTCATCTGGACAAGACAAACTATTTGCAAGAGTAAGGACACTATAAGCAGCTCGTTCAGGGAGCAGGATATTGAGAACACCCTACATGTTGAGTCTGCAACTTCTTCACTTGGTCAAACCTGTTTCTTTCAGAACCAGAATGAATGTGAGTCATGGCTGCAGTTGTGTCACCTTCTGTGAGAAGCTTTGATCTTTTATCTAACTCGTGCCAATTTCTTTGACAGTGGTTTTGGAAGTAAAATCAGTGTACAGTTGTTGTGGGGCTTAGGGGTGGGTGTTCCTTGGTGGTGGGTTATTTTTGAGAATTCAAATAGTGCTCTCCTATTAGAAACGTTATTTAGGAAGAAAACTGCAGGAGTTTGGCACAGGACAAGGAACCACTAACACTGTACTTAAAGGCTGCAAGTGATGCAGGGCTACTGAGGCTTAATGGGCTCAGAACCTTCCTTCTAGTCACAGAGACTGCAAAATGAGATTGCACACGCCTGTTCCTGGTGGGAATGCTGTCCCTGTACCAGAGGAGTGATCCAGTTCTGACTGCATTGGTTTGAGTTTGCTTAAGTAGAGACTGCTCCTAGCTTTGCAGCTTGGCTGCTTAAGGAGGGTTCTAATTGCCAGATTAGGAGTTCAGAACTCTGAGCAAGAGTAATTTGGGAATTTAGGACAGGGATTGTTTTTTGACTCATAGAAGCAGAAGACAAACAGAACTCAAGCTTCTTGTTGAAGTCACCCACATGTTAAACTGTAGCGCTCACCTTTTCTTTCATAAGGCAGGCAGGTTAAAATGAAGTGGAATAAACACTTGTATTTTAGACTAATCATATGCTTCAAAGCATAAAGCAAGACTTTTCATCTATGGGAGAAGGAGTCCTGTTATTATGTCTGTTGTGGCAGTGTGTGAAAGTGCCTAATTTTTTTGAGCTTCAGAGAGCTATCTTGTAATATTTTCCTCTCTCTGTTTTTTATGGCATCTGGATGTTTAATCACTTTTCCAAATTAGGAAAAGATCCAACAAAAATTTTTCTTAGACACCTCTCAAAAATGAGCAATCCCGAGTCCAAAACTTCAGTATCTTTCTCACCTGACATCATGAAACAGCAAGTGCCTGTGAAACTTCTTCCATAGGTGCTTAGCATCCCTTTTGATGACTATCTGCTCAAACACGAAAAACCTCATCTTTGGGAGCAAGAAAAGCAGTCATTTGCTTTTGTGTGAGTCCTTTTTACCAGGACCACGTGGAACAATGGAGGACATTGATCAGCAAAGTTAATTTATTGTTTTAAGGCACACAGTGTTGTAGCTACCAGAAATTACCCAATGAAGCTGTGGTGAACGTGGGGTTGAGATTTGTATTAAGTTTATTAAGTGTATTGCACAACGTTGTCCATGTGATTGTAGCTCTCCTGGGTGGTGGTGCAGGTGATGAACTTAGAGTTTACAACAATTTACAACCAGTTCAGGACCTTGTCTTTCAAGTGTAGTTAAACAGGTAATAGCAATAAAATGCTGGCTTAGCTGTTTGTGTTCTTTGATTTAAACAGTGTCTTCTAAGCTTTTCACTGTTTTGTTCCGCTTCTTGCTTAAAACATGAGTAATGCTGGGGTGGAGGAGCCTTGGCAATTAATTATCTTACCTTGATTGTAAATGGACAAGGGCTAGCACAGGAGGAAAAGGTAAACATCCTTTCTGTACACTACTGCTTAATTGGAGTGTGTTCTTCCATGCTAAACGATGAACTTTATAGTTCGTGTGGTCAACAAGAAAAACTTGTTTTCAGCCCCAGGGTGAGTACCTGATGACTGCTGTGGAGTTCTTAAGGGTTTTCTTTTCTTCTTGTTTTATATACTTTTTTCTCCCTGTTTAAATCATTTGGGATTACACAAACTTTAATGCTGGTGTTGACTTTTTTTTGCTTTGTTGAGAAATAGTGTGTCGTGCCAGTGTGAAAGAAGGAACAAGTGAGAACTGTAGGACTTCATGAACACAGCTTTGTGTAACTGGGATTTATAATTTTCAGACCAAAATATTTAAATAAATTTGGCTTAGGGAGATTGAACTTTAATCTTTTAGGAAGAAGATTCAGCACTAAGACGGAACAAAAATCCCTCAAGGCAGGAAGTAGTTTCATGAATGTGAGTGTGTGTTGATATTTAACATGGAAAATGGTGCATCACATTGGTACCTACCAAAAAAATAAGTTGAATTTATTGCACAACAACTCATAAATGAAAATAAATGAAAACAGCAACAGAAAAACTAAGAAAAAGAAAGAGCAAGAGCAGAAGGAATGACTCAGCACAGTGTTAATAACAGTTGTTCAGCATTAAGGATTTTGAGATTTTGGATTTGTTGCCTGGGCAAGGGGGCAGAGTCAAGCACCTTCCAAGACTTTTGGTGCTTAGAATTCACCAGTAGCAGTGACAAGAACATCAGAACTTCTGACATAATGAAGTTGAGTAGCTGTCAAAAGTGGTAGGTAGTTCAGAACTATTTTAAGTCCTTTTTCTGGGTGAGAAGGTGCTTAAAGTAGCAGATGCATCCCGAATCTTTCCTGAAGGGAGTCTCCAGTCTGAATATGGCAGGAAATGGACTACACTATGTATGTTACATAAATAAGTGTAAAGAACCAATGCAGGTGAATAATGACTGGAAACTTGCAAGATATGGAAGCTGAGCTGATCCCTTAACGAGTCTACTTTCAGACAGACTTCAGCATTTTACAGTGGTTTAAGAGGTTTCCTTGCTTAGATGTTAGGAGGCTCCTTTACTTCTCAGCTTCCACCAAAGGTATTTTTGTGTCATTCTTTCAGGAAAGACAACGCAGCACGAGATGTTCCTGTTCTTTATTGCCCGTTATAAAGAAAATCTGTAGCTTACAGTTCACAAGTGAGCACGTATTTTAATGTGCCTTAGTGCTTGAACTGCCAGAGTGCATCCCTGAGCTGTCAGTTATCAATTTCTAGATATTCTGGGGGGAGGAGATGTACAGAAGTGTGTTTGGAAGTCTTCTCATAACCTCAAGTAACCGGATGGAACTAATATTTCCATTTTTTTCAAAAAGTAGACAGGCATGAATTGTGTCCTATCATAATATATGATAGAATTTTGCTCATTTGTATTTTATCTTTAGTGGAGATCAACTGGCATCTTAATCAATTAGTTACAGATCCTTATCAGCCCTTAATTCAAGTAGCTCTTCCATGTGAAAATACTGAAGTGTCTCGCTTTTTTCTTCTGAGAAATGTTAGGAACATAATTTTGCTTCTGCAAGAATTTCAAGTGCTAAAAATATAAAATCCTGGTAATTTTAAGACTGGTAGCTGCACTATGCATGCATGTTATGGATATGATTAACAGCCACCTTCTTATCTTCCCATCTACTTTAAAGAGAATCTCTTGGAAGTCTTCTGTCAGTCAAAAAGTAATTTATAAATGAAGCCAGAATACTGAAGTCTGCATTTGAATTTTACTGCACCTTGGGGGCAAAGAGGAAGAGCCCTTTTAATTTAAATCCACATCAAAGGATTCTTTCACAAATTGTCCGGAGTCAGGATGGTCACAGCTTGACATTCACACTTGTGACAATGAATAATTCGCTGTTGTGGCTTCTTACGGAATTACAGAAAAGGATAAGATTTAGTAGTGCTGTGGATCTTTAGCACCTTTTAAATCCCAAAAAAAAAAAAAAAAAAAAAAAAAAACCAAACTTCTAAACATAATTTTTTTTTTGTCTTGCAGTCGTGGTTACACTTTAAGGTTATCTTTTAATAAAGACAAGTTTTCAGATTATTGGAATCATTGGCATCTGGTTTGCAGCTGCCTGCTAGGCTATAAGAGTGCATCCTCTGAGGGTCTGTTCATGACCTGTAAGCAGCCTATTAACTGGAAAAGATTACAGATTTTTTTTAAGTGATCATATTCAGCTGAAATGTCTCAAATAAAGCTAAACACCTTGCCACTTGCTTGCCTTAACATATTCTGGGTGGGATTTTTATTTGGGGTTTTTTTTTTGTTTTGTTTGTTGTTGGTTTTTTTTTGTTTTTTTGTTTTTTTTTCTTGGTGGTGGTTTTTTTGTTTGTTTGTTTTTTTGTTTGGTTTTTTTTGTTGTTGTTTTTTTTAAAGAAATAATATGACATTTCCCCATATATAGCCTGGCTGTTGGCATGTTTAAATTCTGCTTCCCACAGAGGTGAGAATAAGTTATTCCATTCCAGAAGCTGGTTTACCTCTGAGTTTTATTTTGAGACTGTCAAGACTACCTTGCAAGTCTGGCCAGCTCCCTCTGTTGGAAACCGGGGAGATTTCTGTGCTGAGCATCTCTGAGCACCCTTTCTTGCACAGATCATTCCTCCAGGAAATGTGGGACTACAGCTCTACTCTGTCAGCCAAAGAGGGGCCAGTGAAGCAGAAGTAGTAGCTTAAATTTTCCCTTTCCTGTGCTCTGTTTCAGGTGATAGCCTATGGGAGTAAATTTTAGCACCTCAGGCACATTTGAAAACAAAACCAAACCTACCTGAAATGTGTAATGTCCTTGGCACCAAAGGTTTAGCTTTTAAAGTTCTGTGTTTCTTCTACTTGCTTCTGTAGCCAGTTACTGTAAAATGTGCTTGTTATGATCTTTTAATTGCTCACAGGGTTTTAAAAGAGGCTATGACTTACTCATCAGCAGGAGATGGACAATAGTCATAATAATGTAATCAGTTTCTGATGTATTTCCCCTGCTTGTTTTCCCATCTGTTCAAAAGTTTTCATGGATTGTGACTGCTCAGGATTTTAAACATTTTGTGATGTGCCTTCTTTCCATTAGTGAATCTTTTAATTGACACTTCTTTCCTTTGACAGAAGAATCTGATAGCATTTGGTCTTGTAAGAGTGCCTTCCATGATGTAATCCTTTGCTGCTGCTTGCTGGTCAGAAGTCTCCTAGTTTTGAAATGTCCATTGAGGCAGCATAGTAAAAACTCTTAATTTTTTTAGACCATTAAAGATTTTCATGAAGGCCTACTTTTCCTGTTTTAATGGATCCTAGGGGCTTTTTCAGCAAAGATGCATTGCAGTTACACAATTATTATATTAAACACTTAATATCTGTAATCTGTAAATTTTACTCAACCTCTTGCTGGATGTATTTGCTTCATTTGAACATTTCATATAGAAATGGAAAAGTAATCCACTATCTATCTTTAAGTGCATAAAGACTGCCAAGGTTAGTTTTAACCGTAACATAAGTAGCAGAAGTGACTATTGTGGCACAGTCAGCTGCAAAAATGCAGAACAAAAAATTTTCTCATTTCATTACGAAGCAGATGGCTGAAATATATAATGCTGAAATAGATAATTAATACAGAATTATATATAAATATATATAAAAATAGATATATTTATATATATATAAAAATATAAAAATATGTATAAAAATATAAAAAATATATATAAAGATATATATTTATAAAAATATATATATTATATATATATAATATGTATATAAATATATCTAAAATATATATATTTTTTATATATATATATATATATATATATATATATATATATATATATATATATATATATATGCATGCTGTTGATAGTATTGTCCATGGTATCTGTGGAGTGTTTTCACAAAGCAAAAACTGACTTTCCTTTAAGGAATTTAGTGCAAACAAAGGAGTTGTATTTGAACAAACTTTGGCTGCTCAGTTCCTTAAAAGATTGTGACCTGAGCCCCTAGGTACTGGCAGGAAGGGCCGAGCTGAATTTCAGTGCAGGGGGAAGGGTCCCTGCAGGTCTGAAATATATAATGCTGAAATAGGTAATTAATACAGAATTATATATAAATATATAGTATTTTTGTGTGTGTATATATATATATATGCTGTTGATAGTGTTGTCCATGGTATCTGTGGAGTGTTTTCACAAAGCAAAAACTGACTTTCCTTTAAGGAATTTAGTGCAAACAAAGGAGTTGTATTTGAACAAACTTTGGCTGCTCAGTTCCTTAAAAGATTGTGACCTGAGCCCCTAGGTACTGGCAGGAAGGGCCGAGCTGAATTTCAGTGCAGGGGGAAGGGTCCCTGCAGGTCTGAAATATATAATGCTGAAATAGGTAATTAATACAGAATTATATATAAATATATAGTATTTTTGTGTGTGTATATATATATATATGCCTTTGATAGTGTTGTCCATGGTATCTGTGGAGTGTTTTCACAAAGCAAAAACTGACTTTCCTCTAAGGAATTTAGTGGAAACAAAGGAGTTGTATTTGAACAAACTTTGGCTGCTCAGTTCCTTAAAAGATTGTGACCTGAGCCCCTAGGTACTGGCAGGAAGGGCCGAGCTGAATTTCAGTGCAGGGGGAAGGGTCCCTGCAGGTCTGAAATGGGCCCCTGGCAGGAGTGGCAGCTGTCACGCAGGCAGGTGTTGGTGTGACATTGCAAAAGCTGCGTTGTGCTGAAGCAGAAGGGCTGGTGTGAAGTGGTTTGGAGCCTGGGCACACAGTCCCTGGCCAGTTACACGTCACTGGGGGGGCTGGGATGCACAGTTGTGTTCCGCAGGAAGCGCGTGGAACGCGGTTTCGCAGCAGAAAATAATTTATTGGAGCCTCTCAATTTTGTAAATGAGGAGATGGTTCTGTGTTGGGGTTTTAAATGTTGAGAATCTTAAACTATTTATATAAACTAACTCTTTAAAGAGCGTTATATTTAACTTAAAACTATGGAATAGAGATCTAAAATTAATAATGCTAAAATTACGAGTGTTTAATTATAATATAATATATAATATAATATATATATAATATATATTATATATATATATTATATTATATTATATTATATTAGATTATATTATATATAATAATATATAATATATTAGATTATATTATAAATATATTATAAATTATAAATATATAATTATATATGAAATATAATAATATAATTTAAATATAATATTATAAAGTAAAAAACTTTGAGTTTAAAGTTTTAGAATATAGTAATAAATACGAAACTAAATAGAAGTTTTAAGGTAGAAATAAGTTATTTTTATTTATTTCCTTTTTCTTTTTTTTCATAAGTTTAAGGAATATTTTGTAATGTAAAAAAAAAAAAGTCCGCAGTGTGGACTTTGAAAAATTAGTTATTCAATTCAAAGTGATAATACTTTAAGTATCATTTCTTAATAAAATAGTTTAGTTTTAAAAAAGCCTTTTAACAAAAAATAATTAGTTCTTGTTTCAACTTTCTCGATACAGGAACTGGATTGAAATAAATCCAGAAGGGAAACTTCTACATTATAGCCCAAATAATGCATTTCCACCAAATATTTGCTTGTACTCTGCGCTTAGCAATTACTCTGTGTTTAAGTTTTCCCTCTAAACATTTGGATTCAGTGACTCTTCTGATAGGAGCAGTATTGTGATCCCCTCAGAAATCCAAAACATACGAAAGCTTAAAAATAACAATTCTGTTTAAAAAAAAAAAAAAAATCTGTTTTGCTAAAGATATAGTTAAGGCACATAATCATAAGAACTGAATCTAAGCTGCATTGTTGTCTGGGGATATTTTTCTTTTCCTTTTTTCTGCACAGGAATTAGTACAGGTCCTAAACTGCTTAAATGTGAAGAGTTTATTAAGAAAGGAGCTAATTCACTGAGATCTCTTCTTGCCTAAAGCATGTGGAAAAATGATCACTATGGATTCTATAACTTTTACTGTTTTTACTATTTTCCTGAAAATTTGTTCCCTCTAAAAAAAAAAAAAGGGTACTTTAGTTTGTACTTCTCATCTTACTCTTCAGATGTATTGTGTGTGCAGATTTTAACATTTTAGACTTGGAAGGTAGTTGGAAATGGAAACGTAAAGACATTCTGCAACCACATGGTGAATACTTTTATTTTTTTAAAGCTTGGCTATTCCTGCCAGGTGTTCATCTCTACTTTATATCCTCAGTTATCCTACCATGGCTTCACATTCACATTCTAAGCATTTCTCACATTTCCTTCCCTATGACCCCCAGGTGTCCATATGAAAAGACTTGCAAGAGTGTTACTAGTTGTTAAAGCAATAAGCAATTTATGAGGGTCACCCCATCCCTCATTATTTCAGTATTTATTCTTACCCATAAAACACCTTTTATTAACTTTTTTCTTGTTTTCTTTGTTGACTAATGGAGAATCACACTTGAAAATGTCATTGTTTGGAGGGTCGGGCTGTCGGTGTGTTTGGGTGTTAAACAACTCTGGTTTGTTATAAATGGAAATTCAAAAGAAGTGATAAAATGCATAGCAACTTGTAGTTGCCATGGTGTTTCAACTTGAAGTAATTTTCTTCAGTATTAAAATGCTTTTGGGGTATTGCCTTTGCTTTTAAGTAGTCACTGTTTAAGAAGGAAATGGCTCTGGGGAGAAGCAATGAGAAATTATTTTGGAATATTTAACATGACAACCAATGAAGAAGTGCCAAGAAAATTCCTCAGCGTTCTAGAATGTTTGGGGCCTGGTTGTTTTGGCCTCTTGGAGGCTTTTATGACACAACTTCACAACACTAAGGACTGGTGGGTTAGTG
Source organism: Vidua chalybeata (assembly GCF_026979565.1). Lineage (NCBI taxonomy): Eukaryota > Metazoa > Chordata > Aves > Passeriformes > Viduidae > Vidua > Vidua chalybeata. Next base: position 2,098,879 of record NC_071534.1, read on the forward strand.
CACACTGCCCCCCGGGTAGGGGGGATCACGAGTCAAGGAATGAATTCAAGGAAGAAATGTGGAGTTGAGTTTATCAAATATTGGGTCAGGGTCCGTCCCCAGGTGTCGGTCGGCTGACGCGTGCCTGTCCTTCTCCTCCCTTCCATCCTCTCTGTTTGCATACCTTTAATTCTTTCTCCTGCCATCACCCAAAAGATGATTGCTCTGGATGTGCCACTTTGGAAAGACTTCCAGCGTCTCCCAGAGCTGTGGTACCTCGGTGGTTTTCGGTGCCAGAGCTGTTGAAGTGTTAGGCTTGGGTCCCCCATGTGGACCCGAGCTGCACTACGGCTCCCTCCCTTCCCAGCCCAGCTGCTGGATTCACTTCTTCTTTCTCCTGCCTCTCTTTGTTTCAAACAAGCACCTTCCATGTGTTCTCCTTGCACGAGACCTTTGACTTTTTAACGAGATGAACATAATGAAGAATTCTGTCCGTTACTAATCATTTTATCTTGTTCTTGGAAACAACGAAGGCTTGCAAAAGCCTCCAAAGTGGTGCATGACTTTGATACATAAGCTGTAATAATCCCAAAGTGGCAGTGTAGAAACTGCCTGCAGATGAATTTGTATTGAATTTCATTTAAAGATTCCAATACTGAGCATTTCTCTCTGACTCTTTAGCTTCATTGCATATAAAAAAATCAGTAAAATGTGTCTCAGGAAATAACTGCAGGAAGTTGTTGGTTTTCATCTTTTTTTTTTTTTCCATAAAATACTTTCTATTTTAAAAGCGTAACATTTAATTTTTAAAAAGTAGAGTTAAAATCTGCTCCTTTGCTGTAGTCACACAAAGATTGCAGCTGGTGGAATCTTCCTGTACAGTGAACAGGCCAATTAATACAAGTTGCATAATATAAACTTCAGATTGCAGCACTGGCTTCTTTAAAGAGCTTGCATCATGTTTATTCAAATGATCAATGCTGTGTGAACCAAACATGCCAGTAAAATCACCATGACCATGTTCAGAGTTAATTTGTGTTTTGACTGCTGCTGTGTAGCTCAGAAACTCAAGGTATCTGCAGAAAAAAAAAAAAACAACACTGCAGTTTGTAGGTTAAAAGTCTTTAGTTGGGGTTCACTCTGATTCTTAGGGAACCATCAGTAGAGAAGTAAAATAACTTGCTTTTCTAGGAGTAAAAAAAGGTGGCCTTGGGTCTTTTTTTGGATTATTTTGGTTTTTGGTTGGGGTTTTTTTGGCTTGTAAGCAACAAGCATCTTTCTTTTTTAATTAGTCGCTGAAAACATAACAAACTAAATATAAACAGAGCAAACTAAATCTAGCATATAGATGTTTTGAATGCCATTATTTCAGGCTGAGGCATAACAGGACAGTGATCTTCTTAACGATAAAAGATGACCTCTTCAAAGCACCATTCTGCAACTGTTCAAAGGTACCTAATGGGCAAAGCTGAAATTGAGTTTCAGCTTTATCCCTGCTCCAGGACAGTAGGGCAGTGCGTGGTTATTTACTCTTGCTAGAAAGCTCTGCGCATTCCAGCAAGGTTTTGCACAATTCCCTCTCAAAAACAGGCAGTAAAAGTTTGCATATTTTACGTGTCCATGTTGGGGAGCAATCAGAAAAGCAGTAGTGAGTGGAAACTGCCTTGTAAAGAATGCCTTTCTGACCCTGTCACATCCCTGCAGCGGGCTGTGATGAGAACCAGAACGTTCACGTTCTGCTGCTCCGTCTAATGCTCCACCAGCTCAGGAGCTCTGTCCTGGTTTTCGGAGTCAGGAATAAATCACATCACTTCAGACAGCAGGTCAGTTTTTGAAATGTGCCTCCAGATTAGTCTTTCTGTCTGTCAGCAGTCAGCACAACTTAAGTTGTTTTTTGCTCAATTAAGGTGACGTAAGCCAGCAGCGCGGTGGGCGTAGCTGAGCAACGGGATGAGTTTGAGGTAATTTGCCTGCCAGCAAATCCTGCTGGAACCTCCACATCAACAACACTCAAGTTGTTACTGTAAATGGGACAGTGTTTGGAGTCAGAATTCCTAAGGGATTTAATCTTGTAGCTTCAGGCAGCTCAGAAATTATTTCAAAAGGGATGCCTGTGTTGACACTTAGACTGTGGTGTAGTGATTCCTGGGCTGACTTTTTAAAGACTTTGCTTACACACCAAAAGTGGTTAAACCTGAGAGAAAGATAGAACTTGACATGGTTTTGAAGCTTTCTTCCCACTGCATCTGCTCTGCTTTCACCTCAGAATTCCCTCTGCAGTTCCTCACTGGTAATTCCTATGTTTTTATAGTTTCATGTGTGTTACCTCTATTGTGCCAGATTTTAGGGAAGAGAGTACAAGGCTCTTCTGTGCTGCTGCTGTTATGGTGAAGCTTATAAGAACATTTAGCAGCTCCTTCATTACCAATCTGAAATGGTGTGTTCCGTCCTGCTCAATTCTAAATGCTTCTGTAGCTTTTAGCAGGATTGCTTTCTGTCTTGCACAGTAGAACTGCAAATTAAATCATCTCTTTCATGTAGCTTCTCTAGTCAAACAGCAGACTCTTCCAAAAGGTGCTGTTACTCCAAGAGCTGCTTACAGTGAGCATTTTTCAGTTTGTCTCGTGTTCCTCCTCAGCAGCAGGTATCAGTGATGAGAAACATTACCTGAAACTGTGAGAGTTTGAGTTGCCACCAGACTGACACCACCTTAAAGCAGTAGATTTTACCCAAAGAAATGTCAGCTAGGACGTTAAATCCCATGAGCTGGGAAGTGTGGATCTCTCACTGTCCTAGCAGCTGAGTGTGTAACACCCCCATGATTGGATATTCTTTACCAAAACAATCTGCAGTGTTAAGTGCAGCGTGTGGTTGTGGTGCTGCTTTAAAAACACGCAGAACTTTTCAGGTCAGGAGGTGAGGGATCTCTTCACATCAGCATCAGAATCACCATCAGCTCCAGGTTTTCATCTGCTCTTTGGATCCCTGTGGCCCTCTTGTGTAACTTTGTGTAGACAAAAGCCCATTTCCACATTTCCTAAGTGTTCAAACTGGATTTTGAAATAAAAAAGATGCCTTGAGGAAGCTGCTACGAGTGCCTTTAGGCTGTCACCTCGGATTCGTTCCATGTGAAGTAAGTAGAAAAAGTGAGTAAGTAAGTAGAAGACCTTGTAAGTGACTTAGCTTGATTTCTGTTTGTTGTTTGTGTGGTTTTGAGGTCCCACCTTAGTGTCAGGAAAGGGCTGGGGGATGGTGCTTATGAAAGGAGTTTCATTTCTCAAGTCAGTTGTAATCATAATCTCTTATGAAGGGTGTGAGGAGTAATAGTCTTGCTCTGTTGAAATGAGAGGCAGTTCTGGATGTACTCCATGGAAGATGCTTTAAAATGGAGTGTTTAATTCTAACCTTTATTTCCTTTGCAAGGAACCTGTAGAGTTTGTTTGGATTCTCAATTTTTAATATTAGCGCAGTATCAAGAGGACTGAACCTGCTCTAAAAGGAAATGAAATAAGAAGAGGCAAATGCAAGACTCTGTCTGACATAAAAAGGAGTGCCCTAACTTGGAGAAGTTAAAGCAGTTGTAGAGATGTGCCATGAAAAGTGAGAATTCAGCATATAAGAAGAGAAAGTGGAAAAAAACAGAATGGAAACGGGAATACATGTTATTTTGTTAAGGTGACTCTTACAGGATTCTCTTACAGGAGTGTTGTGGTTTGACATGGAAGTGAATTATAAAGGATATATAGTGAATTATAAAGGATATATATATAACAAGTATTTAATATCTGATGGAGTATTGGTAGGGGAAACCTGGACAAGGAAGTCTCTAAATCTGGGAAAGGTCTTTGAAGAATGAAATAATTGGTTCGTTTGGCTAGGGTAGCCCCAAAGTGTTCTGACAGTCTAATGCAGTCTGAACTAATTGGTAGTTTGTGAGCTTGATCTTTGTTCCAGCTGAGAGGAAGGACTGGCATTGGGTGAATTGTCTTTGGTAATGCTTTGAATTGCTTCTATGACTTCATGGAGGTCTTCCAAGTTACCTCCAGCTTATTTCTTTGTAAATACTGGATCATTTTTTAATACTTGAGTTCCTCCTCTGAGACCCTGTGCATTCTTGTTATGAGATTTGGTGCCTCAACTTGGAATTAGTGGCAAGGCCAGGTTTGCCACTGGTGTAGTCTGGCACGTAACCCATTCTTCTCCTTTTGTGCTCATTTTATTCTTCTCTTGCTCTCCCTGCTTGGCATGTTGGGCAGGAGAAGGGCACAGAAGCTGAAGATTTCCATGTCTAATTTTGCCCTGTGTTCTGGAATTATGAAGCACACACATAAATATGCAAGTGTACATGGGAAAGCTGTAAAATATTGCAGTAAAGAGGAAATAGCTCATCATTTAAGGAAATTGCAATATTATGTTATTAATAATTTATTCATTAATGTGTAAATTGATCCTATATTACTCTCTCCATGGGCAAACTGCTCTCTTCCTTTTTGTTCTGAAATATTTCTTAATTTTTTTCCATACTCTTGATGCACCAGTAAAATGGACAGGTTGGGTCAGTACCCCTGTTGCTCCTTTCCAAAAATACTGTGCCTACAAATTGATATTGGAAAAGCTTGATTTGTTCTAGTGCTCATTACAGTTGCTTGGTCTGAGACTGACAGTAGTTATATGGGGGAAATTATTTGCTGTTAAAATCTGTAATCAACATAAGTTTGTTTTAACAAAGATACACAGGATGAGTAAAGAAATAGATATAATTAGATATTCAATCCAATTAATGTTTTTGAACTTCTGTATAGAAGTTGGAAGCCCATTTGGGTCTGGACCATTCCCAGTCCATCATGTCCACATGCATCATGGTGGCTTGTCTGCAGTTCTCCTGCTGCTGCATGTTCCTTCATTCTCAGAAAACAGCAAGGAAGGAACCTCAAAAAACACTCTATTTCCCTCATTAGGGGAAGAATTGGAGCCATGACGTTAAGTGGTGCAGATGAAGAGACTGTTTTGAATGTTCATGCAATGATTGTTGCTTTGGAAGGAAACTCTGAGGCAGATTTTTGGTGCATGTAGGATAAAGTAAGCATTTCTGTACAAAAGGGAAGTTTATTCCCAAGTTGTAAGGACTGGAGTGACATGTTTGCTTTGGTTTAAAGAAAGTGTTGGTGTTATTCTAAGATCAACATGAGATTTCTCTGTAATACTCTGTCCAGTAAGATTTCCTTGTTGCAAGATCACTTTCAAGGCCACGTGTAATTAACTGGCTTACAAAAGCATCTTGATTTCCCTGTCAGGAGTGCAGTAGTTTTATTATAAGAATTTGCTAATTCTTTTGTCCTTGCTGGAGGACAATCTTGTTCTTGTATTCTCTCACACCAGGATTTGGTCATCCTGGATAGAACTGGCAACTGGATCTTAGAGGTTGCTTTACAATTGATCTGTTTTATTGTGAGAGTGCTGCGTAGGTGCATCCTCGGCCATAGAGGTGAGCTAAAAATACCCCAAATATTTCAATATTGAAGATACGAAGTGTGCCTGTTGAGGATGAGCAGTGCTGGTGATTTCATCCATGCTAGGAATCGTGGACTGGGAAATCCAGTTGTCCCCAGTTCTGTTTGTTAGAGTGGAAACCTGGTTAGGGTGAATGAGACCCCTGTTAAAGGCAGTAGCGGGTTCAGAGTATGCACATTTCCACTTTTGTCAGCAGTCACATCAAATGTACTGTAGAAAATAGTGAAAGGGTTAGAAGCTCATGGGTGCACCGTGTTTAAGCATTAATCTGGTGAAACACATCCAGCCAGTGCAGACTGTGAGATAACCAAAACCAGGGAAACACAACCTGTAGAGAGAGATTATGTAGCCTACAGAGGAAGAAGCTGGAAGGGAGTGAACCTCCAGAAATGCACTAACAGCTACAGCAAAGTGAGAGTAATTGCTTTTCTGCCTGGTAGTTGGGACAAATATTAATGCTCCAAAGCTGGAGCTGGGAAAAATAGCAGTGTAAAGGGAAGAATGTTCCTGATAGTTTCAACAGCCTTGGTGGGACAGATGACAATTGCTGTCTGTGTTTGTAGTCATGGTGTTAACACACATTCAAATGGTGGTTTTGTTTATTAAACATGTGATGAAAGCATTCGAATATCTAGCTATAGCCTAGATTTATTGGCTAAGAATGTGCTGTACATGAGGATTTTTGTTTTTATTCTGAAATCAGGATGTCACTTTGGACATGTGTTAAACTTTCACATTGGTTTTTGAGTTAGTGTTTGTTTGGTCTTGGGTGGGGTTTTTTTGGGGGGGGTTTGTTTTGGGGTTTGTTTTGGGGGGTGTTTTTCGTTTGGGTTTTTTTTTTTTTTTTGTTTGTTTTGGTTTGGTTTTTTGGTTTTTTTTTTTGGGTTTTTTTGGTGCTGCACTCTGCATTCTGAAAGACTTCACAAATGCATATTACTTTCAGGATGGATTTGTTAGCTTTCCAGTAGTAATTCATCAGGTACATTCTGTTGCATATTGTCTGCATTTTTAGTCTGGTTCTCCCCTCTCTGAATGCAAATCTCTTTGAAGTAAGAGGTTTTATTCAATGCTTACATGGCTGATCAGGTCCTAGTCCTTGACTAAGTTTTCCTGGATCGTGTGTAGTGCACAAATCAAAACACCACTTGGTTTCTGGGCCAAGAAGGGGATTTTCTGAGTTAAACCTGTGAGGCAGCTGCTAGCCTGTGTGTGTTTGCAGTGGTATCAGGTCTCAGAGCAGCTGTGATAATGTGGTGTTTATTCAGTGGGCATTAAAGGCTGGAACCACTATAATGTAACTTACTACCATCTTTAGGAATCTGCCTCACTTTGTGTGCTAAACCAAGTGTTTTCTTTAGGGAGCCACATTTTTTTTTATTTTCCTTTGTTCATCTGGTTACCGAGATTTTCTAAGTAAATGCTCCTGCAGGGAAATTAATTTTGTCTTTTGGGATTTAATGCTGTGTTTCTTAAAAAATACATGTGTAGCAATGCCTGGGAAACAAATAATGAGTCTTTCACTGCTTTAGCACTCAAGAGTTGCTTTCTGAGATTGCTGGCAAAGGTGGAAGGTGAAGTCAGTTAACCTGAGTTATAATGTTAACCTTGCTGTGATGTAATGTAGGGATAAAAGGGTTAGGCTTGAAATTTGGTTTGATGCCTGAAGTGCCATTAGTAATTAAATTTTGGATGGAATGTGAAAATATTCTTGTTGGGACTAATAGATTTTTAAATTTGTTAATAAACTGGTTAACTGGGAGTGCAGGTTCTATGCTCTGACATTAATATTGATTAAACATAATATTTTTTAATAAGTGGTGGGGAAAAAAGCCCCACAAGCATCAGTTTGTTCTCATAAAGGATTATATACTAGTTTCAAAACAACTCTAGTGCATTCCCTAAGTGCATATTCAGGGTAGGATTTTATTGTAATCTTAAGTGGTTTATTTTATTATTACACTGATACCCATGTTCCTATGCCAAAAAAAAAAAAAACCCAAAAAACATTAAGGCTGCCTTTGGGACGTTTTGTCCAAGTGGTTGAATTTTATAGCTCAATTTTAATTGACTAGTAAATGGAGGGTTGCTCTTGCTTTTTGTTTTAATCAATGGTCATCTCAAGGATAACCTCAAAATGGTTGTTCTAGGCAGGCAGACCAAAGAGACCTGTGTGTGATGAATGTTAAGACCTTTAGGAAAGAATATATAGAGTATCTGTTGGCTGTGTGGGTGTAGCTAAGTGCTGCACCAAAGCATGTTGTGGTATTTTAGTACTTTTATTCTGCTGTATGCATGTGGGGTTTTTTTTTTTTTTCCTCTCCAGAATACTTTGTGATGGGAGAGAAAGAATTTGTTCCATTTGTTTCTTTTGATGAGCCAAACTTGCTTTTCAGTGAAGCCCCTATTGCCATTACCACTCCCTCCACTCGAGAAATGATGAATGCTTCCTGTGCAGTAGGAATTTCCAGTATCACCTCCCAGGATTGCTCCACTTTGGCTCTGTGCCTTGTCTGCACCATTTTTCCAGTGTACCCCCTCCCCATTCCCTGAGTTTGGGTCCAGTTAGACCCGGGCTCTTTGAGCCTGTCCTTGTTCCCTGCTGTCCCTGAAGGAGCACAAGGCTGGATCTCTGTGGCACCTGGAGTTCACAGCTGGCTGCTGTTCCAGCTTTTTTTTTTTTACTGCCTCTGGGCTGATGCTTTTTGAAACCACAGTGTAGGTCCCCAGCCCTTTTCTGAGAGGCAGCACCTCCTCCTGATCTTTTGGCTGCACTTCTCTTTCCTGTAAGAATCCTTTTCAATTAATACCCCCCTTTCCTATTTGCTATCTTGTATCTCAGGCACAGGCTATTGTGGGTTTTCTCAGCAGCCCTCTTCAATCAAATTTCCCTGTCCTGAATAATTTTCTATCAAGTGCAAGTTATTCCTATGCACTTCACTTGCTTTTTCAGAGAGCTTATGAATATCTTGAGTACAATGGGTCTCATATTCTGCATATTCCTACCCGTTCATACACAGGGCTCAGGTTTTGTTTCATTACTATGAGGCTTCTTTAAGAGATCTGAATGAAGAACTTAAAAAAAAAATTACATTTTTGCAGATAACCATGTGTCTGTGATTAATATGATTCCATTATAATAAATGTGCAAGGTGAGGCTTTCCCCTACAGAGGTGATACCAATTTTTTCACAGTATACTCTATGCATTAAAAGTTCTATTAATTATGTTCTTCTCTGAGTACCTGATAATGATGTTCTTCTTAATACCTGATAACCACCCAATACAGAGGCTGAATTTGGAAAAAAGTGGAAAAGTGAAGAGCAGACAGGATCACCACATTCTTCTGATAAAAATGTCAGCCTATATGGGAAGTGCAGCTATTATGACATACTACTAATTATTTTCCTTATTTCCTTAGAATAATTAAATAAATGCTAATTTAACCACGTGTTTTTATTGCAGTTCACTTACCAATTCTCTAAAATAAAACTTCTGTAGTGGCATTGCTTTGGGACACTTTATGACTATACAGAAATATTTCAGCACTTCTAAGGGGAATTTGGTTTCTCCAATGAGAAAAATGTGGCTGGCTGTTTTACTGTGGTTTTGCCTGTCTCGAGTGCTCTTTCTGCCTCTTCAGACCAAACCCCTTCTTAAGATTCTAAGAGAATTTTGCCTATTTGGAGCAAGCCTCTGTTCAATTTTTGTGCCACACACCAGAGGCAATTTTTCTTGGTCTGCTGAATTGTGGCATTACATTCTTGCTTTCCATACTTGCACCGGGTTCCACTTTTTGAAAGGTCTTTTTCCTTGTGGATTTTATTTAGTGGCTTTTATGTTTTAAAGATTATGACTGGATAAGAGCTGGCTGCTGTGTTTACCCAGCAGCTCCCCTGCCTTCCCCCCAGCTCCCTGCTTTCTTACTGCCAGCTGAAATAGAAAACTCCTGGATTTCTGGTAGATGGCAGCATTTACTGCCTGTTCTCCTGCCCATCCCAGGAGGAGCTGGATTCACTTTATACGTGGACAAACACGTTGAAGCCAGGAGGGAAGAGGGAGGGAGATTTTTGTCAGCTTTCTTCCAGACTCAGAGCAAGCACTGCCAGGGGCACAGGCACGGCTTATGCTGGGCACCTTGGCTCAGGAGTGGTTTTTCTTTTTCTTTTTCCTCGTTGTGTGGAATTTCTCAGAGGAGACTGAGTGGCTCAGCCTCTGAATAAGAGGTGATGCTTCTCTGTTGCACAGGTCTAAGTACTGGATGCAGTATGCACCAACTATAAATACAGTGTACACAAATAGCGTGCATTAAAGATTAATTAAACTGAATTTGAACGTAAAGACAAAGATTATTCTAGAAAGAAATCTGTTATTAATATTGCCTTGCTTTAATAGCAGATATTGTTCAGGCTGTTTAAAGCAGGTGGTATTTTCAGGCTTTCTTTCAAGCTCTCAGTATTCCTTCCTCTTTGCAAACTTGCTACAAGAACACAGTTGATGTCAGGTCTAACATTTTACTTTGGCACAAGCTTAGAAGTGGACTGAGAGGACAAAAAAGCAGTGTTGGGGTAGAATGTGGAATAAAATGTAACAGGACACAAATGAGGATGGTGTGGGAAAAGTAGGTATGTCAAGGGTGAAGAGAGTTGCAATATTTGGTGTTTCCATCCTCCTTGTGGAAAAAAAAAAGCAGTTTGCTTGGCTTCATTGGGTAACTGTGCTTTCAACCAGCTCGTGTATATATATCTAAAGGGGAGGGAAGTGTCAAAATATTTTTAAATGTTGCTTTTTATGTCCTTGAAATGATTGAATGTAGGGGAGGGAATGGAAATAGTTCATTGCATTATGGAAGTGTTGACTTTTGTATCCAAACCAATTCAAGGAACATATTGAAAATGCAGTTCAAATCTGTTTATAGTGTTCTTCCTGTTAACAAAAACATTTGGATATTTTTTGCCAATCATATCAGACACTTTTAAAGATCATCAGAATATAGATGGAGAATCTCCTAAAGAATATATAACTCACTGACTGGTAAAAACATCAGCCTTTATGGGAGAACTGCATGATACCTGTGCTGTGAATGTTAAATAATATGGCACTTTTCTAATGAAAAACTCACTGCATTTTTGGGCTCTAAATCTGCTGGAACTGACCAAATCCTCATGTGTCTTGAAGACACAAGTACTGGTGGGTTACAAGTATTATAATATAATATAATCAGTGTGATTAAAACAAATCATTGATTCAGAAGAAGAAAGAGTGACTTTTGTAATGATAAAAGATTTCAAAGGTAGAGTAATTCTGTTATCGCTGGGACCAGAAATCTGTGACTGTTTAATCCATTCTTGCTCTCTTTCCTTCTCTCTCCTTTCTGTCCCAACTCTGAGTAGATAGCCCAGAGGAAAGAAAGAAGTCTTTTTCTCCAGGAAACTTTTTCTTTTCCACGCTCTGAAGGTGAATTTTGTTCTTTTTATAAAAAATTATGTAAATTATTTAGGGGGATAAACCACAGCAGTCCTTTCTCAGCAGCTCTGAAACTTGAGTTAAAAGTCTAAAACAAACAAGTGTGAGACAGTTTGGGGGGTTTGGGTTTTTCTTTCTGAAGAAATTTACCTTTTTTGCCTAGGGTTAAACCCATTTCTGTGGCAACCTTCCTCCTCTTGCTGTCAAGCCAGGAAGAACATTTGAGATTCATTTTAATAAATGTAGACTCTTATATTATAAGCTTATTTTTTTTTTTAGGACAAGCTAAATATTTGGATGGGATTTAGTTTTTATTTAGTGGGATATTATTAATTTTTTTTTAAGTTGCATTTGTATATTAGGTTACACTGCTTCTTTCACGTGCTTCTGTGAGTAAGCTATGTGTGTTCCACATTAAAATACTAATGCAGGATATATTTGACTCCTTGGCACAAGAATAAGATTTTCCAGGTGAAGTGACTTGAGGTTGCAAAAACCATGCCAAGTACTGCAGTGCCAAAGAGGTCTAGTTTATGTGTAATTATTCTCAGATGTATTTCATGCAATTAATAATTACCATCGTGAATAAAACCTGTTTTTCCAACTGTTTAGGTTATGCATGTCTGAATCACTTAAGTATGGGTTGTTCTGGGATACTGGTAAGAATTCTGGGGAAGGAAGTTGGCATCTAAGTAGAATTTCTTAATGGTTTCAAGAGTGAAGAGGAGTTTGGGAATGATTTTTAGAATGGACCTGTTGCCACACTAACCTGTGCTCATCCAAGAACAGGCATAAATGTTCTGTACATTAGAACATTTTGTACATTATGTACAAAAGTACATCTGTACTTTTTAAAGTTGCTTCCAAACTTTAAAACTTGGATAAAATATTTGAGGGTTAATGCTGCTTTTGAGTTAATAAAATCAAAGCTTTGGAGAAAATGCATGTTACAGACAAGCGTAAATGCTGACACTTAATGTTTGAGTATCTTCAACCAAGGCTTAAAAGAGCAGAAATGCTAGGTATTGTCTTAAAAATAAAAATAGAGGGTTTGAAATTCATATCCAGAAGGAGTAAATGTGATAATCATCAAAGGTAACGTCTGTCTTCACACTCAGCAGGAAATTCAAATGCCTGTCAGTCAACTTGCACAAGTCATTTCTCAAGCGCACGAAAATCTGAAACAGTTTGCCTAGAGAGATTAAAAAGAAAGGGAAAAAAGTACTGTGCCACAGAGTAACACTAAAGAATCAAAATAACCCTGTATGTTTTTGATTTTCCAGTTCTGAACAAATTACTGAATTTCAGAGCCTGGGTTTTCTTGAGTGGGGAGTGTTTGAGTGTGGAGTTCTGAACAGGGGTTGTGTTTTGTTTGTTTGCTTTACACATGTTAATGAATTATTCAAAATAGGGGAAAGATGTCAATGAATCTTCAGGCCCTGCTGTGCAATCCTGTAAATCCCAGCACGTCTTGATGGGCTATGGTGGGACTTCCTTGCAGCTGGAAGCTGCAAGTCTGTGCCTCAGGAGCTGCCCTGGTGTAGGTGAACAAATAAAAATCCATTAATACTCAATTATTAATCCTCAATTAATAGTCGGGGGTTATTCACGCTGCTGTCTCATCAGCCCTTGCAAATACAAGATTTGGCAGATGTCAACAGCTGTAAGACACCCTTTGCTAAGGAAATAAAACAAATTCTTGTTTTTCCTCCAGTGGCAGGATGCTGCCAGCCTATTTCAACTCTGCTGGCACGGCTGTGCAGTTGAGAGCACAATGGTTCATTTTGGTAATACTATAATATCTCAGCATTACAGTCTTAGCAGCTAAGGATTTACCAAGAAAAGAGTATTAATCCATAATTAATGCTCTTTCATAATTATTCTGCAATACTACATGTTTATATACAGAGTAAATTAGATTATTGTTTCAAGGGTTTTCAGATATAAAGTGATATGTTTGAAGTGCAGCACAGGATATTGCATGGGGATCTGTAGCTCTACATAAATTGTATTTAAAAGCCCTTAAAGCAACAGAGTTTTTTTAGATGGAGGAATTCAAACGCTAAAAATGTTAAACTTTTGTTTGTGTGGAGGTGTTTTCCTGAGCATTTTGTAGCTACAAGTGACACAAAGATGGTCCAGGAGGGTTTGCTGTGTGCGTGGTTGAATTCTGTAGCTCAAACAAACGCGGTGACTTTTGTCTAGAAAATCTTTGACTGTAAAACTGTACATTGCCAACTTTTAGTGTAGAATGCACTGTAGTAGACTATTGTTTCCCTGCTGTTGGGCAGAGAAACTTGTAAACAAGTTGGATCAAACACATTGACACATTTTTGTCCATTCATGCTCTTTGGACACTCGTGGTGTGCCTGAACTTGCACTCTGCAAGCTTGTGCTTCTCAAATTGTATTACTGAAAGTAATTCAGTCTTTTTATATAATTTTCTTCGTTTTCAGTTAAGACCAAAACCAGTTTGGCATCTTTTCTTATTTTATTTGAATTAATGCAATTGTTTAGGGGTTTTTTTTTGTGAGTTTCAAGCAGTTTGCTTTGAAATCTTGGGTCACAAATGGCTTAAAAGGTGCAGAATCAGCAGCAATTTCGAAACACAAGCAAATTTTGATTTGTTCTTCCCATCTTCACAGCAGAGGATTAAAGTAATCGTGTTCTCATGTAATAATCAGTGTAGAATAAAGCATTTGATCTTTCTTTTATTTTTCTGGTTTTCAAGTAGGTTGTCAAAACATTTTTAATTCTCACTTTCAGTGCTGCTTTGTGACTGTATTTCAGTTTGTGTGTGTATATTTCTAAGTAATATCTTAGCCTTAAGAAAAACCCATCAGAGGCTGCTTGAAAGAAAAAGTGAAGCTGTGAATGAATTGCCTCTGGCTTGCACTGAAGGCACAAATTTCAGCTATATTGCTCATTAAGTTTTTTCTTTTCTTTTTGGACTAAATGGGCTTTTGTAGTTTGGTTTCAGCATGTAATATACCATGCACTTTACCTCTCAAATTTCCTGTGATTTTTTTTCTTTTTTTAAGTTCTTTGGATGATAATGAGTCTTTTACTTCTAGGAAGTCAAAGCTCCAGTAATTTACTTTTCTGTTCTTAAAGGTACTGTAAATACACATGACTGCATGTCAGTGTTAGTAATTTTAAACATGGGTATTCTAAGAAAATAGAGTCACCTTGCAAAATATTCTTGGTGTATACTACCTTAAAAGAATTTGGACTGGAGGATTTAAAACTGAAGAGACTTTTATTATTCATGTAAATCCAATTGAACTGTAGATTTTCTTGTGGTTTTGTTTTTAGTTCATTTCCTGTGAATCATTCAAAAATGGTATCCTGAGAATAAATTGTGTACTTTTTGAAGGACATAAAATATTGGAGTGCTAATGAAACTTTATCCCTGGGCTGTTGTCCTGAAAACAAAAGTCAATTAAAAAAGCATTTCAAGTGTTGCTCCCCTCTAGTTTTTATTGATGTATGTAAGCTTTTTCCTACTGAGAAGAGTATAAAGCTCATGATATCAGTTAAATCTATTTTAACAAAAGGGAAAGCCAGAATATGATGGTTTTCATCTGTGCTGGTTTTATTTGAACTGTCACTGTGATTAGATTTGCTTTCAGCAGCTTTAGGAGGTTGGTGTCTGACGTGGACTTCTTGGGGAGGGCAATGCTGAGCTGGTGGCAGCTTGGACAGAAGGAAAGCAAGCCTGTGCTATTAGGGGCTAATCCACTCTGCTGGATCCAGTGATTCAGCTGACAGCAAAATTAAACAGCTACACCCTGGCTGGTGAATTTTGTTGTCTGAGTATAATAAATAATATCCCTGTTTCAGGCATCTGTCTGTGAAAAGCCCCTGACAAGGACTCGTCTCAGGCATCTGATGGAAATTTATAATTACAGACCTGTGTTGTGTAGGGAAGTTCAACTGCGAATTAGCTGTAGATCGTTCAGAGTTTAATTATCCTGTTCACTGGTTTTCATAATCTTTCAGTGTCTGTGGCTTGAGAATTACTCTGCTCTCCCTTCCACAATCCATGCTGTATCAATTCCCAGGGAAATAGGGAAGAGTGGGTAAAGCTCTGGCCTGCTGGAGGGAGATGTTCTTGTTTGGCAAGCTTGTGTAATTTGAAGTGCAAGTCAACTCTGTGCCACAAGTGGGTGGATCACGCCCTACCTTGTTGAAAAGGTGAAGAAGCCAGGGGAATAGAAAAAAACTGTTGGAAGTTAATTTTAAGTTTGAAAAGGCAAAGTTTCTAATAAATTGATGCTATATCATCAGTCTTACTGGGCTTCCCTGTAGCTGAGAAAAGCAGCCAAATGTAGGAGGAATTACCTGCAGCAGTTGGACATGTGCTGTCTTCACAGTTTCTTGAGCGCTGCATTCGCTGGGGTTTGCTGCATTTACCAGAAACAGAGATTGCCAGAGGTGAGGATTTGTTTCAGAGGTTTTTTTGGAGAACCTGCACAAGAATTCCTGGCCACCAGCTCTCTGTGGTTCAGTGAGTTCTAGAGTCAGAGCTCCTGTCTTTGCATCTAACTGCACCTGGGGGGTTTCTGTGTTCATCCCTGACCCCACACCAACTCTCCATGAGTTGTTTCAGAAGCTGACCAAAGCTCTGTGTTGTTCATAGGCGCGCACAAAACTTGCTGTGAGTTCTCTGAGGTGACCAGTCTACGAAAATAGGATCTATTATAATGCTAAGGTTTTGTTCCGTGGTACAATTGGTCATCTCAAAGCCCTCTGAATGTTGTGGAATCGCGGAATGGTTTGGGTTGGAAGGAGCTTTAAAGATCATCTTGCTCCCAACCCCTCTGCCATGGGCAGGGACACCTTCCACAAGACCAGGTTGTTCAAAGCCCTGTCCAGCCTGCCCTTGAACACTTCCAGGGATGGGATGTGCAGAGCTTCTCTTGGCTAACTTGTTCCCTGTCTCACCACCCTATAGCAAAGAATTCTTTCCAATATCTCATGTAACTTGACGCTCTTCCAGTTGGCAGCCATTCCCTCTTGTCCTGTCACTGCTCTTGTGTAAAGTACAGAGGGTTTTTTTCATTTGGACCATGTCACACTGCCCCTATTAAATGTCATTTGCTATTTTACTGCCCGAGTTCCTAATCCTGTGTAAGTCCTCTGTGGTCCTTCAACTGGGCCCTTCTGAATGGTACCTGTGGTCCTGGCAGGAGTGGTAAAGTTTAACTTCTGTGTTCACCCCTCTTTGAAATCAGGGTGAAGAGTCTGTGAGCTCAGGTCCCTGCAGCTTTATTAATTTGTGTCCTTTCACTGTTGTGAGACAATTGCCATGTCTTAACCTCTGGCACCTTAGATTCTTTCAGGAGCTTTAACGAGTGACCTTATTAGGGTACTTTCAGGAAAACCAGATTTTCTGTGAGCTGAGAGGTCTGTTAGATTCTTCTTTTTTTTCTTTTTTTTTAATTTTTTTGTGAGTTTTGTTCATTTGTTTGTTCACTTGTTTTGTTTCTTTGGGGTTTTTCTGTTTGTTTGTTTTTTTGGTTTTTTTTTTTGGTTTGTTTTTTTTGTTATTGTTACTTGGTTTTACCCAATGGTTCTCTGAGCTATAGCATTCATTTTCATAGGCTGTTGTGAATGTTTTTGTTTATTTTTTATTTTTTTTTCTTTTTTTTGGGTTGAAAAGTTTTCTGATTGTGGAGTTTGAAAGATGAGCTCTGTTAGGTTTCAGATATGGGCCTGTCTCTCGCCTTTTTGCTCTCTACACATTTGCAAGTGATTCCTCACAGCCTGCAATGTATTTATTTATGGACCTGTGAGGTTTTTGTTGAACTTTGTTCTCCTTTTTTCTATTTGAGCACTTTGAGAATTTTTCTTTGTTTCAGTAAACTTCTCTTACTTTGCTATCTAATGATGCTGATCTGTATTTTGCTTTACTTAATTTTGACCGTTGGTCACATTCCCTTCCAGTACATCGCATTTTCTCTAATGCAGAAAGGTTTTTCCTCCACTCTTTCACTGCAAGCATTTCATTTTTGCATCTTGAGAGACTTGGGAGATGAGGCAGAGATCTTGTGCTTGTTCAGATTGGTTCATGGTTGTAATTCTGCTCTGGCTACACAGTCAGCAAGTTGTCAGAATAGCATGTTCTTCTAAGTAGTTAATTTTAAATTCATTATGTTTGTTTTTATAAACTGGTAACTCTACAAAAGGGTATTTTTGCTGCAGCTCCTGCCATTAATAGAAAGAAGCAGCTTAATGAGCACATATGTAGCTGCAATTCAGAATGAGTTTAAGAATGTTGCAAAGAGCTTTGTCTGACTGGAAAGTTCCTTTGAGAGGAGAACTGAGATATTTTCCAGATGGGATTGCAGCAGTTTTAACTCTGGCTTTGTCGGTTAGTAAAAGGGATTTGTGCTTTGTGACAATTACTGAATGAGGATTTGAAAATGTGTGTAGGTCTTGCAGCACAAAAGAGCTGCTGAGCTTCAATGTTTCTTACACAGAAACTTGTATTCGATGGGTTGAAACTTTGATTTTTTTTTTTTTTTTAAATTTTTTTTTGGATGAAACTTGATTTGAAGTGTGTTTCACTTCTGTGTTGCATCAAAAACTGGAAAATATTTTATGCTGCTTTGGGTAATGCCAGATAGAGTGGAAGGATGTGTTCACATTTTGTAGAAAAACATTTTGCATTGGGCATTAAGAAGAAGGGTTCAGATTGGATTCCCGAGGGCATCAGTCTTGCAGAAGTAAACTCATTCATATATGGAATCATTTACTAGATTTCTTTTAACAAAACTTCTGGGGGTCAACATCAAATGAAAAGGAATGTCACTAACAGGTTGAATTTAGAAACAGCAACAGTTTTACCTTAGCAAGTGCAGTTCCTTTGTCAGGGACTGTTGTTCTCTTGCTCATATTGAATGTGTTTCTTAATTTAATGACTATTTTTAGTCATTTTAGATTATTATTTTTAAAAGACAAGTAAATGTATTAAGAGAACAGTATGTGAAGGGGAATTGTCTCTACTCTGAGGATAGGCAGAGGGTGGCTGGGTAGTTAGAGCTTGTCTTTGGGATAGGCACAATACCTTGGATTTACTGAAAGGTGCTTGGTTCAGACCTGGTCTTAGTCTCAGACACTTTATAATATAAATACATATATTTAAACTTGGGAACCAACACTAACAGTGTGGGCAGCAGTGGCAGTTTTATATGTTCTGGCACATTGTCTGATACAATTTTCCAGATGAATCATTATGGTCATCTATTAAAGACCAACAGGCAGCCTGCTTTTATAAGCTGTGAACAGCAGATATAAACCTTATTTTTCCATTTTACTTCTTCAAGAGTGTGGGCACAAAGCACTGTATCTTGAGCACCAACCTGGATTTAGAAATGAAATGACAACAGAAATGGGAATGCTCAATTCAATTGACAATTCAATCTAATTGTGGGCATTTGAAGAGTGAAAGACTATAAAGAATCAGACTTATCAGGAGGTTGCAATAATTTAAGGAATAAAATCCAAGGCACATATCAGCTGATGTACTAAATGTACATGTACTTTGTGGGTCCTTTGGTTCTCTTTGTCCCATGAGAGAGTCAATGTCTAGTTCATTTTTATCACTACTGAAGACATTAGGACATGGGTTAACAGGGAAAAATATGAGAAAAGAAAGGTAAAGAAGGCAAACGTGGCATGGGATGGAAAGAAAAGCTGTAAACCAGCACAGCATTTTCAAGTGAGGTGCCAAAATAATTAGGAAAAAAAAAAAAAAGAGGGAATATACATTACACAGCAGAAACACTGAAAAAAAATGTAGCACAGTCAAAACTATGAATAGAAACAAGAATGTAAATTATACTATAGAAATAAGAAAAATATTACTCATCTTTTGAACTTTGCATATGTAATTTTCCCCCTGTGGTTGTCTAGACACAGATATATCCTTTTTCTTCGTTTTGTTTGAAAAATGTTCTTTCCACTTGAATAGGTCAGCTGATAGATAAGATATAATAACATAATGGCAAACAGATTTCAAATTGCTACACATTTCTGGAGAATATAATATAGAAATGGAAGAACTCTTACATATCTGTGATGTAGTGTTTGAGAGAGACATCTTGAGGTATTACTGCTGGTAACCAAATTCAGGAAAGCTGCTTGTGTCATCATGCCAAGGCTGAAAGGAGAGCTGAAAGAGCTCGTGTGTAAGAGACATCCTTGTGGAATTCTTCTTAGGATGCCAAAAAGTCTCGTGAAACTCAGCTGCATATAATTTACTGAAGAATTTATCATGTTTAGTTAAAAAACGTCAGTTGCATAAGTCAAGGCTCTTCAGAAAATCCATGTAAAACCTAGTTATAACCCTAAAAGTGCATCATATTTCATTGTGAAAGAGTGCCAAGTTTGATACTGAGACTGAAAAATTAAATCTACTGCTCAACACCCATCTTATTAAAATGAGCTGCTCTGCTGTCAGAGCAGGTGATCAGGGCTGGTTGTGTATGAACTCCTGCGAAGAAGCTGTTGGCAAGAAAGATGTTTAAAATATTTACCACCTGATTTCTTGTTAAATACATTAAAAGAAAGGGGGGAAAAAAAACCCACCACCACCATTTTTCAGTCATTAGACATTTTCTAACTTGGCTTCTGTCTGCAGAGAGTTTAGTGAAATCAGTTGTGTTCCTGCTCCACTCTCTGAGGCTCACTGTCTTCATGGCACAGTGGTCTGGCATGATTTTAGTGTTTTCTGTGGCAACAAGACTTTGGTTTGGATATCAGTGCAGAAACTCTAGAAAAATGTTTCAGCTTCCGTGGCTGTTTGGTTTTAATCCCAGCTTTGTCACGTTCAGAAGAATTACTTTCTTAGGAGTCCTGTGTACAGGCTACATTTCCCTACTTATGTATTAATTCAATTATTTTTTTCTTTCAAGACATGTTTATTAGACGGCAAATTGGTAAATTTATACTCACTCACTGTAAAACTTCCTTATCGAGGTCTTGAAACTCAAATTTATGTCATTGTAAAGGAACCCTTTCAAGGTCAGCAAGAGACTGCTTTCCAACTGTTCTGCATTACTTGTGAAATCAAATTATTTTGGCTTTATGTGCTGCTCATAACCCCCTTGCATTTCATTATTGTGGCCACGATGTGTAGGCCATTAAAACAATAAAATCCAGATTCATCAACAGAAAAAACAAAACTGTCCTAAAATTTCCTTATGCTTCCATAAAGTTGGACACTTGTCCAGGAAGTGCAGAGGGTTTTGGTTTGGTTTTTTTCCTGTGAAAATTTGTCTTTTGGGGGAGAATATACCCACAGAAATTTCAGAGCAAACCTTTTGAACTTGTGAACTGTTGTCTAGCTCAGAGAAAATTCTTGTAATTTGTGCTCAGCTTGATGGGACTTTGGGAATGAACTTGAAACAAGAGAACAGTGTTCACTTCAATTTTAATGGGTCTTATTTAGCAGCTTCTTTTTCCCCTTCCCCTTCCTCACCTTCTGTGTAGAAACTGCAAACTACTGATTAGGTAGCTGTGGATTTGCACAAGTAATCTTTCTTCAATAGCATTTATTTATTTATGTTTTCAGAATAGAGCAAGCCTGCCTGGATGAAAACATTTCTCACTCAGGAGGCGGCTCTTATGTCCGTGGCTCCTTGAATTTTAAAAATAAAATCTAAAAATAAAAATAAACATTTAAAGTTTTTTTTTTTTAATAAAATTTTGATTTACCAGTCTGAATCATGGAAGTTCAGAGGGCAATAACAAAGCAAATGATGAAAAGATAGATGACAGAAGAATAGAAGCTTAGGTAAAAATGTGAAATATGATTTAGTACTTGTTTCTTTAAAGGGCCCACTAGCTGGCAAATAAATAGTGAAATTCTTCTCAAGAAGATGGCTTGATATGGCAGACTGCAGAATTCATCTGAATTTTGCAGTGTGGACATATCCTGTAGCAAGGATTCTTTTTGTATGTTCTGGTGTAAGAAAATTAGCTACCATGGTATTATATGATTAAAAATCAAGTGAACACAGTTAGTGTTACGTGACTATAAATAAACTACTTTTTGTAGTGTGTCTCTGGAATATGGATTGGGATGTTTGGGTGTGTTTATGAAATCAGGTTCAGCTGTGCCACAGCACTGTTGTGCACCTTGACTTCTGGGTTTATGGCTGGAAGGAATTGCTGAAGTGGAAATACTTCCTCTCATTTTGTGCAAATTCAAAGGAAAAGGGCAAGGATTAATGTTAAAATAATTGCCTTAGTAAAGAGGATTTTTAAAGCATTGGAGTGCAGACTTCATAGACTTCAAAACTCTGTGTCTGAAGTTGCAGATCCTTGTAGTAAATATAAGCATTTTTGGATAGACAGGAAAAACCAATTTTTAAGTTACTTGTAGACATTAGTGAAGCTTAAGAATATTGTGCTGCTTCTCTACCAACCATTGTATTCACCAATATCCACCATCCTGGAAGCAGAGGATTTGATGATAGAGTTTATCCCAAATCTTTTGCTTATGCTCAGGTGTGGTACAGGAGGAGGACTCTGCTGCTCTTTTTTATAGCATCCTTTAAAATACAGCATTTATGAAGTAGCCTGCCTGGCTCTGCTTTCAGCTTGAATGATAAGCAGGAAAGCATTTTAAAAAACCAGAAGTGCCTGGGGCGCAGCTTTTTTCTTCTCACAAGAGGAAGAAAACTTTTGTGTATTCATTTGAAAAAAAATGAATGTATAATAAATATGGAAAGAAGACTGTGAGACAGAGAAAACCAAAACACGGAAGACTTCTCTTCCACTTGTCTGTGGGTGTATGAAAAGATGTTAATCTCCTGAGGGGAAAAGGTTTGAATATCTGCCTCACAGGATTTTTGCATGTGAATAACCTGACTTCTGATATCCAAATAAATTGTTTCATTAAGAAGCTAAGTGGTTTCTTTATGTATAAAGAGATTTTAAGTGGAGGTAAATAGCTCTGGAGCATAAATCACTTGCTAGATTGTTCTCAAGCAGTCACTTGTTAGACAGTTCTCAAGCTTTTTGTCTTGCCTCCCTCACCCTAAAAAAAATAAAATAAAATAATAAATAATTTTAAAACCTGCCCAGAAATCAGCAGGTAGGCTAATTCCTAAATCAATATGGACACTATTCAGCGGATCTGTTGTCTTTGTCTGATTTATGAATTGTGCTGCTGAGTGTTCAAACCATATGCTATCCTGAGAAAGGTTTTCAATCTATTGCAGTGGCATCATGTAATTACAGTGAAGCACATGATGATAGTGTTTAAGCCTCAGGATGCCCTTCAGGGAAATAGTGCAAATCATTCTCTGTGCATAAGCCCAGATTTAAAACAAAAAAAAAAAAAGGGGGGGGGGGGGAAATCAATGCTGCTTGGTGGCTGAGTTTTGCGTATTCCAATTAACAATTTTAGATTTGACTTAAAGTTCTGAAATTGTTTGGAAGTAGGCCATCTCCTGCTGAGATGAAGCATCAGGCCATTTTAAATTAGGCACTGAGCATGCTCCCTCAGGTCCCCACTGTTTGAGATTTTGCAGTGTGTGTCTGGGCTGCCTGTGAGAAGAGCTGTCACTCAAGTGGGGTGGAGGAGAGCACAGCATGCCCTTTTGTCATCCTTCTATCAGTGCACATATGATTCCTCTTGGAACTGGCAAGTGGAGATGTGAGACGAGCCTTGCTGCTTTTGGTGAGTTGATATTCATCTCTTTTCCTTTCTGATGCCTTTAGATATCTCAGATAAAACTCAGCTTCACACTTGGCTCTCTTCTCTGATAATGGTATCTGTTTGAAATGGCTCTGCCGTGCTTCACTTCAGTGAAATAATATGTGTGTTAATTTCTTTACTGGACAAGAATTGCATTTTTAACGGGAATGCTGGGCTGGGCAGAAAAATGGGCATAATTTTATTTTTTTCCCTCTGACTTCAAATTAGCTAACTATTCTAAATATAGCAACAGTTCTTCAACCATCCCTTGTCAGTCGTTTTTCATTATGTTCTTTTTTAAAACCTGGATTATTTTGTGCATCTCATATTTTAGAGGGAGCTTGAGTAGTCTTGCAGAAGAGAATTATTTAAGACAATGCTGAAAGATATTTACAGTACTTGGTTTCAAGACAAATTGCTAAACAGGGTAAGTTAGGTGTAGTCATGTTAGTTTTGCTGCTGTGCATGTATTTCCTTCTTTAACCAACTAAGGAATAGAAAAAGGTATCTCCTAGTTCTTTGTTAAAACTGAGATTTGGCACCTAGGTAAAATACAGTAGGAATTTCTGAACAAATTTATAGTCTTTGTAGTAGTTAAGGTGAATGCTTGATACGGCTTAGGATTTAATTAACTTCTAATTAACTGTGGGGAAGGCAGGATTTATGATTCAAAGTATTATCAGGGCTTAGTTCTTGCACTTGATTTAAAATCTTGTTTTCCTCCAAGAACATCTGCAAATTCTAACTTTTAGATTCTTTAATGCAAGGCATTTAACTGGTAGCAAAAAAATCAGTTAATATATTTTTGAAACCTCTAAACTGGGGTTGTAAAAAGCAGGGAGTGAATTGATAAACTGACACCACCCACTTCCATTCCCCCCAAAAAAAAAGTTGTTTCCTGGTTTCGGTAACCTGTGGGTGAATGAGGATGATTTAATATCATGACTGAGCTTCATGTGTGTTTTAAGGTTTTGGTGTGACCCAGTTCATCCCTGGAATGAGACTGGAGCTCTTGGTACTGATGCAGTCACCAATATTTTGGGGTTGGGAGGGGAGCTTGTTTTTACAAGTGGATAGCCTTTATCCTGTTGTGATTGTGGACATATACTTTTGGATAAAAGATTTGAATTACAATGGGGAAAGCTGCTTGTCAGTGAATTTGCTGAGTCTGACAAAGAGGCTCTTGCCAGAGACAGCCCCTGTTATGATTCCAGCTGACCTGATTTATAGGAGTAGAATCAATAAAGCCCTTAAGCTCCATCATCACTCTGACATTCCTGCTTGGAAGAGGGAGGGGATGGAGGATGATCTGTGGATCTTGAGCACTTGAACATGAGTTTGCTTGACCCCCTAATGCGGGGTTTCCAGGGAAAATGATCTAAATGGGTGCAGGAGTTAAGATTTTTGTGAAAGCCTGAGGATAATGCATTTAATTGAGGCCTTCTGGTGGCAAAGGGCTGTCATAACCCATCAGAAAAGCTGTGCTTGGGCTGCCAGAACAGGATTCTGGATTGCTGCTGTGACAAATGATGAAAGAGAGGCAGCCAGGGGAACTGCAGACCTGCGCTGAGCAGAATAAATCACTGTACTGCTGTTGGAGTCCTGGGTGCTGAGAATTCCAGACTTTCTGTGCTGACAGACTCTGACTCCCAAGATAGACCTGAGGCCATGGAAAAAGCTTCCAAAATTAATTGGTAACACTAAGATGATGTCGTTTGATTAGAAGTGTGTAATACCACAAAGTAAAAATCTTAAAGAGTTTGGCATTGTAGAATATAGTCATATATATAATATAAGTTAAAAGTTTTAAAGCAGAAGCTAGTCCTTCTTCTTCACCTTCTTCTCCATAAGTTTAAGTAGTATTTTATAATTAAACAAAAAAGTCTGCATTGCCGACTTCGAGTGATTAGTTATTAAGTTAAAAACAAAAAATAATTTTAAGTGTCATATCTTAATTAGATAGTTTAGCCTTAAAAGACCTTATTTTGTAACTTGTTAGTAGAATACTACAAAGCTCACTGCTTGTGAGACTATAGCATGTATTAAAAAAATAAACATTTAAGTCTAAACACAAAATATCATCTCAAAAACTTTCAATCCCAACCTCAACAACAACAAAAAAAACCCCAAGAACCAACATTAACTTGTTACACTAACTTGTTACCCTCAAAGCATTATTAGTTATTTCTAAGATTAGTTATTATTATTTCTAATTATTAGTTATTTCTAATCCGAGTTTTCACTCATAGCTGGAACTTGTTGTTTGATCGTGGCGGTGCCTTGAGCTGTGTCACAGAGATCTGAAAAATAATAGGAAGCTACACAGATTTACCACAGGGCAGTTTCTGGACAATCCTAGAGAACTTCAAACCTCTCAGGAAGTTGTACTTCACAGGTTTTGTGGAGGAACAGTTTTAGTCTAAAGGAAAGCAGAAATTTGCAAGTGTTAAACATCACAAGCTATTTTTATAACCTCGATCATGTCTGCTTTACTCTTCAGGATAATATTTATTCTTCCCTTTGAAGTAAGTGCTGACTCTGGTTAGTTTTCCAAAAAGCTAAATTCTTACATTATTGTTACAAAGGTTAACTGAGTTCTGTAGGTAAGACACTGTCTCCTCTGCAGAGCTTCTCCAATTTTATTTAATATTCAAGTCCACTTTGGGTCATGGGAAGAACAAAAATATCTGCCTCGTCTTTATGGTCTTAATGGTGGCTGTGCATAGAGAGGTTATTTTGAGAACTCAGAAAACATGACAACAATATATTGCCTTTTGTTTTGCTGCAGTTTTAGTCTGTGCTAGTTTTGTTGGTTTCTTTATATTTCTACATGTGTGTGTGCATAATATATATATATATATATATACACAGAGAACATGCAGAGAGGGAGGTGAATCTATGTAAGAGCTGCTGGAGGAAAAAGATTATTCAAAATGCATTTAAATTGCACTGAATTGAGGACTGAAATTGAATAAAATGATGCTTTTCCATGCTAAGGAATGTTATTATTCAGTCATTTTAGGCATGTCAGCCGTCATCAGGATTTTCTTGTGTTTTATTGTGGCTCAATATATTGTAATTGGCAATAAAATAGCAGAGAGCAAGGTTTAAGTTCCCAGGATTGTGCTGTGTAGATGTTCTGATTTTTAGAAGCTGAAGGTGTCTGGAAGGAGCTTGAGGAACTCACTCATGTGACTGAAAATGTATGCCATGTAATTCAACCTGTTGAGTTATTTTTTGAAGAGGATGAAAAATAATTTATTTTTTTTTTACACATGAATAAAAAATCACTGACTTCTGTGGCACTTTTTCACCAGGAGAGCAGTGAGAATGTGGTGGTGGCTTTAGTCCTTTTGAGGGAGCACCACTGCTGAAATAATGTTTAAATAAACTTTATGCTTGAACTTTCATAAATATAATTGTTTTTACAGGGGGGGAAAAAATCAGTTAAGGATGTGGGGTGAAGGGGGACCTTTGTGTATGTATCACTTTAGCTGCCTGCCAACTGTTTTTTTGAATTATTAAAGTCTTTTGGACAGGGAAGGCTCAGCCTTTTTCCATTCACACTGTGCTCTAAATAAGAGATTTTACTACTGCTGACAATTGCACATGCTCATTTGGTGTGCCAGATGGAGAGGATGGAGAGCCTGTGACAATTTTAGGCTGAAGGTTGTGTCTAAAAACCTTGTCAGCATTCTGCATCAGATCTTGACCTATTTTAGACAGTTTGCTACAATCTGATACTGCCATTTATTAGGGTTTTTTTTATGAAGTGGAGGAAGGAGTGGAGCTATGTTTCACAAGCATGAGCTAAATTTATTTTTCCAAGTGAAAAAGAAAATGTACACCAGTACTCATTTAAAATAATTGGCTCTCATGTCAGCCATGTATAATTGAGTCTGAGATTTTATGGAAAAGTAAAGAAGGTATTATTAGTCCTTTCTATGTGTGTCTGGCATAAGCTGAGGAATGGGTTTGTTAAAGTGAAAACTGAAAATATTTGGGATTGTGTTATTTTTTAAAAACTTTGGCTTTTTTTTTGTACCAAGAGAGTGGAAATAATGAGTTGGCTAAGTCCTTGCTGAATGAGCTAAAAATTGTCTACTTTTTCAGTACACTGAGGTTTAAAATGGGTATTAAATACAGTTCTGTGAGTTCTGGCAGATTTTTACCATGAATACACTAGATCATTGCAATTCAGTAGTGAATAGGTATTTATTGGGAATATCTGTCAATGAAAATTTAGCAAATGATTTTGTACAAAGGAGTTGTTTGGAACTTTCAATTTCCTAAAAGATGACCAGGAGTAAGCAAAACATTTCTTTTTGTGGATTAGAATTTCCATCCCCCCCACAAACATAGGGAAGAGAAAAGGGGAAGAACAAAAAGAAAAAAAAAACAGAGGAATGTTTCTCAAAATGATACATAAGCTTGAATTTTTCCAGTATGTTTTCAGTAAAACATCACTTTCCTTATGTTTATGCATGTTTCTATATTTTAAAATGCTTTCAGGATATTCAGTGCTGTGGTGAGGAGACAACAGTTTAGTATTTAAACATGTCAATGGCTGTAAGAAAACTGGAATTGCTTTGTGCTTTCCTTAAGCTAATCTGAATTTAATGGCAGCATGTGCCATAAAGTGACTTCATTTTTTCCAAGCCAGTCAAAACTTGATGCTCTTTCAAAGTATGACCCACTGGGGAGAAAAGAAAGGAAATGTTAATTATGACGTACTTCAGGCCGCTTGAAGGGACTTGTGCAATTAATATCTTGCCCAAAAAATCAAATCAATTCATATCTTGCCTCAAATATCAAAAGGTTTCCATGTTTTATACTTCCCTGTTTATATGGAAATTATTAACTTAATCAGCATTTCAGTATTTTCAGTCTTTAAGTTCATTCCAAATTTGGCTATCTTTATATTTCAGATGGTCCCTTTGCCTCTTTTGCCACAATATATATAATAATGTGTACAGGGATTTTTTTTCCAGGCAATTATATAGGTATCATAACATAACCATCTTGGTAGAAAATCTGACATTTCCATGAACATTAGCATATGGGCAACTGAATAAAAACCTTTTAATCAGTGAAAACATTGTGTTTGGTGACAACACTGAGCAACATCTTTAGTGGAAGGACCTGCACAGTTTTCCTGGAACAGGATTTGCTATGTGGAATCTTGAGGTCCCTTTAAGTGTGACCCATGATGAAGATAAAAACAAAACCAGCAAAATGGATTTATTACATTATTTTAAACGGACAGTTCTTTTTGACAGGATGGGTTCAGCATATGATGGGGGTTTTGGAGGGGAAAAAATGCATGGAGAAACAAAAAATGCAAAAAGATTTTCAGAGCTGTCATTAAAATGTGGGATATCAATACAAGTCTTAACAATTTTACTCAATAGAAATTTGTCTGATATGAGACATTGTATCTTGCCGGGGAAACCTATGTTAAACTTTTTATTTCGTTTTTTTTTTACTGTTCTGAGAAATAGGATGATTTTTTTTTTCCTCCTGGAGAAAATAGCCCAAGCCATCAAGGTTGTCATAGCAGAGAACGAAAGGCATGACTTAAACAACACCAGTTTTGGTAATACCATCTGTTTCAGCCCACTCTGCCCAGTGCATTTGTTCTCTCTATGATCAAAGACAAGACAGATATCCTTAGTAGCCCTCAAACTGAGGCTGTCAAAATAAGTTCTTTAATGCTGCCTCTTAGGGTGTCTCCAAGTACAGTGTGGTTCTGGCCATGATGTGCTTCCTGCAGGAGCAGCTGAATTGGATTTCCAGCTGTCTAAATGATCAGAAATAGGTTGAGAATGTTCCTCACAACCTTCCATTGCAGCATTAGTATCTCGCTGTTTTATTTAGCTGTTTTATTTAGCTGTTTTATTTAGCTGTTGCATTTAGCTGTTGCATTTAGCTGTTGCATTTAGCTGTTGCATTTAGCTGTTGCATTTAGCTGTTGCATTTAGCTGTTGCATTTAGCTGTTGCATTTAGCTGTTGCATTTAGCTGTTGCATTTAGCTGTTGCATTTAGCTGTTGCATTTAGCTGTTGCATTTAGCTGTTGCATTTAGCTGTTGCATTTAGCTGTTTTAATGGTGGGGAGTATTTTATATCGTGACAGTACAAATTTGGAATGGAAACAGAGGTTTACGTAACATTTAGCTGTTGTATTTAGCTGCTGCTTTAGTTGTATTTAGCTGTTTAGTTTATCTATCTGTTTTAATGGTGGGGAGTATTTTATATCATGACAGTACAAATTGGGAATGGAAACAGAGGTTTACTTAACCAGGATCACAGAGGAAGCCTGGTGAAGCCAAAGGGCACATTAGCAATTAGCTTGATGATGACTGTCAGTCAAATACCTCAGGCACTGAAGTGCATGTCAGTGCAAAGCTGCACCTGGCCCCATATTTTGGAAGAAAATCCAAATAGCCCCAGAGAAACTTCTTGCTCGTGAAGCTGGATTGATTTCAATATCTCAGCTACAATCTTTGTGTTACTCCATTCAGAAATTCTGTTCTGGTATCTTACCATGGCCCTGCCCTGTAAAACAGGAAGTTTAAGGTCCTAAATTCATCAGCTCAGGGCCCTGAGCACTGAGATGTTCTTGTCTCATTGTGTCCTGTAATGGTTCACATTCACAGGACAGATTCAGATTGATAATTTCATCTATTGGATGCACTTTTTTATTTCATTACCTTGTCTGTGTTGAAACCAAGCAAGAACCGTTTCAATTTTGTTAAGACGGGACTATTAAATGTGTTAATCAGTGTGGGACTTCAACAGAATTAGATTTATTTAATTTCTTCATTTTATGTTGTAGTGACATGTCTAGTAGAGTGGTAACGTGTCATTTTCTGGCAACTGTGATACTGAGAGTCTCTTACTGCATTCCCCTTCTCCATTTTCACACAAAAAATTACGAAAGCTTCTGCTGCACCTATGGAAAGCTGGAACAAAGTCAGAGAACTAAGTGGAAAAGTAATAGCACAGCAGCCAGGAGAAGAGCAGCTCAGAAATGTCAGCATCATGTGGGTGCAAGGGGTGTGTCCATACCTGTATGTGTAAATTTAGCCACTGCTTTACACTAACCACTACCATGTTGTAATTTCTCTACACTTCTAGACTCTAACATTTCTAGACTTTGTGATCCAGAAAGCTCTTTAGCTTCCCAGGCTCAATTTTTTGTCTCTTGTTACCTCCATAGTTTTATATAAAAAATTAAATGAAAATGGCACAGCTGTTCCCTTGAAAAGTATTAGAAGAAAAATACTTTCAGTAGTTTTAAAATGTTTTCCAGCTGGTTCCCTGCAAAGCTCTGGTATCCCTGTGGCATTGAGGAAAAGTTTACAATTTGAACACTGAACACTGGACCCTTTTTCACTGAAAAGCATTTCAGTGTCTGCAAATAGTCTACACTTTCTTGACTTTTAACTTGGGGGACCTCATGCACACACCAGTAGCGTTCTTACTGATAAAAATGGAGACACTGTGACTGATGGCTACACTTCCACTTCTCTGCAGCTTTCTCCTATTGAATGAAAATAGGAGAAACCTTTTTAATTGAAGAATTACAGTAATAAAGAGTAATAATTAGTAAGACCCTGCTGCTCTTTATCTAGAAAAGAAATTAGTTGAAGACAGTAGATTCCTTTGCTGATTCTGTTGACATCACAGTCCTTGCTCTAGAGGCAGAGATTAGAATTTACAGGTTTAAAGTTACTGAAAAGTAACTTTGGCATGTCAGATCTATGTTAGAAACAACTACCCCAATATGTAGAATAGAGAAGCTTATAACTTCTAACCAGATGTTTTTTCAGACTGTTTCAAGTCCTTTATGACACTGGAGATGGTTATCAGTAATTCTGTTTCTCTCCAAACATTGAATTAATGTTTTCTGACAGGCAATATCCAATAGATTTGGATCATCAGAATTCATTCTGCAAAGAGCTGACCTGTTTGCAGTGTGAATCTTGTTATAATTATTGGGGGAAATGTGTCTTAAGCTCAAGCAGTGAATATTTGATAGTCTGATTATTTTTGAGATATCAAAATGACTGACCTAACCTGACGGGAACGTACGTACAGAAACCATGCCAGTGAAGCTAAGCAACTGCTGTGCACTGGCATGAACATTTGCAAAATCATTAATAGACAGTGGAGAAAAATCCTTAGAAAGCTGCTTGCCATACTGTCATCTGAATCCTCAAGGAAAGTCTGCAAAATACATTTGAAAGACAAACACGGAAATGAAATTCAGAAAGCTGTTAGGTCTTAAAACACACTGACTCAGTGGTTTTAAAGCACATAATTCTCTTGACCACTTCAGCCAATCCCACCAATTTAGCACCTTCCTTTTTAGGGAGAGAAAAAAAGGAAGAATAATACAGAATGAAAGAAACAAGTCTTGCTCCCCTTTACTGGACTCTAAAATTCCTTGTCTTCTCGTTGGTGTGATGAACACACGTAATTTCAGCTCAGCAAGGTGAGTTTCACCTTTCCTGACTCAAAGAGGAGTGCTGCCTTTAAGTTTGAGCTCTTTGCTGGTCACCCATTTCCAGCATTGTCTATGGGTGTAATGAAAGATCCTTGTGCAAACCTTGCCTTGGTGGCTTCAGAGCAGCTTGTGGTAATGTTAATATCAACATGTTTTGGGTTGAAAAGACAGGTGTGCTGAGGAAGGCAGGAGCCTTCCTTGAAATGGAAAATGTAAACCCCCTCCCTCTGTATTATTATAATTCTGAAATTAAAAGGCTCTCATGCAAAGATACGGGAATAGGAATAACAGTTTTTACTAGATAAACTAAAAATACAAATGCAATAGTACAAACAAACAAACAGAAAAAAAAAACCACTGCCAGAGTGAGAGCAGGCCCTGGCAGGCTGTGGGTCAGGGTGGTGGCAGCAGTGCCATTCCATGGGGGCTCAGCCCTCCTGCAGTGCCAGCTGTGCTTCTGCTGGAGCAGGATCCTGGACAAGGCTGGAGTTTTCCTCTGAAGCTCCAGGGCTGCTGGAGATGGGCCTGGGCTCCCTCTGGGAATGCAGTGGGGCAGAAAGCTGCTCCTCTGGGAATGCAGTGGGGCAGAAAGCTGCTCCTCTGGGAATGCAGTGGGGCAGAAAGCTGCTCCTGTGGGAATGCAGTGGGGCAGAAAGCTGCTCCTCTGGGAATGCAGTGGGGCAGAAAGCTGCTCCTCTGGGAATGCAGTGGGGCAGAAAGCTGCTCCTCTGGGAGTGCAGTGGGCAAAGGCTGCTGTGGTGTTCCCAGAATCTCAGATTGTATCCAGGTAGGAATGCTTGGCTCCTCCCCTGGGCAGAGCATCTCCCATGGGATGATGGAATTTTCTCAGCCATGCAGGGGCTGAGAATTTTCTGGCCATGAACAGAAGAGATCTCCTGGAAGGAGGATTGGCTGTGGAAGGGCTAAAGAAAACTGCCCCATGAACAGAGGATAACTGCCCCATGTCTCTCAGACAGGAGCAGAATACACACCCCCAGCCACGTATTTCAACCTAAGACACAAGATTTGGCATCATTCCTCCATGTGGGTAGCTTTGACTTGGTGTAAATATTGCACATTTAAATATATTTAAAAGCAGCACAGCCTACAGGTGATTTTCGTTACCTATATTGGAAAACTTTTGGGCTGCATAAAACCTCAGGTAAATTTTAGAATTAAGTTTTAGGGTAACCTTATGAAGTTGTATTTGTGGGCGATGGGTTCAGTTTGGCCCAGTGAGATTCAGTAACTGATTTTCTTACATGCAGTGTTTAAAGTCTTGTGTTAATGTTTTGGACCTTCAAATGTGGGTTCAGTGGCTCACCTCATTCAGTGCATGAAATAAAAAAAAAATCCCTGGGGTTATTTTCTTATAATTCCTTACTGAAGATAAGGAATCACAGGTACCACTAATACAAGCCAAAAATATTTCAAATAAGGCCATTTTGCAGTCAGTCTTTGAATAGAGAAAATGTAAGATATATATATATATATCCTCAAATTACACTGTCAGAATTATTTTTTACGTAGTCCTTTGGTTCATCTTTCAGGAAATAGTATTCTTCTTATGCTTGATTTTAAAAACTTTTTGAAGCTTAAGAGAAAGAAAACATTAGAAGGGTAGTAAGAGTAGGCAAGTGATGTCTGCGCGGCAGCAGCTTCCTGTGACTTTTTTTAAACAGAACATTGCTGCTAATACTTGTATCAAAAATATTTTCATTTTTAAATTATTTTTTCCTGTACCACAACCCAAGAAAATTCCTGTCAACTTTATGATTATAGGTTAATTTTAAATGTTTCTATTAGCAAGTACTTTATCAATTCCAAAAACTTTTTTTTTTGCGCAAAGCAAGATAAACGTTGATTTACACCGTTGCTTATTTTTTGTAGAATAAAAACCCTTTGCATACTGGAAATTTTGTGTTTGAAGAACCTCTGAGAACAGTGCTGTTAGGAGTGTGTGATGCTGCTTCAGTGGCCTCCTTGTGGATTGTATTTGGGTTTTTGCCACTGGGGGGAGCAGAAGACTGTCACAGGCTTCAGGGAGTGGAATAAGTGTCTGACTTCCATCTCGGAACATGCAAGCCTTAGTGATGAGTTGTGGGAGACTGTGGGTCCTTCGTGTCTGGCACATGCTTGAAAATCTCTTTTCCAGTGAATAAAATCGCTAAATAATCGTGTTTTGTGATGGCTCTTTCCTGAAGAGTTGCATTCTGTGGATTAAACATGAAGTGCATTTTTTAGAAAAGCCGGGGAAGGAGCTAAGGGGGCTTAGAAAAAGGAGGGAGATACACAGGTAGATAGTGACAGGGTGAGTGCAGTGGTTTTAAATTTTAAAAGGCAGGTTTATTTGGACATTATAAGAAATTCTTGCCTGTGAGGCACTGGCACAGGTTGCCCAGAGAAGCTGTGAATGCTTCACCCCTGAAAGCTGACAGGTTGGACAGGGCTTGGAGCACCCTGGGATCATGGAAGGTGTTCCTGCCCATGGCAGGGGCTGGAACCAGAGGATCTTTAAATTTAAAGTCCCTTCCCATCCAGACCTTTCTGTGATTGAGTGAGGAGTAGGTTCTGATGGTGTTGACTTCAGCAGTGAGCTAAAATTCCCTGAAACATTTTGTTTCAGCTGTTGCCTAATGGCAACTCTAGCAGCACGAGAAAAAGATGCTGTAGCTGAGAAATGTGTATATGTTTGTAAAACTAATGCATTCTTTAACCAGACATTTGCTTTACTCTTGATCTTCCCGCAGTAAATCTAAAAATGCTGTTCCCTTCCTCTGAAAGCATTGGGAAGGAGGAAACACTCACTTTGTTTCTTTTCATTTTCAATGCATGGAATCAGAGGCTATATGTATATAAACTATAAACATGTTTTTCTAGAAAGACTACAACTCTAAATGCTGCCTATTATTCCCAAGCTCATTTAAGGTTCTGTGTCAGTGTCTTTTTGTGTCATGTAATGGGGAGAAAGTGCCCCGTGGGCTGTTGAGGCCTTGCCTTGCCTGCTGAGGTTGCTGGACTGGTAATGTTCATGCTGCATGCAGTTTCCATTACCTGTCTTCAACTTCTTTGATGTTTAGGACAGAACAAGGCATTCCAGTTGCAAGCCAAGGTTGGGATTTCCCTTTAGGAAAACTTGTTTTGTCTGTACTGTCAACAGCAAGCAGTCAGAATTCCTGCTTTCAAATTCATTATCATTTTTGCTCATGGTGTATAGAACTTAAACAAAACAGGGCAAGCTTAAAGAAATGTTTGGGTAGCACTTCAGTACTCTCAGTCATAGATTGTGGATACAGCAGAAATATCAGATGGCAGTTCCCAGTAGATCCTGGAGCATTCCAGCAACCTGGACCAGTGATATGTTTGTTTCCTGTGGGGGTCATTTGTTGTTCCACCTCTTCTTTTTTTTTTTTTTTTTGTTTTTTGTTTTTTTTTTTTTTTTGTTTTGTTTTTTGTTTTTTTTTGTTTTTCTTTGGTTTTTTTTTGTTTTTTTGTTTTGACAGATACAAGCTGCCTTAAGACCCTTACCCCTCCTAGGTTGCTTTTTGTTGTGTTTTTTGTTGTTGTTTTTTTTTTTTTTAATACGACATTCACTTTAAAATTATTTTTGACTGATGCTTGAAACAGCCATGGATTCTTATTCTGGGAGCATAAACAGCTGAGGGTGCTGAGTGAGCTGACAGATGTCACCATGAGAGTGATTTTTATCAACATGGATAACCCTGATGACTGCGAATAGACAAGCATTACTGTGTTCAAGAAAGAAAGGCAAGAAAGGGAATCCAGGGAACTAAACACTGGTCAGCTTCACCTCTTTCCCTGAGAATATTAAAGAGCAAGTTCTCATTTAAACTGTTCCTAGGCGTGTGAAAGACTGGAAGGTAATTGGAAACAGGCAGCATGGATATAGCAAGGAAAAATCTTGCCTGACCAAGCTGGCTACCTCCTACAGTGACTGCCTCTGCAGCTGAGGGGGAAAGAGTGGAAACCACGTGCATTCAGCAAGGCTTTTGATGTATCTGCATGTGGTACCTTTGTGTCTGAAGTGTGGGGTGTGGATTGGATGAATGGTGAAGAATTGACTGCACCATAAGCAATCAGTAATTTGAAGTTTCAAATCAGTGGCTGTTTACAGGGAGTCCTTCCTGGAGTTGCTGCTGGGGTGGAACTATTTTGTCACTGATCAGCAAGCCAGTTCCTCGCACAGCAATGAGGCTCATGCAGAAGTGTCAGATGGGCAAGACTCTTGGTGGTCATCAAGTTCAACCTCATGCTCAGAGGTAAATCCAATGCCAGATCAGACTGCAAAGGCCCTTGTCCAGTTGAGTTTCAAAAATCTTCAAGAAGGACTTGGAATCATTCTCTGCTCAATGGGCTTGGGTTTTTTACTACTATTATTATTTTAATCTGTTAGAATGTGATTTATTGCAGTTTATGACCATTGCTCTTTTTACAGTTCTGAAGAGTCTGTTTCATTTATAAATTCCATGTAGTTAATGAAAGGCTGCAGTTAAGTCCCTGCTGTTGTCATCTCTTCAGGCTAAACACATCAATCCCTTCAGCCTCTTCTGGTGCATCATATCTCCTGGCCCTGTAGCCTGAATTCTGTCAATTCTGTCAATTCCTGGAGTTGCTGCTGGGGTGGAACTATTTTTTTTTTCACTGATCAGCAAGTCAAGCAGAGCACAGCATCAGCAAGTTCCTGCATAACAGCACCCTTGGGAGGAAGGCTCAGGGTGGTCACCCACAGAGACCTCAGCAAAAGCTGGAGGTGTGAGCAGAGTGGAGGAGGCTGGAGGTGAGCAAAGGCCAGTGTGCAGGTGGAGGAGCAGCACCCCAAAAATGGCCTGC
This sequence comes from Vidua chalybeata, assembly GCF_026979565.1. NCBI lineage: Eukaryota > Metazoa > Chordata > Aves > Passeriformes > Viduidae > Vidua > Vidua chalybeata. The sequence continues at coordinate 2,134,906 of NC_071534.1, forward strand.
GGGTACTGGTGGGAGACAAGCAGGATGATGTGCTGTAATGGGGATGAAGGCTAACTGTCCTGGGGAGAATGGTGATTATTGCCATCTCTTCTGGAATAATCTGTCTGGTTTTGGTCACATAAGTGAGAGAGAGAAAAGAGATGAACATGAGTGAGTCCAGCACTAGCAGGCTACAGGGCCAGGAGGTTGAATGTGCTAGAAGGGGATTCATCTGTTTAGCCTAAAGAGATGACAAAAGCCTTTGGCACATGGACTTTATAAATTGTCTTGGTTTGAAAAGACAGGTGTCTGCTAAGAAAGGCAGGAGCCTCCCTTGAAATAGAAAATGTAAACCCCCTCCCTCTGAATTATTACAATTTTGAAATTAAGGGGCTCTCGGGCAAAGATGTAGGAATAGAAGTACTGGTTCTTAACTATGAAAATTAAAAATACAAATGCAATAATACAAGAAAAACCAAACCACTGCCAGAGTCAGAGCAGGCCCTGGCAGGCTGTGGGTCACGGTGGTGGCAGCAGTGCCATTCCATGGGGGCTCAGCCCTCCTGCAGTGCCAGCTGTGCTTCTGCTGGAGCAGGATCCTGGACAAGGCTGGAGTTTTCCTCTGGAGCTCCAGGGCTGCTGGAGATGGGCCTGGGCTCCCTCTGGGAATGCAGTGGGGCAGAAAGCTGCTCCCTCTGGGAATGCAGTGGGGCAGAAAGCTGCTCCTCTGGGAATGCAGTGGGGCAGAAAGCTGCTCCTCTGGGAATGCAGTGGGGCAGAAAGCTGCTCCTCTGGGAATGCAGTGGGGCAGAGGCTGCTGTGGTGTCCCAAAATCTCAGATTGTATCCAGGTAGGAATGCTTGGCTCCTCCCCTGGGCAGAGCATCTCCCCATGGGATGCTGGAATTTTCTCAGCCATGCAGGGACACTCAGTGGCCATGAACAGCAGAGATCTCCTGGAGGGAGGATTGGTTGTAGAGATAAAGAAAACTGCCCAATGAGCAGAAGAGAACTGCCCCACATCTAGCAGATGGGAAAATAGAATACACACCCCCAGCCACATCTTTCTACCTAAGGCATAAATGAGACAGACTCTCTCCAGGACTGTAAAAAGAGCAATGGTCATAAACTGCAATAAAGCACATTCTAACAGATTAAAATAATAATAATAATAAAAAACCCAAGCCTCTTGAGCAGAGAATGATTCCAGGTCCTTCTTGAAGGTTTTTGAAACTCAACTGGACAAGGGCCTTTTCAATCTGATCTGGCATTGTATTTACCTCTGAGCATGAGGTTGAACTTGATGACCACCAAGAGTCTTGTTCATCTGACACTTCTGCATGAGCCTCACTCCTGTGTGACATCTTTTTGACCTAAGATTTTTGTATATTATAGCATTTACACTGACTGTCCATAAGGCAGCCTGTTGAACTAACAAAAGCATGTTCCCTAAATCAAATATCTAAAGACCTTCGTAAAATAACTTGGTAAAGATCTTAGTATGTTAGACATGAACATAAACCCCTCAATTCTGTGGAGAATAAAGGTAATATTGCCATGTGGTTGACTGTACATATGTGCCCAGAGCAATTTTATTTTCCCCTGCTCCTTGGGCTCAATTATGTTGTTTTGTCTTTGTATTGGTTTGGCTAAAAAAAAAACCCACAAAATTCTTCTCAAAACCAGCAAATTATGTTAAGTGGAACAGTCCATAACTCCCTAGTTCAACAGTGACAAAGTGTGTCCTGTTGTCCTACTCTGATTTAGACTGTTAGGATTAGTCTTAGCTGTCTTATATTTTTAGGAGGTTAAGCTCTTTGTTGAAAACAATGGTGCTTCAGCACTGACTGCAATCTCAGTTTGAAGGCCTTCAGAAATAACTGGTTTTTAAATGAAATTGAAAACTGGAAAAAAACCAGAAGGTCTGTGTAATTAAATATTAAAATTTTCACTTTCAAAATCAACCCTTACATTCTGGTAAGCTTCTGGGTCTCAAAACTAGTAGATCTTTGTCTTCCAATGTCATGTGCTAATGCTTCATCAAGTCTTAACACTGAACTCAGGCCTGGAAGGTATTAATGAAATTTAGATTCTTCTGGAAATAGCACAGCTCCTACAATGAGAGGCTTTAATGCCACAGAACTAACAGGAGATTGATTACTTCTATAAAACTTATCATATTCTAACAAAAAAGAAGATTGCTAACTTCATTTCAAGCAGTGGATCAGTATTGTAAATTAATTGTGCCAAGCAAGAGAAGGAGGCACAGTCACTAATATTGACCACTTAGCACATGACTGATGGTAGAACTCTGCAGCAAGCACATTTCCCTCTCTCTCAAGATTTTTCATAGAGGTACACATAGGAAAAGAAAGAGAAAACAATGTCTATTTCTGCTCCTTGTTTTTCCCATGTGGAATGTGTTTGGAGAATTGTTTACCTGGGGTAATTACTTGATTGGATTCTGGTGAGGCTTGTTTGAGCCTGATGGCCAATCCAATCCACCTGTGTCTAAACTCTCAAGAACAGGATCACAAGTTGTGAGTTAGTTAGATATGGTAGTTAGAAAAGTAGTTATGTAGTTTTAGTATCTTCCTTTATACAGTATATTAATGTATTATATAACATAATTATAATAAAGAAATCATTCAACCTTCTAAACTGATGTTAGACATCATCATTTCTTCCCACTAAGTTCACCTACATTTTACAATAGAACTCTTACATTTCCTGACTCGTTTCTGCATTGTTAATATTTGGCTCAAGTCTCACATTCCATACTTTTTTGGGGGGAAAAAACCCCAGCATTTCACAGGTTTTGCGCTCCAGATTTTGTGCTATTCTAAGCGCGACAGGTGAAATTGGTTCAAAATAGGTCACCTGCCTTTGGGGTTTAGCACTTGTGGGATTTTGGAGGCAGCCTCTTTCTGACACACAAGGGTTTGATGATCTCACCCATGAGCTCGGAGCAGGCTTCTGGCAGGAGTGTCCTGGGCACTGCTTGAGCACTTGGCTGCTTCTCTTTAACCACTTCCTTCCTGGCCCCCACGGCGCCTTGTTCCCTGCGTTTATTTGTAGTTCATTCTGCCCCCCAGCTTCTGCTTTTGATGCTGCTCGCACTGAAAATTGAGGGATAACTCGGGTTTCAATCCCCATTTTGAGCCTTTTCTGACTGCCTGCCACTTTTGGGGCGTTTTCCCAGTCCTATCAGAGCAGTGTTTTCTGTTGTTCTAACTAGAGTTGCCATTTCTTTGCTTTGAAGGCTTCTGTGTTCCCTCTAGTTGGTTACTTCATGCATTCCTTAGAATTTCTCATCTTGCACGTGTGGGATCACTTTTTAACAAGTAACCATTTATCTTATCTTGTGAATTTGCTTTTTTTTTTTTTTTTTTTCTGTGAGACTTGTCTCTTTACAGCTCACATATTTTCACTAACAAATGTCCAAAATCCAGGCCTTCTGTGTGCAGAAAGGCTTGCACTGCCCCCAGTGTGGTTGACTGAAGGTGGTGCTTGTCCACACAGTGCCCCCGTTGATTGCTAACCAGCTCTAATTTAGGTTGCTCTTGGCTCAGGACTGCTGGAAATCTGTGGGCTGTCATATTTAAAGATGTGTGTGACGCCGATTTGAAAATATTCATGAAGATAATTTTTGATGTTTAGGGTTTTAATATGAAAGATCTCTGCGCTCTAGCCTTAAAATTTGGGATTTTGTAGAAGACCCCAGACACCCCTTCAACTGCAACTCTGCTTTTTACTATCACAAAAGTGAATTTTATGCACCAAATAATTCATTAATGCTCTTCATCTCCTTCCTGCTTTATGTTTTTAAAGTAGAGTATTAGTCCCTGGTTTTTCTGTCCTATACAGAAATTTCCTGCAGTGCCTGTTGTGATCATTTCTTTGCTTTCTGTGTTGTTCTTCACAGCATTTATAGCTTCACATGCTGCATTAGTAGTTTGGATACATCTATTTCAGTATTAAAAGTTCCTGATTTTAGCACACAAGCATTATGGGGTTTGCTCATTATTATTTTTTTTTTCTTTCCATCCCAGAAAAAGTGTTTCCCAGTGGAGTTGGGCAAAATCCTGAGGATTGAGCTTCCATTGTGGGGCAAACCTTGGGGCAGAAAGAAATCAAAAAAGGGAGAAAGGTGACCTGGCTGAGGGTCACTCTCAGGCCAAGAACTTCTCAGCTGAGTTAGCTGGAGCTTTGTACTCAGGTGCCCAGTGCTGCTGTGGTGCCATCTTTGCTCTTCCCCTTCATTTCATGAACTGTTTTCTGACCATTGCTGCCAGAAAGAAAATCTTTGCAGGTCAGAGATAATTAGAAGAGCATATTTAGATAACATCTGGGGCCTTTTTTGTGTTTTGTGGTTTGGGTTTGTTTGTTTTGGTTTTTTTTTTTTTTCACTTTTTTCTGACTGTAATAGTTTGTCTAAGCTCGAGATGTGCTGTTAAAAACTGTACTATTACCTCCTGTTGAAACTTAATCCTGTGGTTAAACCATTTTGTTTTCTGTCATCCAGAGGATGAGATTTTATTGGTAGGAGAGAGTCAATAGTTTGGAGCTGCAGTAACATTTCAGGAATAAGTGACATCACTCTGGTATCAGCTTTCTCAGAGTCTGGCAGTCCTGACAGCTAAGTTGCTTTTCCTCTGGGTCAGGCTTGTGCAGTACTCATTGGGAAACAGCTTCCAAGAGCACAGGGTCGTCTCTCACATCCTTACGTGTGTTTTCTTGTTTGTGCGTCAAGCTTCTGCTAAAGAATTCACGTCTCTGGAGACAGGTGAGTAATTCTTACACATTTTAATGATTGCTTTTCCTAAGACATAAAGCATTTCCTCCCACTTCGGAAAAAAACCGCTCTTTTTTAGTTTTTTTTTAATCCAGCATTCAATAACTCACAGTACATGCAAAGCAGAATACAACTTTGTTAGCATTCAAGTTAAGATTTTAAGTGGGAGCCTAATTGTGGGTAGAAGTTGTGTTTATTACTTACTGTAACTGTGTCTAACTTCCAAGATTTTTATTTAGACATGCTTGTCTGCTAAATCATGTCATAGAGATTAAATGTAGCAGGAATTTGAGATTTTTTATTATTATTATTATTAGGTGTTTTTTATTGTTATTAGGTTTCAGTGCTGAATGGGAAGTACTTTCCAAATAGACACTTGTAAGGTACCTGATTTTAACACACGGCTCATATGGCAGTGTTACTGGATGCCAGGTTTCAAATGTCATTCTGGGGGTTGTGGATGTTTGTGGAGGGCACAAAACAGAAATCCAGGTACATTTGCAGTCAGTGTATATATCTGTGTGTACATCACCTGCAAAGCTGGCTGTTTATTTCTGTAGGGATGTCGTACATTGAGCTGCAAAATCTGTCAGCATAAAAATCATTTCAGAAAAAAAACACCAGCCAACCCACAGAACAGTATCTGGTTGTAGCTTAGGATTCAAATAATTGAAAAACACTTCAGTTTCCACTTCATGGTAACTGTTTTCTCTTCATAGGAGAAATAATAAAATACATGTCTCCTTTTCTCCTCCCTGGCAGTTAAATATCTAATTGTAAAAGTGCTGCAGTCCTGTGGCACTTGGAACTCTTGTCAGTTTCCAATTTTGAGAAGGTTTTTATTTTTTATAGCTAGAAAATAACAGCACATGTATCTCCAGAGAGGCATTTAGCAAGGGAAGCCCAGGGTTTTGCTGTGTCACTTTGGTTTTGCTTTCTTTTGGTGTTCCTTTAAGGATGACAAGCCTTGATGGATGAATACATGCAAAAAAAATGTCTTATTCATCTGTTTGAAGATTCTGGGGAATACTGCAACTCATCTCAGTAAAAGTTAGGTATTGATTTTCATCAGGAAATAATTCCAGACTGAATTTGGATGGTCTGAATCAGAGCTGTGGGTGGATGTAATACATCAGCTTCCAAAAACCTGTGCTTTGGGTAATTTCATTAATGCAGCAACTGGCAATTCTTGTGGTACAGCAGTGTGGTGGTGATACATTGCAGATGAAGAACTGATGTAATATTTATGATTTACATGATTTAGAAGATGACTGTTAGCATTGAAGTTCCTTTGTAGCTCTGGCTCCTCATGTAGGTGGTTTGGCTCCCAACCCAGAACTAAAAACAATGAGCTGTGGGAAAAGCTTTTTAAATTCTGTTGTCGTGAATAGAAAAACTATTTTCTGTGTCATTTTAGTTCCCAAATAAATTCTAATGTTGAATTTAGATAAATTTTAATGTTTCATTTTAGTGAGATGTTTATCTTACCAAATTGGTGCCTTTTTTGTTTTTTTCTCTTAAAGCTTGATAAGTTAAATTTTAATGTGACTTTTATCACTGGTTTGTTTTGTTGTGTTTTTTTTTTTTTTTAAGTGTGATTTGAGCTTAGCCATAATAGGTTTTATGGGCAGTTATATCAAACTGTCTTCAAAGATGTTTAAAGTGCACTGTGCTTTTTGATATATTGAATGTACTATTAGATGGAAATAAATACAGAGGCTATGCACAAAAATGAGGTGCTGGTAGCATTTTAGGTTTGGAATTGTAGAGATTGAATGGCACAAAAAGCTGTTGTGCTGTTCTGTTGACAGGAATTTAGGATTGTGCATAAACTTATAATTTGCTGCTTTGCTTTAGCAAAAAAAAAAACCCCATGCAGCTATACATTTAAGTTAATCAGTTAAGCACATAATAATGTGCTTAAATTCTTTCCAGAAAAGAAAAGGGAATGGAATGAGGGGCCTTTCTTAAGTATAGGTCTAGAAATGCTTACTGCATATGTTAGCTGGGTCATGGCTGCTAATATGAAGCTTTCTGGGTTTGTTGGTTAACTGACTGGAGCCATAGTTAGTGTGGAATTTTCCAGTTACTTTTTCCAGCCCATAGCTTGTAAGTTTCCCATTTTCTTGTAGGATTTGGGTTGTTGTTTGGTGGGGTTTTTTTGGCGTTTTTTTGTTGTTGTTGTTGTTTTATTTTGTTTGTTTTTGGGGGGGGGGGTTGGTTTTTTGTGTTGTTGGTTGTTTTTTTTTTTCCTTTTTTTTTTTTTTTTTTAAGGAGAAAAGGATACAGTTTAAATAGGAGCAAGTTTTTTTGAACCTTAAAGTATATCTTCATTTAAATGTGTGGCTACCTAACATAAGCTAGAAGAGGAATATATTGATATATTTAAAGCTGTGTGTCACTGAGCTACATGACTGAAAGAAACTTCTGACTTTGCTTCTAAGCTGAGCCAGGTGTATCAGTCTGCCTATTTTACTGTGGTTCTTCTGCTATTGAAACTCCTGTTTTATCTAAATAAACATGATCCCTGCTGGAGCACCAGGTGTGAACATTCAGTGTCACCTGCAGATTCCCTTACCTAGCCATAGGAACAAATTTTTTTGCAGTAAGCAAGTGAAAGCTGTCATGCAGACAAAAATTTTCAAAAGCTTAAAGTGTGGTGTTTATTTGGGGAGGTGGAGAGAGGAAGGGAAAAATTTCTGATTTCACGTGAACAGTGAAGTAGTTTAGAGCCATGATCATGTCATGGAACAAATTCTTTACCTCAAAATACCTTCTGCCTAATGAGGAAAAATATGAACAACATTCGTGGCAAGGCACTGTTACTTGTTCATACTTGCTTTTGGGGAAGCTGATGAATTCATTGCTTGAACTTAACATTTTTTTTATTATTATTTGCCTCATACATTGATCTGTATTCACTTTCTGGAATGTTCTGTCTTGCAAAACACTGAAAACACTTATTTTGTGAAGACCATGTTTGCTTTTATAACATAACATACTATGAAATCAAGCTTGGCATTAAATCATTAAAAACTTTAGTTATGAGGCAATTGCCAGTGATTCTAGGGTTGGAGCTCTCCAGACAAAACTGAAAATAAATTTTATCTGACGTTGTTTGATCCATGTGTATTTTGGCTTCTGCATTTTCTGCTCCTTTAAAATGCATGAAGTAGGCTGAATTGTTTGGTTTGGGTGGTTTTGCCTTAATCATCTCCAGGAAAAGGGCATGAGGAGGAAGGAGACCATGGCAAACATGTTTTGCTGACTTGTCATTGGCAGAGCATCCTCAGAATCCCTGCCTGAGGCAGGCATGGATCAGGAGCATGTTGGGTGTTGGCACACCATAGAAACAGCAGGCATGGGGAAACCTCCCAGCCCCAGGCACCAGTCTGGCCAAACTCCCTAAATTCCTACCCCATGCAGGACTTCTTCAAGTGACAGTTTGTTTTCAACAAGCAAAACTTACTTTAGTCCCCATTCTTCATGGAATTGCTGGTGAACTGATGTATTTTTTTGTCCTCTCCCAGCCTTCTTCTGTTATAATTCATTGCTTTATGAATTTATGCAAATTGCATAGGAGGAGAATAATATTCAAAAATACCTTCGAGGGCTCTGTCTTCGAGGGACTCTTTTATTGTGATGTCCACCATTAAAAAGTAACATTGTTGTCCATCCAGCTCTAGCCAGTAGCCTGTTCTAGAGATTTCACTGCCACCTTCATCAGAGCAGGATGCACAGAACCAGGCTGATAAGGAGTTAAACAGAGTCTGTGATTCCTGTTCCATGAGCTGTGTGGTGCCTGGAGCTCCAGTGGGCACCAGGAATCTGGGTTTAAAGCAAAGAAACAAATAAATGCTGGTATTTTTCAGCCAGGAATGGCCAGGGGTATTGGGTTTTTTCCTCTTTGTGCCAATTCTAAAGTGTTGTGCTACTCCAAACCTGCTGGCCATAAATACATCTCCAAACTTGCCAGGCTTTGGAGTTAGGGAGTGCACAGATAGAGAGGCTGGATCCCCATAAAGAATGCAAGGAGATTTGGCATGCCAGAAGAAAACCATTCAGAAACAATTTAATGTCAGAAGGTACATAACAAGTGGAACTGTACTGAGTAGCTGGAGAGCTGTAAAAATTCTGCATAGCATAGTTACCTAATAGATCTGGAACATCTCTAAAGTTGATTCTGCAAAGAGTCTATAAGGTGAGAGATACTGTAAAAACCAATTTCTTTACAAATCCTCTGTTTTACAGTCTTGAAATGTAGCCTAAAATCTGCTTTCCTGATACAATGTGTAATCCAGAAAGAAAAAAAGGTGGGGGAAGGAGTTTTCACTTCTGGGTTTCATATGAATAGTCCCTGCCTTGCAAATCTCTTCCTTATGTTCATGTTCTCTACTGGTAAGAGGAGAATTGAGTAATACTCCATATGGTAGACAGCAGTTCATTTGACTTCTTTGGATACGATTTTACTAGTCCTTTAAAAGTGTTTCCAGAGCCAGATTTAACAGAAGGAAAACTTAAACAAGTTCCTAAAAAAGTCAATAAAAAATAATGTTCCCACCCAGTACAGAGGGTGGTTTTCCCTGGGGTTTTCTTTCCCGTTTTAAAATCACATGAAATGACTGACATTGAGTGTGATCCCAGTGTTCTTCTGTCCCTGGCCCCTTGCTCTGACACAAATGAAATAAACTGATCTTCACTTCCCATAAGGTGTTTCTCAATGAACTGAGTCTTCACCAGGATGTTTTTCATTACCATATAGTTACACTCTTACTAAATGTCAGGTACGGATGAACTGCTGTCACATTAAAAACACTTAAAACACCTTAGAAACACATCAAAAAATCACTTTTGCCTGCTTGAGACTGAAGATATTCTTACACAATAGTCAGCTGTTGCCAAAAAAGCCAGTTCCATGTCACTTTGCTGTACCCTGAGCTTGAAAAAACCACCTGAGAAAGAAAAGCAGCTCCCAGGTCCTGGCTGTCGCTGAGGTATGAGTTTAATGGAAGGTCATTGGAGGCATCCTGTCTGTTCAAGAGGTGTTGTCCTGTAGTTTTCTCTGCTGCTGCAGTTTAACCTTGGAAAGCACAACCTGGTGTGCCATTTGCTGAAGCAGAATGTGTTGCTGGGTCAGCAAAAGTCTTTAATAAATGTTAATTGTTACTTCCGTTGTGTTGTGAGATAAGGATGCAGTTGTGAGATGTAAAACTAGGGGACTACTGAATTACAAAGTGTTTTGCTGGGTATTTTTCCTGCAGAGCTGTCAAATGTGCTGACAGTTCTCTTTGTAAATAAACTGTGGTTGTTCCTCTGCATTTGTGAAGTAAAAGGATAATGCAGATCAATCTGTGTAGGTGTTGAAATCGAAGATGTGAAAATACAAGGGGAGGCAGCCAAGAAATACTTTTTGTCAAATGGAAATTTCTGGACTTCTAGAGCCAACAGTTTGATTATATGAGACCAACAGGCATCAAAGTGATTGACAGTCTGCATATAAGCTGTGGGTGGCAGATGTAAACTCTTGATCAGATGGGGCTCTAAAACTTCGTCTGGTAAATTGAATGATGATATATCCTGCTGCCTAAATGCTGTTTTTCTTGTGATACTTACTTTGGCCAAATCACCTTTTAAAATACCTGACTGTGTACATGAAGCACGTTCTAAAAAGCAAATCTTTTAGTGTAATGTATTTATGATAGCACTTTAAATAATTCATTTGTGTTTACCCATTGTATAGATTTTTGTTCTTAATTTTAAAAGGCTAAATTACTTTAATTAGAGAGAAAGTGTTACTCTTCATCTGCTCTGCTTCCTTACCTGATAGTGAGTATTGGTGTTGCTGCCTCTTCAACCATCTGTCTAAATTGTGGTTTATATTTATTTTACAAGAAACTTGGCATTGAGATGGGAAGAAGTAAAACATTACTTAAGGAAATAGGATTTAATCTTTTAGTGTATTCAGGTTGACTTGCTTTTCTTTTTGCTATTTATTAGGTAGACTGGTTCTAAAAATCAATTCATTTTCTCACAATAACTTTTATTGTGGATATTTTGTATATGGGAGCATCCTTTTAACTGCTTTTCTTTAGTATGTTTTTTTTTTAACTAAGTATGCATTTAAAATGAAATAAAAGAGGGGATGTGTGGCCTCTCTGCAGTTAGATCAGTTCTTGAAGTTCCCCCACAAGCCTGATTGGCGTCCACACCTCTAAATTAAAATATGTTCTGTCTGCACCAGGATTGTTAATCTGGTTTAGGAGCAAATGAGCATTAGGTGTGGGTGTTTCAGGAAAACAGTGTAGGGTCTATTTTAAAGGATGTGAGGGTTCCTAGAAAATCCTGAGACAATTTCTGATCTGCATGTGACCTCAAACGAATCCCCAAACCGATTTTACCTCTTGCTGATGTTTTAATCTTTTGGAGACTTGTAGATGTTTTAATCTTTTGGAGACTCGTAGAACAACTTGCTGCTACTCTTCTAAGGCAATAATGTTATTATTTTTCTGAGATGATCAGCACCTGAAGCTGCACCCAAATGAACTGAAAGGAAGGAGAGCTAAGCAAGGCTCAGCTGCACCCTGGGACCTTGGGGATGACAAGTGGCACGTTTGGTGTTCCAGTTCAGTGCCACACTTTGTACCCCGTGTGTCTCTGGGCTTGAACTCCACGTCACAGGCAATGAATATTTTTTAATAGAGTTTGTACTCTTTTGTCTGAGATGAATGCAGGCCCACACATGGTGTAAGCTTCAATTAATTATCCTCTGGGGTCTGCTGCACATATTTGCATATGCTCTTTCAGTGGACCACCAAGATTATTCAATTAAATCCTCACAATGGCTTTAAGAAGGCCAGTGATTAAAGCCTTAGTGATGACTGTTCATTTATAAAATAATTATTTTTATAAATTTCAATCTCGGTGCTTATTTCTTCCAAATTAGGATCTATTGGGAGGGACAGCTTGAAATGCAGGATGTCTGAATAGGTACCACAGTCACAACTGATAGACAAGTGGGTGCACCAACATTTCAGCTACTTTCTTCTGTCAAATTGCTAAAAGAAAGATTTCTAATCATTTTCCAGATGACAATGACTTGGCAGAAGTTTGCCAGACCATTTTTCTCTCTCAGCAGTCTTAGGAAAGGTCTAGTTCTGACCTGATGTATTCTGATTTAAGTGCTTTATAAACATGGTTTTCTTCTAAAACTTCTGCTGAGTTACTAATAGAAATGTGGTTTTATTTAATGAAAATGGCTGTTTACCAGAGGTGTGATTGTGTGGTGACTGTGCCAGTTCCCAGGTATCTGAAGTGATCAAGAAATGGAAGTTGTGTAGCTGTCTGGAAACAGTGCAATGTTGTTACACTTCTGTATAACCTTGGCTAAGATGATTAAAGGATTGGTGTGATTTACACAATCTTAAGAAAACACCAAGTGCAAAAAAAAACCAAAGCAACCCACCATTCATACAAAAAAAAACCCAAAAAGCAAACACACCTGAGTAATGATAAACACTACCAAATAAGAGAAAGAGAAAAATGTCACCAAAGGTAGAAAACTTAAGAGAAATAAGATATTTAACTACTTCTGTTAATGAATATTGGTTTTTTGATCCCATTGTGCTTAGAGAGATTTGCAAAGCAACACTGTGGTTTTACCAAGTGTCTTTTGAAATTCTGCTGTTGAATTTGAGGTAGTAACTCACTGAAATTATACATATTTTTCTGTTTTTATGGATCTGTTGGATTTGTAACTCAATAAATTCAGGAGCTTTTTTACAGTTCTGTAGGGGGAGTTTGTTGAACAAATGCACAACTGTTTCCACATCAGTAAACTGCTTAAATTGTCTGCATTCACTTTTCATATAAGTATCTTCAGCATTTTTTTCAAAATACAATTATTGAAAAACATGTTAAAATTGCTAAGAGGAATTGCTATTAAAGTTGCTTTCTCTTGTAAAATATCTCTAATTTTCCTACAGTGAAATGGAAGCATAAGTCAGAGCTGCCTTTTGAATTCCCACTTCTCTTTCTCATGCTTGCTCAAGAGCACATCTCACTTAGGCTTTTAATAAATGAAATAGGCCAAGGCTTGCATAACTGAGCTTAGTGGTATGTGGTGAAGATAATTTTCTGTCTAGTGAGCTTTGAAAACAGTAAAAGTTGCTATGTAGCTATAAAAGCATTTGCTAAAAGTTTCTACTGAATTTGATGCTTGTAGTTGTAGAGGGGGTGACTAAGACAGCTCAATTATCTCTAATTTGCTTGGTGTGATGAATTTCTTCTGGTAGTGTTGTACAGTTGTGCTCATGCAATCTGTGTTCATTTGTAAATTCAAGTCAGGTTTATCTCTTGTTCTGAAAATCTCTAATACTGTATGTGTAAGAAAACACCAATTAGTGGTTTCTAGTTAACCCCTATTAATGAAATGTCCCAATTTATTAGTGCTAATCTGAGTGGTCTAACTCCAGCAGCAAAGACAGCTTTTTCTTTGTTTTCAAACAGGTGTTTTTTTTTTGTTTGGGGGCATTTTTGTTGGTTTGTTTTCGGGGTTTTTTTTTTGGTTGGTGGGTTGTTTTTGGTTTTGTGGGTTTTTCTTAACTGAATGTGGGTTTTTGTTGCCCTCTCTACAAGTTAGCTTTTACTAGTTCTACCCTCTCTACCTCTTCAGGAGAGGCTGCAGTGTCTCTCCTGCATCAGGGAAGCAAGATTTTGGAAAACATCAGCTGATCAGACATCTGCTGTCAGTCTTCAGGGAATGCCAGGCTGGGTCAGGCTGGAAGGCACCACAGTGGGCATCTGGTCCCACCTCCCTGCCCAGGCAGGGTCGTCCCAGAGCACACAGCATTGTGTCCAGATGGTTCTGGAAGTTCTCCAGTGAGGGGGATGACCTCCCTGGGCAATCCTGTTCCAGTTCTTCCTCGTGTTCAGGTGGAACCTGGGCATCAGTTCCTGCCCATTCCTCTTGTCCCACCATTGCTGGACCTTGCAGTCCGTGCTCTGAAGGCAGGGACAGACAGGGATGAGGTCCCTTCTCAGGGCTGAGCAGCTCCAGCTCCCTCAGCCTTTCCTCCTGAGAGCTGCTCCAGTCCCCCCACCATCCCCGAAGCCCTCACTGGATCCCCTCCAGGAGCTCTGTGTCCCTTTTGTCCTGAGAAGCCCAGAACTGGACGCAGCACTCCAGGTATGGCCCCACCAGGGCTGAGAAGAGGAGGGTGACATTTGCTTCCTTCCAGTCCTCACCTCAGAGATGATGATGAGTGTCCTGTCATCAGCAGGGAGAGGCAGCAGCAGCCAGAGTGGAGAATCCAGTGGTTGCTTCTGCTCCACAAACCACCTGCTGGACCATGCTGCTGCAAACCCTGGCTCTCTCTAGAAAACACATTGTGGGGTTTCACTTCAGAATTGTTAACTCTAGTTCTTGGAATCTCTCCAGGGAGTTAACCTTTGAAGGATCCTTGGATTTCAAGAGGCTTACACACAGTTCTGCCTTCTAAAACCCACCTCACTGTTCTCCTAAATAAAATAAAATGAGGTTAACCTCAGATAGCAAACAGTGTGTTAGGCGTTTTTGCTACAGAGCAATGCTTACAGAATTTAAAATTTTCTTCATCTGCAGTGCCGCTGTCAAGGTACTGTATTAGACCCTGTGCCCAGGGCTTAAAATGTAATGAAGTGTTGCATAAATTGATGACACATGGCAGGTACAGCTCACAAATTACCACAATGGCTTTGTGGCCCTTACTGAGTGTCAGTATTTTACAGATTCCCAGATATGTTACCTGCAGAATGAAAGACACCTCCCACAAAGCTCTGGGAACCCCGAAAACAGAAACTTTTTCTGACAATGGAGTGTTTGATTAGAAAGAGGAGTTTTTTTAGTAACACCTTCTCAATCTGTAATAGAGTGCATGCTGTTTCAGCAAGTATTTCATCCTAGCATTTTGAAAGAGGGTTTTTTTTTTTGTTTGCTCTTGCTTACGTAAACTTAATTTTATGTTGGAAATACGAAATGAGAGCATGTTAATCATACCTGCTCAAGTGAGAAAAGGCTGTTTTCATATGAATATTGTCACTGGAATGTGAGTGTGGGTTTAGAATGGTCCCATTGAGAGGAAGGTTTATAATTTTGGGGCAGCAGTGCTTAATCTTTTGGAAAATAAAAATAAAAGCTGGAGTGCAGTCAGTTGTGTAGAAATGTCCAGATGCTTTTCACTACAGCAGCAGCAAAGATACCAAAGCTGCTGTAACTGTAACTGAGGAGGGCTTAAAAGGAAAGTCTTACAGAACTGGCAGGTTGCCTGAAAAAATACACCCAGAGCATCCCAGAAAAAATGGTGGCAGCAGTAACTACACTTCAGGTGTTGCATTGTCTGGCAAGAAAATGAGTAGAATTTTGCCTGCACCTTCCCCAAAAGCGTGTGCACGCACAAAGGGTGAGAAACACTCTGCTCTTAGCAGCGTATGGGATGTGTTACAGGTCTGTCAGCACTTTGGCACTGGCTGTCTCTTCACCCCCACTTCTGCTGGGGCTCCCTGATGTTAAGTTTGCCACACTCAGATGTTTCCCTGCGGAGCCACGCAGCCCCGTTTCCAAAGCCGTTGTTGAAAAACCTTAATTGAAAAAAGGCTCGTATAATTCTGGGGTATGATAGCGCTGGCAAAAAAGTGCTTGCATTTGCTGTTTGCTGTGAAATGTGGCATTACAGATTCAGTAAAATAGAAGTGGCAGTAAAGCCACAGACCACATCCTTGCTTGCAGTTGTGTAGGGACTGCATTTACTTAAATTTTTCCAGGTTCAGACAACTCTTAGTTAGGTAACTGTAACTGCATTTATTGCTGTTAAAAATGAGATACTCTTATGCTACAAAGCAAGCACACAAGGTAGAGATAGTTGATTTTATTCACCCCCATCTCCCCAGCCCAGCTGAGGAATGAAGGGCTTCATTCATAGAAGCCAAAAAAATCTGCCCTAGACTTGTCTTATGTTTGTTTCCAGTTGAACCTTACCTTTAAATATCAGTGCAGAAATTCAGCATTAATGCAGTGAGAATGACGTTATTGCTCTGGTAATCTTGGTCTTCTTGCCTTATTTGTCATCTTTTCAAGTATTTTGTCATAAAAAATGCATAGAACTGCTTCTCAGAAGAAATATCTCTCAGCATATTTGTGCTATATAGGGATTGTGTGTATCCATAATAGAGATTATCAGTCTGATAATATAGATTATAATAGAGGTTGCCAGTCTGTGGATTTTAAGACATAGAATAAATGTTAGGAAGCAGATATTTGGTGTAGCATTCTTCTGGAACGTGTTCTTCAGTGCTCATTTGTCAAATGTAGACAGTGTGTCTAAATTTAAGATGTGGAGGCCTCTTAAAAGTTGTGTCCTGGTTTGTGATTTTGTTTGTATTCAGCCTTTGCTTTGATGGCCACATTGACAATAAGCAAATGAGAAGGCCTTAGCACTGAGGAACACATAAATAAAGGCTGCAAAGAAAGGGCATGAGAGAAGCTTTGAAGTGGCATCTAGTTTTAATTTGAGTGGGAGAAAACCAGATGTGTCTTTGGGAGTTCTGGCCCAGCTCTTTTTTTTTTAAGAGGACAGGGAGCTCAACCAAATCATTCAATGGAGAGACCCCAAACCAACGGTTTCCACCCTGGCACTTTGATCTTTGTTACCACTTCTGAGTGCACTGCTCTGTCCCAGAGGAAAAATGGTCTAACCCTTCATTTTAACTGTGTGCATCGTCCTGTACAACTGGATTGCATATCTCCTTTTTCCATTCCAACTGCAGTTATCTGAGTTAATTTCCTATGCAATATACTGACAGATGATAAGTGACTTCAAAATAGCAAAACTGATCAGAATTTTGATTTGGCTGACGTCTGTAATGTGTGTTAGAACAAAACATTAGTACACAGCATTTTGGGTCAGCAGTCCTGAAAACAAAAGATAGAAAACAAAGAAACCTGCTTGTGTAGGATTTCTCTTGGCAAGCTCTGCACCTGGAATGATGTGCTTAGTTGCTGCTTACAAACAGAATAATATCTCTGAATGATATATTTGAGGGCTTTTTTTTTTTTTTCAGTAGTCCTTGGATCACATTAGACCAACAGAAAGATTGCTGTTGACTGTACATTTAGTGAGTAGATTAAAACTACACAACAAAGTTGTTTTTTTTTTTTAACATGTTCTAGAAAATAAGTAAAATAATCCTGTCTTCTGAAGAGATTAAGAGTCTCAAAGGATGGAAAGCAGAAAGAGAGTAGATAAGAAGGCAAATAATATGAGTCAAATTCAAGGTTACTGTCATTTCTAACCTGAACAGGATAAATCTGGGGGCTTGTCCATGTGCTGCTTTATAAATGATGCCAAAGCTTGCAGCTTTCAGAGGAAAGGATTGGAAAAGGGAAGTTTGAAAATTCTGGAGAAAAGGGTTCAAGTTAAGTTGGTGCTGTTTGGTTGGTGCCACTTGTCTTGAACTGAGATATCTAAAAATTGACCTTCTACCCAGGTGAGAGTATTTTGTTGTGGTTAGGGTTATGTGTTTACACATTTATTGTTGGTTTGGTTAATTCAATTTTGATTCTTTCATGGCAGGTATAAAACCACTACTGGAATCAAGCACAGAATGTTATCTTGATACATGCAAGAATTATGCTTTATTTTGCATTGAATTGCTTCTCTCATGTCACCTTAGCGTCGATTTCTGGAGCCCAGCACATTCCAGTAGCAAATATGAATGAGGAATAGTTTGTGCCACAGACCAAGTCTGGAGAACATGCTCATGAGCAGTAATGAAATGCACAGGGAATTTTTTCCTGTCTTTCTCTCTAGTGTTCAGCATGCCATTAATACAGATCCTAAAATAGTTAGGGCCTTTAGAAAAAGTGCAGAAGACTTTGTGTGTGGTTATCCTGTGTTCTCAAAACATGGGAAAAACTGGAAGGAGAAGGAAGAGGGTGGACCTCTGCATGAGTGAAAAGTAACACACTGGCTTCTAGCTGGCTGTGTCAAAGTGAATCATCATAAATCCACATAATAAAGTACAGACATATAAATATGCAGGGTTGAAACTCTGAATTACACACTGGACTTGGTATGAAGTTGAAATCAGAGTTCTCAGTAAAAAAATTAGGTTTTTGCTTTATTTCCCCTGAGATTTATTGGTGATGTATAGATTATTGTAGTATAATAAATGAAATTCTGTGTTTATGTGTGTAGCCAGAAGTTTATGGATAACTGAACAACTGTCTAGATTGGATGTTGAAGATTGTGAATATCAAACTGTAGCTTGGTTTGAATAAAACTCTGTGCTCTGCAAGACAGAGTTTGAAACAAATGCCTTAACCTGCTGTTATGTGGGAGGGTTATGACAATAATTATCAAGCTTCACTACACCTTGCACAAGTATTTTGAGGAGCCTTGTCAAAATACCAGGTAAATTACTGCCAAAAATGCACTAATTAGATGAGTAATGAAAAAGTTTTCAAATGGAAGCATTTAAAATCTGTTCATCCAGTTAGACATATTTACAGTCATCACTCTTAATTGCACAAGCTCAATTTCCAAGCTGAAATTTCACTTGTGTCTAAACTGAAGGGAAAGAAAAACCTGTTTTCTCTTTGCCTTGAAGGGAAAAAAAGCCTCTTTTCCCTTTGCTTTACCCTTTTAGAAGGAAGTGCCTATTCAGCTCTCAAAGGAAAGTGCTGTGCAGTCCTCAGGAGCGTGGTTCATGTCTGTGATATGTTTTTGCCTTTTTTATGTAATCTTAACTACCTCCTATACATCTCAGCATCTGTGTGACTAGTGAGGAAAACTGTGTTTTGTTCAAGGATTTTTTTGGAATGCTAGCTTGATGTATGACTCAAACCTGGAGCAAAATACTCTTTGAGTCTTGCTTCCTCTGCTCTCCTCTCCCACTTTTCTGCCCTGTCCCTTCTTTCCCTCCTGGATTTGTGTGGTTTCCCCACTGCAGCCCTTGGGTGTGGCCTCTTCCTGTGTCAGCAGTGAGGTGCACTCACACAAAACATGGGATGTGCCTCCTCCTGGGTGGACCTGAGTGTTTCTGATCCCTGAGCAGAAGTCCTGATCCACTTATTTCCACATTTATGGGTGTCAGCTGGCAGTCACCTGCCAAGGTTTAATGCAAATACAAAGGCAAAATTTTGGCAAAGCGTTTTGGCCAGCTCATCTCCATAGTGTGTTTTTGATGTTTTTTTTTTTTTCACTTTGATGTGAGAGTTTCTGGAATGTCAGAGGGGGTAAAAAAGGGTTTTAGAAGGGAAGAAAAAGAGGACTAACAAAATGAAAAAAAAAAAAAACCACCCAGCCAAAGACACCTGGGTGCTTCCTCAGGAATGTTTTGAATCTGAATTCTTTTTAATCTGGGCTGATTCCTTGAGAGGCATTGTATGACCAGGGCAATTAGGAGTGGCACAGACTGTCCTCGGAGTGTCTCTTTCCTGTCTCCCCGTTGTAATTGATATATTTCTGCAACAACAGCTCCTTCAGGGGCTAAACTTAGAAATCTGCTGAACTTAGAGCAAAGATAAAGCACTGGCAATTGCCAGCTCATCAGTTAAGCTCTGTGACATAGTCTCTCCATTTAGGCATTAGCAGGTTTCTAAAATCCCAGTAGAGGAAGTGCAGAGAATTGGGCTGTTCTTCTAATCTTGCACTCTAGGTTTATGAAAGCTTTTCCATTCATTCACCATGAAAGTAGTGTGGGTTTTTTATTAGACTTCTGTTGAGAGGCAACTTTTAATCAATAATGCTCTATAATTGCAAATTGTTATGATCCAAATAATTTTATTTTAAAAGTGGAGAATATTAAGATAGTTGTTAAATTCAGGTTGTTAAATTTACGAAGCAGGAAGGGTGGAAAGTGTGACATTCATGAGGTGAGCTGTGCTTTGTGGTTTTGAAAGTTCAGGTGGTTAAATGTGTAGGCAGTAAAAGAAGTAGGTGCTGAGGATGAAGTGACTCTGGAGATCATCTGGTGCAAGCCTTGTGCCAAGGCAGGGCCACCTAGAGCAGGAGACACAGGGTGGTGGCCAGGCAGGCTTTGAATCTCTCCAGAGGAGGCTCCACAGCCTCTCTGGGCAGCCTGTTCCAGTGCTCAGTGCTTTTTGCTCACATTCAGGTGGAGCTGGCTGTCTTTCAGCTGGTGCCCCTTGCCCTGGGCTCTTGGCACTCACCCTTCAGCTCTGTGGATGCACTGATAAGATCCCCCTCAATCATCTTTTCTGCAGGCTAAACAGGCCCAGCTTTCCCAGCCTTTCCTCCCAGGAGAGATGCTCATCATCCCCACGGCCCTCACTGAACCTTCTCCAGCAGTTCCTTGTCCTTTTTGAGCTGAGGAGCCCAGAGCCAGCCCTCCCTTTCTCCTCTTCTCTTCAGAAGCTGCAGGACTCAAGCCCAGACATTTCTTTCCTGTGTGGCAGCAGCTGATAGTTGTTGAATTTGGGCAATTTCTTCCAAGCTGTGGGAGCTGCTGTGCTCTATCAGGGTCTGCAGGGGAATGAGATAATGCAAAAGGAGCATTTCTGTGCTGTTGGGGATGAAGCTCAGCCTCCCAGCCATTGGAAGACACTTCTGAGCAGCACCCTGAACTAAAAAGTCAAGTCTGCAAAAGTAGAACTGTGATAGCAACCCCTTGCTCCTACTCAAGTCACTGGGTATTTATCTGCAATATTGGAAATTTTCAACTAGTATCTTCATGTCCTGAGGATGAAGACAATCCTTTTACACTGGTGTTTTATCCTTACAGAGCAGTTACATGTCTCATGTTCAACCTCTCCCTGTCCAACTGAAACCCTGTTAATGAATGCATAAAGCCATAGCTGAAGTGAATTATCGATGTTCATATATGAACTAAAAACACTTTTACTGCTTTTAGAATTCAGAATTGTTGCCAACCCAGTGCCAGTGTCTGGCAGTGCCAGTGAAGATTCTTCAATTCTAGTTCTCATCCTTTTTCTTTGAGTATGTGTGTGTTTATATAAATATGTGTGTATATATAGACATGCCTTTCTGAATGTGTGCACTTCTGTTGTTATATGCCATAATGAAATAGTCTTAACTGTTTTCACTAAATTTGCATAATTGAGCTGGAAAGTCAAAACTTATTGCCTAATGCTTCTCTTTCTCTCTCTTTCACAGTCATAATGAACGAAAAGTAACCTGCAAACATCCAGTGACAGGACAGCCATCACAGGACAACTGTATTTTTGTTGTGAATGAGCAGTAAGTGCCTTCTGTTTCACTCTGTAAAACACAGATTTTAAATCCCATTAATAATGAAGTAAGATTCAATGATTACTAGTGGTAGTATTTATTTTTTCCAAATCAGATCAATGTGTAGATAGTTTTACTTGTTTAAATTACTCGAAAGCAAGGATAAATATTTTATACTATTTTTTAAGATATAAACCATAGCTCAAATTAGTTGTATGATAGAAATGCATCACATTTATGCGCTGTATGAATTTCCTCTTGTCACTTTAATTAATTCTGTAATTTTAGTAAACAACCTAGATGCTATATAGCAATCAAATAAACTTCCAGAAAGGGATAAATTTTATAATCACTTAGGGACAACCACAAGCTGTTAATCTGTAATGTTTTGCCTGATAGTTTCTCCTCAACTGATTAGTTCCTTGGCCAGTTGGGACACTTTCTGAATCATAACTGGGATAACTGATAATAACTGGGATTTGCTGTCTTTGCATTAGTTTTGTAGAGCAATACAAGAAGGTGTGCATGGAGCTCATGCCTGACCTCAGGATTTTGTTGGAGCCTGGCTCCTGGGTGTCCTGCTCCCCACCACTGCTGCAGCACATTACACGGTGGCTCCAGTGAAAACCATCAGAACTGGCCAAATTTCACCACTGGGCCTGTTCTCACCCAGGGGGGGCAAAGCCAGAGGGGGCCTTTGGAGAGCATTTCTTCCCATTTCCATCTCACACTCATACCTGTCTTTTTCCCTCCCACCAACACCTGGCGCTAAGAGAGAAATTCTGGTTTTAAGCAACATCTTGAAATTCATCCCTAATAGGATGGAGTTTAAAACACAGTGCAGGTAGTTCTGCGATGAATTGTGAATTGCTTTCAGACTTGGAAAAGTAGGACAGAGGCTGTACAAAGCTACATCTAGGGGTGCTTGCTATTAGCAGTCTGCACACACAGCATGTTCTGGTGCTATTACATATTCTATTTTCAGGACTGCTGCAGCAATGTCATCTGAAGAAAAGAAGGAGCGACCAGTAAGCATGATATGTGAAGCAACTAACTATAATCTGACATCAGATTATGCTGCTCATCCAATGAGCCCTGTGGGCAGAGTAAGTCTTTACGTCCAAATAAATTAGAACTAAAATAATTGAATTATTCCACAGGGTGCTAGACAGTGCTGTCTGTTAGTATTCCACTGAAAAAGAGAAACAAAGCTTATATATTTTTCAGGGCACTCGACTCCTTCCACGTTTAATTTGGAAACTGAAGTGTCTCAAACAAATTGTCACTGTAGCTGTAATTTTTATCAGGTATCTCAGAGATCTTATGACTTGCACGTACTTAAATTGACCTTCCTGATCTGTGTGAACAGCAAAAACCTGAGTGACTGATGAGGCATCTGGGCCAGCACTTCTGCAGAAATTGCTCCATCACTAACAATTGCCTGGATGTGTCCAGGTAAAACAGAGAGAGTTGGAATTGTCTGCAAGAAGCAGTTGTGAGAGAGGTGGGAGGTGACCCTGTGCTAAACAGCAGGTGACTTTGGACCAGAAGCAGAAGTCCTGGCTTCCTAGAAAAATTCCTGCTAAATGTTTAGGAGAAACCTAGGGTCACCTTAATTTACTAAGGTTTTACCTCTCCATTCACCCAGGTTCTCAGGAGGTTAAGGTAAATGCCCAGATGTTCTTACCAACTTTTAGGTTTATTGGATAGAGCTGATGAGCCTATTGTGTGCGTATTTTTTTTTAATTTTCAGCTTTTTTTGAAAGAGAAGTGCACTTGGTACAAAGTTAAGAAATGTCCTAAGTTTTCTAGGAGACCAAGAAAGCAGCTTTGATCAGTGATGACAGACAAGAGCTGTCATCTCTTCTAGCCAGTAGTTAACAGTTAAACAAGGGAAAAAACCCTGTGCTTTAGCTAGTCACTGGAAATGTTAACCCTGAGAACTGCTTTTTCAGCAAACTAATCCAGCCTGCAAGGGAAAAATAAACTTTGGAATGTGTTCTAACTGAGCAAATTCCTTAATGTCAGAAACTCGGATTGAAATAATTGACTTACCATGTGGTAAGAAACATTGCAAGGTTCCTTCAAGCGCATTTTGGAACCTTTTTGTTGTTTTAAATATCTCATGAGACAGGCAGAATCCTTGACCTACGTTAGAAAACTGTTACTTAATGAGAAAAGTGTCTTAATCTATTAATGTTGCTGGGGGGAAAAATAGAGAGTCACAGATGTATTATGAACAGAAACAAAATCCATCTCAACTTTCATATGATCATGTTTAAGTCCATGCAGGAAAACCAGTTTGAAATACAAAAAACTAGAAAACCCCCAAACAACAACAGTAAAAAATAAACTCAGCTAAACCCTAAAACAACCAAGCAAGCAAAAAAACCAAGGTAATTTCTTGTTAGAGTCATAACAGAGGTGTAGAATGCAGTAATTACATAGCTAGTTCTCTCAAAATTCATTTTCTGGTTAATCTCAGGTTAAATATGCAAAATTAATTACAATTTAGGAGCATGTGTCTTACATTCTTCTCACTTTCAAAAGAGAAGATGAAAATGCCATTTAGCCTAGTGCTTGTTTCATAGTCTTAGAGGAGGAAATTGAGATTTCTATGGCCCAGTTACTGTGATTTCTTTTACTTTCATTGATTAATGACACTTTAGTTTCCTGTGGAAATAACATTTTGAAAAAATAGACTGTTGTTCTGCTTTTCATTCCTCCTGTTCTAGTTATTTAAATGCACTTAAAATATTAATATGATTATTGTGGCTGCATGTGTAATTACTGTACATCAGTTCTCAGATGTGCATTTGTCTGAACTAGTGCAGCACCATTTAAAAACTGTTGGTTTTTGGGAGGTGAATGCTGGGAAAGTAGAACCACAGCTAATATCAATCTGCCTTTTCTGGCAGCTATTCAAGGATAATGAGTTGAATCCTTTCTAAAGATGACTATAGATATAGCCCATGGGTTGTGCCTGGATAATAAATGGATTTTCTTTTCTTTTTTTATTCATGTCTTCAAGCAATAAAGCCTGAAATTCTTAACTTTTGACTATAATACTTAGTTTGTAGTATTGTATATATATGTAATATATAATGTAATATATATGCTATATAGATATAATTCTATATATAAAATATGTATTATACATATATATATGTAGTATTATATTAATATAATAGCAGTATTGTGTATTGTAGCACAATAAAACAGGAATAAAATGTTGGTGAGAGAAGTTACAGAGAATTAATTAGAGAGGGGAAGGATGCTTTGTGGTTTTGCTAATCCAGTTTTTTAGGTGGTTTTTGTTTTCAGAGATAACTCATGACCACACCTGATATTGGAAAGTAATGAGGAACGGGAAGAAGTTTGGGATACAACTAAAGTTTCAGGCAGTTAAGGGGTACAGGAGAAGGTTTTCCTTGCATTTCATGTGAATTGATCCCAGATAGATATGGAACTTGGAGAAGTTGCTCTTTTGTGTCAGAAAGACCCTGGAGTTGCTCCAGAGGCTAATATGAGGTGAGGCAAAAATCAGTCTGTGCCCAGTAAAAGTCTTAATTCTAATCTTCCTTTCCCACTGTATACGTGAGAGGGGCCAAATAACAAATCACAGCTCTGTTAAGTGCTGCTTATTTCCTGTTACCTTGAAGTGTTTCCAGACATGAAGGCACTAGCACAGACCCCTGGCTGTGAAAACCCACAGGCTTCAGATTGCTACAGAAGTATTTATTTTCATCTCTCTGTAGAATGAAGAAATTATTTTTGTGGTTGTCTTTTTTTTTTTTTTTTTTTTCAATCTTGTTTTTCTCCCTGCTGTTAAAATCACTACCTAGACAAACAGGATTGTATGTCATAAATTGCTTTTTAATGTGTTAAAGTCAGTCACATCCCCAGTCACCCTCCACGGTTCAGATCTGCTGCTCTTCATGGCTGTCCTGATTATCAGCAGAATAAGATGAACACATTTTTCTCACAGAAAGTGGAGTGTCAGCCCAGGACAGCTGCTGAGGAGCTCCAGGTGACTCCAGTACAGCTGGGATGTTTCCCAGTGCTCACAAATATTAATCAGTTTGTTAATAGATATTTCAGTTCAGTCCAGCTTTGAATGGCTTGTGTAGGTGTAGCCATTCAGGTCTGCTCAGGATCCAGGTTAGCTGGAAATTTCTGATTAACAGAAACTAAAATTATTATTAGTTGCTGTTAAAATTCACTGGCAAACAGCACAGTGAAGAGGAGGGGTGTGGAGGGCATTCCTGGTGCTCAGAGCTGGATGTCTGCACAGTGTTTTCATGATTTATATTCAGACCAGCCCAGTAGTGCTCCTTGTGCATCTTACATTTTAGTCCTGCCTAAATGGAATCCAGTTTGCTTTATTATGTAAACCAGAGCACCCTAAGAGTGAATGATGGGGAGATTTGCTTCAAGAGCAGCCTCCTGGTCCAAGCCAAAATGCTGAGGCAGAAACCCACCCAGCTCATGGAAAACTGCAGCACTGGAAGGCACCAAAATTGCCTACAAAATCCAGAAGGAAGCATCCTGTTGTTTTGTGGTTTGGAAGATAATGTAAGCCTTGAACATTGGAAACATATTTTTAAACAGAAGTTAAAAGTAACAAAGATACACATTTGTATTCTCTGAGTTTACATGCAGAAAATTTCCTTATTTGCAGGGTTCTCAGTCTATGTTTTTTAAATTTACATGCAGTAAATTTAGTGTTAATTAATGACTTCTGTGCTAGTTCTGAAACTGGGAGAGAAGCCTCACATAAAGCCTGTGTTTTCCTACCAGCTAAGCAGAGAGAAAAGCCACTTGCAGGGTGATGAAATGTGCAGCCCCAGATGCTGACTGCTCTGTTGTCCAGAGTTCAAAACCCTGCTGGGTGTTTGTTTTTTTCAGTTTTGGAAAACAGTGACTATCACTGGCTGGACATCCTGGCTTCTTTCTCAGCACTGGATTTGTGCAGGGCTCTTCCCACAGGATCTGATGTTGGGAGGCATCTGAGTTGCTGGGACTCTAGAATGGATCAGATGGTGCCAGGTGTGACTCTGCTTGCTCTGTTACCTTCTGCACCTTCCAGCAAGTGAAGATTGCTTGGATCATTCCTTCACTATCCTCTCCTTGCCTTCTCCAGAAGCTGGAGCTGGGCAATATGTCCTGTTTTTTTGTTTTTTGGGGGGTTTTTTGTTTGTTTGTGGGGGTTTTTGGGGTTTGGTTTTTTTTTTGTTTGTTTTTTTTTTTTTTGTTTTTTTTTTTTTTTTTTTTTTTTTTTTTTTTTTCTCCCCTGTCACAGTTTGAGATAATTAGTTATGTATGAGAGACCAGGGATGGCCAGGGATCCCAGGCATAACAAAAGGAGAGGTAATCTAAAGTCTGAGCACTCATAATTAGTTTATATACTCACCTACAGTGTTTCAGTGTCCCAAAATACTCATTGTCTTAAGGTTCAGAGTTTGTTGTGAAGTTAAATCTCTTTATGCAGCGTGTGGCAAACTAATTACAAGTCATCTAAAGTGTTCTCTGTAATAACTAAAAGTAGAAAGCACTTGTGATGCTGCATTTAGAAGTTTGTATTCACAGTTGGTAGGATGTAACCCATTAAAACTCTCTTGTTAGCTCAGTGAAATTGGAGTCAATATGGGTTTTTATCAGGCCTACCTTAGAGACAGCTGTCTAAATTATCTGAATTTGTTAGACTTGACATAAGTGCATGGTTGTCTTCAGAAGCAGCCTCAATGCATTAGCTATTTTTACAATAGCTAATTGTAAAAATAGAGCACTGGAGCACTCTTGAGGGGTTTTGAACCTTTAGTACCTAATATTAGAGTAGGTGTGAGCGTTAGAAATTATTTCTGATCAAAGTGTTAGCCCAGCTTTTGTGTGATATGCCAATACAGCAGTCGTACAGGTTAACAGAGAGAGCTGTAGCTCCCTTTATAACTGGATTTTTATATGTTCTTTGTTATGTATTCCTTTTTCACAGCTGGCTCTCATAATTCTCTTGGCTTCTTAGAAATCTTTGTCCATTTTGCACAGATAGAAATGTGGAAGTTTTTTACTTTTATTCTTAATTAGGCTTTCAGTTGCTTGTTCTGTCATGCTTTTCAGAACTGAGTCAAATTTCTGTATCTCTAGGGAAAATTAAAAGCACTCTGATTATTTTTGTATTCCCTTGTGATTCTTGCAAAAAAGAAATACAAAATGTATTTTGTGTTGTAGACTCTAGGCAGGCACACATAGCTTTTGTAATGTTGTTTGTTTTTTTTTTCTGCCAAGCAGCGTTGTATTCTTCAGTTAAGGGCATCATTGACAAAAGCTGCATATCATTTTAAATCGAGTTCTCAGTTTATGGTTTTTCAGCTACTGTGGGATTCTCTCTGAGGCACGAGTAAAACCCAGCTCAGTTCTGTGATGAGTGCTGAGAGAATTTCCACAGAGAAACCCCACACCTCATTTGCAACAAAACCTGAGTGGTTGTCAAGCATTCCCCCTTTAGGAATTTTGCATAACCTCATGATTAGTCTCAGTGGCAGAGAGAGGGAAGCTGAAACACAGGATTATAATATTGTCTCAATCCAAATGGTGGATTTGAAGCAGAGATGTGAATGCAGCTTTAAAAACTTACTTGAACTTGACATCTTCTGCACAGGAGTGTACTTTGCTCTGTCACATCTCGTGGTGTCTGAGGCACCAATTCTTACAGGATTGAAAACACAAGTAAATGTTCAGCTGGTTTAGTTGCAGAGCAAACTTTCTAAATGTAGGCTGAGAAGAATGAAGTGTGAATTGGCAAAGCACTGCAAGGTTCTTTGTGCCTTTTCCAATTTCCCTCGGTTATTCAAGTAGAGGGATGAAATCTAAAAGGCTTTATTTTTCCTACTTCTCTTAATCATAGGTGATCACTGCAAAATTGTAAAAAGTATAAGCAGCAGCTGATATGAGCTCCAGAGTTCCATGGAAAGGTTTCTAAGTAGACTTCAGTGCAAGCAAGTAAAATAATACTGAAATCAACCAAGAGATCACAGAACAAAGAAGGAATACTAAAAAATTAATTTATTTTAGGAAAGGGGGAGTTATATCTTGTTGGAATCTGAACAAGTTTTCATGTGTTAGTTCAGTATTGGAAGCAGGAAAGAGTGGGATTTCTTGCCCAGGCGATGTAGTTTTTCATAATTAATAATAGTTCTGTGAGTTCACTTCTCTTCCTACAGCTCAGTAGGCATTCTGCCTGCCTTAGAAGAAGGTCAGATTTGTATTTGGTTGGGTTTTTTTCTTGTTTGAAAAAAATCCCAAAACATCTTTTAGTACTTGTCTTGGGATTTATCTTGATATTCTCTGCAGAAGAAAAGAAAGAAATGCTGAAACCAGCAGAACCATTGCAGTAATTATTTATCTAAAAAAAGAATAGAGCTTGTGTTCTGCAGTCCCCCAGAGGAGCACATGTAAGAAAAAGATGTTAAAGAAAAGTGTTTTGATTTTTGTACAGTTATTGGTGCCATGGTTTCTATAACGTGTTCAATTCAATTTAGACATCACGATCTTCAAAGAAGGTTCATAATTTTGGGAAGAGATCGAACTCCATAAAGAGAAATCCTAATGCACCAGTTGTCAGACGAGGCTGGCTCTACAAACAGGTACTCACACCCTCCTCACCCCTCTCTTTTTTTTTTTTTTTTTTTTTTTCCCTCTACTGTGTGGTACAAAAGACAACCACTTCTATAAAATACAATGATAGCAATAGCAGAGTGAAGCTGTAAACTGTGGTCTTCAATTCATTAACGCCTTACTGGATATCAGTCTGATGCAAATCAGGACATCAGACAAGTAAAGAACATTGGTAGATTTTATATATATATAAATATATATATATAAATACATATATATAATATATATATATAATACATATATATATATAAATATATATAAATACATATATATATGTATGTATGTATATATATATATGATTCTAAAAAATCTAAGCAGATATTGGTAGTAAACAGCTGATTTAATTTCAGGCGTGTCAAGATGATGGGACAAGAGGTTCATGATCCAGAATACTGAGGGTTTTTAAGTTTCTTTTCTTAGACTATCTACTTTTTTTCTAAAAGTAATATTTTCAGTAAAAAATAGTAAGTGGAGCCATTTCTTCATATATTTCACATAGGTATGTCTGTTGCTTTATTCAAAGATAATCGTGTTAAAACCAGATATTATTTTAGGTTTTCCCATGGAGTGTGAATTCATCTGAAGTATGTGCTCTTCAGGGACAATGTTCTAGCCTCCTGTAAATCTGCTGTTCTGATTAATATTACGAAACTGTTTTTAAAACCCACCAAGAACCCTTAAGAACTCATAATTTAAACTCAGCTGAGACAAATGTGTGCATGTAATTTTGATCTACATTGTCATTTACTGTGCCTACTCAGATAGACTGGAATGACCTGCATAGATTTCTGGGTGCTGGTGATGAGTCAGTTTTTAAAAACTGCTCAGATGATAAGATCTAGATGTGTCTGTTTAGTGGAAGATTTTCCCAGGTTTAGACAATCCTGTAGCCTCTACTCTGAGAGTGAAGAGAATTCTGAGGTGCAAATGCCGAGAGTGAAAAATTCTCACAAAGGTGATTTTGTTGCTGTTTTCTGGGGCACAGAATCACACAGCTGCCTTGGTTGGAAGGGATCTCATGATAATCCAACACAATTAACCAGGCTCAGCTAGAGCAGGGTCAGAGAATCATGGAATATCATGGGCAGGGTCAGAGAATCATGGAATATCATGGAAGGGACCCATCAGGATCATCGATTCCAACTCCTGGCCCTGCACAGGACACCCCCAGAATCACACCATGAGCTTGAGAGTCTTGGGCAGGACTTTATCCAGCTGGGCTTTGAGTATCTTCACAGATGAAGACTTCACCACAATCTCTCTGGCAACTTGTGTCAGTATTTGACCATAAAAAGTTTTACCTCTGCTGAGGTAGAATTTCATGCTTCTTAATTTGTGCCCACTGTTTCTTTCCTTGCCCTTGGCAAAAGTTTGGCTCCACATTCTTTAGTCTTTCACCAGATGTTTGTACTGATAGGATGCCTCCTAAGCTGCTCTCTCCCCCAACTGAGCAATCCCACCTCTCTCACCCTGTATCCATATGAAGATGCTCCAGTCTCTCAGTCGTCTCCGTGGCCCTTTGCTGGGTTCCCTCCAGTATGTTCACATTTCTCTTGCACCAGTGAGCCCAGAGCAGGAGCAGCACTGCAGCCAGGCCTCTGTGGTGCTGAGCAGAGAGGAAGGATGTCCTTATCTGTGGGAACCCAGGACATCCCTCTGGCTGCCCTGGCTGTCTCAAGACCCTGGCAGGTCTTGGAGACCTTGGCACAAAGTCAAAAACACCTGTGGCTTCGATTCTAGCCCATGGGAAAAAGCTGCCAGCTTTGTGTGAGGAATTACAAGCCACAAGGTTTTGAGTAGTGTGGTAGTTGAATTAACACAGGGTGAAGAAGTAGAATTTTGGGGTTCTTAGAAGGGGGTTCAAGGGGGCAAGATGGAGGAATTTGGGTGTGTCCTGACCTTCTTCTCCTTTTTCTTGTCCTCCACGTCTTGGTGTGATGGTGATACATTTCTGTTGGTTTAAGGTAGAGACACAGTGTCCAATATAAATGATAGATATGGGCACATCATTGTAAACATAGCACACGTAGTTTTTGGTATAAAATGTAAACCTAGAAGATTACATAAAATGTCTGCCCTAGAGGGCAGACAGAATGCCATGGCCTCCTTGCTAGACAGAGCTCAGCAGGGCAGAGAAAGAATGTTATAGATAAGGAAAAATAAACAACCTTGAGAAGCTGATCCTACGCATTCCGACTCCTCCTTTGGCTGTGCAGGCTGGGAGAACAAAGACTTTTACACTCTCGGGGTCACCTCAACACCCAGACCCCAAGGCTTGTCCTGCTGCTGGCAGCACTGCTAATGCAGTCTGGGGTGCTGCTGCTCTCCCTTGCTGCGAGGGTGCATTCCTGGCTCACGTTGCTGCAGGGGGTTATTCCTCTCCAGGTGGAGGACTGAGCATTTCCCTTTGTTTAACTCCAAGAGATCCTTCTCTGCCCAATTTCCCAGCCTGCCCAGTCCCTCTGGATGACAGCACAACCACCTGGAGTACGAGGCACTCCTCGTAACTCTAATTGTGTGCAGACTTGCTCAGGGTGAGCTATGTGTGCAGCTCATTAATGAAGCTGTTAAATTGTCTTGGCCACGGTGTCGACCCCTGGGGCACACCAGGAGGCTCTGGCCACCCACTCCCTGGGGCTGGCACGTCAACCAGTCTTTAATCCACCTCAGGGTTGGAGATGGTTAATGTGGGAAACAATTTAAATGCTGTGATGTTTGGTTGGTGTTTGTAAGAAAAGGTGCTGCTGTGTATTTCCATGTTGGAGTAGTCATTGAGAGCCAATTTAGTCAATTTTATCAACAGATATGATCTTCAGAAATGTACAGTGAAAGCTTGTGCAGGTTTCTTTCTGATAGTAAAATAACATTTATGTAATCACAGAGTGGCATTTTTTGTTTAATTCAGGGTGTGCTGTCTCAGTACATGTAGTGATCTTCTGACATTTTTCTCCTAATTTTTAAATCCAGAACCATCTCCTTTTTTAGAAGATGTTTACAGTGAACATACTTTTTCTGAATAATGTTTCCTAGCTAATGCTTGGTTTATCCTTTCGTCTTCTTTCAGCTCATTTCTCCCACCCCAAAAAGAGCAGAGCTTGAAATACAAGGCTAAAAATGATCTTGACTTTTCTTGGGCTGGGGAAGTACCCCAAAAACAAACCCACCCCACAGTTTTTCATTAGAGAATCCCTCTTCTTCACAAAACCTGTTTACTACAAGAATATTGCTAATTCACACACACTTTTCTTCCTGGAACAGATTAACATATTTATTAAATCTGATTCTACCAGGATGTGTGTGCTGCAGTGCTTTGGCTTATTTACACTGCAGTAGTGGTGGCAGTCTTTCATTCTGAATTGTGTGGTGTAAATTGGTTATAAGCATAAAAGAAAATTAAATTGCTGTAGGAATAAACTTCATTTGGGAAGGAAATTTGCTCTAGGCATATGAGTGGTAGTAGAAGACAAAGTTCAACAGAGAGTTTCTTCAGAAAACAAAGGAGGATGTACCTGAAGTGTTACCTTCCTCTTTAAGAGAAAAAAGCTTTTTTTGTTGGCTTTTTAAAAACTGGTCAAACTGTAGATTGTAATCTCTAGCATGCCTGGAGAAAAGGAGGCTCAGAGAGGGCCTCCCTACTCTCCACAGCTGCCAAAGAGGAGACTGTAGTGCTGCTCTCTTCTCCCAGGCGACAAGACAAAAGGAAATAGCCTGGATAGGTCTTAGGTTGGATATTGGGAGAAAATTCTTCACCAGCAGGGTTGTCAAGCATTGGAACTGGCTGCCCAGGGAAGTGGTTGGGTCACCAACCCTGAAGGTGTAATTAGATGTGTTAATGTGGCCCTTGGGGACGTGGTTTAATGGTGGACTTGGCAGTGCTGCTAGCAGCTGGACTCGATGAGCTAAACGGCCTCTTCCAACCTCAGCGATTCCGTGGCTCCCTGTTCACCTCAGGATTCCTGGGTCACAGCCTTTGTTAGCACAGACAGCTCAGGATAAGAAGTCAAATACTTAAAACAGCCAAGAAATTGAGCTGGCAGCACACACAGCACAGTTGTGTGTTCAGTTTTTATCTTTTTTTTGCCAGGGTCGGGATTAAATGCACGAGAGGGTGTTTCTTGTTTGGACTCAGATGTTTATTAGTTCTTATCTCTGTCACAGTCTCACAAACCCTGAGTTCTGCAGCACTTCACTCTGACAAACTGAAAATGGAGCCCTGTCTCTCTCTCTACAAGGCCTTTTAAGGATAAACTGTCCAATTAAGAAATGACACCTCAATTATTTTCACTTTTAACCCGATAACCAACCACCCGTGCCTGCAATGGGGACTTTTTTATCCAATTACACAAAACCACCCAAACCCATGGAGAAGAAGGTGGAGAAGAAGGAGCAGCCTCTGCCTCAAAACCTCCATCTTGCTTTATATATATTAGTGTATTCTAAAACATTAAGCTCTAAGTTTTCCACCCTGTGGTGTTACACACTTCTGTTCAAACTCCACACCCACAATCCCAGTTCTGTCATTCCATTTTGGAAGCTTCTCCATGGCCTCAGGTCAATGCAGAGTTCTCCTGGGGGTCAGTGCCTGCCAGCACAGGAAGTCTGAAATTCTCAGCAGCCAGGGTTCCAGGAGCTGTGCAGTGCCTGGTTTGTGCTGGGAACCAGAGCTGTCCCCAGTGTGTGTTTTCTGACACGATCCCTGTGTTTCCTGCAGGACAGCACTGGAATGAAGCTGTGGAAGAAGCGCTGGTTTGTGCTCTCAGATCTGTGTCTCTTCTATTACAGAGGTAAGTTCAGCTCCTGAGAGCTTCCTTTGCTAATTTGGCTGGGAGCAGATACATTTTGACACACCACCCAAATGTAAGAAATAAGCTGCTGCTTTAGCTTAATGGATTAAAATGGTTGTGTAGCTGTCAATATCCAGGCCTGCAACTCTCATATTTTTTGTTGTTTTATTTCTTTGGTAATTACCAGTTTCACATAATTGCTTCCTGCCTGCCAGGCTGTGCTCAAAGTGCAAGCCCATTCACAGCCACCTCTGTTACTAAATTCTGGGTTGTAGTTTTTCTCACAGCTTCTGTTCTAGAAGCTAAGCATGTCAGGTTAAATCTGATTTTTATGTGAGTTAAGTAGCTGAAGTGGGGATAGGGAAGGATATAGTGCAGGGGAGCTGAAACTCTGCCTTTAGAATGATAAAAGAGGATATATCTGCCTTTGGGAGCTCTAATCAGTGTTCATGAATACTTATCAAATGGAACATTGTCCAATTCCGTATGAGTGGAAGTCTCTGCTGCATTTGGAACAAAAGAATCTGTTAGTAACCTCATGTAGCTAGATCTGACTTATTTTATGTGGGAATAAACAGCTGCTTCTCATTCTAGTCTAGTGATCCCTTCAGCACTGCAGAGTATGAGCTGTAGTGCTCCTCCAAAAGCAAATGGGACTTGTGCATAGGGAAAGTGGACAATCCTGAAATGGAGTGTGCAGACACTTCAGTTTAAAGGAGGCTGAGAGTGAGGAGGACTGTAGAGCATGGCGAAGCAGAGGAATGCAAACAGGCCCATCTGCAGCCTTAATGTGGGTGAAGGGCAACAAAGGGTTTCAGTTTGGGATGAAGCTTTGGAATTGGTAGCACTGGTGCTGATGCTGGTGATGGTGTTCTCTGAAAGTGCAGCACAGATCCGGTCAAAGACAAATCAGGTCTGAAGCATGAAAGCTCTGCTTGCAGCTGTTTAGTTAAAAAATTCTGAATTATTCAATTATGATCACTAGGCTTTGCTTCTCTACCCCAAGTGGGTCAAAATCAGGCTGAAATTCCAGTTGTGGAGGCATCAACTGACTGATACAGTTACACTGTGCTTACCTAAGTGGTCATTATATACTCGGTGCTTTTTGCAGGTTTATTTTAAACACCTCTTCAGGCTCTTTCTTCACAAAGTTGTAAAAAAAAAAAAAGTGCTATATTATTGCTGCCTTAAGAACAGATTAAGTTGATTTTAAGCACTGCACAGGAACTTTGTGAAAATAAAACAAAAAAAGCAATAAGCAAAACCAACAACAAATAAAATAAATATGGACAGCTCTGTAATCTTAGTTTTTATTTTCTATGTGTTATTCTGCCTAACATTCTGAAATACAAGCAGAATAATCTAAATTGTTTACATGCTAAATGTAGCTTTTAGCTATCACTCACTAGAAAGTAGTAAAAACTGTTAAACTGGAATTAAATGTGTGCAGTGATAGTCCAAAATGTATTAGAAGTGGCTGATAAAATATAAAAAGCTTTTACTCATGTTTCTGTTAATTCTGTCTCAGGTAGTGAAAAGATAGCAAAGGGAGGGTCATGCACTTGCTCAAACCACAGACCTGTTTGTGGTTGTGCAGTTGTGGTTGTTGGGTTTCTTTGGTTTTGTTAGTAAATCTTACTAAATTTCCAGAATTGTGTTACAGTGTTAGCAGCTGAAATCCAATTTATAGATGAAAAGAAAAATCGTGTCATAGTATTTATTTTCTCCCAGCTTAGAGAATGTTCTCTTTCTGTTCCCCCGAGGCATGAAGGACCATCCACTTTCATAATGGAAGGTTGTTGGCACAAATAAAAGTTCTTAGAATTGGACAGGAGATCTGCTGCTTTTCTTGTGTTCTGTTCATACACAGCACACAAGTAAAGATAACATGGGGCAGTGGGATGTGTAGGTAAAAGCAAACGTGATTGGGAACAGATTTTTAAAATCTGGAACTGGAATGTGGCAGTATGTCTTTAACAAAGACCAAAGTCCTCCAGACATGCAGCTGTTCAGTGGGACAAAAATGCTGAATGCTGTTATGTGGCACTAGTGGGGGATTTACTCAGTCATTAGTCAAAATATGATCTAGGAAATGAGAACTTTTCCCACAAACAGAAGTCCAAATGAAGTAAACCCCAGTATTTGCCCAATATGTGTTTGGGGACAGGGCACATTTTTTGTGTGTGGCTAGCAAGGAGTTAATATATGAAGGGAAGGTGGGATGGTTTCAGTCATATTTAAAGGTACTCTTGAGTTGCTGGAAGTAAATCCACTCCATTTCTTTCCTGCTTTACAGTAGGAATGAATTTATGCTCAGCTCTGCAATTTAAAGAACTATCCCAAAAAGCATAGTTTTTACATCTAATCTCTCATGTGATACTAAAATGGCTGGGCACAACCTTCCCCATATAAATAACTTAAATGAAGGTTTGGCTTTTCAAAATCCCAGAGTAAGTGAGAACCTGGAAAAGATTTTTAAGTCCTGGCATGCTTTTTAAGTGTATTTT
Source organism: Vidua chalybeata (assembly GCF_026979565.1). Classification (NCBI taxonomy): domain Eukaryota; kingdom Metazoa; phylum Chordata; class Aves; order Passeriformes; family Viduidae; genus Vidua; species Vidua chalybeata. Next base: position 2,170,888 of record NC_071534.1, read on the forward strand.
AATTGTAATAGTGTTGATTTTTCATTGAAATTCTGCAATGCCTCTTTTCATCTTAATTTCATAGATTTATTGTGGGCACTGTCTTCAACTAAGAGAAGTGTTATGAGGGACAGTCTCTAAGAGAGTGATTGTGAATAGGAGTTCTGTACATGAAATACAATTAAGACAGACTTTATGAATTGCATCCAACTATTCCTTTATTAAAGTATAATTTGATTTAAAAGCTGGTTGTGGTTTTCAATTAAAATGTCAGTTTTTTATTATGATCTCTTGATCTAAAATTTTGTGTAAAACAAGGCTCTGGGAAAGGGGTATTTGTTATGGGGGAGAGCTTTTTTTTTACAAATTATCTGAAACGTGTGCATTCTTACAAATGGAATGTAATTGAGTGCAAACTCTTTGTGGGAATTATAATGATAATTCATAATTAAATATTATAATGGGGATTATGCAGCATAATATGCCTGAGATCAGAAGAGGAATGTGCACATTTTCTCTAAATTGCCAGCAGTCATAAGCAGTGTTTTCAACTACTTGTGTTGTCAGAGGTGTTTTTACTGAGCAGGCAGGAGATGTGTGCTATTCTGGTTCTTTGTCACGGAATCAGGGGCTTGACCTCCATCTGCTCCCCCAAGTTAGTCTGGATTTCTGGTTCTTGATGCTTTCTCCTCCGAGCTGAACTTCGTGGTCGTGCTCGTGTGTGGCTGAAAGAGTTCCATGAAGTGTCAGAATGCAAGTGCTGTGTGTCCAAAGGCCGTTTTCTAATCCCAGTGTGCATTCCCAGATGAGAAGGAAGAAGGAATCCTGGGGAGCATACTTCTGCCTAGTTTCCAGATATCTGTGCTGTCTGCTGAGGACCACATTAACCGCAAATACGCCTTTAAGGTGAGGGAATCAGCTTTTCCATTGGATTTTGTGTCTGAAAGCCTGGTCACAAAAACTCATTTTACAGAGCTGTCAGGTAAAAAAGGATTGGCAAACAGCTTTCTGAGGCTGATTTTTACATAATAGAGTAGCAAAAGTTTCAATATCAGTTTTTTATCCTGATACAGATATAGACATAATTACTAGAATGGGGAGATGGATGGGTGTCACTTAGTAGTAGTGTTTTCTTTTTTAGTTTGTGGATCTTAAATGCTGTGTGGTGCTTTAGAATTATAAACCAGCATCTGCAGCTGAACTTACCCTGCTAATGGAAGTTCATTCGTTATTTAATGCAAAGTATCTTTACACATAAATAAAAATAAGAATTTATTATCACTTAAATCACAGTATTACATGAATCACTCTTAGGAGTGTTTCATGACAATCTTAAATCACGGTATAAATTACTTTACTAAGCATTTTGTCCTGACTTCTTTTTATTGTTGTTTTTATGAGCTCCTTTGGGCACTTTGTTTGGTCTCCTAACCAAGACATCATTTATTTACTCTGGTAAGTACAAATTAGAACTTACTGTATCATTCAGACTGCCACAATCTATGCTAAAATCTTATTTATTAGAATTATATTAATCTAAATTAATGAATGCTCAATATAATTTTTAGTAGATTGAAGAAATTTAAGGGCTTTTTGTTTAATGTATTAATGAAGATGCAGCTGTGATTGAAAATTACGGGCAGTTATTTTGAAAATATGAATGCAGTGACTAAGAAACACTGTAGTGTTCCTTTTGGGTTTTTTCCTGAGCATATTACTTGAAAAAAAATCTTCTTAGATAAAGCATTAGAGTGAATATGCAGTAACAATATTTGCCTCTCTTCTTTTCCAGAATCTTACATTTTTATTGCAATGACCATGTCATTTCCAATCAGGCAGCTCATCCAAACATGAGGACCTATTATTTCTGCACAGATACAGGGAAGGAAATGGAGTTGTGGATGAAAGCCATGATAGATGCAGCACTTGTGCAAACAGAGCCTGTGAAAAGGTAGTGTGGGTTGACAAAACAGTGGGACAGTGTATTGCTTTCTCGTGTTTAGTTTGATTTGTTTAGTGAAAGACTGCTCCTTAAAATAGAATATAAATTGGCTGAAGTGATTTCTCCTTCTATTGAAGACCCCTTTCTAACTGGACAGCGTTGGATAAAATTTTGAAGTAGGAAAAATAATCTAAGTTCTGTTCTGAATATTGATTGTCAGGAGCTAGAAGGAAACAAATGAACTATCCCTTTAGCCAGTGGCATCAGAAGAAGTGCAGTGACAAATTCTATGTGCAGGCATGTTTGACTTCCCTGCCCTCCTGACTGAATAGCAACAGCAGCTCAACTGGTGGCAGCCTTCGGCGTAAACCTGTCATAATCCTCAAACTCACAGCTGGAGTTTCTGGCTAAATTAACCAGTTGTACCTGTGGGCAACCTGTGGGGAGCCATTCTTGTTCATCATTAAGCTGTCACCAAATTTATGCTTACCTGATCTGGAGCCTCACCTTCCTGTGCCCGTGTGTTGACAGTGAAAAGCAAATTATCACCGGAAGCTTTGTGCTCTCAGAGACCGAGCCCTGTCTGCTGCTGTCTCTCCAGTGAGAGTCATTTGCTCTCAGAATGTGCTCCCTGGGGTCAGCTCCATGGCATCTGCAATGGAAACCTCATCAATTGAAAGTTTAAAAGCTCCTCGTTATTGACAGCGCAGAAGTTATTGCTGATGGCTGCTGTCACTTGATCCACTCTGCTAGTTCCTGCTACCCTGGAGCTAAATAAAGTCAGCATCGCTGAGGAACTCTGTGTTTAAAAAAGTAACAGAAAAATCTCATGGACACGGGTACCAGAGAAGTTTGGTAGTAATAAACTTCATCTGAAAAATCGGGTTTGTATTGCAAACACAATGGTAATTTACACGTGGAGAAATTATTAAACCAAATCAAACCCACTTGACTTCAACCAAAAATCACATATCAGTTGTATAAACACTTTGTAGAGGAACGAAACTGAAGGGGGTCATTCTCAATCTTTTTCTGAACTGGTGAAATGACCTTCATTTGCTATTTATCTGCCTGGATATCACAGGCAGAACAGGCTTGCCAGCAGCCAAACAGTTGTCAGAAAAGCAACTTATATAACACCATCTTGTTGTTTTGATTCAGGCAAGGAACCTCAGAATGAAACAGAAGTAGATGTGACCTCTTTGAAAACTTTGTTGGTAGCCTTGAAATACTTACTTCAGAGAAAACAGATTTCAAGACCAAGTCTCAAAGAATTTCAAATCTGTTAGCTATAATAAGGAAGAAAACTCTTTAAGACATCTGTTTTCTAAAGAATCCATCTATTGGCTGTTTTTTAAGTTCTTAAAATGAAACATAGCAGGATATGGTCTTATGCAGAAGAAATACTGTTCCTTCTCTGTAAAAATCTGTTAAGTATTAAGTGTCTTATTACCTCATCTCTGAGTAACCTGAAGTTTGGCACAGATGGAGCTTAAGCATAAATGGTTTTGGTTCAGTCAAATTTGGCAGTGCTTTTGTTTCTGAGTTCTGGCTTTTTAGAGGTTCTGACATTGCACTGAATACAGTTTTCTAACAGACTAGATACTGCAATACAATAAATGAGTAATTAAGAATTTACTTCCTTAAATATTCATGTAAACTGATGTTGGGCCACTATTAATTGCCTGGTAATATAAAATGCCAAATGATAAATCAAGAGTTTTTTACAGTATAATTCTTTAAACCTAGAAATCAAGACACTTCACTGCTTATGGTACTCTGGAAATCAAGTCCAACAGTCTGTTAAACCAAATCTTTTAAGTAATTTTGGCACGTTTTTTGTGTCTATTTTTCTGGAGATGTGAGTTCCTTGGAGAGGATAAAGATAAAAGGAATATTTAAAACATTAAGTTGGTGGGAGGGAAGGGATGTTGCCAAGTTTTTCATAAACTACTCTTTTACTCTTATTTTCCACACATAGTTAGCCACGTAAACCACAAATGAGATACTGAAGTGAGAAAGTAAAAATGCACCCGTTTCTCTTAGAACTGGTCTTTATTTGCAACAGAAATATTCCCTTATGATGTTTAGCTGCAGGGAAGGACAAACAGTATTTGGCCCTATTGACTTAACTGTAATTACCCCTTTCTGAACAGTTTTGATTTTACCTAGATAGTACATTCAAGTTTAATAATGTCCTGAGAGACCTATTAAAATAATTAAACCAAGTACTTTATTTAGTGAGGAGCTATTGAAGCTTATGACTCAAAAATATGATCTCAAACACCCTCCCTGGCTGCTTGCCTGTGTTTTTAGACAGTAGTGTCCACCAACACACTGATTTACAGTTTACCCTAAGTGCTGATTCCCTGCTCTCCCAGGTTTGAGTGTCATCTTTCTGTCCTTCCACTGTCAGCTTGTGTGCTGCAGCCTTTGTTTCTCCTCAGTGATGCAGCATGCACTAAGAAAAGATTGCTTTTTTCCCTCCTGGTGTAGTTACTTTCCCTGAAGAGCATAAGCCAGGCTGCCAAAAAAGCACTTGTTAGCATAGAGACATCCACAGTGGGGGCTGACTGACGTCAGTGTGCTTGGAAAAGATGGCTTTTCCTTTTCAAATGCCTCTGCCTTGCTTTGTTAAATCACAGTCCTCGTGTCCATCTGATCACTAATCACATGCTCCCCCCCTCCAACCCTTTCAGCATTATTTCTTTCTATAAACCAGCATAAAATAGTACTTCTCCTGTAGTGCATATTGTACATATGATTCCCTTTTTGGTTGCAGAAATACAGAAATTGCATTCAGCATATGCTGAAAGACCCGTGTTCAATGCTCATTCTCTTCCTCTTCTCCCTATCCCATCCTCAAACAGCCTGCAAGCTTTGTTGAATATGTCTTTGAGAGCTAGCTATAAATATGGAGCCAAATATACATATGGATTTATGTTTCTTACATTTGTTTCTGATAATTTTTCCCCATATGGGTCCTCCAGTGTGGAAAGAGATCTCTTGCTCACTCAGAGTTGGCTGATTTGGTTTCACCAAGTTGAGAGAGCCCCGCAGGCTGTTGGAATGTCAGTCCTTCAGCCTCTACACCATCCCAGAGAGTGTAAAATGTCAATGTTTGGCTCTGTATAACCATAGGAATGAGGGCTACAGCTGCATGAGGCTGTATGGAATGAGGCTGCATGGAAGAACAGCTCTGTGATTTTGGGAGTTGCTGGTTTTTAATTAAAACACAGTGGAAAGTACTGTGAGAGTGTGAACTGAGCACAGTGCCAAGGCTTGACTTGGCCACATACATGATGAGTGTCCTAGACATGCCACTTCCCCTCTCCACCATGGATTTTCCACCTTTTCCTCTGCTCTGAAGCCTCCTGAGAAAGATTTACAATATGTTTTATATTCTATAATGGGGTAGGTGGTGCTTTTGAGACATGCTGCAAATATTAATGCTCAGGATTATTTGCAAGGTAGTCTTTGTATTAATTTGTAAACTCCAGAATGCTGGCTCAAAACTGAAATCTTAAAACCCTTTTTTTTTTACTTGATAATTGTGGGAAATGGAGCTTTTAATTCACATTCCTGTTGGGAAATTCCTTTGGTTTCTGGTAGAACACTGGGTAGTGCAGCTTCGAGGTAGGAGTGAGGAGGTGATCCTTTTCTTTTCCATAACCTTGAGAAGGAGCCTAGGCACAAATGTTTGGTTTTGGGAGTAATTTAAGATTTTGTGGGGGGAAAATAAATGGCTTTTTTTCACAATGGGGTAAGCAATAATGCTTACAGCTTTGTATGTGGTCAGTCTTCTTGTGCTCCTGGTAAGTTGTGTGTGTGATGGCCTTTTTACAGACACTTGAACTGGATGCAGTGATAAAGATAAATAATGCTTTTTTTTTTTTTTTTTAAGGATGCAAAACAAAACAAAAAGTTAATTCGACATCCTCTTAAAATAAAGTGTTGTTCTTAGTTTGGTTTTATACAGAGATGTAATCTTAAAAAATTATATCTCTTCCTCTTCTTTCCTCCCATACCAAAAAATGTAGAGCAAAACATTTTAAAGTGGTGGGGTTATTTTTCTAGTGAACTAAACCCAAAAGTCTGTTTTTGAGCTGGAATTGAAATTCAGGTCTTCCCAGTATGGCAAAAGATAGAGCCTCTTGACATTTTGAAATTTTAAAAAGAAGATCACTAATAGAACTGCACACATTGAGTACTTGTGTAAATACTGTAAAGCAGTAGCAATTCTAAAAATACCACTATTTTTGTGGTACAGTTCCTTAAGTCAGCAGCTATTTCCCCCCTTAAAATTAGAAAAAGCCACAGACATTTTCTGCAAAATGTGTGCCAGCCAAAGTGATAACACACCAGAGAAACCTAATTGATACCAGTGACCATGAAAAGTCATTTGCTTTCTTTAAAGGAGCTCATTATATGCTAAATTCAGCAGCATTGTGAATCACAAGCTGACTTTGAAAACCATCTGAATTTCAGCCTGTTGACATTTGGAAGCTGTAGCTCTTGGAGAGCCACTGAATATTTTTACCCTTTGCATTTTCAGCCTTCCAGGAGCTGAACATCCACTTTTTTCAGACTCTGGCTTTATTTCCTGTTGTGCACATGTTTTCTAGGGGGTTAATTGACTCTTGAATTTAAAAAAAAAAAAAAACACCTCATATTATAATTGTTTTTAAAAGAGCAAATAAAGAGAAAAGTGTAGAAGAAAACAACACTCACGCTTGCCAACCAGAAAAACCCTAAATCAACCAACCAAAAACCAAACCAATCAAGAACTACCACCAGTCCCCAAACAAAATTAAAAACAAAAGAAAACACCAAAACAACAGCAACAAAACCCCCCAACCTGTCCTTGATTATTGTGAAAATGTCCTGATTTTTTTCTCTCAAAGTCAAGGTATTGTTGCAAAATATACAGTCAGGGGCTCACTGAAATAACTTCCATTTTTTTTATCATTATTTGTAAGGAACATTTTTTTGGTATTATAGCTTGTCCTATGTTCCCTTCCAGAATAGAGAAGTTCACTGTTGAAAACACATCACCTCGAGAGGCAAATAACATTTCAAACCACCGGGTGCTAATTAAGCCAGAGGCACAAAACAACCAGAAAAACAAAGAAGTGAACAAAAACGAGGAGAAGAAAGCCTTGGAAGCTGAGAAATACGGGTTCCAGAAAGTCGGGCAAGATAAGCCATTAACAAAAATTAACAGTGTGAAGCTGAACCCTTTGGGATCCGAGTACAGGACTTTGCCCATAAGCACAATTCCAGGTGGGCACTTCAGGCCTGTCCATTTGAATGGCTCTGAGAGTAAATCCATGGGAGTTGTGCTGGCGGATGCCGGCGATGGGGCGCATCACAACGCGGTGCCGGCGCACGCCGAGTCCGAGCGGGTCATGCAGAGAACCAACTCCATGCTGCAGCTGGAGCAGTGGATTAAAATCCAGAGGGGGAAAGGACAGGAGGAGGAAACAAGAGGGTGAGTACTGGGTAATTTTTTTTTTAGCCTTTCTAGTAAATACTACTTGCATTTGTGCCCTGGTTAGTTTCTCTAGTTCTAGATCTATATTACATTATCGCATTCTTCATTCTCTGTAAGAAATGCCTGGGTGATTTCTCAGAATAGATGCATGAAAATTTCTTTTATTATAATTTGAATGATTATTAATAAACTAAAGTATATTAATAAATAAAAATGGCCATAAACCCTTTTTGGGTGTTAGGCATTTCCCTGTCCTAGCAGAGGGAGAAGGTGTCATCACCCATAGAAATTCTTTTTCCTCTTAAAATCTCTTCTTGAAATTGCCCTCCCTTCTGCATTTGAGGACTTCTCAGAACAGATGTGTGGAAGTTTCTTTTATTAGCATTTGAATTATTATTATTAATAAAGTATATTAATAACTCAATAAGTAAAAATGGCCATAAACTCTTCTTGGGTATTAGAAATTTCCCTGTCCTAGCAGGGAAAATGTGTCATCGCTCATAAAAATACTTTTTCCTCTTAAAATCTGTTCTTGAAATTGCCTTCTCTTCTGCAATTTTTGCTCACAAATTCTTGTAATAATATTTTATTTGAGATTCTCTAAAAAAAATATTCCTGGGAGCTTTTAAACTTTAAACCAGCTTTAAATGAAGAGAGGGAGAGAGAGAAGATTTACCTAAAAATAAGACACAGAATCTAACGTGATTCTTAAAGCTTCTCTTCTCATGAAATTAGCTATCAGCCAGTTATAATACTGAGCTCTAGTGCTTATTCATGAAGCTTTAAAACGATGTGTGAATGATTGACAATATTGGATGTCATGCCAATAGCAATTTCTCTGTCTGACAGGAGTGTAGCTTCCAGGCTGCCTTACAGACAAGCAGCTCCAGCAGGAAAATGCTAGAGGTTTTAAATATTACATTTGATAGGAAGTATGGAGATGCTATCACAGGAGATACTTTGAAGGGCTGGAAATTAAGCATTTTGTGTATAGATGGATGGCAGGGCAGAGCTTAAGATAAACCAAGTTCAGAAAATGTATTTCCCCCACAAATTTTGAGATATGTAGCTGGGGGCTTCTCAGGTTTTGCAAAATCTTGAAACATTTCCATGAACTTGGCTTCCACTTGCCAAGCTGAAGATTTCCTCACTGCTTTTAGCCCTTCATTACATATAAATTGGATTTGTTAATGTTTTGTTTCATGAAATGATCATCATAATTATTTTGATCAAGTTTGAACTTGCAGTACAGATAGGGACTTGCACACCCTGACATTTATCTTATTATTTAAACTTGCATAATGAGAACTCAGAAGGCTCTTTGATGCAGTTAATTGTTTTAATTGGACTTTAAAACTTGCAACCAACCAAACAGAAGAAACTAGAAATAGCTGTGCTATTTTTCAGTTGTGAACAAGTATAAAAACCCTAAAACTGATTTCATTGTGGGAATCAAAGAGAGGGAAGTGCTATTAACAATATGTTACTAATTACCAATATTTTATTCCCGAGTATAGGGAACACTTGTTTGCCTAGATAAGGGTGGCACTGATAACATAAATGCTTTCAAAAGCAGTTCTACATAAAAGTAGCAAACTGAAGGAGAATTTGCCTTGAGCTTTTTTTGCTTTGCATGGAAACAGCCTTGAATAATGATCCAAATTTCTAATGTATATAATGATGTCTTTTAAATGGGGCTACGTTTAAATTTAAAAATTTATTTTTGTTCAGGTTGCCAGTTTCTGGCTGGAGACAGGAATTTAAGTAGAATCAAAGTTGGTGAATGAGAGTAGAGAAAAGCTCTGGTTTATGTTAAAGCTTAAAGTTGGGGTGAGAGGATCCTAAGGCTGTTTAAGACCTGTAAAACTCATAACTGGAATTTTTGAAAAAAGTAGTCTTTACTTAATGGGAGAAAGTTGCTGACTGTCCACCAAGCTGCTTTCCAGTGCATCTGTATTGTTGTGTCTTCACTAGAGAAATCATAGAGGATGCAACTGAATATCTTTTGTATGTCAGACTCCAAAAAAACCTGGGACTAATGCTTAAATGTTAACAATGTTCAATTAAATGACACTATATAAAAGAAAAGAGGAGCTCTTAGTTGTCCTCTATATAGAATGAAAAAGGTTCACTATACAACTGCTAATTTTTTTAGAGGAAGAGGCTGACCCCTCAGTAGTTTGATTGCCCAAAAAAAGTAATGAGAATGACAGCAATGTAGATTTTAATTCTTGAAGTTGTTATCTGTTGTTTCCATGGATCCAGACATCTAGTTGGGCAAAAGCCACGTGAATAAACTGCTGCCTTAAGGAAGACATTCTACTTGATTATCATTCTATTGAATTTTGCACATGTCAGTTATGGAAAAAAATGTTTTTTTCACAAAAGTAGTACACTTGAGTGGTCTTTATCAAATGTGACAAAATATGGAGGGGTTGTTTGGTACTAAATGATGTTTTTTGTTGCTGCTAACCCAGGAGCCTGTCTCTCTGCCTTGCCTATATAAGATTCATCCAAAATAATAAATGCCTGCAGTAAAACACCAGGCTTCAATCTTCCACTGTGCCACCCTTTCTTGAATCTTACTTGGAAGTTCTGTATGTGGGGCCAGCTGGTATTTGTGTTCATTAGGATGAAGGGCCGTTCTCAGGTTTCAATCCGAGCATATTCACAGCTTTGCAGAGCTGAGCCCCTAAAGGCCGAGCAGCAAAGTAGCTTTCCCAATTTGTTGGTGAGAAAGACAGGTGTCTGCTAAGAAAGGCAGGAGCCTCCCTTGAAATGGAAATGTAAACCCCCTCCCTCTGAAATATTAGAGTTTTGAAATTAAGGGGTTCTCGGGCAAAGTTATGGGAATAGGAATAACAGTTCTTTATTAGGAAAATTAAGACAAATGCAATAGTACAAAAAAAAAAAAAAAAAAAAAAAAGCCACTGCCAGAGTGAGAACAGCCCTGACCCCCTGTGGGTCAGGGTGGTGGCAGCAGTGCCATTCCATGGGGGCTCAGCCCTCCTGCAGTGCCAGCTGTGCTTCTGCTGGAGCAGGATCCTGGACAAGGCTGGAGTTTTCCTCTGAAGCTCCAGGGCTGCTGGAGATGGGCCTGGGCTCCTCTGGGAATGCAGTGGGGCAGAAAGCTGCTCCTCTGGGAATGCAGTGGGGCAGAAAGCTGCTCCTCTGGGAATGCAGTGGGGCAGAAAGCTGCTCCTCTGGGAATGCAGTGGGGCAGAAAGCTGCTCCTCTGGGAACGCAGTGGGCAAAGGCTGCTGTGGTGTTCCCAGAATCTCAGATTGTATCCAGGTAGGAATGCTTGGCTCCTCCCCTGGGCACAGCATCTCCCCATGGGATGGAATTTTCTCAGCCATGCAGGGACACTCACTGGCCATGAACAGCAGAGATCTCCTGGAGGGAGGATTGGCTGTGGAAGGGATAAAGAAAACTGCCCAATGAACAGAGGATAACTGCCCCAGCTCTCACAGATGGCAAATAGGACACACACCCCCAGGCACACCTTTCATTTCCAACCTAAGACACCCAAACAGTCCAACTCAGACACCAGAACCACTGTTGCTACCCAAGAGTAGCCCTAGAGACAACCTCTCAAGGTGTCTGTAAACACATGTGGAAGACTCCTTCTCATATGGGAACACTTATAAGGAGCTATTTGTGATGGCAGCTGCAGAAATATTTTGCAACCTCAGACCCAACTGCAGCAGTCTCTCCTTGTGTGCAGAGCAGCTGGAAGCTGCAGTTCTGTCTGGAGCTGAGTTTCGGGTTTGACTGGAATGACATTTTTGCAAGTATCAACAGGACATTGGTGAATCTGTTTTAATTTTATCAAACTATGTAAAACAAGGCTTAATATTGAGGTGGTTGAGCTTTTTACAAATTTCATCCCTTACCAAATGAAGGTGGATTATATTATCTTTCTAAATGTTCCAGAACATAACTAATTGCATGCAGATTTTAAATTGATGTCTTCGCACAGTAAGACCTTCGGGCAGCTTTTTTGCAAGTTCAGGATATTTAAAGGTGCCCACAGGATTACACTGCCCATTTAATTAATAAAATGTGTGAGGAGCTTCAGTGAGTGAGGTGTGTCTTGCTACTAAATATATTCATGAAAATGTCAGGCCATACTGTACCTGCTATGGGGCATAGCTACAGTTCTATTTTGAAAGTTAGAAATGGAGCTCAAAAGTATCTTCTTTGGTTGGTTTTGAATATGGAGATGGACAAAAGCCTTATCATTAATGGTATGTTACTAAAGAAATTTGGAAGTATTTAAGCAGATTTGGCAACACAAGACTAGGAAGACTTGGAATCCCTTTTCCCTTTTTGTAATTTTTTTTTGTGAGAATGGGAAGCTGTCCAATACAAAGTGGGGATAATTCTTCGGTAATTCTTGAAAAGCTTCAGGAACTGTAGCAGATTTTGTATATAAAGCTCTTTATAGCAGTTTTTATCTTCAAAATGTTGCAGGTGATTGTAAATACTCAGCTTAACTATTTTCAGTGAATTTCCCCAATAGTTATTCCATAAAGATCTCACTTGCATAATGCTGGTTTACCTTGCCATTTGATCTACATAATTTCTTTAATGGTTTCTTTTGTGGCACTGAAGTAATTCATAAGCATCTCCAGGTTCTGGTTCTTCATGGTGCAGGGATTTTAGCTCGGATTAGTGTGGGGTGTAGCTGGAAGCTGCTGCCCTCTCATGGCTAAATCAGATCCAATTTGAGGCTGTTTTTGTTGTCTATATGCAAGCATCAATCATATGCATGCTCTGTAGCAAAAGGCTTTAAGAGGTGCTCATTTGCATTTTAGATAAGGGATGAATAAATCAATGTTTATGACCTAGATTTTGTCCTCTGAAAAAAAGGAACAAGAAGTGCTGTGTCATACTTAGGCATGCATCAATCCTTGGTATAGAAAATTTTGTATTTCCACTAGTGCTGAAAGTTACTAAATGACTGTAGAACTCCAGACTTTTAATGGGGAAAAAAAATAAGGAAATAAGCCTTTGAATTCGTATCCGAGTTGAAAAGCAATAAAATATTATTGTTTAACAAAGACGTGTATTGCTCTTTGTTTCACTTGAATGGCTGATACGGAATGGCTTGTCCTTGACAATTGCAAAATGTAATTTCTTCAGACAATTATAGCAGTTTTCCCATGGAATGCTGTTAACATAATCTTTTTTTTTTTTAATGTCCATAGTCATTGCTCAAGATTTTCTTAGGGAAACAGGATTTTTTTTTTCACTTTTGAAAAAAACAGACATTTCAAATGGAAATATGGAAAGCATGTGGAAACCATGTAGAACTTAAAAAGTTTAAAAACTTGCACCTATCCAGCATATAGATGAGTTCCAAGATTTGATCAGAACTTGAAATCAAGTTTGCCAGTCTAGTAGGGTACTAGATTATCATTAATGATATTTAGTAGGGTACTAGACTGGCAAACTGGCAGAAAGATGAAATATGGATTATATCAGCAAGAGCTAATCAGAAAGGATCCACTTTTAGCTGCTACAGTGCGTTCATTCAGCATCATTGATTCTTGAACTGTTGAATTTCTTGGGCGTTTTTTAAGTGGCATTCGAAGTATTAATTTAAAAAGGTGAGAGCTGGATAAACCCAACCCACAAGTGAACAACTTCCTGTTGCCTTATAATACGGATGCTAACAAAAGGAAACTTGTGTTCCAGCATAATCTCCTACCAGACGCTGCCGAGGAACATGCCAAGCCACCGAGCTCAGGTGCTGCCCCGCTACCCAGAGGGGTACAGGACGCTGCCAAGGAACAGCAAGACACGTCCAGAAAGCCTCTGCGGCGTCGCTCCCTCGGCGTACGACAGAGCCGCGGGACCCGCCAGCGCCGAGGACAAGCGGCGCTCCATGCGCGACGACACGATGTGGCAGCTCTACGAGTGGCAGCAGCGCCAGTTCTACAGCAAGCAGGCCACTCTCAGCAGGCACGGCACCCTGAGCAGCCCGAAAACCATGATCAACATCTCCGATCAGACCATGCACTCCATTCCCACGTCGCCCTCGCACGGCTCCATCGCCGGTTTCCAGGGATACTCGCCGCAGCGGGCGTACCGCTCGGAGGTGTCGTCGCCGGTGCAGAGGGGAGATGTAACCATCGACCGCAGGCACAGGACACACCACACAAAGGTAAAAAAAAAAAAAAAAACCAGCTTCATTGAATAGTTAAAACTCTGGTGTACAGGGCTCTTGAGTGGAATGTATCTGATCACTGGAAAACTCGTGTTGCAGCGGAGTATATTTTACTATAACGGATGTTGTTAACATCACTACTGTTGTTCCTTTAGTCACTACTTAGTGCCTCTGCAGTCTGTAGCATAAGTTCTCCATACTCTAAAAGACATATTTAGAAGAAATAGAAAGATCTGGGGAAGGTCATTTCAGTACGTGTGCTCTTGGTCACTATTTAAATCAAGTTTAAAATGAGCTTCCCGCTCAATCAATTTCTGCCAGATGAGGACCAAAAATTGTAGGGACATGCAGCAGCCCAGTGTTTTTGTGGAGAAAGGTTTGGTTTTAAAAAGGGCAGAAAAATCTAAGGGTAGTAAAAAATGTATTTTTTTTTAAACACTCGATGATGAAAACATGTCCTGATATTACTGCCCATGATAATGTGTTTCCTCTAAAAAAATGAGTCAATAGGCAAATTATTCAGAATACCTTATGCATATACAGAAATCTAGCTCCTTTCTAGCACCTAGAAGACTCAAAATCTCAGGTTTCTTTACAGATGCTGCTTTCTGTCCTTCAGCAACAAGTTTTGCTGCCTTGGGTTCCAGCAGCAAATCAAGTGTATTGTTCCTTTTTATGCCTTGGAGCTCTATGGGGGATCACTGTCTAAATGCACACAGCCTTAGTGCTTGATCACTGAGAGGGAGACATGAAGAATTGTAAACCTGGGGGCCATATGTGCCCCTCTGCTACATCCAGCATGCTTGTGTTACCAGGGGTTATAATAGATTGGAAATAATTAAATAAAATTACTCCTTCATTTGGATGTAAAATGCTCCTGAGCATTTTTCTAAAAACTTTATCCTTGGATGTTTTTTTTTGATGCAGGGAAAGAACAAAATCTGTAATTACAACTTAAAGCAATTTAAACAACTTTAGAGTTGATTATCAGGTGTTGGATTTTAAAGTTTTTAGATCCCTAGCACCAAAGGAGTAGTTTTGATTTGGCATCCTTTATGTCTCAACTGCTCTGGAAATTTAGTTATCAATGCTTCTCAAATATCTGAGAAATATCACTGGGGTCAGTGCTGCAGAGCGTGTATGACTTGTCCTGTCAGCCATGTTTTGCTTCCTGATGTTTTTGTTCCTTGTTGAGCACTTTATGCTAGCATTTCATTTAGTATTGAGTATCTTTAATACAAACCTCCTGTTTCCCTTGAGTTTTTTCATGCTGTTTGGTTTGTATGTAATTACTTACACAACCAGCTTTTGCCACTAACGTTAAAAGCACCCCTGTCTTTAAGAGGTGGGCAATTAGAAGGCTGATTACTTGAAATCAGTAGAGTAAATTTAACATCTGAACTCCATCTACATAGAGATCTTAGGTTTTTCAGTGGCTTTCAATGGTTGGCTTTCTATTTTTAGACCCCTCTATGACAGTGATTTGAAAATGCCACGCTGTGTCTCTCCAGAGCTCAGTCCCACCTATGCACATTAAGCACTATCCCAAGTTGAGAGGTGGGATGGATTTTCCTTTCCAGGAAAATGTATAGCTGTATAGCCAGGGCTATACATGTATATTTCCAGGGCTGTATAGCCAATATTTGTCATACACATTGCTGCACATCTGCATAGATAGCCATCCAAACAGAAAGTTCTAGAAATTATCCAATAGTCTGTAATTCTTCTATCATGAGAAGTTAAAGCAGTGTTCTCATAATATGTTGTTATAGGCTGGAGCATCTAACCTACAAGAAGGTCAATTTTTGTGGCAAATATATTTTTCTCCATGTGCTGCAAGACTGTAATCTTATCATCCCAGGCTGGACTCTCACATTTGCAGAATTCCTGTTAGCATTTGCTACCTTTTAAGCCATTTCCTTTTTTAAACGTGTTCACAAGTGATGAGTTAGAAAGAATGTCTGGAGGAGGACATAAAACAACTCAAATACTCTTTATTGTGTATAAGACAGAAAGGAGACTAATGTCCACTTAGCTAAAATCAAATGGTTAGAGAACAAGGCTGAACTTGCAGGAGTTGCCTCATGTGTTGGAACTGGAAAGATGAAGAAAGTCCTTTTAGTCATCCAGCAATTTTGCAGGAAAGTGGACACTTACTTTGAAGAAAAGGCTACTAAAGAAAGTTAAAGCCCCACAGGAGGAAAGAAGGATGCTTTTATGAGTGGTACTAGAGGTCTCTTCCAGCAGAGAGTCGAGGAGCCCAAGCCATGTGTGCATTTATCCAAGCATCCTCCTCAAGCTGGGGCTGTGTGGCCATGTCCTGGTTTGAAAGCTAAACCAGTGAGAGATTCCAAGTCAGAAATACAATTTATTAGGAAAAGGGAAAAAGAAAAGAAAATCCATGCAATAATACAGAAGAAAAACCACTGACAGAGTCAGAACACAGCCTGACACCCTTTTGGTCAGGGTAGCAGTCCAAATCGGAGTGGCTGCAGCCCTCCTGGAGTGGCAGATGTGGTTCTGTGGGAGCAGGGGTCCTGTAGAAGGGTGTAGTCCTCCTTTGAAGATCCAGTGGAAAACCCAGGTGTTTCTCTTGGGAATCCAGTGGGAAAGGCTGAGTCTGGTGTCCCAAAGACCCAGATTATATCCAGGTGGGAATGCTTGGCTCCTCCCCCTGGGCAGAGCATCTCACAGTGGGATGTTCTAGTTCTTATCAGTCATGCAGTGACACTCAGTAGCCCATTATCAGCTGATGTCTCCCTGGAGGGAGAATTGGTTGTGAAAGAGATAAGGAAAA
The DNA here is from genome assembly GCF_026979565.1 of Vidua chalybeata. NCBI lineage: Eukaryota > Metazoa > Chordata > Aves > Passeriformes > Viduidae > Vidua > Vidua chalybeata. The sequence goes on from NC_071534.1 coordinate 2,187,275, forward strand.
TCTGCCCACTTAACAGAAGACAACTGCCATACAGCTGGCAAATTGATACATCTTATTTGCAGTCTGGGACTGGACACCATGCTCAGGACAAGCTGCATTTTCTGCCTAAGTCAGGTTGCTCTGGCAGGCAGAGGATGCTCAAGCTGAGCTGCTTCCCGAGAGAAAAGGATCCAGAAAGAAGAGCTGGGTTTTGGTTTTGTTCTGCTGATCCTTTCTCGCCTCAAAGGATGAGGCAAGGATGTATTGCAAGACCTGGCAAACATAAAACAATTGTGTTCACATCCCATTTGCATGAATCCCCTTGTGTGTGACTATTTCAGTTTGAGAAGTCAATGAAGGCAATGAATGGTTTGAAAAGGCAGAATGAGAACATCATGAGCAGATGCCAAAACTTTCTCTTTTTTACATCACATGGTTTTGAACTGAGTGCTTGTATATGTTTAAAAGGCATTGCCTAGTCCAAAGTAGTCACCCTGCAGCTTAAAAATTTCCTTTCCTATTTCTTTTTATGTCAGCTAGTCTTCTGTCCTGTGGTGTGTCTTTCCTTACTATTCCAAGACCTTCCCTATTATTCTTGAAATATAAATGGCATCTGCAGCCCCAAGAATTCTGCACTACACCCACTGAATTTACTTTATCTAGCAATCTGCCCCTAATATTTTGAGAGTACAGCAAGACAGAAAAAGACTACCTCCCCAAATTGCTGTTGTTCAGCTGTCCTTAAATGAACTGTGTCATATGAGTTCCCTTTGGAACACTGATAAAGGAAATAAGTCCTCAATTTTTTTTTTTTAATCACAAATCATTGTAGATGTACTTTCCTAAGGTATCTTGCCGTGGCTGTGGACCTTTTTGTGCTAAAACTGTCTGTTGTTTTCCAGGCTTCCTTTAAAATTGCTACAAAACATTTCATATTTGGGAATGTTTAATATTTTCCAATGTTCTTAGCTAATGTTTACATTTATTGAACATACATTTAAGTGATAATATTACACATTTAAGTGATAAACATCCACTCTGGGGAATATTACTGGTTATATTGCTTGTGCTTTGGAAATGGAACTGCAGTGGCAGTCTCTTGGTGTATTGTCAGAAATAAATGTGATTTGTGGGTAGACCTTGCTCATGGTCAGCACTCTGTCAGTAGCAACAATAATGAGGGAGAACTGTTAATTAAATGAAATATGAAATTCGGGGTATTTCTAGAATTTAGAGATAGACTGCTTCAGTAACCTAGGTAGGAGATCAGCAGGGAGCATGACTGGCACAAAGCATAGCAAATTTTCATGAGGGGGAAGTTGGCTTGACTTTTTGTGTTAGCATTTAAAGTTTTCAAGTCTTTAGAAATAACTGTGGGTCACACTGTGCTATTTTTTTTGTACAGCATGTCTTTGTGCCTGACAGAAGGTCGATGCCAGCAGGTCTGAGTTTACAGCCTGTTACTTCTCAGAGCCTCCAAGGCAAAACAGTGAGTTGGATTTTTATTTGGTACATCAGGGGTTTTTTGAGAATAATCCTTTAAGTATGAAGAGGCAACATTGAAAATTTATTCTAGTTAAAGCTTGCTTTAAATGTAACCTTTATTTAAATTATCAGGGAAAGAAGTGCTCTGTGATTCCACAGAATTCTAAGAATATTGTGTAGCTGCTGAGTCAAGGTTTTCTTTGGGAAATACAGATTTACTATTTTTTTAATCATTGTTGATACATTGCTGAAATTCCTGGGAGAGGGTAGACTACATCACAGAACACTTATTTCTCCATTAATTATTTAGAAAATCCTAGAAGTAAAGTTTGGCTTATTTGGAAATGTAAAAGAGCATTTTGTAAAAGGATGTCCTTTCTGACACCGTACTGTGGTAGAGCTGAAATTCTCATTGAAGATATTTCATCAAAGTGATGTTGATGAATGCTCTCCAGTTTCCTAATTGCAACATGACTCTCAGCCAAAAAATTGCCCTAAATTTATGTCACTTCTTTACCAGTTTTTGTCTCCTTTTTTTTGTCATCTCTCTGTCCACCCGAAAATACTGATTTAAGAGAGCTATGAATTAAAAAAACAGATTTTTTTTTTTTTTTTTTGGGATCATAATGTGGGCAGCCAGTCCTTCCACTGCCTCGAGCCCTGTTTCCTGCAGTTCCCAGCACAGGTTTCTGGCACCTTCAGTGATTTCTGTGGGTTGGCCTTTGGCAGCTGGAGCCTTCCAGACATTTCTTGGGATCTGTGGCCCCCTCAGCTCTGCTGGGACAAGCAGGTCCAAGAAACCAACCAGAAATCCTGCCCACAGCAGGACAGTGCAGGGGCCAGAGGAGGAAACCTGTAGGTAGCCCTGAGAAAAGTTGGTGTTATGGTTGTTGCAAGAGTCCCAAGACCTGCATCAAGTGCACAGCACCTGCAGCAACTTTCCGAACGTCTAGAGAGGAGTAGGAGTTCTGTTCTAAGGGCTCCTCTATGGAGAAAAAGTTTGGGTTGGAGTGCCATGAAATAAGTTACTCCTAATGCACTAAAACTGGCCTTTTTCAGGATATACCAAAAGAAGTTTTGATCTTGAAAAAGTGGATCATTGCTCCTTTTGCTTGAAGATGCTGCTTTTTGTTCTCGTATTCGTAAAAATGAGGCTTCTTGTGCTTTGAGTGGATGTTACTTTCCAGACTGAGAGCACTGTTGCCTATTTTTGGAGAGAACTCCAAAATGTCTCGTATGGCAGCCTAGATTCTTACACTTACTCTCTGGAATTAACTATTTTAAATCCAGGTATTGAAGGAGAGCTGTAAGAAGGAAAACTGCCATTAGACAATTTGGGTTTGGTGTTGGTTTCCCTCAAAAAGCAAATGGTTTTGCCAGCTGAAGCTATGTGGAAATCCCTTGCTCCCTCTTGTGGGCTCCTCTGTTCTGAACTCACAGAGGTGCTGGTGCCATGCTGTTTCTCGGGGATTTTTCCTCTTTATTCTGAGAAACTGGTATTCACTTTCAGCATTTTTAATGTGTGGTTCTCCAGAGCTCTTTACTTCTTTGCTTTGGGGAAGTTCTGTGGCTGTGGGAGAGGGCAAGCAGGAGTTTAGGAGCTTTTTGTGTTTGGGCTTTGTTTAACTCACAGGGCTTGTGAGAAAATCAAAACACTCGATGAATATTTAACCTCTTGTAAGGCTGACTTCTGGAGAAGTGTAAGAAACAGAAGCAAACAGGAACATAACAAAAATACTTGTGATGCTCAGTGGTTTGTTTTCTTTGGAGTATTGCCCTGATCTGTGTGGAATTACCTGACAAATACCCATTTGAGTTGGACTTTATTTCCATAATACGTATAATCTTAATTAAATCTATATGGAAATCTATAATTTCCATAATATGTATAATCTACATACAATCTTAAATTATATTCTTCATCCCCTCCTAAGGCTGAATAATACAGCTTAGTCATAAAAGTAAAGCAATAAAATAACTGGAGGCCTCAGACCTGTGAAAGGTGGGATGGAAAATTATTTTTGTCATGCTTGTGCAGATTTCTTTTGTGAAAGGTGATTATTTCTGAGGTAGTTCAGTAAACGTGGGATTGTCATCATTTTTCCCTCTCAATTTTGACACATACATTTGAAGAATTATTTTAGATAATTATTTGAAGAATTATTTTTAAAGCTGCGTTTTCTTGAGGGCATGTTTTGATTCTTTCACCCGGCTCAAATGGCTGCCCACATACAGGTAACGACATCCCAAGGGCTGGAATTGTCTCCCCCTGACTTAATTCAATATCATCAATTTGATGTGCATGTCGGGAAGATGCACAGACTTTGCCCTGCCACATCCTCAGTTATTTTTGTCCTCAGTACAGACTGTTTGACTTTTATGGCATTTCCTGGTCTGAGCAGTCAAAAGCTAACCCTTCATTTTATATTTGGAGGTGTTCACTTGGGGAAAATGGTGTCTCTTGTGTTGCATCACTGCCAGAGTTTCCGTAAGGCGCTCCGAAGGTGCACCTTGCTTTACTTTAGTTATAAGGCATGCCTGATTTCACTGAGGTGTTGTTTGGGGTACCAATTAACCTTTTCTCTGCTCTTTGGCTTCTCACGCCGCACTCCTTCAGCCGGAGGAGCTGACGCTGCTGCTCATAAAGCTGAGACGGCAGCAGGCGGAGCTGAGTAGTATCCGGGAGCACACACTAGCACAGCTCATGCAGCTAAAGCTTGAGGCCAGCAGCCCAAAGGTCAGCCACCCAGCGATGTGTGTCATGCTCCATCCTCACTAACCCTCAGTCATTCATTAACCCGAGTTTGCTTTGCAATAAATTCCCTGGCTCCTGTAGGACGGAGTGGCGCTAATCCTTTGTGCGCGCGGCGCTACTGCTATCAACCCTTTGAGGCTTTAGCCGAGTCAAATTTACCTGGGAATACTCTGAAGTGTGTTGTAGCTCACTGGAGTTCTGGGCTAAACAGACAGATGGGGGATACGAGCATCAGAAAGCCACCCCAGATTTAAATGGAGTGGTTTTAATCTGTTGTTTTGTATTGCAAACAAAATCAGTCGTGATAGATTGAGATTAATCTGCTGTTTACACAGCCTCCTATCTCATGCCATCTTATTTGTGATCCGTCTGTGAAAAGCAGGACGTGTTTAAAACGTGGATTTATCAAAGGGTTCATAGTTGCCTGTGTAGTGGACATTTACTTAAGCTTACTTATGTGTTTTATGTGTAAACCAGAATGAAATGTAGTGGTTCATGGTCTGATTTGTAGCAAACTTTCATCATTTCTGTTTCAGGCTCGAAATTTATTAACAGTTCACCAAAAAAAGGCAGTTAAAAACAGCATTATATTTCTCCATAAAACAGAACTGTCTATCACTGTCTAGTTTACATCCTTTAAAGCTCTTTTCATGAATTCTGCACCTTCTGTCCCTTTCCTTTTCCCCTCTGACTGCTGCCTTCTAGAATGAGATTCTTTCACATCACCTTCAAAGGAATGCCATATATTTGGATCACCAGGTGGGATTTGCAATTTACTTGTGCATTTATATTTCGTAATGCTTTTGGCCTGCTCCTGTCAAAGCTGGAAATATTTGGGAAGAAGGATTTTCAGTGCTTTTTGTGAAGTTGGATGATGCCCATAGCATAGAATATCTCAGTTGATCACAAATTTGAGCTCTTATGGGGGAAAAAGAATCCCTCAATTTAAAATTTGTCAGAAAACAGTAGCCAGTCACCAATTCATTTTTCTGTTCTAAATATATTCCTAATTTCCTTTTCATAATAACACTAACTGTAGCATTTTACCTTCTTTAACCAGTCCTAATGTGTTTCCAAGCTCATATGACACACATGCGATTTATAAAAAATGGGTACTTCTAAGAATTTCAGTTTTTGAAATTAAAAAGAGTTAGCTGTTTCTACAGGACATTAAATGAAGAGGAGGTCAAAGATGAAGGAATATTTTAAACAAATCATAACATGTCTCCTTTTCTCATTATTCTCAGTTCATTCTGAATGATTTATATAAGAATAAGATTTTAATTCTTTCCAATTTCTGGTATCTCGTGGAGTGAGGGTACAGTTCTTCACTAACATAATTGACTGCCAAGTGAAGAATTGCAATATCACATACCTCTCTTTCTGGCCTTGCTGCATGACCAAATGGGATTTCTGTACAAGTTGAGTTTGAGCAGTTTTGAAGTGGATTTTTTTTTTTTTTTTGCTAGCATTTATAAAAGACAGTCATAAGTGCTTAGACCTAAAATAAGCAACTGGATGACCATTGGTTAAAAATAGAAAAAATCGCTTTTTGTAAGAATCTTTTATAGTTATTACGTGTTTTATTGAAACTTTTGAGCCTTACAGTTAAAACCAACTGTTAAAACTTTTATATTCTATATTTTCCTCTACTGGGGTTTCAGTGAGTTTTTGAAAACCCCAGCTGTGCACACAGTACACGCTCTCACATGGGCTTGGCTCACCCAGTGACTTTATTTTCCTATTACCTCTTGAAAACGGGGTGGGAATTGTGACCAATTCAGTTTGTTGGCAATGCATTTCTAAACATCTCTGTATTGTTTTATTTAAGGGGCTGCAGCAGGTCCAAAACAGTAGGGACATACTGCTTGCTAAATTAGACCAAAATATTTCATCCAACTCAAATATTTCCAGTCTGTAATGTTTTGGAATTAGGGAGTGATTCTGTCTTCAACAGTGTAATTCATTGTCAAGAAAGGACAACAGTCGATGTGAAGTGTTAAATTGTTGTTAGTGCTTGGTTAGCCAAGCTTGTGAGTCTGATGGGCAGGATTAAATGGGGGGAATTGTCTATGTACAAGATGCAAAACTGTAAAAATTATTTTCCTTTCGCTTGCACCAGATAAAATTTAGAAATGGGATGTGGTAAGCATTAATTTAGGAAAGCATGTAAGTCTTATAGTTGTGCCATACCAGAATGAAAGGAATCACTACAACTTAGAAATGCAGTCTAAAATCTGTTACCTTAATCACAAAATCATGGAAGAGCAGGTTGGAATACTCATTTCTCTTGTTTTATAATACTGTAATCTACCTGTAGGAAATAAATCTCCCTGGAAGTCTTTCTGCTTTGAGTACCACTGCTTCTAGGGGTGGTATCACATTTATAGCTCTTCGTTATTTGCCAAATATCAATTTCCCTTTATGTTAAAAGCATAAAAAAAATCGAAATTTCTTTCAGTGTAATTGAGGCCTTTCCTCCTTGTTACCAGCATCTGTAACCTGCATAATCACTTACCCTCTCTGGATTTTAAATGTCCTGTGTACTTAAATTAGACATTTCCACTTGTATTTAATCTCTGCAAATAGTGTCAGAACCTACTTGGCTTACAGCACAGGGTGGGACTCCAGTCCCTGTATCCTCAACTCTCACCTTCTTGGTCACAAAGAGCTCAGTACTGTACACAACAATAAATAGTAAGTTTGTTACAGGGTTGCACAGGTGACTTTTCAGGCAGACTAAAATTCACCTGTAGGGAAGGTAGCTCATATTCTGTTGCAGTAAGCTGGCTGCTGATCAGGTGGTTTTCTTGTCAAGAATATTCAATCACCTTTTAGCAATCAAGCTTTGTTTTTGTACTGCTGTTTCCTCTGGCCATGGCTCGGAAATTCTCACGTTACACTTGCTGATGGTTTTGTATTACGCTTTCAGAATTTTTGTTGTTGTTGTTGGCGTTCAGAGGGAGAGAGGGGGGGGAAAAAAGCCTGAAAAGACTTGGCACACAGATACCCAGCCATATGATTTCTTCCATGTCTTAGGGCTAAATAAATGGTTGTCCAGAACCCTTTTATTTTTAATCCACTCTGCTGGCTCAAGGTTTGCAGAGTTGAGAGAGAGATTCAGGTGCATTTTAGGAATTTTAGGAGTTCTGGACATAGCTAGCAGCCCTAGGCAAGGATGATTTTTTTGCCAGTGTGGGACATTGAGTGCACATAGGATCTCAGTCTCCTGCACGATCAGATTTTAAAGAATCACTTCTTGTGTGCTACTAAATGCAAGCCAGCTGTCTCCTGAATTTATTTGTACCCAGTAATTACAAAATGAGTAACCAAAACACAACATAAGGTTGGGTTTTTTCCCCCAAGTAAAAGCTAGACATGTTTTTTTTTTTTCTCCTTTACAAATAGCCATGGCAGAAGGTCCCACTTTTTAACCTTTCTGTTATTATCAAGAATTCCAGCACACCAGTCTTTCACACTTCTGAATTTTTATCTTGATAGTAAAACTTCTCTTTGGCTGAAAAACCCTTTACTACTAAGCTCATATTACTTGTATAAAACATCCTATCCCAGGCTGATTGGTCACAGAAGTTTTACTAAATTTAATTTCATTTAGTCTTTTTTGGGGTTTTTTTCCCAGTTTTTTTGAAATAGTTATTTATTTAAATAGTTTAGATGTTTAGGAGTTAAAATAATTCTGCTAGGACTTTAATTTTCAGTCTCATTCCAAAATCTCTTTTCAAAGTGTATCTAAAAATAAACAGAACTTGAACAAGAAGTTGTCAAACAAAGGAGTGCAGGTCCTACAGCCAACATCCTCACTGTCTTGGTGTTTTGCTTCTATTTTCTGCTCTTCATCTCCCTTTTTCTGAGGTGCTGAAAGTGGCTCTGGGAACAAGTAGTGCATTAAGGAAGGCTGAAGTAGTACAAGGAGGTTTGGATGGAGTTGACATGGTATCTCGTGTTTCAGCCTAAAATTCCATGTCCTGTGTTCACATCTTATAGGGTACTACTTTTATTTGTGTTTTCCAGGTTATCTGGAAAAGCTGGAGTAGCTGACCTTGCCCTTTTTTTTTTTTTTTCCTTCCCTTCCTCAAAGGGAGAAGGAAAGCTCAAGGATAGGGAGTGAAGGGTGGAAAAAAGACTGAAAGGAGGAAGGAGAAAAGCTTCCTCAGGTCCTGTTATTTTTTCCCTCAATAAGCTTGAGAGGAGAGGGATAAAATGGTTAACCTGAGTCCTTTGTCACCCAAAACATGCAGTGTCACCTCAGCAGTGAGGTCACCAATCCTGGTAGGCAGCCACTGTCCCAGCTGGTTGCTAGAACATTCTGGAATATCAGCTGTGCAGGGTTTCACCAAACCCTCTAGGAAAAGGCAGAAAGAGAAAAGCTACTGACAGCTTGACTTTCCAGTTTAAACCACAAAAATACCCACTCAGAAATAAAGTAGCTGTTCATATCTGCACCAAGGATTTACATAACTAGCTCCAGTAACTGCTAATTAGACCAATTCCCTTAATTCCTCCATTACATCTTCCTGCATTTTTCAGTTAGCTCTAGGAAGAAGTATAATAAATTATTATTATTAAATAGAAACATACTTGATCACATTACAAGTGCTGAAAAGTATAGATCAGTGCACTACTACTTTAATTAAAACCTTACAATTAGTCATCTGGTAGACTAAATAAGATACCTGAAGCTACTTCACTGTGCCTAATCTGTCCACCAATTTTGGAGCTTCTGAAATATTTAAAGCTTTTTCCCCCATCCTTTTGCCATGCAAGACCTAAATGAGTCAGACAAATGTGAATTACAAGGAAAATTTTTCACATGTCAAGGAGGTCAGGGCTTTTCTGATTTGTTTGTACTACATCAGTACAAAAAAAAAGGAGAGATGAAACATCACTTCTTCAGAGAAAGAGATTTACTCGAAGTAGGAGGTGGTAAAGCCAAGACTGCTGTATTTTATTTGGGTTTGTTGCTCTGTGGCAGTTCACTTTGCTTATGGAGACATTAATTCCAATTTTTGTGGCTTTTCCAACTGGAGAGAATCTCTGAGTATAATCCTTTTAGTGTTACATGGAGGGTCTAAAATCTGTCCCTTTATTGTAATTTTTTTTTTTCCTTAAATAAGTGAAAACCAAGGCTTGTCTCTGTTACGAGCAAACCAGTATTTTTCCTTGAGCCATTTATTCAATGTGAAGAGTTTCAGTTTGGGAGTAGCCTTGTGATAATGCTTGAAGACCACAAAACAGGTGTCCTTGTCATCTTTTCCAGCATGGGACTTGCCACTGTGTCCCAGGTAACTCTGATTACTTGTGCACTGCCTTTAACTCTTAGAAGGTTTGTCACACATACCTTCCTCAGTACTTAAATGTCACTAATTTTTTGGAAACTTTGATCCCAAAAGGGGAAAACACTTGTTGTATTTGGCTGCTCCATAGGCTCTTTGATTGGCATTGCTTTACCAAATGCCTGCTTTTTGATATTTGTTCCATAAGGGATTAAGGATCTGTGACTTTTCTGGATGTACTTGGCCTTTGCAAACAGGGTTAGATAAGAGTGATTAAGCACCTGTAGTAGTAAAAATGTTGGAAGAACTCCTGTAAATCAAAGTTGGAGCTCCTAGAAGACAAAACATTACTTCAAAATGTCTTTTGAGCAAATACACATTGCTTGTTTTCTAATCTGGATTTAAACAAACTTTGAACAGTTCAACAGAAATTTATTCTGGCACTGTCTGTTGCTGGTCAGAAAAGAAAAATTTGAAATACTGTAGAAAGGAATTAGCTAGAGTTTATGAAGCAGTTGAAACCCTGATAATAAAAATGCATACAAACTCATGTGTTCCTAATAAAATATTTGAGCCTCAGAGAATTTTTTCTTTTATTGATTTATCAGTTGGCTGTAGTTTGACAGCTTGGCTTTGGGCCTTATTGTTGCTCTCCTTATTGAGATCTCTTTTAGTGTCATCACTCTCTGGAGTGCACCCACTGTCTGGACAAAATTTTATTGTAGAGGGAGAACAACTTCTTGTGTCAGTTCTGGTTTTCTGTTTACCTGTACTGGAGATGATGGAGTAAGTGCTAGGGACTGCTTGGTTAGGGTTTTTTCCCTGCCTTGGACAAACAGAGCATCATAAGCTTCTTAAGGTACCTTTTATTGGCTGATTAACTTACCAGCTGATCAGACTTTGGATAGAAAACAACAACAACAACAAAAAGGTCCCCTATCTACAACAAGAAAAATGGTTTGCCATAAAATTAAAAAAAAAAAAAAAAAAAAAACTGCTCCAAATATAAAAGTTAGGTTTTTCCTAAATAATTTTGGGCAAGAAATACTAGAAGGTATCAAAAACTCATTCTCTGTTGCATTTCCATCAGTGAAAGAAAACCTTGCTATGCAAATTTCATGGAGAGTGCATATAAATACAAAGTGAAAGATCATAAATGCTCCTTCACTCACTTTGTGTGACCATACCTGAAGCAGGTATTGCTAAAGTTTCCAGCAAAAATAGGAGGAGAATTGTGCATTAAGTGACTTTTCAGTTTTCTTTTGGAGAAGAAAACCACCTGTTTTCATCATTTTCCTCTTATTATTAGGAAAGTCTCCTTTTTAAGACCAAAATCCCGTACTTTTTTCTGTGTTGCACACTTTTCTGAAACCCTAAATGTATGCAATACATAATAAAATACCTGATTTTGACATTTGCATGCTTAACAATAAATACTGATCATTATAGAAAATGTCTGGCCAGTTCCAAAATGCACTCCTGTGTATGGGGGTGGATAAATGCAACAGGCAATGATTCCATGTTCCAAAGGGTATAAATCAGTGCAGCATATAAAGGCATTTTGTGATATGTGGACATAAGTCTATTCACAGGCTGGGAATGCTTATATCTTTTTAATGTACACTGACTTATTAAATCTATAATTTAAAAGGTTTTCTGATAAAGGTTTGAGTGTTCCTGCAGCAAAATCCAATAATACTTTTTATTTCAATACCATGCAAAGCCAAACTTATTTTAAGCTTTTTTATTTTTAAAAAGGGAGAGTGTTGGTGAATAAATATTACATTGGTGTTGAGCATTTACATTACTTCTGATATATTTGTTTGATATTATTAAACTTTTCAGATGTTGATATTACTGAATGATGGAATATATAAAAAGCATGGGTTAAAATGTAATCTGCTGCATTATTAGAAAGAATTAAAGTAGAGGCTATATTTTACAGTGTCGTCTTTCAAATCTAGCCATGCTGTAAACTGATGTTTGCTGTATGCTCCTCCTGATTTGAAATAGATGAAAGAGAATGAACCTTTAATCACCATGGTTCACACTATGATTGAGAACTCGGCGCTAAGACCGCAACTGTACCATCAAGTAAGGTCTTGGATAGTGAATGAAATTGCTTTATCATCTGCGAAAATTTTCCTTAGTGACAGTTTTGGTTGTCCCTCAGATTTATTCATGACATCGGTGTTTCTCTTCTTTGCTTTGGAAACCCACAATGTCATCCATGCTTCCCGAAGCGCTGCAGTCTCGTTAGCATGGCTTCCGCTGCGTTTTTTGTTGTTTTACTATTAAATGTACACTTCTGAGTAACTCCTCTCTGTCTAGACGATTTAATTAGTTGGTGCTTTATGCAGGTGTCCAGTAAATTCATGAAACTTTCCAGTGAGCTTCCAACATTTGTCTTAGCATGATTCTCTGCAATTAGTGTTCAAAGGTGCTTCTTTCTTTTTGACCACTACAAAAGCATGTGAGCGGTGTTTACCTGGTCATTTCTGGCAATTTTGTTTCGTTCTAGGAAGTGGATTTACAAGTTTTTGTTTGCACCTACCAAGCCTTTAGCCACTGAAGAAAGAAAGGATCAAAATTACTTTGATCTGGGGCCTGTAAATCCAAAAGGCAGTGTCTGTTCATAAAGTCACAGCAGACTTTACTGTGCACACTTACAGAGTGTCTAGTGCTGGTTGGCAATGGTAAGATGGAAGAAGAATCAGAAATGTGAATGGAAATATTGTCTGGGAGTTGAGACCTGCACCAACTTATGAGCATGGCCAATCCCTCTCCCTTGGCACAGCAGTGTCTGACGGGTGCTGGGGCTGAACTGAGCAGCCCCTGTCATGTCAGGGGGTGTTTTAGAAGTTTCTTGCCTCGACTACAGTGAAGGTGTTGTTCTCACAAGGGAATATCTGGCCAGTTCCCTTGCATTTACATTTATGCCCTTGTGAGCCAAAATTATGCATAAAGGTTGCACAGTTTGAAGAAAAAGAGATGTTCTGCCATGTAAAACACATCTTTATTACTGCCATGTTTCTAAAAAATGCTGCAACTTAATCCATTTCATCCCGTTCAATCCAGTTTCGCTTTTTTCAAAGTCAACTCCACATCGTAAGTTTGCTTCCAATCCAGAAACGTTGCCAAAAAAAATCTCAGCTTTCCAAAGGAAGTTGGGTTGTGAGTGACTGATTTCATGACTGTCAGATTTGTGCTCCTACATGCAAAGCAGGACCTTTAACTTGGAACCTGGAGGAGCTATTTGGAGGGGAATGAGAGAAGTAAGGTGTTCTGGAGCCCTAAAGGAAATTTTAGGGGTTGGTTGTAATTTTTTAAGAAGCCTAAGTGATAGAATTTTTTTAAAGCAAGTCAGTTTTGTGTGATAGAGTATGTAAGAAAAATAAGTCAATGAGTGTATAATGAGCAGAGGTGTTTTAAACATGTCAGGGGAAACCAGCCCAAGCTTTTAATATTAAATAGACATATTTGAGGTACAGCTGTGCCTGGGCTAATCTGCTCCTGCCTTTGGGGATACCAATAAATTCCCAATTGCTGCCCTGGAGAAGCTCTGCTGCCAGCTGCAGTATCTGCCTTCACCTTGTAGGCACATCTGGCACTGAATAAACACCTTTTTTGACATTCTTGTCAGAGAAGCAGTGACTCTGAGTAACCTGTTGCCACTGGAGATGTGGTCTCTTCAGGTCAGAGGGCTTGTGACATGCTGAAGGCTTCTGCAGAAGCTGAGGAGTCACAACATCTGCTTCCATGGATAAAGTTTCCTGTGTCAGATGTTGCATTAACTGACTCTCAGGAGAGGCTAAAAATACACTCAAAACTTCACTGCCTAAATAGTCTCCTAAACTTTTGTAATGCAAAACCAACCCGTTGAAAATTCTGGCAACTTTATTAAAGTCTAAACAACAGATAATTTCTTATTCAAATGAAATAAATTGGTTTAACAGTCATCTTTCCTGCTGCAGTGTTAAAGACATGTAAATAATTGGGAGAAGCCTCTGTGCTAGTGAGTGAAACTTGTTTTGTTGTCAGGATGCTAAAATAGTTTGTGATGACTGCAACCATTCCTGTGGATAAAGAAAAGGATCTTTCTCAGTTTATTCAGTTCAGTTTGAGGTCTGAGCTCATTTGGAGTTAAGCAAAGGAAAGCAAGAAAAGTTTGTATTTAATTTGTCTTGCTTGCTTTTTGTAATGATTAATGAGTCTTTAGTAAAACGGCAAAAACATCTACTGTTTCAAATGTGTTATTTATAAGGCACTTTTGCTTGTGATTTGTTACATCTTCAGAGTTATTTAAATCACTTGACTTACATCAGTCTGCTCTGCAGACTGTGCTATAAATTCACAAGTACAGGCCATGGAAATTATTCCATATGTACAGACAAGAAAAAAAGGATTTTTACAGACTAGACTCATTTCTGCTTTGGTTTGGGTTTTTTTGCTTCTTTCTAATACTAGATGAGGAATGTTAATCTTGTTCTCCAATCTTTTTCTCTAAAGCAGTACAGGCTGACTTTAAAAAGCAAAATTTCCCTCAGTTCCTCTTATATGTGTGAGTTCCCTTAAGGAGGAAGAATTAAAATCTGAGTGCAACAAGCTAGCATCCAGGTCTTGCCATGGATAATTGTTTTTAATACATTGAAACCAGAGAAAAATAGCCCTTAAGTTCTTTGTTCCTGTAAGGATAGGGAGGTTATTATTGTTATAGGAGCTGCATACATTTAAGCTGTTACGCATTTTAGGTTTTGAGATGTTTCAGCTTTTGTTATGAATACAAGGTGATGACGTTTGAGCTAAAAATCTTGTCTTTCCCATTTGCTTTCCCAACTTCTATTTGAAGTATTTTGTGTCACGGAATTCAAAATTAGAGGAGAACCTTAATTGGGCTAAATGCCCATTTGCCCTGCATCCTGATAGCAAGAAGTGTTTTAAAAGGCAAGAAGTAAACAAAAGAGCCTCTGGGACGTCTTGATTTTAAGCTTGTGCTCAACAACAAAATGTCCTAGGTTGTCCTGTTTTAATTTCCTAAGTGCAGCATCCTGCACAGATGCATAGCATGCTTTTGGGGTGTGAAACATCCTCCTAGAAATGTATTGAATCAAAACAGTTGGTGGAATCTGAGAACAGCTTACAAAGTAATGAAGTAAGTCTGTCACTTCAATGTTTTTAATATCAACTACTTAAACAGTTCAACCACTTGTGTCCCAGGGTGTCCAGCACAGGGGATCTCTCCCTTTCTGGGAATCACAGAGGTGGGGACTGTACAGCTGATGACAAATGATTCCTAAGCTAAGAGGGAGGTTCAGTTGAGGTCGTTTTTGCTTTTTCACACGCAAGACGCACGTCTGGCCAAGCTCTGCTTGCACAGCTTGCCTTTGAAAAACGGCGAGTTCCATTCGTAGCTCTCGGGGTGCTGCTCCCTCACGACTGGGAGGTTTTTGGTGTTAAGAGGAGTGAGTTTGGCGTGTTTGAGCAGGCAGATGTCGAGGGAGAGGGAGGCCAGCAGCAGCTCCTGTCGCGGGCTCAGTAGATGGCACTCTTGCTCTGGAGTTACTGCCCTGGCTAAGGCTTTGCGGGAGCGATTTGGCAGGAAAGGCGTTTGTGGACCATGACACGAAGGACATTTTGATAACTCGGCCACTGGAGCTCTCATGAGGCGTTTTCCAGGGTTGTGAGGCTGTTGACCTTGCCCGAGACGCGTGATTGCGTTGTGTCTGCCGCGGCTCCCCGGTCACTCCGGCAGGACGCGGTTGCACTCCGCGCCTCCGGCGGATTTGCTCGCGGGCTGTGACAAGTGGAGCTGCTTGTTTTGTCAGGGATGGATTCAGCTATTCCTGTTATTTGGGGCGCTTTTGTGCTAAGCCTGTGCAAAATGCTGCAGTGGGAATGTTAGAATTGAGGCGGCTCTCCCTCCAGCAGTGCCTCCTGTGTCGGAGCTGGTGCTGCTGACCGAAGCAAGAAGTCGGTAGCAATTTGAAAAGTGTGATAGGATTTTAATAAGAAGAATTAGCACGGCTGTAGTGTTCTTTGAAAAACTGTTTTCCTTCTCTGAATGCTTAAAATGTATTCCTTTCAGGAGGCACGGAGGGGTAGGGATGCTGAATTGGCAAACCGTTTTAAACTCAGCTATAATTAAGGTTGAAATGACAAAAAAATAAATGTCTTTCTTTTTTAAAAAGTGTGAAAAATACTGGCTTGAAAAAGCAATATATTTTTCCAGCCAAGCCACATAAAATGCTGAGCAGTGACTTGGAAAGGTGTATTTATCTAATAGGGGATAATATTCCTTCTGTAAAATCTTCCTGTTGTGAAATATAACTAGGTTTCCTCTGTAATTTAAAAGACATTTGGCCATGTTTATGAGTTTTATCTAAATATTTCCATTCCTCATTTTTCTCTCATTGTGATAAAATCAACAGTAAAACAACACAACTCTACAATAGTGGGAGTTTAAATAGCTATCTGAATTTGTGTGACATTCATGAGGTGCAAAAGTGCTGTGGCTTTTTTCATATTCCAGTGTTCATTTTCATGAAATGTCCATTTCAAAGAAAGTTATTCTGTGTTTTTAATACACTATTCATACTTCTAAATTATTACCAGGTACATTTGCATGAGGTATGTGGACATAATACAGTGAAATGAAACACTTTAGTGTGTTGAAGATTTATTTTATGTTTGGAATGCTTGTCTCATGAACCCTTCCCGAGTCCTTTTATTTATAAGTTATGTTAAGTCCCTTAACATGGGCTTGTGTTTCAGTAGTCTTCCTTGTACTATTAAGTCACAATAACCTGACATGGAAGGAAAGAATCTCTGTTGGGACTCAGTACACACAATGTTTTTCAATTAAATAGAATATGAAGGTTGATAGTGTTATGTCCTTCCTCACTGTATAGGATATTAAGTAGTGACTGTGTGTGACAGTTCACTCTAAAATGGGGAGCTGCCTTTCTCCTTGTAAAATATTTTAAAATCTTGTTCCTGGTCAGTATCAGACTGAAAAAGTTAAGAACTTTATGTGAGGAGCTGTGTGAAAGTAGCTTGAGGTACTTTGCATCAGCACAAGGAGACAAGTTTGCCTAAGATAAAATAGAAGAGCTTCCATTTGTGGCGTTTCTCCCCCTCTGTTGGAGGGGAGGAAATCCATATGAAAATTCCGTATGAAAAGTGGTGGCACTTACTGGACGTGTCTCTAACAAGATATTTACATTTATGTTGTAAACTTATATGGTTTTGGCTTCACATCAGATCACCCTGCTTGTGAAACATCCGACCTTAGTGGGCCTAGAATGGTTCATTCAGAGTAGAATGAGCCCCTCTATTTAGAATTCACGTAACAGAACTTGGGCACAATGATGCATCGTTATTTAGATGTACTCTGGCAATTTCATCTCCCTCCATAATCCATGTTTGATTGAGTTGTACATCTTTACATTTGCATTAAAAACAGCCTGTTAATTTAATGCAACTCTACTGGCAGTCTGCTTGACATCCCATTTAGTTACCCTCATTAATGTATATTGGCTAAATTTGTATTGCTCAACGTGGCAGGTCTACCTACCTTTCAAGCAAAAGCTGATTTCTATGTTAAAAGTCTTAAGCTGAAGAGTAGTTTTCATTTTCACAGTCCAACTAAGTTGTTTTATGGCAATATTATTCTTCCTTATAGTTAACACAAGAAGAATGTAGGGGTACACTATACAAATATAGAACTGAAGAGCTGGACATTGATGTAAGTCATTTGTATTCCTTCTTCCTTGTAACTGTTGGTATTTGTCTCTTTCTTTGGATAATAATTTTCCTCTTGGCTTTTGGGTTTGAAACCCACTTCATACAGGTGATTGCCAGCAGAAATTGCATCATGGTACAGAGGGACATGCCTCTGTAATAAGCTTCTAACTTGCAGGAAATACTACTTTTTTCAGGCTGAAATTTTAACTATTTGATACAATCACCTGAGAAGCCACAGGACAGACTGTGAATGTGTAAAATTGCCTTTGCAGTACTAAGCAATATGTAAATTTAAATGGAGTAATACCTATTATTAAGTTGTAAAGATTTAGGTGTAGAATCATTAATTACATGTTTTGAGCCACGCTACTTCAAGTTACAATAGCACTTCATAGTTTCTTAGGAGGATTTCTTAAGTAATTTGAAAATGCAAGACTGATACCTACATAATTTTAGAATGCTTATTTTAATACTTTCTGTAGATTCATGGAATGATTTGATCAAGTTAGATTTTGATTGCTGAAGATGCAAATAACCAAATGCTAATTGTGGCAATTTTCTGTTCTATACTAGGCTAAGCTTAGCCGTTTATGTGAACAGGATAAAGTCGTGCAAGCACTGGAGGAGAAGCTCCAACAGCTACACAAGGAGAAAGTAGGACAATTGTATTTATTACCTAAAGTGGATGTTATTTTACATGCTTATTATCAGAACACTGATAGCTGAAATAAAACGAAAATCAGCCCAATGATGCAGTGCATTAAAAAGAATTCTTTTTATTACAATAGTACACGCTTGAGCAAGCTTTGCTATCAGCAAGCCAGGAGATAGAAATGAATGCAGATAACCCAGCAGCCATACAGAATGTCATCCTGCAGAGGGATGACCTGCAGAACGGACTGCTCAGCACTTGTCGGGAGGTGTCCCGAGCCACTGCAGTGAGTACCGTGTTCTTTCCAGCAAAACTTCTTCAGGTGTGGGGTGACTGTGTTCATATTCCTATCTGCATTGGTTTTGCTTGTTTGTTTTTTTATTTTTTTTTACTGCATCCCAGCAAAAACTCAGTTGTCTTTTACTTGCTTGTGTTTTTGTCAAAGGTGGATGGAAAGTGATCTTTTCGCTGTAGTCATCGAGTGGTCTTTCTCTAATTGTTTTGTGTTTTTTTGTTTTTTTGTTTTTTTTTTTGACCAGGAATGGGTGCATACTGTCTTAATTGGTGTGGCAGTTATCATCTTTGGAATATGAGAAATTGATAACAGAAATAGTAAATAATGCAAATAAGCTATTTCATGTGATGGCAAAATAGTGTAAAGCACGAACTTTATTTGACTTACTTTAAGCAAAAGCAGCTGCAGGACTACCATAGTCTCTCTCTAATATTGGGCCATTACATTTAAATGATCTCTCAAATTATGCACTTCTAAAAGTTTTTTTAAAAGAAAAGGGGATCGGCAGGAAATTGCTGTTTACTGTCTTCTTCTACTTCATGATGACAATGAATCATTTTTGCCTACTTACAGATATTTCCAAAAAGGTGTCAGATTCCAGGGGGTAGCTGTGGTAAAAACTGACACGATGTCATCCCTGAAATCCTGGTTGTAGTCTGAATGTTGGACTGCCTTGTAGCAGGAATTGGTTGGACACAGCAAAGGGAACCAGGGGAGAGGAAATCCTCCAGACGCACTTTCCCTCATTAACTTTCCAATTTATTCTAAATGAGTAAATTGCTTGATGTAGGCTGCAGAAGTGAGATGGTGGGGCTGACCTCAAAGAAGAATAATTTTATTTCTTTCACCTTTTCCTTGTGGAGTTTGCAGCTGCACACGTGTAGAACAGTGGTGTGTTGGCAGCCTTGCAGGCAGGGCTGGGTGGGTTGCATTTCCCCTGCATCATGCACTGCCTGTGCACACACAGGCTGTGCACTCACACATGTGCATTCTGGGTGATAAAGGAGACAAATTTGCATCCATTTCTGTGGCTTTTCTGCCTCACTGGAAAGGCAGCTTAAGATCAACATTCCTGCTGACTATAAAGGCATTTTCTGAAGAATTTGCCCTTGCCTGTCTTTTTTGTTGGTGAAAAGACAAAATGCTGTTTGTTTGAATTTCATTCAGTATCATTAGAAAATAAAAAAGCTGTTTAAACATTGCATTCTCTAAACTATTTATTAAATATTACAAATATTTACTTATTGCTGGTATCTATTTATATGTTACTTCCTGAAGTTTCGTGCCACTGGAAAAACAAAAAAAAACCTTTTTTTTTTTTTTTTTAATTGAACCTGCATCTCTAATTCTTTACATCTGTTATATACTTAGGAACTGGAAAGAGCTTGGAGAGAATATGATAAATTGGAGTATGATGTAACTGTAACAAGGAACCATATGCAAGAGCAGCTCGATCGGCTTGGAGAAATCCAGGTGTGGCAAAGATCTTAAAATACACTCAATTCACTTGGACTTCCTATGAGTTTTAAAACTGTACAAATGAAAAAAGGGGGACAAATGGTGAACTTACAGACTTTTAATTTCTTTTTCTATCTTGTAAGTTCTGAAGAAGTCTTCAGATTTTCTTTTTTTTTTTTTTTTTTTTTTTTTTTTACGTTCTAACACTGATATTCCTTTGTCTGGGAGTTTTCTTTTTTTTTTTTTTGTTTCAGTGAGCAGGTTTGAAATGGAGTGGCTTTCTCAGACCTTAGTTGCTCTGACAGTCATAACACATCTTCACACAAATCCTTCCATTTAACTGAATATTTTAAAATTAAATCATTTTATCAAAAGAAATGATAACAGGAAATGCTGTAGGTGTTGCTTCAGGCTTTACAAAGGGTTCTGCTGTGTGTTTTAGTACTCAGGAACTGGTGCTGAATTCCCAGGGAGGGCTCTCTGTGACAGACTCACAGAGATATGGGCATGCAGGTGTGCCCAGATTATCTGGGATGGGCACAAGGGTGGGCTCTGCCCTGCAGCCTCTGTGCTCCAGGGGTGGATTTTCTATGCAGCTACAAAAGAGATTACAAAGAAGCCCAAAATCTGGGAAACTTGCACTGATTGGTGCACAGTGTGCATGTCCATGAATGTAAATAGATTTCTATCCCAGCATGCAAACACTGTTCCCCCTGTGTTGGGGTAGGAAGTGGTGGTTCCTTTTCCATGGTTTTATGTGGGTCTCCTGTGCAAAGTCTGCCTGGATTTTCTGTGGAGACCATAGATGAAATTCTGTTCCTGAAGTGACGTTTGAATTAGCAGATTGCTCTCAAATTGACTGAGGCATTATGAAATGAGTCAATCTTTTACTTTTTTGTTCCAGACACTATTTAAATGCTTTATGGGAGAGGGTCTATCATTACTGCATTTTATTTCCCTTCACTGTGAAAGGATATGCAGAGTAGTCTAAAGAGAGAGAAGGGGTTTCCCTTTTTTTTTTTTTTTTTTTCCACTTGCAGTGTGTTCTAATGTACTGGCCATATATGCTGTTCATTTGCTGACAGACTGAATCAGCAGGGATACAGCGTGCTCAGATTCAGAAGGAGCTGTGGAGAATTCAGGATGTCATGGAGGGTTTACTTAAACATAAACAGCAAAGAAGCTCTTCTGAGGCAGGTAAGGAATAAGAAATGAAATTGGATCATATAAATGTCTTAAATATAAGCTCCAACATTGCTTTTGTATGTCTGAAAAAATGGCACAATGCCTGAGAAAAGAACAGAGCAAATGCTACTTTAAGTTGGTGGTTAATAGCAACAGGTTAGAGTTCATATTTTAAAAGCTGTTAATTGAAAACCGTTTTTCTCTTTTTTCCCCCCACACCTTCCCCCCTTCCCCCAAACAGGCATCATGATATCAAGGACATTTTCTTCCATTAAATATAAAAATGAGGTATGGTTTTCGCATATTTACTATTTTAGCATTATGCAAGTTTTAATATGGCTGTGATAAAAACCAGCGTTGTCGTGAATATTTTGAGGATGTCTGAAGGATGTATTCAGTATGTTTCTGTAACAGCACCATATTATGAACTAGTTTTAAAGACTGCTACCTCCACTAGTAATTCTAACACTCATTTGTACTGTGTCTCTGTATTCTCACTGGTATGTTTCTCTTTTCCATTTCTTACCTTTTCCTCTCCCTAGGCTCTTAACATAGAAATACAAACCCTGATTTATGGATATGTTTTCTACCCACCACAATTTCATGGGAAGAAATACATTGCTTTATATGTTTATTCATATATTGAGCCTGGTTCTCAGATGGCCAGAGCACCCACAAGAAGAGCTGAGACTGTGGGAGCTCCCAAATGTTCAATTCCTCTGAAAATCTGGCTAGAAGTTACAGTTTTAAAGGGACATTGTCATGGTTATCTCAAGGGTGTACAATATACATCTGGCTTACAGAACTTTCTAAAAGTCTCGTTTATGTAAAAACCTTTCAAAAGATAATGGATTGAATTTTTAAAAGTACGACTGAGCGGGTTTGTACGTGTCCAACAGAAAGCGCAGCTGTCAGATTTATTTTCTTCCTTTTTGCTAAATGTGACATTGTCCCTTTAACTGCAAAATCTATAGCTGCTGTAGCCATGGTAATATATTTTTCTTTTTAAGTTATAAATAACTGTACCAGGTGCGCACGTCTAAATAAGGTGACTATTCTACAATCTTTAGGAAGAGGAAGTAGTCCCACCTCGTCCTCCACTCCCTCGGTCCTATGACTTTACAGAGCATCCTCCCATAATCCCCCCTCTGCCCAGTGATAGCAGCTCCTTGCTCTGTTATAGCAGGGGCCCAGTACATCTGACAGAAGAAAAGAAGATGTACCAAGTTCAAGGATATCAGAGAAATGGATCTTACTGTGTAAGTGGCTTAAACTGCCACGTTGTTCTTGAAGCATCCTCCCTCCTTTGCACAGTCACCGTTTTTGTTTACTCATCTGGCTACTTTCGTGTGTTATGGTTTCACTTTTATTTGGTTTTGTTTATAGCTGCATCATTTGCTCTTCACATTTTCCTATCAAGTGTTCTGTGTGTATATAAAATGTCTTAAGACTTAAATTTCATAAGCTTAGATTCTTCGCCTCACTAGTTATTTAAAAAATTCTGGGCTTGGCTTTTGAAGCTTATACCAATTTGTTTCCAGAAGATCATTAAAAAAAAACCGTAACTGCAATTTTTTTCTCTAATTTCTGGTTTTCTGCAAGTGTTGTTACTCAGATTGACTAACAGAAAACCCTTCAGCCATAGCGCTTGAAGGATGGAACACTGTCTTCAAGTGAGAGCAGAGTTACCACAAAATAATTGGTTTGAGTCTTAAGACATAAATACTTGCAGCAAAGTGCCTGTTTATTTACCTCATCCCTTGATGTTCCTCAGGGTCCTGATTATAGGCTTTATAAGAGTGAACCCGAGTTAACTACAGTAGCAGAAGTGGATGAGTCTAATGGTGAAGAAAAAACAGAACCAGTTTCAGAATCAGAATCTTCTGCTAAAGGTTTGTCCCCAGGCACGGTGTTTGCGACCTTTCTCGTTCCACTGTGTTGTAGAAGCTGCCTCGTGGGTTGTGCCTTTGCAGCCTGTCCATTTCTCAATCTGATGGAACAGCTTCCACAATAAAATAATGATTTAATTATATGACGAGAGAAATTTCAGTCAATTACACCGCAGAAAAATCAAACATTACGCTCACCAACAGCCCTGAAATCCTTATTGACACCATGTCTAATCACATCACTCACATTCCCCACACACCATTCCCTTGAACAATTACCCATTTTATGTTCTTGCCCTTGAACAATTACTCAGTTTTTGAATCAAGTTCCCAATGTTATGTCGCTGGAACGTCCAAAAAGGCAGCACCACAGAATTTTCAGGCTCTCATAAGGCAGGGAAACAATGTCTTTTTCTTTTTTTTAATCTTGTAATTGTTGAATTGCCTTCTGTCCTCTGATATAATAGGAATAATGATCATGACCTTGGAGTGTACAGACAATAAAGGTCTTTGCAATTGCTAAATGCTTTAGATTCTTCTCTTCATCTAGCTCCCATAAAAGCTACTAATTGCTTGGTAGAGTCTTTTACCAGGAAGTGCTTCTCAATTCTGTTTGTTAAAACACACAGAATAGTTTGTTAAAGGTGACTTCAGGAAAATGCTCAGCTTTAGCACCTCCCAAAAACCATATTAAGAGCTTTGAGGAAAACTACCTAAACTTAGCTATTTTTTTTTTTTTACTCTAAGGATTGATGTTGCCAGTGCCAGCAGGATCCCAGCCTTCTCTTTTGGTGCTTTGACTGAGCATTTACAGAGCAGGCTGATGCAATGGTAGCAGAATTTTACCAAGAATTATGATTATACAAAGATACTGTTTTCATCAGAATGGTCATAGGGGTTTTTAAAACTAAGGTTAGCATAAAATTTGGGTATAAACTATGTGAATGTCCCTGTGATATAATTAAGCTTGCACTTACCACACAGTTTGTCAATTCAGAATCTCTGGGGTATCTGCTGAGATACGATGTTAAGGCACATAATTAAATTTCTGTTAACTTGGTGGCAGAAAATGGAATATTTATCCTGAGATTTGCTAATCATCAGTGACCTAAATTGAGAGACTTGTCTTCCTGACAGCATGCCTAGGTTTGCATTGACCTGTGATGTTTCTGATTATTCACAGTAATTTATGTCAAGAGGTAAAGTAATGATAAAGACAAAAGGAGAAAAATCTACGCTGGCTATATATAGAAACCCAACACTTTTTAAGCACTCTAATCTGCTTTCTGTCTCAAAGACAGAAATTATTTTATTCTGTCCATTTGTAGAAAAACAGTCCTCAGTCAGGGAGAGCAGTAGTGCAAATTGCTCTAAGATAAATAATATTTAGAGGTGTGGAACAGAATAACTGCAGTGGTAGCAAGCAGTGAGAGGCTCTGTATATTCTAAAACTCCCTTCAGTGTGTTGTTTATCATAGCTGTGTTTTATCATGTGAGCATCTGAATTTTCTAACAGACATTTCTTGTTCTGGGCATTCACTCACAATAACAATCCCCATGCAGTGGGGAAATGTAACCATGTCTGGTTGTTTCAGATCTGTTACAGTGTGTAAGCCATGAGAGGAAGCATTTTTATGCCATTCTGTCTTAAGTTTTTAAGCTGATGAGGAAGCACACTGAAAGGCAGCTCATCTCTTGAGTTTTTTCTACCTTGCTGTTTTAAGAAGTCGTACTTCAGTGGTGGAAGTTTCTTACTGAGAGTGGTCCTAAAAATAAATAATTTCAGAGGAAATTTAAAGGGGTTTTTCTAGTGGTTGTGCACATTACAGTACTGAGCACTTCTCATGCCAGCCATTTCCCTCTCTTTTCAAACATCAGCAATTAAAGAGAAATGGGACCATGTCACATGTGAGAGCAGAGGACTATTTGTGACCCGTGTGGTATGTAAAGGTGACACAAAAAGAAAATGGAATTCTGCTGTGTTTTATCCTTTTTTATGTCTAAAGGAGACCCAAACTGCTGCTTTCTAGCAGAATATCCTCAGCTCCTGTTCTCACTCACCAGCTGACCGGGCTCGGGGCTGATTTCACTCACACACAGACATGAGCATGGCTGGGCACACACAAGTGAGGCCATCCAAGAGCTGGCTGGACTTTCCATATCTGCACCCATCAGCTCTCAGCACCACTTTGTGAATCTGCCTTTCGGAGAACAGGTCCCAAGGCTGACAATGTGTCTTGTCCAGAAAACAAACCAACAGTTCTGGCAGTGTTTTGCACAGCACTCAGGATGTTGCTTTGCTGTTTTGCAGGCTCGCATTTCCCTGTGGGAGTTGTACCACCCAGAACCAAATCTCCAATGCCAGAGTCCTCAACAATAGCATCCTATGTCACTTTGAGGAAGAATAAGAAGATAGATCTAAGAACGGTACTTTAAAATTGCATTTGAGCATTGGACGTGTTCATTTTTAAGTTTGGTAGTTTCTGCAAAAGTTGAAGTTATTTTCATTATTTTTACCAAAAAAAAAAAAAAAAAAAAAAAGAGAAATAAAGAAATAAAAATCACTGTTATAGAAGCATTATATACTAGATTAAATTATACATTTTTAAGTTTGGTAGTTACTCCAAAAGTTGAAGTTATTTTCATTATCTTTACAAAAAAAGAAAAGAAAGAAATAAAAATCACTGTTATAGAAGCATTATATACTAGATTAAGCAATTATATACTTAATTAATTATGCTAGTTGGATTCTTCTGGGTTTTTTTTTGCATGGGTCAGGGTTGGGATTGAAAGCACTTGAGATGGTATTTTATGTTCAGACTCAGATGTTTATTATTTCTTATCTATATTACAGTCTTACAAGCTGTCAGTTCTACAACATTTTACTAATTAAGCTACAAAATGGCTCCGTATTTATCTCTACAAAGTCTTCAAAAGAAAACCTATTTAATATAAGGAATGACACTTAAATTATTTTTACTTTTAACTCAATAACTAATCACTTGTGTCCTACAACGCAGACTTTTCTGTCTAATTGCAAAATCCCACTCAAATCCATAAAGAAAAAAGTAAAGAAGGTGAAGAAAAAAGACTAGCTACAACCTTAAAACTTCTATCTTAGCTTTATATATGTTACTGTATTCTAACACTTTAAACTCTTTAAGTTTTCCACTATGTGATATTACACACTTCTATTTAAACTACACACCTGTAATCTCAGTTCTGTCATTCAATTTTAGAAACTTTCTCTACAACCTCAAGTCAAATGCAGGATTTCCTTAAAAGTCTATACCTAAAACCACAAGAAGTCTAAAATTCTGAACATCCAAAATTCTAACAGAGACAGCTGTAGAAAGAATAATAAAATTATAAATGCTGTGCATGTTAAACTGGGCACGAGCTAAATGGTA
This sequence comes from Vidua chalybeata, assembly GCF_026979565.1. Lineage (NCBI taxonomy): Eukaryota > Metazoa > Chordata > Aves > Passeriformes > Viduidae > Vidua > Vidua chalybeata. The sequence goes on from NC_071534.1 coordinate 2,213,420, forward strand.
AATGATAAATCTGCTGATCTACTGAAGTTCAGGCTTGAGTTGAAAGCACATGAAGCATCTTTGAAACATTTGTGTTTGGCAGTTGAACAGCCCCTTTAAAACAAACACGGGCTTTTATTTATTTCAATGCTAAAACAATTTGGGAAATAGCAGCCACGAAATGAGGATGTAGTAAGCAGTATGCAGGTAATAAACCCAAAATTTCAGATTGGACAGTTCTGTAGTCTCTGGGTTAAAGACCCACATTTACATGTAGTTCATGGAAAAGAGAGGAAAACTTTTGCCATAATTACAGCACAAATAGTTAGAGGAGAAGTTGTGAGAAGACTGGGAGAGGAGAGGGAAACTCCCAGGATGTTGACTGGAGAAAGAATACCGCTTTCCATAACTGAAATCAATTCCTGTAAATGTACTGAATGCAGCTGATTAGCCTGAAGCCATTTTTATCTCTCATAAAAAGTACAAATCTGCCTGAAAACCAGTGAATTTCAAGAGAAGAATAGGTAAATGGGTGTTATTTTGGGAAAAATATAATGCTTAGAATTACATATTTTTAAGTGGCAATAAATTCACTTTGTTTCAGCCCACACTTGCAGTTAAATGGTGCCCAGCTGTAGTTTTTCTTGAAATAAAAAGGCAGAAATTACTATTAGATCAACTGGTATAAATGTCCTGGATCATTAAATTTCAATTATGTTTCTGTCTCAGTCACATATCTTGTGTTTGCCAGTTTCATAATGTCTGGTAAATTGTTTCAGCTTGAGAGGGTGGCTTAGAGAGCATCTACCCATTCTCCTGGTTTTATTGTTGGTGATGGTAATGTTGTTGTTCAGAAGAGCAAATTATTCCTTCCTTTTATTTTGAATTTCAGTGTTCATTTATTGATAACTGGGTTTCGTACGGTTTTTTTTTCACATACACAGGAGGTCTTTATTTGCCCACTGTTTTTCTGCTCTTTAGTAAACCATTAGGTGATCTCTTCTGGTAAGTTACCAGTCTGAAATCTTAGTTTTTGTTGAAATACACACACACACACACTTATTTATTTGTTTGTTTGTTTGTTTTCTCTTCCATTTAAGGAAAGACCAAGGAGTGCAGTGGAGCAGCTGTGCCTTGCAGAAGGCTCACGGCCTCGAATGACTGTGGAGGAACAGATGGAAAGAATAAAGAGGCACCAACAAGCTTGTCTGAGAGAGAAGAGGAAAGGACTCAATATTATTGGTGTTTCAGAGCAGTCTCCCTCCCAGAGCTCGTCCTGTGTCAGGGATAATCCACTCAAACTGGCACAGGTGGGTCCCACAAAATCAAAATGTGTCCAGTTAAAAACCAAAGGAGGGGATTTGAGACTTGTTGTGGAGTCACAGACTCAAAAGGACGACCTTTGTGCTTCCACCTAATGGTAGAAGCCACTTCTTTGCCTTTTTGGGACACAAACAGCAGCACTTTACAAAAATGACCTCGGGGCTTTCCGACAGGTCGGACAGCTTAGCAGAGTTACCTGTTCCTGACACAGGAACTACAATTTGTCTGACAATACCCTTTTCCTGACCCAGAGATGGGGCAACTGAGAGGTGTTTTAAAAGCTTTTATTCCATTTTCAGTCTCACGTGAAGGGTGAGACAATACAGGTGTTATAATTGACACCATCCCAATCAGAAGCCAACCATTTCCTGATTACAAAACACTGTAAGTGTCTCTTGGCCTATCAGTTTTGGCCACACCATGCTGTGGATGCCTTCAAGCCTATCATGTAAAATTACCCATTGTGAGTCCCACAATCATTCATAGTTCTATTTCTCCAAAGTATCCGGTCTTATTTGCAAGAATAAAGAGGCACCAACAAGCTTGTCTGAGAGAGAAGAGGGAAGGACTCAATGTTATTGGTGTTTCAGAGCAGTCTCCCTCTCAGAGCTCGTCCTGTGTCAGGGATAATCCACTCAAACTGGCACAAGGATCAAAATGTGTCCAGTTAAAAACCAAAGGAGGGGATTTGAGACTTGTTGTGGAGTCACAGACTCAAAAGGACGACCTTTGTGCTTCCACCTAATGGTAGAAGCCACTTCTTTGCCTTTTTGGGACACAAACAGCTCCAATCCACCTCCATTTGATTGTGCACTGTGATGTTTGGGAGCAGGGCAGGGTGTTTTGGTCAAATTTAGCAAACAAGGTGAAATTGCAAGGTTTGTGACTAGAAACAAGATCAGGGAGAATCGTGACTCCATTGATGTTGAAATGGAGTCAGTGCTGATTTTTCTGCCCTGTAATATATTCAAACATCTGCAACATTTTTAGGCAGGAATGCATATTTATGATCAGAGCTCCTCAGTGGTGCTCTTCTGCTGTGGTGTTTGAGCCCATAAATGCATTAAAATAGAACCCACGCTTTTGTTTTCACTCATTCTTAAACCTGTTTATTTGCCTAAAAAGTTTATTCATGGGTAAAGGATGGGGAGAGAAGAGGAAGCTGTAAGTGCTTGTCATTAACCAGGAAATATTATTTTGACTATATATCTAAAAAAGCCCCAAACAAACAAACAAAACTCAGAAAGCCAAACCAGATCCAGATACAGGACAGCAGATATTAGGCAGCCTACTACTTTCTAGATATTTAAAATTAGTTTTCTTTTCCAGTAGCTTAATGGACTTGATTTTTGGTTGGTTTTTGGTTTCTTTGGTTTTTTAATCTTCTGGAATACTTTTTTCTTCAGACCACAGTCTTTACTGGTTTTTTTTATTATTATTATTGTTTGCTTTTCTATTGGCACAGAAATGCCTTCTTTTTTTTTTTTTTTTTTTTTGTTTTGTAAGCATTTAAATATCTGATTTTCCAAAAGCAGATTAAATATATTGCAGTGTCAGGAAACCAGGTATTTCCAAAGATGTTTCAGCTTTGCATTTTGGGTTGGTTTTTTTCCCCCTCTCAGCAGGATAAGCTGCTACAGAGCTATACAAAAGTTACTTTTTCTTCAAGAACTTTGCATCCCCACAAGACTCTGAATCCCAGTTTAGCCTTTGCAATAGAGCATCTGCATTTGGGCTGACATCAGGAATGCTGTATGTGAAGGGAGTTCCTACAAATATTTCTGTGATTAACACTGCCTTGCTCGAGAAGAGGTGGTGCCAAGCAAAGCTTTGCAGATGTTTCTTTCAGTGCTTTTTACTGAAAAGGGAAGTTTAAGCTTTGCCTCTTCCCTGTGCTATCATTCCATACCTCAAGGTGAGGGAGCTGCAGTCCTGTGTGTCACACCTGGGCAGCAGAGTGGGGCCAGATCTGGGCCAGAACTCAGAGTAATTCTCTTCATTGCACCACGTTCCTCAGTCTTCTTTGAGAAATCAGGATTATAAGAAATTTACAGAGTAAGTGAGAAGATCTCTGAATTGGATATTTAGCTAATAGTCCACGTTACAAAGTCATTTTTTCTATCATAACTTCCATTCTTCCAGAATGCTATTTGGCTGAAAGCCCCAGGATGAGGTATTATGCTGAGTAATAGCTTTTATTTCTAAAAGCATAGTTTTTATGTCTATTGATTTTTAGAGAAGTGGTGCAGTGCCATTAACTGCTGGAAGTCTTTTCGACTGTGGTTTGGTTATTTTAAAAAAAAAAAAAAGGGTTTTATAAATGGCCTGCTGTGTAATTTTGAAGTGATTACCATAATCCAAAAGGAAGTTGCTTCACAACTGTTGCTGGGACGAGCAGATGATAAGGGGTGCACACTTTAATTCAGGAGAGCAGAGACACTGATTTATGAACTGACTTAGGTGGAATTTCCTCTTAATAGGGTGCATGTGTTAGATCACAGGAGTTCAGCTTCGAGATTTACTGCCTCCATGGCTCCTATTTTTCTCAGCTCCAGTTCTCAGATGAGCCTCCCTTCAGGCCTGCCAGTATCATGTTCACAGTTCACAATCTTAAGTCACCTCTACCATCCTTCCTCCAGATTTTCATATCAAATTATTCTCTGCGCAATGGATTTTTTTTTTTTTTTTTAAGAAATAATTAATATCCTCTGCCATTATCAGATACTGTGTTGTCCTCTATTAAATCAGTTCACACCACAGGCTCGGAGGATACCCAAGATAATTGGAGGAAGTGCATGCAGGTGCGCTGAGAATTTTGTGCTGAAAGCAGATTTTTATCGATTTTTTTTGTTCTTAAACCAGAAAAGGCTGTTTTATAAAAAGAGCAGTGCTTATGAATGCAAGTAAGAATGCTGCTAAGCTGATGTGTGACTGAGTTAAATATGAATGCAGTTTCAGAAGATAAGGGTGACATTGATATGCTGGAGAGGAAGGTGGGGCAGAAAGTACAATAATCTTGCAGACAAAGAAATGTTAGGCTGAACTGTTTTGAAAGGTACAAAAATGAGAAAATTCCGAGTCCTTAATGATTTCCATTTTCCTTATTGCAATCTGTGCTCTTTTTTTCCAAGTATTTTTTTTTTAATCATTCAGAGGGCAGCAGAAGGCTCGGAGCTGAGCCTGTGATAACTTTTGTAACAGAATGTCCAATTTTATTCCTCAGAATCGGAAAAAGGATGATACAGTATCTGGTAACATGAAGGAGTTAGAGAGCACCAGCAGAGAAGATCATTTGAAACAAAATAACAGAAGTCCTGGAGAAGAAATAGCGCAACTCAAAAATGATGGCGATCAAGAACATAATTCAAGTTTTGCTAAAGAGGTACAGAACTATTCCTTATTAATCTGTTCATCAGCTTGCCTTGCAGTAACAAACTATTTTGACACACACACATCAGAGGATGGGAAAGTGAGCCAGTTCCTTTTGCTTGGAAGATAAAGACTTCTTGTTGAAAATAAAATATTCCATAGAGAATCACAAAATTCAATAGGATCTGTCTGTAGCTGAGACACGGAATTTTCTTGTGTGTGATCTTTAAATAATAATAACCATTGACATGCTCATTGCTTAGGCTACCCCAGTGGGATTTTTGACAGCCATTTAATGTCCCTGAATTTTTGTTTGGTTGGCTGTAATGCATCAAATGCTTTATAGAAAACAGAATAAAGCTGACACAACAAATTACACATGGAAGTAGGCAGTACCTTTTAGGTGTTTTTCACTGCTTTGATTTCTGCCTTGAAATAGTTTGAAACACACTTGGCAGGGAATTACCTTGGTACTAAAGTGCCCTCACCACTCAGCAAAACCAGACTGACTGTGAAGAATGGATTACTCGAGTTGCTTCTACATAATCATATCCTGTTTATAGTTTAATATTCTTTTAAAGTACTATGTAGAGGTTTTTTTCCTTCTTCTGTATCCACATTCCTCAGTTAATCATCCTTTTATTTCATCATCCTTTTGTTTTCCTATTTTATATTTAGTTTTTTAAATATATATATCTGATGGAGAATAGTATAAAATCAAATAACTAATTTCTATTGTTATCCATTAGAAACACTTCCTTATTAAGAGACTGTTGCTTTGTTAAATATGCAAATATTTCAAAAGGAAAATGATGTAATACATTCAAATTGTTTATATGTAATCAGACTTCAGGAGCAGCATTCAGTCTTATCAACAAAATATTGCAGCATCTGCATTTTTTTTTTTTTTTTTGGCATCATGAAGAGAGGGATAGCATGAAAAAACAGGCAGGCTGCAATCCAAAGAGTTCAGATAAGTTCTGGAAGTTATTAAGGCAAACCCTGCCCCTGGCCTCTGGTATAAGTTTTAGGATAACTGTATTAACCTGCATGGGATTGATAAAAATTTCTTAAGTTATGTAATTCTGAGTTACTAAGTATACATGATGGCAAAATTTGTCTGTTAATAAAACTGCTTCCTGGTACTGTATTTCTTATCTGCCACTTAGTGTGTGTTACAGCTTTTTGTTTCATGATTTCAATTTTTTTATAGCTGTCAAAAACTGATGATCTTTTATCAGATGCACATGTTGTATCTGACTCAAAAGAAGGGAGTAATGAAGAGAAAGCAGAAAAGAAAAATAAATTGGAAGAAACACATGATGGTGATATAAGGTAAAAATCAAACAAGATGTTCAGAGGCTATTTTAAACTTGCATGCTGTATTTATTAGCTGGACCAAGCAATTGCCATAAATACTGAAAAGGTTTATTTATGTGGTTTTGAGAGGTTTACATGTAGGAAAATCCAGTGAGAGGCTTGACTGCTGCAGGGATTCAGTCAGACTTGATGGCTTGGTGGGTGAAGCAATGTTTATTTTCAAGTGTTGTCCCTGTTATAAAAAGAATGCATTCATATTCCTTGTCTTGGCCTCCAAAATGTGCTTAATAATGTCAGTTCAAGCTTTGTATCAGTTTGTTATGAACACTCCAGCCAGTGCTTCCACAGCATGCTCTTTATTGCTGATTAATTTAGGAGCAAACTAAACATCTTATTCTACATCTCCTGCTTTATTTTTTTTTTTTTACCTCACTGCTTTGCAGTGTTTCAGAATTAGAGGGATATTATATCTTGGATATTTCTCTCCCACAATTCATAGCTTTGGTGTAAATTGCACTGCAGGTCCTAAGTGAGCTCTCACATTAGGTCATCACTTTGTCACAGGACCCTTCAGCAGTAGGAAACTGCAGGAGGGCAGAAAGGAAAGGAATTAAATCCCAGGAGCTTTTTTAAAGGTGTCACTACACAAAGTAGAAGGGTTTCCAAATGCCTGCTCAGTTTATGCTACCCAGACTTGCAAGTTGCAACTTTTTTTCTATTAACAGGAGAAAATTAAATTATAGCTCCTATACTTTGTGGTTAACACCTGAAATTAAGTTAGAGCAGGTTCTAAATGCTGTGCTTCTTTTAAGCAGCTTGCAGAGTGTGACCACAGTTGCAAACCACAAACCCAAAAGCAGCTCAGAAGAAAGTGAAATACTCAGTGTTCAAGAACAAGAAGGGATTGTGTCTTCATTTGAATTAGCAGCACAGTCTTCAAAAGGAAATCAGGCAGCAGCAGGTATGGAAAAGAGTGTGACTGAGGCACAGCTTAGCCAGTACATATGTAAAACTTTATTGCATTTTGATTGTGTCTTTTGATGCTCTGAAACCCTTGTGAACTGAAAATGCTGAGCTAGTCTTCGTGTGAAGTGTACAGTTTTATAATGCACAGAAAAATAGTTTCCCAGTGGACAGCTACAGAAACTCCATTTTTCTGAGGTTTTAATACAGCTTTTAGAGTTGCTAATTCAGGGATTTAAATAACTGTTGCCAGAAATTGAGTCATACTGTAGTTGTTGGTTGGAGCAAATCCTTCCTTTTTCATCTCAGTCCTGGGTTATGTGTAGACTTTTTTACCAGTACTCCCTGCTGCTGAGTGACCTTAGATAATGCCAAAGTTGTGGAATTATTGAGAGTTTCCAATGTTTTAAACTAGCAAGTAAAAGAGCCCAGTTTGGCCACATTTTGAGGAGTAAGAAAGAAGAAGAAAACAGAAACCACCACCTGACAGGTACAATGACTGGTGGAGAGTCATTTTGCAAGAAGAGAAGAGTGGAATAAAGCAAAACTGGGCAAAGAAGGAAAAAAAAAGGGGGAAGGAGGAAGGGAGAAGATAGAATTCAAGACATTATTAGGATATGTGCTGATGGGAATGGTTAAGTAAGCCAAATGGTTCAACTTATGGATATAAAAGGTGATCTGGACCTTTGTAGTGCAGTCAGCAATCCTTTCTGTGACTTGCTAATAAAAACCAGAACTTGTGTGTACATTTTGCACTGCTCAGCAGAATGAAAGAGCTTAGTTAATCTGAGCTGGGATATGAAGGTGGGTCTGGGCCTACCCCAACTACTTAAATTTTACTTTTTTTTCCCCCTCTCTTTCTTGGCAACATAAAACATCAGCATTCCTGCATTTGCTGTTCTACTATTTATTTCTAAGCCTGATTAAGGATCAACTGTGCTCTCCCTTGAAGCTGTGCTTTTTGTGCTGGTCAGATTTTAAGCCTTTACTTGTGTGGCTTTCATTTGTTTCTGCTTATATTTGCTGTGGCTTGAAATGGTGCTTTTTCAAGCTGATCTTTATTATGGCTCCTGTAACTTGTATTCTTATTTCTTTTGCTGTATGACCCGCAGTGAAAAGTTTGCCTTCCTCACCAGAATCGTCCTTGTCACCAGCTCCATCCACACAGACACAGCTCACAGAGGGATCCCATTTCATGTGTGTATAGTTACAGAGAAGTACGTGCTTTCTTTCCCACCTCTCCTCTTCCTAGTAATCTTCCAGGTTATCTGTGTGCTGTTATTTTTGTGAGAAGCATCTGGTACTCAGCAAGACAGAGCTACCTGCAGTGTTGAATATAAATTAGCCTGAAAACAAATAATTTTGTGTATTGATTTGCTTGCGAGGAGTGCATTCTCCGTCCAGCTACAAAGAGAAAGGGCTAATTGGTTTATCGAGGGCTAATTGGTTTATCAAGCATGTTCTCCACAAGTGGCAGGGTAATAGCCCTTGGAATTAACAGCCTGAGCTGTTCCAAAACGGGGAGTTAAGGCACGAGCATCACTGCACAGGTGCAGATGAGTCTTGATGCTTCAGCCATGGGCAAAATGGGCAACCAGAGCTCAGTGGTGCAAAGGAGGGAATAAAGGCTAATGGCCTGAAGAATCCATGGCTTAAGACATAGAAACAACAATTACAAAACTTTTTTTTTTTTTCTTTCTTTCTATAGCTAAAGCCCTACACAGCTGCTCTTTCCTGCCATAGTGGGTGATTGCTTCTAGAAATCAAGTTAGAAAGCATGAGTTAGGCTAGATTTACATTTTCTACCTGTGGTGTCACCCACTTAATGAATGGCAGTGGGAATATAACTTGTGTGTGTTTGTTTGGGCAAGTGCTTAGCAAAATCAGTAGGATATCAGTGTGAATGCTTCAGCACTTTACCAACATTTAAATCAATCCACATTTCTTTGTTGTCAGGAAGTGTCTGTTTAAATAAGCTTTCTGCTAAAAGAATGAGCTTTGTCTGATGGCAGTGTTAAAAGCCATAGCAAATGTAACTTGAGAAAGCTTTAAAATCAAGAACAATTTAAAATTGAGATATTTTCAGTCATTTAGCATGAGGAGATCTGAAAATGCATTGTTTAAAATATACTGTCTCAGCCTCAATTGCCAAGGTTTTATTTTAGCAAAATTAGACTTAATTAGTCATCACAGAGACCTTTCTAATAGGAACTAAGGGCAAGAAACCATTTATATTCCTTAAAAAAAAAAAAAAAAAGAAGGGAAAATTATTAAAATATTTTCTCCTTTTGAGAAAGTGGGAAATGCCATCTTCACATTCAGTCCTGACACTGCTCCTGCCTTCCTGATGGGTGTGGTCTGCCATGATTAGATTTAGCGTGAGTTTTTGTACTTTTATTCAAAATGTGTATTACAGAACTATTTAAAAAATAAAAGAAGTGGAACTTCCCTTCAGTGGGAATGCTGGTTTGTGTTAATGCTTTTTAGGTTCACTGTATAAATATAAATATAAAATCTAGATACACATATACATATAAATAAACACTTTATAAATAAATTTATTTATAAGTATATAAATATACCCACATTTACCATGCATCTCCTTTTTAAATAGGACAAGCATTCCCCATCAGCTGAGGTTTGGGTCAGTAATGACACTGAAACTGCACTGCTGGATTCTGTCTGTAGGCACAGGAAGGGGCAAGCAACCAGAAATCTATCCCCAGTTGCATTAAGCTGCTCTCAGCTCAGATCAGCAAATTCATTTCCTTTAGGATTTATGCTAAATAAAAGAGAAATGAATAGGAAAAGGCTTGTCCCCCCCGGGTGAGGTGCATCCCCACAGCCAGTTCTGCAGGTGAAGCATTTCTGTGCTCAGCACAGCTCTACCCTCAAAAGCCCCTAAAGAGGCTTTAATTGCTCTTGTCAGTCTGATTCTGTGCTTGCACATGCCTCACCCTGATGGAGAAAGGATCCCAGAACTTCAGACACATCCCTTGTGGCCGTTCAGTGTTTGGATTGAGTTGGGGAAAGCTCTTAACTGTGGCACTTAATTCTGCATTGCTGCATCTGATGCCTCTGTTGGTTGTTTCCTTGAAGTTCCAAAACAAATCTGTTCCATGAGCTGGGCTTAGCTTACAAAGGAGATGGAGCACAGTGCTTGCCTGCAATATTTACTGCCTTCTAGGGCTGTGGTTCCAGTATTCCAGTGATTTGCTGAGGGGTTTTGGCCCATATTTTAACACACAGGAATTCAGTGTCCCTCCTTTTTCATAAAGTCTTAAGTGGCAAAGGGAACTTCCAGGCTGTAGGATCAGCCCTGGTCATATGCAAGCAGATTTTTCAGGCAACATCTGGAAAATGTACAGTGGATTTCAAGGAAGGAAGAGGTAATACCTATATTTGGCTTTTACAGTCAATTAGAAAAATGATACCCTTGGCACGATGCCGGGGGAATTTGCCATAGGAAATTGGTGGCACAGGATATTGTAGGACTAAGGAGAAACCCCTTAACACAAGGCTCCTTTTTTGTCACAGCCCTTATTTTGCAGAGACAAATCTCTTGTGTGTACCACTAACCCTGTTAGATTTTAAGCATTGCATTTGCACTGGGATAATGAAATTCTATACAGCACCTGGGTTCAAAGCTTAGGAACATTTTTACCAATGAACTGTTAAAAGTTATTTATAGAAGTCCTTGTAGCAATTACCAAAATACAGCAAGATCTGGGTAGAGCATTTGAACTACACTGCCAGTGCAGTGTAGCAACTCAATTAATTCTGCATCCTTCTTCAAAATGTGCATTTCGAAGACTAGTTAGGATCTTTGCTATTATTACTGGTTTTAGGTGAAGAGCATTTGGAGGTGACCATGTGTAACAGGATAAAACTCTCAGAGTAAACAGACTTTCATTCAAAGTGGTGTAAATTTGAAAAAAAATCTTGGCTTTGCTTCTTTCTGTTGAGATATCTTGACAGCAGTATTATTCATCAGGAAAACAGATTTTGGAAACAACTGATTTCTAGGATAGTTTATTATGTTCTACACCTACATTGCTACGTTGAGGTCAAGAGTTCTTTGCTGTGTTGAATCCCCTGAGTTCTTTAGATGATATTCTGTTGCTAAATTTGAGTAACTTAATCTGTGTCTGTCTTTCAGCACTAATGGCTTCTGTTGAAACAATTCATGCCTGAGATGTATGGACCTGACCTATGAAAATATGAGAAGATATTGTACAGTATATTTTAAATCTATGAAATTCATAGTTCTGATGCTTTCGGCCACAGAGCATCGTTTTATCACTTCCTGGAAAATGTTTATTCCAAGAGAGCTTTAAATGGCCCACGTGTACACTCAACAACCTTCAGATCGTTCTCCTGATACCAGCTTGCTGCTACGATTTCTGTGCACATAAAACAAAGGCTCTTTCTAATGTGCAGCCTACAGTCAGAACTTCATTTGCTGTTCTTCAGAATTTAATGTTCTTTTAATGATGGATCATATAAGTTTACTTTTTTTGCTTCTTTTAGATGCATAACTCGGTTAATTTTACATATCACCACTAAACCTTGTTTTACATTTTTTAAGCATTACGATTTATTGTTTTAACAATTTGTTTGTAAAATTTTTATATATATATACATATAGATATATTTAAAATGTGCCATTTTTATTATTGCTTAGTAAGAGATGTCCTGTTTCTGCTGTAATGATTTCTTGGTCAGGTTGCAATGTCAGCAGTTACTGCCACACTTCTGTCAACATAGACATTAATGTTAGTGGTTCCTTTCTCTTGACTAAAATGGAGTGTAGGTATTTTGAGGTACTGGGCTTTTCCTTCATGGGGTTGGGGTGTGTACAGCAATAAGCAGGTTTTCAATCCAGTACTTAGTTTGTGTACAAATGTAATTATGTTCATTGTGTATATATTATACAATGAGCACATACGATGTAAGTATAAGAAGCCACTTATTATTGTTCAAATACGAATGTTCATATCCCATTTCTTTTATATCATATTAAATAAATGTTGATGTTCTTAAGGACTTGTATGGTTAGTATTTCTTCCAGCAAACAGATGTCACACTGTGTTCCACCTTTTGATGTGGGGAATGCAACAATTCCTACCCCATTGGCAACGTCACCTGTCAACCAGAGTAGCAGTGACAGACTCTTAAGAGATCCCAGTCTTCCTCTTTGGGAAAGAATTAAGGCTGCAGCACAGAACAAAAACAGACAACCTGAGACTGAGATGCAAGAAATACAGGTTCAGCTCCTGGCTCTCCCAGACTTGTGTTGTGATACTGGAATAATCACTTAGTCATTCTGCTCCTCCATTCCCTGCCTGTTTACACAGGAGGTAATAGCCTGTCTTAGTGGGGTGTGGTGAGCAGTGATTCAATATTTGCAAACATTGATTGCCAAGTTCAGGGGGGTTAAGGAGAGAAGTGTGAGGATTCCTGGAGGCACCTGCATAGCAACTGAAAGGAAACCTGAAATAATCTGTCAAGTGTTGTCACACTACAGATGTTACCAGCTTTGCTGTTCCTTCTCGCACAGCTGCCTGATTTTGCCTGAGACAAAAGAGGGTTAGAAAAGAATTAAGAGAAACAAAAATATTTCAAGGAAAGCTTTTGAATCTTAGGATGTAAAGCTAAGGAATCTTTTGCAGGTTCAGGCAACTGCTGTGTGCTTCAGTGCATGTGTATGCCATAAGTGGTAAGGCAAGTTTCACAGCAAGGCAGCTGCCAGCTCCTGTTGTGCTTTTTTTTTTTTTAATCATAAAAATCATATCCTGATCAAGATAACATTGCTGTTCTAGAAGTTATATAACTCATTGTGCTTTTCCACAGAGGAGTACCTGATACTGTCTCACAGTTTGAACTGACTTCACCATTGCCCCTCTCCCCACGTAGGAGTTTGTGTTAGTTGCATTTTTCTGGCACTCCCAGCTCTGCCGCCTGTTCTTCCTGGTGCTCTTTGCCACAAAGATGCAGAGTATGTTGTCTGGCTACCTGTTGTCCTGCCATTTTCTCTGAAAAGGAAAAAAAAAAAAAAATAGGGATTAGAATTCAGCAGCAGAGCCTGGAGGGGTTACAGTGGGAGAGGTGGCTGAAGGAAAGATGAATGATGATGCAGGCATACAGCATTGAGCTGAAAAGTTACCACATCATCCCCTTTTTTTTGGAACAGCAGCCCCAGATTAGTGCATCCTTCCATGCAAAAGACAGAGCAAAGAAGAGGAATGTCATTTTATTGCACAACCAACCAAGGCTTAAGTTCAGCAGCATCACTGGAACACCTGAGGCAAAGCAAATAGGACACACCCTGTTCTCTCCCTAACCCTTCTAGAGAGATCTGTTTGCTGTCAGGTTTTGCAATCTCTTTCTGCCCTTGCTGCCAAGAAAAGAATTGCAACCAATAAAGGAAAGAATGACTAAGTGATTTTTGGACATTTATAGATGTTGCCTGTGTCTAAAGCACTTGTTGGTTTGGTATATCTGCAAGGATTGTGCAGTTTATAATGGAGCTGGGGAAGAATGAGCAGGTTTTGCTGAACTGCTGGCAAAGACAGCAAAGGTGAATGATGCAGGAATGTAGTAATGATCATAGACTATAATTTCACTTCCTGTGGGCACTTGCTGCAAAGACTTGGAGTTTCATTGGGTGCTCTATTTTTTTGTCTTATGGAAAAAAAAATAATAAATGTATGGCTTTGTGTTATCACAGAGCATTTACTGTTTCTTACCTCATCAGAATAACTCATCCCAGTGATCGTACTCCTGAGATATAGAAATATCAGAATACTGATATGGTCAGCCTTCAAACATCTATTTTAAGTTTGTATCTTAGGATATTTTTATATTTCTGACTGATTGCTTTATTGGCTATTGCACTGACACTTGTATATATGGAACGTGCTTTTTTTTCAAAAGCAAGAGTCCTTAGGAATAATGCAACACATTCTCTACAGATGTTCATGCTTTTCAGAACCAATTACATCTATTTTTGTCTTTTGTTCACCATTTGCATTGTTCCAAGGCTACTAGAGAATGTGAATCTTTAAAGTCCCTTAATAAAGTGACATTACTGAAAAAGTTACAGTTGGTGTCTTGGCAGTTTTTGTATGTTGTGGACTGGCTCACAGGGAAAGACCTCACCAGGCAGCTGAAACCCAAAGCTTGTTTATGTTATCACTGAGGTGGAAAAAGTAGTCTTCACATTTCCTCAGGAATATGCATCATAAAATGAATCCAATAAGGTTCTATTTTCAGGAAATCAGAAAAAAAAAAATGCACATTTCAATCTAAATCACATTAATTGGACAGTCTGTGACAGAATTCTTATCCACCCCATTGGATCCACTGGAGTGCATACATGAGAACATTAATGAATTACTCTGTCAGTAATAGATTTATTAAATTCTCTAGGACTTAGACAAGTGGATTAAGTTGTACCCTGGGTAAGCAAAGCAGCAGAATGGAAGAACTTTAATCAGTGGTGCTGTTGGATAAGTCTTACCTCAAACTTTTCATTATATTTTAAAGATAAGGTGGAGGGGTTTTAGTTTTTTCCTTTTCTAATAAACCATAGGTAGTACTCATTCAGATCTCAGAGATGGCTCATGTCTTGCCCACACAGTACTGTTTTGTCCCTGTGATCCTGGATTGTGCTATAATTATTTTCTGGAGTTATTCTAGGGTAGTTTAATCTTACATCAGTTTGAATCCTAAGTTTAAATGTTCTTTTCTGTCCTTTAGAAAGTTGACATTCAAACGGCCGATAAACAAATTGTCCCTACCTGGCATTGATAATATCTCTGAAACAACTTACTCTAACTTTTCTAAGGATGCACACGGAGATAACAAAGCAACATCTGGCCTTCATTTCTTCTAAAGAACATTCTATATGCTTGCTGGTACATCCTAGGAGCTGTTTGCCTTGTCCATATGGGAACACTGACGAAACTGCTACAAAAAAAAAAAAAAAAAAACATGTATACATAAAACATAAAATATACTGGTGGCTGCAAACAAATGCCTGACCCAAAATGAAGGTTTAAAGCAGCTGCTTTCTGAGCTTGACATGCACAGCTTGTTACCCAGCTGTTCCAGATGTGTCAGCGTTCAAATGTTACTTGTGGAATGAAGATTCTGGTTTTTTTTTTTTTTTTTTGTGGTGTTTCTTCGTTCTGTGGTATGCCAAAGAAAATGTTTTTAAGGTCTGTCTAAATATTATCTGGCTGCTGTGGTGAAACTGCAAGCAGCTCTTAATTGCAGCTCTGGGTAAGTGACATCAGCATAGAGGTTGCTAATTGCCTCATGTGGCAGTCTGGCTAGGGATGTGTTTAAGAACACTTATTTAGGCTGGATTAGGTTCTGTTTGGGATAAAAATGTAGGCAAATGGTGCTGTTCTCAGTGGGCTGCTGTAGAGTATATCTGGACAAAACCAGATGTGGGATCATTTAACTTCTTTATTACTGAAACCAAAACGAAAATAAGGAATTAATTTTTTTCTTTTTGTCAAATACTATCCAGATCCCTGTTCTGTGGAACAGGAATACTTCAAAGTATTTCAGACTAAAAATGGAAACACCCTCTTGCTCTTTTGAAGGTGAAATGAGTACTGTTTAAAAAAAGAAAGCAAGAAAAAAGCGGACTCTGTATGTTTAACTTTATATGTAGAACAAGGATGATTTACTTACAGCCTCGAGGTTTGCTCAATGAAAACTTTCAGGAAGGTACCTCATCCTCATCTGTTGTTATCTGGTCTGTGTCACAGTGAAGTGACTGGTGCTGTACTGGACTCCCTTCTGTATCTTTAAATCCATTACAGCCCAATGTGTAAAATAGTCTGCATTCCTTATGTGGAGGAAAACTGCCTTATCCACACCCAGCTGTCTGTCCCTACATGAGAGCTGAATCCAGGCAATCAGTTTCCTGTTTGGAGAGGTGAAAATCTGCAGGTGCTTATCATCCTGAAAGATTGAGTCAAAGCATGTAATGAGAGACACACAAGATTCCCAAGTAACTTGCATGTAAATCTCCTTTATTTTCAGCAATGGATTCTATTTAGGAAAAAAACTTTTTGCTAAGTAATAGTCACCTTACTAGAAATAAAATAATTAGTAGGTATATAAACAAATACCTAAGAATTTATTTGAGAAAATTGTCATTAATTGACAGTACATTTCAAAGCAATTGAGGGGTGAAAAAAGACTGCAAAAATTCAGCAACTCAGCTCATAAATCACCTCTTTACAATGTGAATTTCTGGTGAGTCTTGACACTGATTACACATGTAAGTTGAGTGCTTCATACTGTGCAACTTTCTTCTTGGTAAATTCCCAAGTCAGCAAGAACATGTTTCAGATGTTTTAGCTTTAAACACGAATGATTTTTTTCTTTCTTTCTTTTTTTTTAGTATGCTCCTCCACCAGTCTAGGAAACAGCTGTTAATGGCTCTTGGGTTTACTCTTCTTATACACTGAAATAGTCATATGTAGATAGAGAGAAAAAAAGCTGAACTTTCTGATTAATGTTTCCTGATGCTATTTTGTGTTTGGTTTTTGGCTACCTGGAGAATGTCTCAGAGAGTTTGCACATGCAAGGGCTGGTACTGAAGGAAGCCAGTTTGTAGGAGTCAGGTCTAGCTAGAGGTGTCATTTTGTGAGCAGCAAAATTGCCTGGAAGCCAAAATCACCTTTGAATAACATTCCTGGCTGTTTTCTTAGCCTGTGCCAACAGACCCATAATTTTTTGTAACTACTGCTTCTAGTATATTGTGCCTACAAATAATAAATATTTTTTAATAAAGACAAAGTGCCTGGATAATGTGTGAAATCCTGACCACTATTTACAAGGTAGCAGCTACAAATTAACCAACCAGCCTCAGCCGTTTAGGAGATTGCCTTGGTGAAGAGGAATTGGTTAATATTCATGGACTACAACCCTGGGAAAACCACACTTGTTTATATAAGCTGATTTGGGGGTATAACTACTCTGACCTCACAGCTTTTTATTTTAAAACTTTTATTTCATGATCTTAAAGCTATTCCGTTCTGTGTGATCAGCTAAATATAACCTAGCTAAGCTCCACTTCATTTCCATCATCCAGCTTTTAGGACAAGGGAGAACAGAGGTCATGACATTTTGATCATTTTTGCCTCATTAAAATCTCGTGGACCCCAAGGAGCACAGCTGGGTCATGTTTGTAAAAAGTGGGACTCTAAAGCCTTGCTTTGAGCCGTGCCTATTTCACAGGAGTGCTTCCCGTCCATCCTCCCCTGGCTGGCTGTTCCCAGGCTGGAGCACTGCGGTTATTTCACCCGCGAGCAGAAGCCCTGACTTTCACAGCATTTTCAGGCAATTAATCAAAGGCGGTATGTGAAGTCTAAGATCTCTACAGCTGATGGCTCCAAACTCTTAAGAGGATGCCAGTGTACGGGAGTGAATCCTTGTTAAAGCTTTAGCACTGCAGACTCTCCAGGCGTTCCCGGACCCTCGGGTGCTGTACCCGCGTCTATGAGCGCAGCAAAGCGGATTGCTGTTCGCTTGAATGGTTGGCTTCCTCCAACAACTGCTGGAGGAGCTGTAGATTTTCAGGCTGCCCAGCAAGCTGGGTTGGTGTTTTGGGAAGCGCTGCTGGCCATCAGTAACCCTGCAGGAGGAGGCTTTCCCTCCGCGGCCCTCCCTGTCTCCCGCAGCTGGCCGTGGGCACGGCTGGAAAAACACCGTCATTACCTGTTGGCCTGGGGGCAGGAGCAGCCAAGCTTCCTTCCAGTGCCTGCCCTGGGCAGATAAGTTGTGTTAGGAGGGGAAGCAGGAGATGAAGGGCGCGGATGTTACCAGTCCAAGTTCAAGAGCTCGCCCAGAGGGACCCCGGCAGAGCAAAGTTAGCCCGGCTGCAGCTGCTGCTGCATTCCCAGTGCAGCTTCCCTCCCTTTCCCTGTGCCTGGCCCTTTGTCCTCGCGGCGTGGCTGCCATTGTACGGGAGTTTTAGGGGATGAAAGGCAGCGATCGCTGATGGGTGACATGATAGTGCTTTAAATGGGAATGCAGATTGCTCCCAGAACCACGCGATGGAGCAAGGCGGACAAAGCAAGTGGCGGCAGCACAATAGGCTTCGGGTGATGGCCATGGCCACAAGTGACTGACAAAAGGAACAAATACCAAGATGAGTTAAAAAAAAAAAAAAAAAAATGTCCAGGAGTGTCTGGACACTTCCCTGTGCTCTGAGAAACTCTGTAACTGTGCCAGCTGCCCAGATGTGGCGGGCTGCAGCTGACCTGTCATCTCAGGAATATTTAGCATCCCTTTCCCTTCCTTCTGGGAATCTGGGTGCTGAGCACGCGCAGGAAATCGGGGATTACAAACTTGCCTGAACTTTTCACTGCCAGACATTAACATGCGGATGCAGCAGCCTGTATGTAAATGATGTTATCTGAGCTGTTTTATGCATGTGTTTCCAGGATAAGAAAGGAGATTATTTCATTGTGTGAACTAATTACCTGTGAAGAAAAAAATTTAGAACCTTTTTAATGTTAATGCCAGGCTGTATTTTTATTAACCTTCCTACTCAATGATGCAGTGTTGTGTGTTTATTGTGTATTTTCAAATGTTAAGGACTTGATCCTTTAACCTAAGTGAAAGAAGTTCTCGATAGGACTTTGCATAAGCAGGTTTCTTTGCAAGGTTGCAGCCACATCTCAGAGCCTTCCTTTGCTCATAAAATGGGGTTGCTTCACCAAATGGAAAGACAAAGTGACTTTTAAGTATCGTGATGTTGCTGCTTAATGGTGCGCAGCAACAATTAAAGATAAAAAGGGGATAATGGCATTAGACTGGAACTGCAAGACAAATTACTGCAAAACAGAGAAAATGTATTCTTGGCCTAACCTGCAGTTGCACACAACCAGGGCAACAGAATTAGTGTTGATGCAGCAGATCTGAGCCCAGATGGGAACAGCCCTTTTGGTTTCAGGTGAATAGATTGCATGATTTAAAGTTAAACACGCTCACACTGCAACCATTATGATACAGGAGAGAATTTGTGTGAGAATCTGATCTCTTGTGGTTCCAGCATCTCAGATGAAATTCTGCATGTTGCTTATTAATAGTATAATTAGATAAGGGAGGAGGGGAGTAACTTTCAAATGCTTCGTGTTTCAATATTTATATGGCTTTTAAACCAGCATTTATTTTGTCATACTTTGTTAAGCATGACATAAACTGAGCTGTTGAGGTTTTACTGTAGAACATCAGCTGATGAGAATATGCTGCATGTAATGGAAAAGAATATGCATGCAATGTTCCAAAAGGAGTTACCATAGTGCAGTGCAGGTGGTGGACTGAGATCACTCACTGCAATATAAGAAAGTCCCAAAATCTGACTGTATTAATATCCAAAAGGCCTCCAAAATATGTACTGTTATAAAAAATCTGAAATACAAGTGGTCATGGACATTGGTCCAGTACTTAATTTATGTTTTATTGAGGATGGTGAGGAGAATGTTTGTTGGTTTTTTTTTTTTCTGTAAAGTCCCATTTTAAATTGGCTGCTTTGCCTCCTCTCTACATGAAACTTGGACTTGAGAAACTGGGACGTGTGTCTGAGGCACTTTTGTGTAAGATCCTCAAGATAGCAGGGAGAACAGAAACCATGGCCTGAGGTGGTGCCAAAGGATTTTCCTTGGAAGAAACAAGGCAGAAGTAGGTCATGGCTCTCTGCAGAGCTGATACCTTAATGCTTTCAGTGCCTGAGTTACACTTTATAATACATCCCTCTTTGTTGCACCTCTTATGCACTAGCACAACCTAAATCAAATTGCTTCCTCAATTTAAGAGACCCCAATTTTATGTGAAGACATGTAGGCATGGATTGTAAGATTCACCACATTTAAAATCAGCTCTTTTTCACCTTGCTCTGAAAAGTTTCCCTATTTTCCAGGCTCTAAATAGCCAAATCCACTTTTCACTGAGAGGAAACAAATGCTTAGCATTGCCAAACCCAGACAGAAATTCAACTGCAAAGATGATGGTTCTGATAAATTATCCACTTAAATGCAATATAAAGCCAAGCTGCTGCTGACAGTATGCCTCTATAGCAACAGCTTGCCAAGAATATATAGGGCCCCTTTTCTTACTGTAACTTCAGTATTATATGAGGTTGTTTTGGGCCACTGATCTGCCTAGAAAATAGGATAGTATTTGTTAGGATAGTATTTGTTTCTTGAATTTGATTGCATGTGTCACTAGGCAAAAATCATCAAGCACATAATGTTCACCTTGACTGAAAAAAAAACCAACCCAGTTTTAAAAGACTGACTAGACTCAAAAGCATCATGTCATTAAAAGTCAGGCTGTTGAGAGCACTCCATGTGTGGGTTTAACAGCAGCTTTCACTGGAAGGCTTCAAAGACAAACAACTGCACCTCAGAGCAGTCCTGGGAAAGAGACTCTCTTAAACATATCCTAACCAAGATGCATACATTTCTGCATAGCAACATGCTAAAATGCTTTGCCCACCCCTATGCAGTCAGCTGTTTGGAGAATCTGAGAGCAGCTGAGCTGGGAATGGAATTCAGGAGAGGGGAATCTCTGCTTTGCCTATCAGAGGACATGCAGTGCATCCACAGGCCACATCTTCGGGGCATTGAGCTAATTTAGGATCTACAGCTCCCAGTTCTGCCACGTATTCCAGGCTTCCTGAGAGAGTGGACTTCTGAACTATTGAAATTCTGACTGATGGAGGGTGAAATTCTGAGTACAGTGCAACTTCAGCTCTCCTGTGCAGTAGGGGCTAAGTCCCCACCTCCCAGCAGCCATCAATAATATCAGGATTTGCTGTGGGTTCCTCCAAACTCCTTAGTTCCCCAGCTCTCAAGCTGAGTTTGATAGTCTGGCCCCACTGAGGTCAATGTGAATTTTGCAATCAATACCAGAGACGCCAAAGTTGCAGACAAAGCCTGTAAAATTCCTCTGAGGGCACCTATCTCTGAGCATTTAGTTTGCAATAAAGGTGGCTGTTGCAAGATTGGGTGTAAAGCACTCAATTTCGGTTTTCATTCCATCAGTGATAACCAGTGGGGGCATGAAACAAGTTTCCAAATGTTCTCATTTCCCACTGCTTCAAATAAACAGCACCAGAACTCGATCAATATGTGCACAGCCAAAAAGACCTCACTTTCTCTTTCCTTGTCTAAATTATGAGGCTCTCACCTATGCAGCAAGCATTTTTAGTCATTTCTGTAAAATGAAACTCCACTGGGAATGGAAGAGTCTCACAGTTGTCCCAAAACTGGTGCTTGTGGTGATTACAGTGAGCACAGACAGCAGGCTGCCTAACTCAGTGTGAAAGGCAATGCATTGGAGTGCCCAGAGCTGAGCAGGTAACATTCCACCCTTGCCAAGGGTATGACCCCAAGGAGCAGATCCTGCCACAGAAATCCTCAGCCTCTTGCCCCAGAGCTGCCAGGTGAGCTCCAGAGCACACAGACATGCTGCCCCTCGCACCGAGGATGCAGGAGTGGCAGTCATTGCATCGATGGAGCTGGACTGCAGAATGTGCTGGTGTTTGGGTTTTTTACAAAACTGCTGCCTTCAGCATGGCATTTTTGTGGCAAAGGGGAGTGCAAGAAGGCTGGGTGCTGTCCTTGTTAAACCAAAGAGAAAAACAGAAAGCGTGGGGAGTACTGAAGGGGAAGGAGGGGGGCGGGAGAGATCCATTTTTGCCAGATTGCAGCTGTATTGCAGCTTCAGAGGCCAGGAGTGGGGAAGTTTGCAGAGTAAAACCACGGAGGTTTGACAAGCAGGCATTCCCCTGGCTCTCTTGTCAGCCTGCAGACAGGCAGCACAGTTCCTTTGGCACAGCATTGCTGCAGTGAGCTGATGAAGATCTTTTCAGTCCCTGGGCTTCCCAGTGCTGTCATGACAACAGCTACTTTCTCGGTCCTGCTGAAACCCCTTTTCACATTCAGTGAATGCCACGCACAGAAAAGTAGGTTGTTCTCATCAGTCTCCCCCTCTCTCTCTCAGATTTGATTGACTGAGAATAGGGAGGGGTGCTGTACTTCTACAAGCTTGGCTTATTTTCTATGAACATGATGGATCCTTCATCTTACAGGAAAGGTTCGAGGAGTTATGAATAGCAAACGGGGTTTTAATAGCTCAGAAGACAAATACACTATCTGTAATAAACATTTGTCATTAGTGGCAAACGACAATGAAGTCATCCTGCTGGTTTTGTAATTGATAAATTAGTTTTGATTAATTTGAGTATGACTTCTCTGTTCAGTGAATGCCCTAATAATGGCAATTCACAATTCACATCTTTGGATGCAATTCTGAACTTTTCTGAAATTAATGTGTTTGCTTGTGCTCAGGCCTACCAAATAATAAATCCTATTTAAATAAATTAATTCTGTATATGTCTAGCTGTTTGAAAAACTTCCCATTACATGAATTTTTCTTGTAACATAAGCAGAGCAGTGGGGAGAGAAGATGAATTGTCCAGCTCTTAAGGTTTTGGGAAATCCGGATTTTTCTCCAAGACAGTATCTTGCCCAAGGCTGCCAGAGTGTGTGATAAATGCCTCTCTTAAGGATAACCTCTCTCCCTTAAGTCTCTAGCCTGCCAAGATCTGGCAATCATGGAAAACATGTACTCTCACTTGCTTGTCATTTCTAATCTCACGGGACGTAGCAGGACCCTAAATTTGGCCAGTTTGGGAATTCTGAATGGAGCCATTCAGACTGCATCCAAACCTGCCTGCAGGGACTCAGGGCTTGGTCCCAGTCACACAGCCCCATTCAGCTGCTGTGGCTCCCAACCAGAACTCCCTCCCCATCTTTACAAAGCATGCTGCCAGGCAGGAGAGGTGTGAATTATGATTTTCATCCCCACGTCAGGCTCGGGCAAAGCCAGGGTGTATGGTGATATTTGGGAACCCAGAAAAGTACTGCCTTTGCAGATTTAGCAAAGCCTGTGCCTCTGTGCAACATGGGGATAACATCTGTAACATGGGAATAAGAGAATACCAATTTTACAGAGTCACAGAAAAGTTAAGGTTGGAAGGCACCTCAGGAGATCATAGAGTCCAAGCCCCCTGCTCCAAGCAGCAGCAGCTGGAACAGGCTGCTCAGGACCATGTCCAGATGTGGTTTGAATAACTTCACAAACAGCAGTGCCACAACCTCTCTGGGCAATCTTTCCCACTGCTTGAAAGTGAAAAAGTTTCTTCTTACATTTAAATAGGATTGATGTTCTACATCTCAGTTTGTGACCATTGACTCTTACCAGACACCACAAAGTCTGGCTCCATCTTCTTTACTTCCCCTCTCAGATATTTACACCTTGATAAGATCCCCCTGAGCCTTCACTTTTTGGGCTGAACAGTCCCAGCTCTCTCAGCTGCTCCTCATCTGACATGCTCCACTCCCTTAATTATCTTCAGGGCCCCTTGCCGGGCCCACCACAGCATGTTCTGGGAAGCTGAGAACTTTGTTTGGAAGGACATGTGCTCACAAGAGTTTGATCTTGGAAGGACAGGAGATTCTTTCAAGAAAAGAGGGGAAGAAAAAAAAAAAAAGCACATAAAATTCATAACTGGATTTCTGCAAGGGGATTTTCATTTAAATTTTATGAAACATTAATTTAAAGAAATCTAAAACTGTTCTATGGAAAAACCCATATTCTGCTTACCACCATAAATTGAAGAAGGGGAGTTTGAAAGTAATCCTAGAACACAGAAAAGCTGTTGTAAACTTGTACTCCTTCCAAGCTGTGATTTGTATTTAATTAGCATTCAATTAATTATGCATTTCTGTTTGGTTGTAATGGTTACACACCGGTTTTGCAACATGCAAGATCTTGATTACTTTTATGGTTTTTGAAAACAATTTCCATGTGTGCAAAAAAGCAAAAAAAACCCAACAAACCTCCTGACTTCATATCCATATTTTTAGGGGAAAAAATGGGATTTACTGCCTAGTGTGCTTGTGCAGAATTGCCCCCTCAGTTGGGATGGCCTCCCCTGGTTTTACCGCGAGGTTCTGCAGCAAGTGACCAGCAGAAAATAAATGGACATCCTGGTGACACCCCTCTACATGTGCCCAGGCACACACCTTCATTTAAAGCTGGAATCCAGCTCTGTTTTGCATAAGAATGTTGAGAAAACCAATTCCCCAAATTAACAGCATGTAAAGACTCTGTAATCTGGAAGCAAATATTTTAATTATCTCTGGCTAAAATGAATCTAAATTACAGCATTTAAGGATGTTGATTCTTCCGAGAGACATAAGAATTTTGGCTGCCTTTACTGAAAAAGAGCAAACTGTGCCAAAAAGAAAATGTACACAAGGAGGTTTAGGATACTTTGGGAGGAAAAGAAAGTATTTCTGATAATTTTTATAGGTTTTTTAGTCATAAATAAAAATATTGACAATACCAAACACAGAGAAAAGATGCTCTATTTGCTTGTACAGTCCCACATATATTACTGTTTTACTTGTTCAACTGATATATTGCATCAGTTATTTAAATTTTCCACTTGAAAAACTTTCCCAACCGTTTCAAAGAAAAGCACAATGCACTTTTAGCATGTACTTATGCAAGTCCCTGGAAGTCACAAAAATTGAGAGACATGGGGTGACAGGATTAATACTCAGCAATACCAGTGCAAGTGTACTGAGAGTAGCTTTTGTTTCTGAAGCAAATTCTGAGTTCATTCTCAGTGGTATCTATAATAACTAAGAGGATATCACAGCTGAATAGTACCTACTTGAAATTCTGTGCTTATATTTCAGGTTTTGCAGCAACCTGTAGAGAACACCAATGAACCATATTACGAGGCCTCCTAATGCCCTGAACTCACAGCTTTTTTATCTTTCACTTACAAGAAATTGTCAGGCTTCATTATTTTGCATTTCCTGTTTTCCTTCAATATAACTTGACAACAAATTGAGCATCAATTAGTGTGCATTTTAGAGGTTTCATCTACTTGTAAGGCGTCTGATTCCTTTCAAATACATCAGAATATCTATGGACCATGGCCTTCCTTTCACTGTTGGTGTTTATAGATGGCTTAAAGCAGAGATGCTCTCATCTCCACTGGGCTGGCTGGAGTTTACCACGAATGCAAATAGAATGAATGGTAGGATGTGCTTTTGGATGAGCTCCAGAATGACTGAATGGGGTTTTCCATTCCTGAAGTAACACCTGGTTCTTCACATCACCTTCGCAAGTTTTTAACTTTTTTTTGTTCCTCTTTTCCCCATCCCCAGAGAGTTACACTTGACTAAGCTGCCTGGAGCTTTCTGAAGCTTCATGACCTAACAGGAACAGAATGCCATTTTATTTTTTTTTCCCTCCTAGTTACCACTAAAAGCAGTTCCCTGGTCTAGATCATGGCAGGAATTTCAGGGACAGCTGTGCTGGCACCAGAGAAGAGGCAGCAGATCAGCGTGACACAGAGCAGGGGCAGCGCAGAGCGGGAAGAAGGTCCCAAGCAGTGTCAAGAATTCATTTTGCTGCAAAATGTTTTTCAAAGCCAGTTACAATCCCAGAGAGGGCTCAACACTCCTGGGGAGAGAAGAGGGACCCTTTCCCAACATGCATTCCCTGCAGCCTTCTTCTGGTTGGCCCAGCCTAAGGGTGGCTTGTAGTTTCTCAGAGTCATGGTTTCTAAGCAGACAGTACAGACAAAGATTAAAGGCAGCTTTAAAAAGAAAAGAGCATGGGAGCTGAGTTTAAAGGGAGAATTAACTGGGTGCTGCAGGAGAGGGTGGGGTCACAATTGCATCACGAGGCAATTTCAGCGCAGTCTGAAGGGAAGGGTGAGAACCCAGCGCTGCTCACTCGAAGCAATGACAGATGGCAGCCTCTTCCTCCAGACCTTGAACTGGGATGGCGAAGGGTGGGGCAGAAAGAAGGGAAGGGTGCAGTTTCCAGAGGCTGCTGAGTAGGCAGAATACTGAGCAAGGTGAGTCATGAGGTGCAGGCAGCAGGAATTTCCTGCACTGCTTAAGAGGTGCATGGGGAGGCAGGGGTTGGAGAAGGGAGCTCAGGGAGCAAATGCTGGGCTTTACAGAATCTCTCCCGGTATCCTAGCGAGTGTAAGACTGGATGTCACCTTTCCTGTACCTGTACCTCAGGCCTATTTAATTTTTCTTCTCTATTTATAGGCCTTTCTTGCTGTTCTGGAGTGTTTTTCTTGCATACTGTATGACATAGTACTATAATGCTGATCCAAGTTAGGGAAAAAACCTCAAGAAACCTGCCTTACATACATCTTCTGGTGATCTCACCGAAGTGTCCTTTAAGAAAACCCCACAAAACAGCAAAATTGCTGTGAATCAAGAAAAGAAGAAACTACTTCTCTGGAGTGTGCTTGTTACTGATCCCGCTGTCAGTGTGAATGCCCTGCACCCTGGTGTTCCTGAGGTAAGAGAATAAAATCTTCATTTCTTCTCCCTGCTCTGCTGTGTCTACAAGTTGTTTGTTCTTGAACTAATGGTCCTGCTTGGAATCTTTTGCCTACGAACAGGCTTCTCCTGGTTTACCTACCGGCTTTTTAAAATGTATTTTATTAGTTTGTACTTTGTTGATTCCTCAACACAAATGTCTGAGCGTTAAAACATCGTTGTAAGGTGATCATACCAAGCTGGACTGAGCACATCAGAAACCCTTTTTGTGAACGACAGAGTAACACGCACCAAAGTGAATGATGTGTTTTTTCTCAAAAGGATTCCCTAACAGGAGTCTCCTCCTTTGAGCTTTTATCACAGCATTCAAATGTAAATGATTTAGCTGCTTTTGCAAGTTGTGGAATCACCTGTTCTCCGACAGATCCTTTCAAGAGGTTTGAAAAGTCAAAAAACCTTGAAGAAAAAGGAAATCTAGCTTCGGTAGGCTGTGTGGGTTTGTACAGAGAAAGCTCAGTGAGCAATAATCACTGCTGCTTGCACTTCATTGGGACTTTATTGCAGCGCTCAAGGGCCGAGCCTGGACGCAGAATTTTGTGTGTATGGAAACCTGAGAGCAGGACACCGAGAGATAACCACGGAGTTTTTCTTTGATGCCTGCCTGCTGCAGCAGTGACCCCGTGGGTACCGAGCGCTTGCCTAAATGCCAAGTGATTTCCATCAGGCGATAGAAACGTCCCGAGGTTTCCTTCCCTGACCCTCTTTGAATACACAAATTACCTAACGAGCTGGCGTCTGTACCGCCCCGCTTGGGAGAGAGGAAAGTGGGAGGTCGAATCACCCTGCTCGCTTTCAGTGCCAAACACAAGGAGCCTTTGCGTGCACGCAGCGCCTCAAGAAACCCAGAGAGACCCTGAGGGGGGAAAAAAAAAATAGACATTGATTGCCTTGAGCACAGAGCGGAGCCGATCAGGACAATTGACGTTAGGGTACATAGAGTTCTTTGTGATGGCTTTTCTCCCCTTTATCTCATATTCTTCGTTTGTGAAAGGTGTCTTTTAGGGAGTCCTTCCTGTGTTTTTGGTTTCTCATGACTCGATACCTCCCTGATTCTGTCCCTTGCTGCGGCACAGAACTGCAGAAGGGCATTAGTGGGTACTAGAGACACAGGAATCATTTCAGCTACTGCCGTTTCTGGGCTGAATCAAAGGCTGGGTTGTTTTTGAAACGTCACCCTTCGCGTTTGATTAGACCAGTGACTGCAACACCCACCCGGACCCCGCGCCTTCCCCCGCGGAGAGCAAGGCACAGCACACACTGTTACCCGGAGGAAAGGCAGAAACTCAGGGTTTGGGGACTGTTTTGGTGAAGTTAGGAGACCTGCAATATACATTTTGCACAGACGAGAAACAGCGTTGCAGCTGTTCTTGTCTTTCCCCCCCCCCCCCCCCAGGATTTTTTTTTTTTAAAGCA
Organism: Vidua chalybeata; assembly: GCF_026979565.1. NCBI lineage: Eukaryota > Metazoa > Chordata > Aves > Passeriformes > Viduidae > Vidua > Vidua chalybeata. The sequence continues at coordinate 2,241,268 of NC_071534.1, forward strand.
TTCTTAGCATTTCCAGTTTCTAGCTGAGGCTGGCTTCAGAAATCTGAGGAATTATCATCACTTTTTCATTGTGGTTGGTTTCCAAAATATGCTTATGCTCCTCTGCAGGCGAAATATGTTATTGGTTTGTTTTCAAAGATGAATCCAGTGTTGAGTCCCCAACCCCCTGTTGCTGTTTCAGTGCTGTGCCTCTCTCTTTTGGCTGCTACACCACAGCTTGTTCTTGTTGCTGCTCACAGCTACATCTGTTGATGGGCTGGGAGCCATCTCCAGCTATGCAAATGCAGGTCTTCGGAGCACCTTCTCCAGATTTTAATCCCACGCAGTTAACTTCTCCTGGAATCCAGGAGCTCTGTGGCCATGCCAGATATGCCTGCTGTAACTTGAGTTGGTCGTGTTCTTCCTCGTGTGCAGAAGGCACAAGGCTTTTCTGGACCGAGCTGTGGTTCTGTGTTTGTTTTTAAACTTAACTACCACGGCTTCATGATTTTTGTGTTAAATGTGGCAAGCTCTGTAAGCTTTGGCTAAAGACTGGCAGATGTAAGATATTCAAAATTCACATGGAACAGCATTTTATTACCTTTGGTTTATTTACCTGTGACTGAATAGCTTTCAATTACCCTTCTCATCTCTCCAATAACTTGTCAAACTACCTGATTTATCTCTGCGCCCAGATTCTACCTTTCTGTTCTACTGCCAATCCCCATCCTATGTACTTTATAGTAAACTTTATCCCATTTTACATGATCGCTAAATGACCTTAATTTTCCAACTCTGTTCTGAAGGCTTCTATGTGATTGAGAGCCGCCCTGCTGAGATTTCACCTTTCCCCTTTTATACATCCATAGGTTTAGATTGGGTATTAGGGAGAAATTCTTCTGGGTGAGGGTGGTGAGGCCCTGGCACAGGCTGCCCAGAGAAGCCCCATCCCTGGAAGTGTCCAAGGCGAGGTTGGAAGGGGCTCTGAGCAACCTGGTCTGGTGGAAGGGGCTTGGAGCGAGCTGATCCTTAAGGTTCCTTCCAATCCAAACCATCCTGTGATACTTCACAGTCCCCCTTTGGTCGCACAGCTTCTCCGCGGCAGCCGGGAAGCCTCACCCGTGCCAAGGGAGGTTTTCAGGCCGGTTTGTTCTGGCTTTTTTTCTGTCTCCTCGCCGCTCAGCGCGGTGGTTTTCACTCCTTTTTGTCAGCGGCGCTGGAACCCTTTCCCCGTCTCCTTCCTGCCCCGGCCGAGCCGTGGCACTGCCGGCCCCTCAGCGCCCTGCAGCTCCCCGCGAGGCGCCTCGCTTCTCCCGTTCCGTGCGCCCCGCGTCCCGCTGCCCTCAGCGCAGAGCCCGTGAGGGGGACCCGCAGCGCCCGTGAGGGGACCCGCAGAGCCCGTGAGGGGACCCGCAGCGCCCGTGAGGGGACCCGCAGCGCCCGTGAGGGGACCCGCAGAGCCCGTGAGGGGACCCGCAGCGCCCGTGAGGGGACCCGCAGAGCCCGTGAGGGGACCCGCAGCGCCCGTGAGGGGACCCGCAGAGCCCGTGAGGGGACCCGCAGTGCCCGTGAGGGGACCCGCAGCGCCCGTAAGGGGGACCCGCAGCGCCCGTGAGGGGACCTGCAGTGCCCGTGAGGGGACCCGCAGCGCCCGTGAGGGGACCCGCAGTGCCCGGCGCCGCCGGAGCCCCCCTGCTCCGCCTCCGCTCCTTCTCCAGCGCCAGCCGGGAATGTCCCTGCCCCGCCGTGCCGCCGGCGCTTGTCCTGGAGCGAGGCGGGGCAAACCGGCAGCGCTTCGCTCCCGGCGCGTCCCGCGGCACTCCCCGCTGTCCACGGAGCCGGGGGCTGGGATCACGCCATTCCAGCGGGGCTCCGGGATGCCCGGGGGGATCCGAACGGCATCCTGCCGGGATCCCTGGGGGATTCACGCCGGCATCCGCGGCGGGCTCCAGCCGCGATCCCGCCGCTCGCCCCCTTCGCACCGGGGGCCCTCCCCGGCGTTGTTTGTCCCCCGGCGCGCTCCGTAGCGCGTGCGGCGGCGGCGGCGCGAGCCGGGCCCCGCCCCTCCCCGGCGGTGCGGGTGCGCGAGGAGGGCGAGGGGGGCGGCGGCGGCGGCGGGAGCGCGCACCGGCCGCGCGGGCGCGCACGGGGCCGCGCGCGCACGCCCCCGCCGTGCGCACGCCCGCCCGCCCGCCCGCCCGCGGCCGGCCCCGCGCGCGCGGCAGCGACTCGCAGGCGCCATGGCGGCCGCTCGCTGCAGCGACATGGCGGAGCCCCAGCGGCGCCTTCCCGGGCAGGCGGCGCCCGCCGAGGAGGAGGAGGAGGCGGAGGTGGCGGCGGAGGTGGAGGTGGCGGCCGCGGCCGCCGGTGGGGCTGGATCCTCCTCCTCCTCGTCGTCGCCGCTGCCGCCGCCGCCGCCTTCGGCCGCGGCGGAGCCGGAGCCGCTGCTGCTGCTGAACGGCGAGGCGGAGAGCATGTCGGAGCCGAGCCCGGAGAGCGCCAGCCAGGCCGGGGACGGGGAGGACGAGGACGAGGAGGAGGAAGAGGAGGAGGAGGAGGAGGAGGAGGAGGAGGAGGGCGGCGAGGAGGAGGAGAGCAGCCTGGTGGGCAGCAGCAGCAGCAGCACGAGCAGCGGCTGCTGCAGCGACGAGACCCGCTCGCCGAGCCCCGGCGGCGGCAGCGAGGCCGACGCCAAGGAGGAGCCCAAGGGCCCCCGGGGCAGCCAGGAGGACGGGCCGGGCCGCGGCGGCGGCGGGGGCGGCAGCAGCTCCAGCAGCGTGTCCAGCGGCGGCGACGAGGGATACGGCACCGGCCCCGGCACGGGCGGCGGCAGCAGCTGCGGCAGCGCCACGTCGGGGGGCCGGCGGGGCAGCCTGGAGATGTCCTCGGACGGGGAGCCCCTCAGCCGCATGGACTCGGAGGACAGGTCAGTGTCCGGCGCGTCCCCGCCTCGGCAGCCCCCGCTGCCCGGGCGCCGCCCCGCTCCCGGCCGCGGGGCTGTCACGGCAGCCACAGGTTTCTCCGGCCAACTTGTGCCGGGCCCCCCTGCCCTGCTCCTCGGGCCCCCCGCCACGGCTGCCCGGCCGCGGAGGAGGGGGCGCTCCCCGGCCAGCGCCGCCGATCCCTGAGAGCCCCGAGCGGCCCCGCCGGGCGCTGCCTCCTCCTCCTCTTCCTCCGGGGCCTCTTTCCTCGGAAGCTGCGGATTTTTTTTTTCTCAGATGGTGCTTTCGGGGTTCTTCAGGGCTGTGGGGTGGCACAGCGCGCAGGTGGGGTGTACTGAAGCTTCGGGATGGGAAATGCATCCCTGGATGCGGTTTTACCTGCGCCCGCAACAGGGTCTCTGCTCTAGAGGGAGAAAACCGAGTGAAAGGCTCTTAAAAACATGAGGGGGGGGGGGGGAAAAATCGAGTTTACTAAAATAAAAAGGAGGCCAGCCTTTCCTGCATTACGTGTGCACAAGTAATAATCATGCACGGTGTGAAGTGAGGCTCGGAGTCGTCTTTGAATGAGTTCTCTTAATTGTGAATTTCAGAATCTGTAAGGATGAGTTCTTGAGCTTTTGTACGTTAAAGCTGCACATTTCATTTTACCAGGATTCTAGCTCGGTTCTGGTGAAAAGGCACAACCGAATTCTCACACATGGTTGAATTCGACCATTCAGATCTGTTTCAGCCTACTGAGTCAAGCATTTCAAAGAACATGGCTTATGTAGTAGCTCTCCCCGATGCTGTATGCAACAGTTTACTTGAAAAACTGAAAATAGGGTGGGAAAAGGACATAAAAACAGTGTGAAAGTGCTGTGTGCCCCTTGCTAATTAGTCCTTTCAAACAGTTTAAGAAACTTGTACAATTTTTCCATATGTTTAGCAGAAAAAGTACCAGACTTGCCTGCTAGAGTTGCAGTTAAGTAACAATTAGAATTTTATTTGTATTTTCTTAAGATAGTTTCACTGTTAAGTGTGCAGAATTACATGGTTTGGTCCAGAAATGGACTTGGAATATGTGTTAGATCGAGATCTTTGTAACTATACAAGTACCCGTATTTCAGCATGACTAGACCTAACCTCAAAGATTAAAACCAGCCCAGCAAACCCCTCGTGAGTGAGTCAGTTCCCCAAAACCATGTAATTGGCCTAAAAGTCTTAAGAAGACAGAAGAAAATTCAAGTCTTTGGTTTCCATCAGACTTGAGACTCACAGAAATCACGTTTTCTTTCTTCTAAACTTATGCAAGTGGAAAGGGGGTGTGGATGTTGGGGTTTGTAGGTTTTGTTTGTTTTCTGTTTTTTTTTCAGAAGCTGAGATTTTATGTGCAATTGACTAAGTATGGGCGTAGATTTCTGGAAAAACACCAGGTACATAAAGGAGCTCTAAAGATAACAGTTTCTTACTTTTCATAGAGTGAGAGTCTAAATCTAATCCCGATCTTATCCAAGTGCATGCCAGGGTTGAGGAAATAACAGAAATAACTTGCAGGGGTTTTCTGGAAGTAGCGTCATTATGCCTTGCCCTGTGCACTCCAGAGCTGGTTGTTACTTTCTTTCTCTGTCATTGTTCTCGTGGTCCTCCTGCTGTAGGTGTGTGGCTCTTTGCTCCTTCCCTTTACCACCAGGAGTGGGACTCTTTGTGTTTAGTGGTTTAAATAAGGACCGTGCCTTGTTTAAATCTTTGCAAAGTTGTATCTTGACCTGCCAGGGCGAAAACTTGGGGTGTTCAGAGTGAGTTTTGTGTTGTAATTCCAAGGCCTGCTTGTTGAGTTGGTGGGAGAAGAGCAATGCTACCAAGAGTGCCATTTGTTATTCCTGGGGCTGGAAATTTTCCTTTGGTGTGCACTTCTTGCTGCAGTGTGTTAGAATGCTTTATTATTTTTGTCACATGTAGTCCAGCAAGTTGCTCGCTTGACATTGTGGTCCAAATGCTTGCTGCTGCTTGGAAGGCAGCCACAGCATAATCCTGTGCCTTTCAGATGATCACACAGACAAGCAGAGTGTTGCAGTAGCTAGGGGATGTGCTGATGAGTTAGAGTGTGTAAACTGGAATATTGAAATATCAAGGAAGAGCTGGAAACAGTTCAGACTTAATATATTGAAATCCTGAAAGAATAAATCATTCGCTGCTGTGGTCACCTCTGAATGAAAATGTAAGTTCTGTGACTATCAGAGAACCATATTTTGTCTATTAAGTGTTGTTTTATATGGGGTAGTTTATTGTACAGTACTTCATGACCTTTGCTGACTCCCTGTGTCTCCAAAGTCCTGAGGAGCTTGGTGTCTGACTCTGTGTGTTGTAAAGTAAGATTCCCTGGGGAGGGAGTAGAGAGAAAAGGGAAGAGATGGAAATAACAGGCTTTTCAGACCCTGGGTTTAGCCAGAGGAAGCTGGTAGGAGAGTGTACTGGGTAAAGACTCTCCTGCTGTCAGCAGGTTTGGTAACATTCAGATCATGCCCCTGGGCTTGGGATTTTTTTTTCTTGCTTCCTCTTTAGAAAATTTGAATGAATTAAAGGGTGTGGTAAGAGGGCCTGAATTCCATGAGTGATCAAATTCCCATTTCCTTGTGCATGTTCTTTATCGTTCTCCACGGTGTGTTATCTCTCATTTTACCTTTAGTGATATCAAATACAAATGAAGCAGATGTAGAGGAAAATCTTGCATGTGGTCAAGATAGAACTACTGTTCAGCAACTTCTATTTTTAACATTTTATTGTATTTTGAGAGTATCTGCTGACAGAAAAAATAATATATATGAAATTGGTCAGTATTTATAATAATACGAGAAACAACTACAGAGGTGACTATTGATGCCCTGAAATTTAGGGTGAATTTTAACCCTCCATTTCCATGCAGATAGACTTTGTACTTTGTTAAAGCATGCTTATCTTCCCTCCCAAAAAACCCAGAAAGGAAAAGGCAAACCCCAGACTGACACCTAGGATAAATAACCAAGGTGGCATTTTCAGCTCAGCAGGAGAGTTCAGTGCAGTAACTCTAGGACTGGCAGGTATCTCGTTGATCCATTTTTTTTCCCTGGGAATTGTGCTAAGTTCCCACTGCTGTGCAGGAGTTTGTCTGTGACTTTTGTGAGCAAGGATCAGCTGGCTGAGTAATAATAGTCTGCATTCAAGCCGAGTGATCCTCTGGATTTACAGTTGGAACAAAGACTATTATCAGCACGTGAATGCTGCTCATTTTCTTGTGCCTTTCCCTAACTTGAGACTTCTGCTGAAAGGATGGATGTGTTCCTCCAGAGTCCTCTGGAGCTGCTAGTCTTGCTGCAATACTGAGAAACATTTGACAGGACTTGAAAAGAAAAAGTAATGGTTCAGTTAACTATAAACGCTGAAGCTGGACCTAAGCAAATGCATGGATTTGGGTGTAAACCAGCTGAGCTGAGTGTGGTGGAGATGCATCTGCAGCTCCCTGGTGTTGTTATTGCTGAATTATGGTATTTTCTTACAAACACTTAGTTTACTGAAATAATTTAAATATTGTTTACTGGAACACTTATTATGGAAATATATTTAAATCTGAAATAGTTTCATCATCAGATTTTGTTTGATTTAGAAAGCAGTGGTAGGTCTTGCAGTTTGAAGTTGTTGAGCAGAAATTTGAGTAGTAAATCTGAATTAAGAGCTTTTTTTGTTCACCCTTGTGAATTTATCTTGTGTCTTCATACTGTCACCTAGAAGTTACTCCTGGTTTACTATTCTTACATTATCTTTACCCTTCTTAGCAGTTTATCCTTTGCTCCCTCCTCCTCCTGGCAGGGCAAGGAGCATGGAAAAGGTGCATTTAAACTGCAGGATCAGCTGTTCTGCTGTGTGAGTGCTGATTGATGTGCTCCTAGGCCAAGTGTAACAGGTTGTCCTTGGACCTATGTAGTAATCTTTCCCTTAGGCACAACACTGCATAATGTCCATCTTACAGGCATGAAACTTGTAAGGCTTTTTTTTTTTTTTGGGAGGGGGATAACCTTTTCATGTTTTTTGTTATTCACCAATGAGTCAGTTATTGAGAGGCCCTGACTCAAGGAGTACTCAATAATAGTCAATGACAATTTGTGTTCTTAACCACATAAGACTTGCAAAATACTTCTAGAAATGTTATTATTCTGGTCCTATTTAATAGATGAGCAGTTTTGAAAACACATTTCAGATAAGTTTTTCAGTAATAAACTTTTTTGTGCTTCAGATTGTGATGTTTTATCATTTTACTGAGTGAAATGACAGTGTGGGACTAATGGGTTGAAAGATAAGAGGTTTAGACATGAAAATTCCAGGCTCTAGTCTGAGTTTTTTTAACTCTCATGTAAAATGAAGGCCTTGTCAACCTTTAAGATGTTTAAAAATATTAGTCAACCTTCAAGATATTTAAAAATATTAGTTTTAATTCTAGTCTTTATTTTGTCTATCTTTTAAAATCTTAAAAGTGAAGAACTTTCAGGATTGACTTGGCAGTGGCATGCAAGTTGTATGAGTGACATTTATGAAGGCAGAACAGTAAATTTGCAATATAATACGGAGGACATGTGGTACTAATAGGTGTGTTTCATGGATCCATGTGACCAGATTAAAAAGTGCTTCAGGCCTCTCTTTGCTGCATAGTCTCACTCGTTCCTATGCAGGAAATGAAGAATCATTCATTAGCACTTATGGCAAGGTGGTTAAGTCGTTAAATATTTTTTTTTTCAAGTATGTGTAACATTGCCATGTCACAGTCAGCTACACAGAAGTTTACCCGAGTTTCAGAAATTCTGCTGGAAATTGTATTTGCAGTATTTCTAACTGCATTTATTGTTGCTGTAGTTATTTGCTTTCAAATTGCAAAATAAACCCCTTGTTTCTGTAATGGTTATGTTCAGGCCTTTCTGGCACGGGAGAAAATAGCTTTTGATGGGTAGACAAAACAGCCCAGATATTTTGTATGGTGAGTATCTTTATTACTGAAGCTGTTGGTTGGTATAATTGAGTGGTTAACATGAGGTCTTTTTGTGAACTAGATGAAAGAGCTTGGTATAATGAGCTGTTATAGTTATTGTAGTAAGATGTAAATATACTTCATAGAATTTGAGAAAAACATTTTCCTATTCAGTGTAAGACAGAGTTCGTTTTGCTTTTATGTAGGATTTGAACATCCACACTGGTCTGTGTGCATTTTGTGTTAAGTTTGTGACATCATCAAGTCTGGTAACTTCTAAGTACAATGTTTAATAGGTGGACTTTTTCAGAGAATTTCCTAGGCAGTAATGGAATAAAATGGTCTTGGTTTTTCCTTTTTTTCCTTTTTTTTTTTTTTTCCCCTTTCCCTGTTTAATTTCCAGTGAAGTTAAACAGGGTGTCACACACAGCCTGAACAGCTGTTTGGCAGAGATGTGACATCACATTTCTGCAGCTGGTCACAGATAAAACCAACTCCTTTGGATGATGCAGTAGAAATGTTCTACCATACCACTCCTGCTCAGATCCTTCCACAGCTTTCTAGTACCTTTCATATATTTACATATTTTTTTAAAACCCCTGCCCAGCTGGAGAAGAGCAGTGGGGGAATGAGCAGCAGGGAGAGCTGGTGTGGAAGTCAGCAGTGTGGAAATCCACCTAGAACCCACTGCCTTGGGGTGGTTGTAGAGCAGTCTGTTGTTGGCTGGGAAAGTGGTGCTCGGCAGAGAAGGGAGATGAAAAGCAGATGGAGCTTTCGAGACAGCAATAGAGGTTTCTGGCAAGGGGACGATGTGAGATACACACAGAAAACTTCTGGGATGAGAGGGAATGAGATATGTCTAATAGCCTGAGGGGAAAAAAGAGAACCCAAAGAAAGTAAAAAATTGGTCTCTGCTGTAAAGTAGCCAAGTAATTGCAAGGAGTCATAGAGACAGGTGGGAATGTAATCTCCAGTTAGGTTGTGCAGGAGGCTGAGCAGAAGAGGGTAAGGAACTTCTTCGTATGAAAAGTGAGTTTTATCCACTCTCCCCACTGCTGTTAAAAAAATATGATGGCATAACTTGCAAAAATACAAAGTGGTAATTTTGTAAGATTCCCTGAGGTAGAGATTTCTTTGGTTATCTATCCATGTAACTGATTCTTTTTTTTTAACTATACGCTTTCTGTCTGGGGTTGTTCATTTAAATATGAACATGTTAAAAAATATTTGTTTTAGAAAATGAAATATAAATATTCCATGCTGTGCTTGCTGCTTATCATTGGTTTTGTGATACGCAAAGATAGTGATTACAGTTGCGGTTTTGCAGCATTCAAAACCAAGAAAGAACTGGGGAAAAAAAATTTGAAGCCTTTTGAGATGCTGAAGTACTTTTTTTCCCCCTTAAGAATGGTAAAATGTAAAGCAAGAAAGACCTGGGATTTCTTTTCCCATATCTAATTTTCTTCTCTATACTAGAATTTACATTCTTAAATAAATTCCGCTGAACTTCTGTTGCTAATGTTTAATGAATACTTTCTTTATTTGATAGAGGTTGCTTAAGGTATATGCCAAGATATTTGATAGAGAAAAGCAAGAGATTTATGATTTTGAAAGTCCTGTTGTCATCCTGGTGCACCATAGAGCTGTAATTCACACAGCTTGTGTAATGTCAGAGGGAGAAAACTGCACCTTGGTGGTTTGAGTTGAAACTTGTAAAAAACTTACAGTTGGCTCACACAGTGGTATTATGATTTATTAAATATGCCTCAATAAGAACCTAGCATAAAGAATTTCTACTTACTATTAATTCCATGTAGCCTTTTGTATAAAGTACTAGCTCCCCTGTAAAATTGCAGTAAAGTCCTTATTTTGATCATTTTACAGCACATTTTAGTTTATTGTGCTGTAGTAATGACTTAGATTCCAAATGAAAAAAATCTTAAAAATGCAAAGAAAATATTTTGATATGTGCAAACAAAGAAATGTAAATATTTCTTTTTCCTTTGAAATAAAACTCTTTTTGGCATGTTTTTCGGTGGGCTTCCTTAGGTTGAGTTGAATGCTAGGTTACAGCTTAGACAGTTGGTACAAGTAGAAATTAATTATTCAAATTCAGTGTCCCGCAGAACAGGAGTCAAACCTTCATTTAGGACCTTTTTGTTATGAATTTTGCCAGTTAGTGGAGTTGTACTTTGCTGGTTTCTTTGCTTTTGATGCATGGTTAATACTTGAAGGAGCAAGTATTCACTGAAATAGTGGAAAAAGTATTTCACAGTGGAAATAGGCAAGGCTGCTACTGTATACAGTGCTAGCCTAGCTGTGTATTGTTTTCTGTTTTAAGTTGAATTTAACATGATGATAACTGGAACTTTTTAGATCCGCTCCGTGAGTTTGCATCTTTCTTTGGTCATTTTATGTTCCACTTGTTTTCTGTGTTCTGGGGTGAGGGGAGGTATCCTGAGGTTGGGAGAATGGGAGGGTAATACCTACAGCAGATGAAATTTCCTGAAGGCTGTTACCTTCCAGTGCCGATTGGACAACTTCATACTGATTATGGGTCTCAAAGTGGGAAGCACTGTTAGAAGAATAAATTATTTCTGGTGGTTCTTTAGTGAGTGTTTTTCTTCTCTGTGCTAGTAAACACACCCCATTATCAGTAAAGACTGAAAATTGTGAACCACTTGTTGTTGTTCTCTAACTTTTCAGGGAGATTATCGAGTTGAAGATGACATGGTTCCCAGAAATGAAAGGCAGTTTTATTTGTATCTTTAAGGCAGAATCGAGTACAGTTTCTTGATTTGTGTAATCTTTTTGCAGAATGTCATCTTTGTGCTGTCATATCACAAGGCACATATGTTTAACCTGCTTTATTTTTGCACTGCTCCTCGGATATTTTGGCATTCCAAGTTTCCTCATTGTGTTTCCAGTTGCTCTGTGTGCTACAAATCCTGTGATGCCCTGGGTTTGTGTTATGCAAGTATTACAAGCCTAAATACTCTAGGAATAACAATCTAAATAATCAAATTAAGTGATCCAGGAGAGTGGAAACAGCTCTAGAGGTGGTGAATCATAACACACTTTCTCAGTCTTGTTTTGTTTCCTGTGCATGTTTGTTATTTTAAGTTCCTTCAATTTCTCTATCTCAAAGAGCTTTCCTATCTTCCCTGGCTTTATATTATCAGGCTGAGGTGTTTGCAGTGTTCCCTTTTCTAGGTGTTTATACCTTATCTAGACGGAGCTTTACTCTGAAATAATCTGCTGCTTCAAAAAGAATTTAAAACCAAGTTTTTAATGTTACCACTTGCCGTGCTGTATAAAATTCTCTTCCTTGACTATTTTGTTTTCTGCTGTGTTGCTTGCTTAGTAGTCAGATAACAAAGCATATATTTCATAAAGAGTTTTGCAGTCTTGTTTTGAAGATTGATTTATGAACACTTTTTGAGTCTGTTCATTTTGACACGTTTTTGTTAGAATAATGTAATCAGTGTAAAGCATAGATTTGATAGGTTTGATTTCCAGGAAAATACTTAAGTGATTCAGAAGCACAAGTGCTTCCAAGTGAGTGGGTGCTTTCTTCAGTCATGCAGTCCTGGAAGTGAAGGTCTTTTTTTCTTTATGTTGCCTTAACTTATTTTTGCCCATGCTGCTTTGCCTGCCTTGCCTGTGAAGAGCTGTGGAGTCAGTTGTTCTGTCTGTCTGCCGGGGCTCTTTGTGGATGTCATGTGCCAAGAGAAGGTGCTGCCTTCACAACACAGTGCTGGACTTTCACTTCATGCAGCCCTGGCTTATTTTTTTGATCCAGGTATTCTGATTTCTTGCTACTACATGAGTAATCTTTCTCTTTGGCAGCCATTTAGTGTTCTGCATTCTCTCTTTACTGTTTTTTTTTTTTCTTTTTTCATAGTGGTTTATCCACGTACACTATTTTTTTCTTACTGGTGGTAGGTTTTCCTGAACTCAGCAAATGATCATTATCAGTCATGAAATTATTTTGGATACTTTCTATTTAAAAGCTTAAATGGTTTTCTCAGCAAAATCAGCCAAAAAACCCCTTAGATATGCAGGTAGCTGGAGTTGCTTTCTGTCTCCTTTAAAGATTCTCTCTGGGCTGATTGCTGGTTCAATGAAAAGGAACTGTAAGAGCTCTAAAGCATAATGGTATTTTCCTGCCACAATCAAACTACATCCATTAAAGTAAGACAAACTGTTTTGCTTGTGAAACATCAATGTTTGGTTTAGGGAATTAAATTGATAAATTACTGAAATATAGTAGGAGGACTTTATCTGTTAGCAATCTAGATGTATCATAAAATACCAAATTTGCCAAAGAGCAGAGGAACAAAAAAAAAAAAATCAGGCAAATCTCAAACTTTGCTGGTCCATGGTAATTGCTCATGTTTTGGGAGTGCTGTTTTTATTGGCACCTGTTTTAATCTTACTTTTAAAATGGCATGATCATTTGGAGAACATGCAGCTAAAAGATGAACTGAAATCTCCTTGCCCACCTGTGCGTAGTTGCCTTGAGCCCTGCATTTTATTGTGTACTGGTACCCCCATGCAAATGTTCTGATAGTAACTTCATAAAGACATTGACATTAAAGTTTGCTTAATACTCATTAAATGTCAGCAAAAATTCAATCTTAGTACAAAAACACAGGATTTTTTTCTTCCTCTGCTTTTGTTCAGGAGCTAAAAATATAATGTTAGTAATCTAATCTGTTACTAATCTGTTGTGTCCGTGGCTCCTCTGTTTGGAATTGATGGAGATCTTTTAAAATAGGACAGGTGAAAGATCCTCCTCTCAAGGATGGGAGCTGAGGGTTAAGAATTTGAAGTTTTGTGCGGATTTATCTTCGCTGGATCTTTGCATTAGGAAGTAGCGAGCACAAATTGCTTTGAATTTGGTGATGTTGAAAAGCTGTTGCTTTTTGGAACTTGTTCTTTGGCCAGAGCTGTACACCACAATTTTCCACCTCTTATCTTGGAAAGTAATAGGAATAGTGGGGGAAATTGTGAATTTTTTGTTTTTGTTCTCAAGTTTTTTTTAGTGAAAATAATGAGGTGCTGGGGGATGTCACTAAGCATGTCATTATTATTTTCTTTCAATGTTTCTATTTTTACTTGGTGTTTGTAATTGAATGATTGCAGTTGGTGCTGTTTGTTTTCTTTTGGGATTAGTACCTAGTTGTGATTTAGTCTTGCAGGTGGCAAAAGCTTTTCTGTTGATCTCTAGCTTTTAACCCTTGAAGTTGCTGTGAGATGGGACTGACTGTCATTCACAGTGTTCCCATTATTCTGAGGTTGTTTTATCTGACTGTAACAGTTCAGTTTTCTTTCTTGAGCTTCCCTCATGGATTAGACCAATGTAGCTGCAGCTGTAAGGGGAAATGACAGAGTATGTCACTGATTAGTAAAAGAGAAAGAAACTAGCAGGGTATTTATTTTTGTTCGGTTTATTTGTTTGTTTTTTTAATCCTTAACCTGGTAATTACTTCCAGTAAGGTTTGTAGCATTTGGTTTCAGAGGCAATCTGCTGATTTGATGTTTTATGGCTGGTTTATCACTGTATTTTTCAGAAGAAACTGTTCTCAAAACTTGCAGCAGTGTAGTGTGCAGCTGGATGGCTGCTCAGCAGCGTTGGTTTCAGCGACCCTGCAGCGTGTGCTCGCTGCAATTGCTGTTCATTTTTAATTTGATGCTTCCAAGACGAGGTTTTTCCGTATAGGATCTGTCAGGATCGTTTGGTGTCAGCCGAATTCAGCTGGCTCCTTTGGTCACCTCCTGCACCGAACATGTGGGCACGGGGAGCAGGCTCTCGCTGGAGGTGCTCTAACCCGAAATGAGCTCCTGTTGATCGGGCTGAAGGCTGCTTGTTGACCCTCGAGGGCGCGGTGTAAGGCCCATCTGTTAGGGCTGCATTTTGCCTCAGGGAAGGTTACTTCAGTTAAGGTCTACAGGGAGTATGTTTAGCAGACATTAAAAGTATAATAGCAAATTGATTGGGCTTTTGTGCATGTGTTCAGTGCCTGGCTCTGCTCTCGCTTCAAGTGGACAGTTGCTAATGGGACTTGGTGGAAACTAAAAACAAAATTATTTTGCTGTTCTTTCAGGTTTTTTGGCGATATTCCTTCTCGACTCTTTACTCTTTGTTGTTCTGAAAGATTAACAAAATCAGGGAAAGAATAAATTTTGGGCGTTTCATTCATTAAATTCAATCGAAGGAATTACTTGCAGTAGTGAGGAAAACAATCTCCTTGGAGAGCCAAGTGTGTCTCAGCAGTGATGTGCAGTATACCATTTTATTTAATGCATTAAATCATAGTCTCGTTATAGTTTTATTCACATTTAAATGCACACAAAAATTAGGGCCCAGGTGGACAATATGTGGTTTAAAATTTATGCATTTTAAATTGTGAATAGTTTGGATTTTGTTTTTTTTTCCTTATAGAAAATATCTACATTTACACAACTCCAACAGTGGCTTAATTTTGCTCAGATCCTTAAAGGAAGAGAATAATCCAGCATTTAAAGTGCTCAAAAAATGCTTTTTGTTTTCTATGACGTGAAAATGACTAGCAGCTTCTTACAAGTTTTTAGGTATTATTTTTTGTTTCGAGATTCTTTTTAAATAGGGTTTGAACTAAATTAACCAGCGAGTCACATTTAATTGTGTAAGCACTAACCTTTTAACATGAAAGTGCTGCTAAAAATACCTTAATGTTCTTGATAATGAAGATCATATTATTTCTAGCCACAGGTAAAATAAGTACAGGTAAAAATAAGATCTGAAACAATGCCTTTGAGGTAATGATTCTGCTATTTAAGCTTGCATGTTTTTGCTTAATGAACACATTTTAAATGTCAGTATTGTTTCAAAGCTGTTGATCTCATGGTAGAGGGAAAATTTGTAGGAGGAGAGAAAAATGTGTGACCCCTCTGAGAAGATTCTGTGTTTTCAGTTCTACCTTGCTGCTGTGTGAAAGGAGGTGTGGGTTTAGTAAGGCATTTCAGAAAGGCATTCAGTTCTTGCCTCTAGACCTGTGATTTTTACATCAAGTTGATTCAGGTGCTCGATTAGGTTGAAAATAGGGACAACAGAAGCTCGAAGCTCATGTTGTGCTTGCTGTAACAGTTCTAAATTTTAGTAATTAGTCAGTCTTTTGAATGGAGCTTCTTAAAAACTGCTATTGTGCATGCAGGCTCTCTCCAGCAGTGACTGTTTTTGATGCTCTATTGTTTGGGATGACCCCTGAGCTGAACTCTCTGAAACTCAAATGTCTAATGTTCTTCATCAGGCCATGGTCTATAGATCCATTACAATGGAGCTGGAGCCTGCCTACAGCTTGGGAGCAAACCCAGACCTGTCTGTCACTGGCAGGAGGGGAATGCCACAAGCGCTTCAGTTCTGCTCGTGTCATTCTGCTTTGATAGTGGCAGGCAGGCTTTAAACAGATCTCCTGCCTGCCAGAAAGGGACTTAGCAAAAGGCAGAAAAACTTGCTTTGACTTAGCTAAAAATCTGTTTCAGTGTCTCTGTTCTGTTACCAAGATGTCTGTGTTTTTCTTACTTTGTTTTCTCCTCTTAGGCACATTATTATTTTCCCACTTGCAGGCTTTATGGATTTGGAGTGAGAAAGCAGAAGGGTGTCATTTCCATTGCTACCTTCCCTTTGTTAAGGAATCTTTCCCTCTGTCAGATCCCAAGCAGATAGAAAGTTGTATTGGATTGAAAAGCCCCATTCATAGACTGAAAGGTGCACACACTTTTTCTGTAGTCCAAGCCCATCTTGGGCTGAGTGCTTGTGCACACATCTTATTTGCTTGTGTGTCCTGTCCTCACGCCCTTTGTGAAATTCTGAGAAGCAAAGAAGTGGGTGAATTGGAAGCTCTAACAGACACAGTGTTGCAGTTAAGTCTTAACAGACTTAGTAGCAACCACAGCTCTGACTGTAAAACTTATCTTTCTACTTCATCTCGAAATGGGCAGGTCAAGAGACCGCCCAAGTGAGTGTCTTTGATGTTACATGTACTGCAGACTATTCTCTGAAAAGCTTCCTGATATTTTCTCAGTGTAAGAAAGACAAGAGAAAACTATACACGTTTGAGCTGTACTGGGCACTGGTCTTTCACAGATTCTCTTTGCAGCCTTTACCTCTTTAGTGAGGGACAGAACTTGCTAAGTGAGACAGAAACTAATTCTAGATTTCTTAGTACTGGGAAGCACCTGATCACCTGAAATACGCTGGTTCTGGAGGCACAAAAGAGGAAACAAAAAATGTATGTTACATTTTTATTTAACAGATTGTTACTAGAGAAGGAATGGCTAGGACGGTGAGTTTCTAGAAGGAAGCAGGGCATTTTGTCTTAAATATTATTGCTCAACTGGATATGAGTTTTTTTTCCCCCATTTTTGGACAGGATTTTGAATAGGTTGTAGAATTATAGTTCAGTGTATCACTTTGTTCTCAGTTTCCAAATTCTATATGCTACTACTTGGTTTAAGTGTTACGGGCAGCCTTTTTCCCAGTTCCTCTGATACAAAATTTTGATACTGTGTTAATCTGTTAGCCCTTAGCAAACACTTCGGCTATTAAACCCCAACCCAGCAAACATTTAAACAGTAATAGCTAAATTAGCTTGTTACTGGTTTCTTATGTCATTAATAACCCTACTTGTCACGATAGCTTTTGCTGGGATCAGTTGACTTTTACATATTTTTCTCCAGAAGAAGGTAGAATAGCTTATAAAAAAATCACAAAGGGTAAGCATTTGCATTCCTTAGGCTGTAAAATTGGAGACCTGTGATTTTGTATCAAGGTATGTTGCACTGCACTGGCAATGGGAGCTAAACTGTCATGCTTTTGGTTGATAATTTTCAGGGTTTTTAAAATCTCTTCTTAGAGGAATTAAGTGGATTTCATGCCTGTGGAACAGAGAAACCACACACGCACACACCTGTGTGAGGGTACACTTCTCCCCTGCCCCAAAATGCTGTCACAGAACTTGTTCAGGGTTATGTTTTCTCATTGATTTCCCACTCCATACCAGACTGTAAACCCAGGGAATTGTTAAATACCCTTCATACTCTGCCCTGTGGTCAGCAGCAGCACACATCCTCTGAGTCAGAAGTCTGCTTGGACTGTTTGTGGGGTGTGTGAGAGCAGACCTAACGCTGGCTGTGGGTGTAGAAACTCCTACTGACTGGGAATAGCTTTGAAGCTTGAACTCCTCCTTGGAAGTGTTTGGGAAGCGGTTTCCTTTGGTACCTTTCAGCTGTGGGAAAGGCAGGGTTATTTATGGACCTGAGCTGGTGTGAGGCAGCTGTTGCACGAGTGCTGTGTGTGCAGTGCTTTGCCATCCTTGGCTAAGCAGCTTCCTGTCGGGACCACTGAGCCGTGTAACAGCACTGTCTGTGGCAGAAGTGGTTGGGCTTTGTGCCATTCTGTGTGTCCAAACCCACTTCCAAGTGTGATTTTAAGAAAACTGTATTTGGATGGCTTAAACTGAGGGGCAGGTGAGGTGGTGGCACAATTAACTATGATTAATTATACAAATTTTCTGTCATCGTGGGTAAATTTTGCTTTCACAATGCAGTTTTACAGGCTTTATTTTTGGGGATCATTTTTTGGCCTAGGCATCAGTTGAGGAAGGAGAAGATGTCAGTCCCATAATTGCATCTATTATGAGCCTGGCACCGTGGAAAAATTAGCATTACTTGCAACAGATAAAGCTTCTGACAATTTGCTACAGGGATCCTAAAATGCTGTTACAGTTCATGTAGTTGGTGCCTCTTAATGCTGTTGGGGCTGGGAGCTTCGGCTCAGGGCCAGGGGAATACTTTTTTACTTGCTAGTGACAGGTTGGGAGGTTGTATGTCATAAAATAATCAAGATTACTGGGGAGGGAAGGGAGACATGGGGAGGGATCATGCAAAGCTCTGTGCATTCAGGGTGTAGAAAAGAGAAGAAAGTAAAAATAATGGGCACGTGGAAATTTGCTGTGTAGCAGCAAATAGCCTGAATGACTTCCATGGATAGGAGCTCTGCTTTCTAAATTCTTAGACCTTGTTTGAAACTGGGAGGGGGGCATGTGGTGTTTGTGCAGCATTTAGGAACTATGTGTTTGATATACTTCATTAAAGCAAAAAGGTGTTCAAAAGGTATCTGAAGCTTTCTTTTCAACTTGGGAGACAAAGGCCTAAAATAGTTGGTCGGTTTTAATAGCAGATTTTCAAATCTGCAAATAAGCTGGAAGATGATTTTCAAGGGTTCTGTGTTTGGGTTGGTGGTATCTCTTGAGATAAGTGTTTGTTCTTCAAACCAAATTACTCAGGGTAGTTAAAACTAAAACTTATAACTGGGAGAATTGCTAAAGGGAATCTGTTATTCAGACTAAAGCAAGTCACTTTTTATTAATAATGCAGTGGAATCTACATGGTGGGTGAGAATGGGAAATCTAAACAAAGCAAATATCTGTGATTATTTCAAAATCTTTCACAGAAAAAACCTGCTAGCATTGTAGTGATTCAGAAAGATAGAGATAATGTGAGAAATCACTACTAGAGACTCCTACAGCAGAAGAGCAAACATACTAATGATATCATCTTCAGATTTTGACTAATGGTGTTTTTTTTCCTTTGGTTCATCTGTGTGTAATAGAACAATACTGGGCATGTAAACAGTGATGGTAAAAATAAGGAACAGCACCTGTACCTTAAAAGCAGAATGGTTTAACATATCCCAGTTGTGCTGGGAGGATCTGGTGGAGGCTCCAAGATGTTTAGGGTGCTGAAGCAAATCCAGAATATGGAGAGGCTGAGTGCGTGAGTTCCTTGAGTTTTGGGAGGAGGAGGGCAGGGTTTTTCTGTGTTCTGTGATCTGATGGGGAGGTTTAACAATGGAGCAGGCAGAGTCATCTCAACCCTGCAGCTGCCAAGGATAAGAGACGGAAGTTGCAGCACTGGAAATTCTGATGAGATGTTGGGAAACTTCCCCCCTCCCCCAGAACAAGGTTAGTCAGCCATTGAGAAAATTGTTCAGAAAGGTAGCAGAAATCCCAGCCTTTGAACACACCCGTTAACAACTCCACTGGACAAGACCACAGGCAAGCTGATCTCACTCGTTCCTGTTTAAGCAAATTTCACCATCTGATCTTTGAGGTTCTGTCAAAGATGAGCTGTTCTGTAATGCTGTGGCTTTGTGGAAGAGAAAAACTTAAAGGCCGTCATGGCAACTGAGCAGGTTAACAAGATAAAAAAAGGTGTATCAGTAGGTATTTAATGAGGAAGAACATCCATCTCTATACTTTTTGCTTATATAGGGAAAGAGCGTGATCTCTCTAAGATTTTTTCTGATCTGTTTGATGCTTGTCTCTGTATCTGCCAGGGTACAGAGCAGAAAGGCTGATGGAAGTGACCCCTGCTGGCTGCAGATTTCCTCTGCTGATTCTCTGGAAACGTTTTGCAAAACCAAAACAAACAGCATTAGTGTAGACCACGCACACGAGGGATGCTGGGGCCATGTGGGTGTGCCTTAAACCCTATGTAGAACTGAAGTGCTGTATTCTTTTTAAGGCTGTAGTGTTGGCAGGGGATGTTGGACTCAATATATTCAGGATTTTCTATTCCTCCCTTTTGTTCCCAGTGTCCAGAAGAAGTTACACTGTTGAGTAATAGCAGCTGTTTCCTAAGTGTACATTTATTAAAAAAGCAATGAACCACAATAAATAATAAATTTGTGCAAGGTTTTCTTTTCAACCTGTCTAAATATATCTGAAACAAAAGAGCTACAGTTTCGATTTGCTCTGTTAACGTGCAACAATTGCAACCTTTGATTTAGTTTTGGGTTTTTTTTTTTTTTTCTTGCAGCATAAGCAGCACTATCATGGACGTAGACAGCACAATTTCCAGTGGGCGTTCCACGCCAGTCATGATGAATGGACAGGGAGTTCCTGCCTCCTCTGCCAAAAGCATTGCCTATAACTGTTGTTGGGATCACTGCCACGCCTGCTTCAGCTCCAGCCCGGATTTGGCGGATCACATTCGCTCCATACACGTGGATGGTCAGCGAGGAGGGGTTGGTGTTACTTTTGGGTTTTTCTTCTTTCTTATTTGCCAATATTTTGCTCTTGAATGACAGCACCAAATTTTGTGTTTCAAAATTCCTTTTTTCTAGCTGGTGGCAGTAAAGTTAGTGGCCCAACTTTAAGAATGTAGTTGGTTCTTTTCAATAAATTATTTGAGCTTACCAGGGTTTTGATAGTGGGTTGATTTCTCAACATCCTGAAGCTGCTGGTGTGTCTTGAAGTGCTTACACTCGGAATTCATTTTCTTAAAACTCTTAGTGTACATGTTCCTGCATGTGAACTCAGGTGAAGTCACATCTTAATTACTGTTACCAAAGGAGTCTCACTACAGGTAAAATCCATCCAGAATGTATAATAGGGAAGATGTAAGACTGACTCAAGAGTACAGAGTCTTAACAAAGCAGCTCTGTGTGTAATACTGATGGCAAGTTTGCCTTCTATCTAATTACATCTAATTTTATTTTTTAAATTGAGTTGCATATATAAACATGTAAATTCCAGTCTAATCCCTGGTCAAATGATAATTGGTCTCGATTTTAATGTTTAAAAACATCTTCTAGTAGAGTAATTTCAACTTTGTACTTAACTACCTCCCATCTTCAAGCTCCCAAATTACCTGTGATGTCTGGAATATATCATGTAAACTACCTTTACATCCAGCACAAGCAATCTGCCTGCTTTAGGCACTGTGTGTTGCAGCTCTTCAATTTCTGGGAGAGATAATATCAGTTCTTGAAGTAGAATAGTTATCTTTTGACTTTTGCCCTGCCAGTTCTTCAGAAGAAAAATGTTAGACTGTTGCACTTTATCTTCAGTGAATAAGAAACTTAAATAAAATGCTAATTTGCAGTATTTTAAATAAATTATTGTGTAAATATGTCACTGAGACAGCTGTGACTCTGGCTGCATTTAGATAATATTTTTTGGCTTGATTGAACTTTTCAGCTTCATATTTGGTGGCTTTTTGCAGTCCAGTATCTGAGCAGGATCATCCATCCAGTGTAGTGGCTTTTTAGCCACCCATGAGCTGATTTCTGAGTTCTGTCCACAGGTGTATAAAGGTGTTTACATGAAACCTGCATGAAACAATGAAATGAATAAGGTGTGTTTGGATCTTTGTTATCCTATCCATGATTCCTTTACATTTCTTAAAAAGGGGCTGGAAGATTCTGCAGATTTTGGTTTGGGTTTTTTCCCCCCTATATTTTCTTTCTTGTCACTTACATTTCATGTGACATGATTTGTGGATTTTTTTACTTAGAAAATATTGGACTGTGTTTGTATATTTGAAAGAGGAGGTTGTTGGAAGCACGAAGTGTCTAATAGCTGTTGAATTGAGTTCACACTTTTGAATGCCACTGCTGGAGTTTATTTTTTGAGAAGTTCCAACACGGTGCTGTGAAAGGGGGATGTATCCTGGCAGGTTTGTTTCAGGGATTTGTCTGCCACCTGCCGGTGAGGTGTTCAAGTGTGTTTTTCATGGGATTTCAGACCTTACTTAACTGCAATGGCTCTAAATTTGAAGAAAAGTAGGGGTTAAGTAGTTGCTTATTGAGAAGGGAAAGGAATGGGATAAACATCTTTGCATGGTAAAATGTATTTTTTCCTACTAATACTGAGGTCATGGTTCCAGTCCAAACCAGATACATCCATGAAGAGCCTGGGAAGCTTTTTGACAAACCAGTTTTGCTTTTGAAAGATGTTATTTCAGAAATATTTTGGGTTCAGCTTTTTGACAGGGGTTCCCAAGAAGCCTTGTCTAGACATGTGGCGTGTGGTTGCAAACCCAAGTCCTTGTGTTTCCCCCGTCTGTAAGTTCCCAGTAACGCCTTTGCCAGGTGCCCTGCAGTCTGCAGTTGCTGCTGGAAATGCCAGCACGCTTATGGAGCTGTTGCAGAGCCAGAAATCTCAGAAATTCCGGTTCTGTGGCTTTGAGGAGACCTCAAAAGTGAGGAGTGGCAGACCCCAAAGGTTTAGGGGCTTGGGCCTTGTGTCAGTAGGTCTGGATCAGTCACACAGGCACTGAGGGGTTTCCAGCTTTGTGTGAGTAAAGCTGGGTTGTGTATCCATTGTACCGCAAGAACGCAGAACTCCCGTGGCCGCTTTTTCATTTTGAAAATAAAATCTTTTGAAGGTCGAGGGGGTTTTATTCTCCAAAAGAGAACAAGAAACTGAAATCCAATTAGTTTCCTGCATTTCTGAAAACCCGTGTTATGAACAGTGCTGTTCCTGGGAACTTTCTTTTGCTGCAACAAATTAGGGCTTTACCTCCCTTCACCCACAGACCTGTTGAGGAAATTCTAATGAAAGGCATGTTCATTGAGCTTTTTTATTCCCTCAGTTACAGATAAACACAATGAGAGGAGAGAGAAAAGCACCATGAGTGAGTTCTGCTCCCCTTAATGCACTATTGTGCATGTGATTGTTCTGTACACTGGAATCACAAAACACCCATAGATTTTGAATCCTATGAGAAATGGTAGCTTCCTTCATCAGGAATTGAATGTAAGGCCCTAACTGGAGGTATCTGGTATTCCAGAATACAAAACTCCAGTATATAGACTGCATTGCAGCTAAGAGTTTTTACTTTTCCGTGCTCAAGGAATACAGTTAATTGCTTATAAGAAAAAATAATTTTATTTCTATAACTACTACCCAGAAAATGTAAATTTTTCATTTAAAAATGTTCTGTCTCCGTATCTGGTGGATACAGATACTGAGTGCAAACACAAATACTGCAGATCCTGTTGCTCTCGATTGTGTTTATCTGCAGGAGCATCTGTCTGTTGGTATTTTCTTCCAGTGACCTGCTTTTATTGAATACTTAGGGCTGTAATTATTTTTTCCTTGATGAGATATGAGAAGTGTGTTTCAAAAAAAAAAAAAAAAGGTTATTGTTCAGAATTCTTTGAAGTGTTTGAGATGTTGTAAAAACAGCCTTCTTTGCTAATGTGCTTTTTATTTACTGTTCTCTCTGACTTGTGTAAACTTACCACGTTTTTACTCTATTAGGTGTTTGTTTGCTTGTGGAAAGGTTGCAAAGTATATAATACACCTTCAACAAGTCAAAGTTGGTTGCAGAGGCATATGCTGACACACAGTGGGGACAAACCTTTCAAGGTAAGGCTCATTGTAACATACATTATCTCTCATTTTTAGAAAAATTCTCTTGATTTTTCCTAATACAATATGTCAATTGAAAAATACCATCGCTGGAGGATTTCTTAAAAAGTGAGCTGAGCCTTCTTCTTTGCAGTAATAGTGCCCAAAGGTCCTCTTCTTTTACAAAATCAGGTGAAGAAACTCTTATTGCTTCACTATCCCTGTTTCTTTTAATCTATAAATGGCAGGGAGTGTAAAAGTAAATAGTGCTAAAGTTCAGGGGGTTTGTGCATTTTGAGGTTGAGCTGCTTACACTGTAACAGTGAGATATTTTTTTCTCATACTTCACACTTCCACATTGAGTTTTGGATCGTGGCTGATGATGCACATTCCATGCTTGAGAAAAAGCTGCTTTTGTTAAATTCAATAGAAGCACTGGCAGTGACTATTTATGGTTCACTTCTCTGAACAGAATAAGGAAGTCAGGAATTCAGGACCATTGACCTGACTGTATTTCCTGCACAGTATTTTCTAACTTTCTCTTTCTTTCTCCCCTTAATCTGTACCTGCAATTCTAGGTATAGTAGTGTTTATCATTCCCATATCCACCAATCCGTTATTAATGAGTTGCTTCATCCTCTTATGGATACAGTTGGGGCAGTTCATAGCTGTCAGTCCTGCATCACTTGATGGTAAGTCCCACCCACACTACTTCAGACTGAAGTTCTTCCATGTAGGATATGAAAATGAAATAGGATTTGGGGTTTTTTTTTTGAGTTTAGGTAGCATTTTATGCCTCCTTCTCTCCCACCCCCAACCCCACCAAGTTTTAGTCCCTGTCCTCCCTCTCTTCTCTTTCTCCTCAGGTAGTATCTTCCACTTTTTAAAAAAAATTATTTTTAAGGCAGCTTTATTACTAAAACTACTTTCTGTTACAGGAGCGTCTTTCCGTAGTTACATTTTCTATATAGGTTTTAATAATAGTTATGACAGAAAACAAAACTAAATTAAACTCAAAACCAAGAGAGTAAAAATAGTGCATTGCATGTGAAAAAGATTTTTTTTTTAACAAACAGATTTTTTTTTCCATACTGAACTGTGTAGTTTAGACTGAAAATTTCTCACTCAAAGTAACCACAGGAAAATGAGTTTTAAGTTATCGTACCCTGTGTTTGAAGGAATAAGTTTAGCATGCTCTTGGAAGGATAGCATAAGGATCATAGATCCCTGCAAGTTTGCAGATATGGTCGTTCCTGGAGCTGATCTAATCTTAAATCCTAATCTGTTATTAATAATAATAATAATAGTAAAGAAAGCAACCCCCAATTACCAGAGGAAACTTGTACCTTAGGTTTTCTCTATTTTGGAATTAAATATTTTGTCTACCTCAAAGTATAATGGCAAGCTTTGTTCTTGGGTGAAAGTCTTTTAATAGCTTAATCTGTGTTCTTATTTGGTCTAGATCAAAGAAACTCACTTTTAGAGACATTGGGTTGAAGAGGTGGGCATAGCTCAGAAACACCAGTAGTACTTTTGAGTCTGTCAGGCTTACCTAGCAAAGGCAGTTGATATCCTCATTTTTTTGGCTAGGCTGCTTACAGCTAGAGTCCTAAAATTGTCAACAGTTATTTCTGATAATAATCATCTTGTGTTCAATATCTGTTGTTTCACCAGCTGATTTTCTGTACTTTCTGGTCCTACTGAGGGAGAGAACAAAACATTTAAGGGTTGCAGTAGTTAATCATCCTGGCTCAGTGTGTGCCACTGCAGCATTTTTTCATACTGTTGTCTCTAGTCCCTCTGTTTGTTTTTTATCCCCGTATTTCTCAATCTGTTCCTGGGAGCTTTGAATGGAGGATAATTGTGGTCTGAGTAGAATTTTGTAACATCTTTTGTTCCCCTGTCATTTATGCTGAAATAAGCTTCAGGGCTCACATGAGGTAGCCAAGTATGTGAGTGTCTGTGATGGCAATCTATTAATTAACTGGCTCCTTTCCTTCATTTGCTGCTGCTTTTTTTTTTTATGCTGACTTTAGAAATCTACTCTCTGAGACAAAAAACACTTGAAGTGTTGGATATTAGTCTTGACCAGTCCAAGAACAGCCTTTTATTAATTGTTTTGTGGCAGCCAGTCAAAAATGGAGCCAATGTGTCCATTTTGTGCATTTAGCTTCTATCATAAATCTCAATTGCTCACCTTTCAGGGAAAGCCAAATTTTTTGAAGTCAGCGTTGGTTTGAAGACCTGTTCTTGATAATTACTGCAGAAAAAAATATCTCCCAAAACCTAAATTGCAAATGAAACTTCATTGCCTCATGAGAATATACTTGAATTCTAACATAAAAGGAAGGAATCTGTCATTTTAGGAAACTTGCAGGAAGTAATCATGCAGTGTTTTAGTTAAAGAATAATGTTGGGATTTTTGAGGAAAGCTGTAAGAAGCAGTAGTGGAAATAGTACAGCTCTATGCTGTTGTCTGAAGAACTGCTATTTAGAATGTTTTAAAGAAAAACAAAGAATCTTAGCTAGAGAAATGACAACTATAAGTGTGGAAATCTTACTTTTGGAAAGGTAAATCAAACAGTGACCAGAAGAGAGTAATGAGTATATCACAGATTGATATATTCTTACATTTCTAGTGAAAAGAAGAGAGAAATGTAGTTTCTTAAATTGAAAAGCATTGGGGACTGTCTCAAACATAACTCTATTCTGCACTGAAGGATATATCCCCATCTAGCTCCCCTTTTGCTTGCAAATGGGCTCATTTTATGTAGTTGCACATTTTGGGTTTAATTATCTCTTTTTGTGATACACATGGAGTTGTCCTTTGACTAAAAGCTCCATTCAGCTCTAAATGAGCTGTTCTGCTTTCCTATTGAAAGGTCTTTGTGGGTTTTACCTGCCCTTTCCATTCATTCCTATCAACCATGTGACTGTGCAGTTCATTTGGCACAGAAATGAACCCACTTCTAAATTGCAAAGGCAAAGTGGTTCATATTTTCATAAGTTTATCCTTTTTTTTTTCCTGGTTGTGTGGCTTAGTGTGTCCCTGTCATCATGAATATTGCAGTACCTGTGTCACAGAAAAGGTAAATTTCCTTATGGATACCTATTTTTGAGACTGTTGTTATGCTAGCTCATTTTTTTCTGTGGGGCAATATCTTTGTACATCCAGCTCCTCTCCGAGTCATTTCCTTCACAGTCTGATTTTAGCCAGTCCTTTTCATAGTTTTTTTTTGTTATTGTAGACATTAATTGAATATAGGTATTCTCTCCAAAGACATTTAGTATCTTTGTGTATGATTTTACAGGCAGAGTTGAGAGAGTAAACCCTCAACATTATTCTTTTTTAGATCTCCTACTGCACAATTTTGCAGCTTCTTAGAAACCAGGGGAATATTGTGGATTATCATCAGCATGCAGGGCCAGTCCTGTTGAGGGTTCAGCAACTTGGCTTTCAGACCTTATAGGCAGGATGCAAAGGAATAATCTGCTGAGTCAGAAAACATCCTGGTTTCAACAACCTGCCCTTGGCAAGTTGAAAAGAAGTGAATAATAAGATATTCCATCTTTCTTGTCCTAAACTTGGCTGTTACATGTAATAAGTTTTGGAATAGTTAAAGGAGTTGTGACAACCTGCATTTTCCAGCATGGTTTCTGGTGTGCAGGGGCAAAATTAAATTAGTCAAGTTAAATTGGCACTGAGGGTTACTTGAAGACACATCAAATGAGCTCTTAGATGTTGAGCACAATGAAAGGGCAAATGGTAAATGAGCACAAAATAGTGGGAGATTTTATGCAAACTAATTGCATAAAATAATAATAAAAATTAATAAAATAATAATAATAATTCCATATAGCATTAGGATTGGGGTTGATGATCTCAGAGGTCTCTTCCAACCTAAATGAATCTATAAGGATGCATGTGGGAGTGCTGGCAGCTGCTTTCACCCATGGATTCCAGTGGATATGCTCTTCATGCAAGGTTTGCTCCTGTGGGGTGAATGTTTCTAGTGACAATGAATGGTAGTGCACAGCTTCACTGCAGGCTTCTCCTTAAAATGGGGGAAGAAAATAGTATTAAAAATGAAGTTTGGTGCTCCCTGTAACTTCCAGAATTCATGAAGGGGTGACTGCATTTGATACAACTCTCAGTAGAGTAATGCTTGGTGAAATGTAGAAAACACAGGCAAGCAGCTCCAGTCTTCATTGGCAATTCATGTCTCTTACTCTCTTGGCAGAATATTTTCTGTCCATTAGAGCATTGCAGATGTAAAATGTAAAGGCACTCTGCCCAAACACTCAGATGTTGAGACAATAAGGAAATTTATCCAGATGTCTAAACTATTTCTGTTAGATTTACTAGAAAAAATTACACGTTGAAAAACCCAAATAGGAGATTTGCTTATTTTGAATTTAGAACAAAAACCTGCATTGCTAGATACTTTTATATCCTGTTTGTTAAAGTCACTGGTCATTACTGCCCATTAATAATGGTGGGTATGGGTACACTGGAGAAATTAAACTTCTTACATGGAGAAATTAAACTTCTT
This sequence comes from Vidua chalybeata, assembly GCF_026979565.1. NCBI lineage: Eukaryota > Metazoa > Chordata > Aves > Passeriformes > Viduidae > Vidua > Vidua chalybeata. Next base: position 2,268,899 of record NC_071534.1, read on the forward strand.
ACATGTTTACTTACTTTCTCTTGAAGTAACATATCCACCAATCCGGACCCAATCTGTTGTATTTCAAATTCAATGCAAAATTTTGAGATTTAGGTTTTGGGGGAAAAATGAAAAGATTGGTTCAAAGTTGTGCATAATAGTTGAGTTTGATTTATTAGAAGCCCTCTAGAGCTATATAATTATCTGGTGGGAAGCTGATTTGGTGTGACTTACCGTCCAGAGATCCTGAAGTGACAGCCTGAACTGCTCCTTATCTTTGGAGAGAAGAGACTTTGCCCATTAGTAACGGATTGCTGGATATATTATTTTAGAGAAAAAAAGGAACAAACAGGTAAGATTTTTTCATTCTCCTCTTCTACTATTCCCTGTCTACTGCAAAGGCATTCTCTGTCATCTTTGATCTCTCAGCTGTTGAGTATTTGAAGACATGATCAGGTAGTCTCAAAGTACACAAAATCTGAATGTAATAATTTCTGCACATATTTTGTACTGTGGCTGTAGACTATTAATATACTTTCTGCAAAAAGATAATTTCTAGTTGCAAGTAGCAGATATTGAGAATCTAAGGATATTGGTTTGGGAATTTTGAAAGTAAAAGTTGGGTGGAGCAAGAGAAGTTAGTGGTAGCTTCTGTAGATAATCCATATAGAGTATTTGGGATTGTTTGCTCTGTACATGACAAGAAAAAAGTTATGACATCATGAGTCAACCTGCAGCTTGTCATAAAACAATGTTTCCCATCTGACAAGAAGTACAGTTATGGTTTGAAAAGTTTTGGAAAGTGCCTGACACATAGTTTGTGCTTTTTTCCCAAAGGTGTTGCCTTTTCCTTGCCTTTGGAATATGGTAATGCATGCAGTGTACCAAGGCTTTAGGTTATTTTTGACCTCTAGAAGGCATTAGTAAAACTAAAATTTTAATTTCTCAGTGTGACTGAATTTCAAGATATGGGCTGGTTTTGAGCTATTTTTTTTTTCTGACAGTGTTTGTATGAGCAGAAAGAGCTGGAATCTGAAGTCAGGAGCCGCATTAGTGAAAGTTAATCCTAAATTTAGATTTTGTGGCTTAGTTTTGTGAAGCTGCTTTTATGGGCAAGACAGCTATTTCAAGGACAAAATAAAAAGGAGAGCAAAAAATGTTTAAACTAATGCACACATGCATTGTAGACTTACCTGTTGATTGTGAGTTAAATAATCTTTCATAAAAACAAGTGGTTTGGTTCAAGGTCAGGTTGAGGGGTTTAGCAATCTAATTTAGTAGATGCTTGCCTTACCCACAGCAGGGGGCTTGGAACTGAATGACTTTTAAGGGAGCTTTCCAACCCAAACCACCCTGTGATTCTGTAAGTGTAAATTTGAATGTTCAGTATGAATTTAAAATAAGGAAAATTGTGTTGGAGTTATCCTAGTGTAATGAGATCAGCATCCAGAGTGTGTTGGGACTCACAGGTGTGCTGGGATTTCTTCCACTGGAAGTCACTATAAGTAGGCAATATTGCTGTTGTTTGAACATGGGAAATCTTAGGGCAAGATTAAAAGGCATAAGAGGGATTTTGGTAGAAATCTTCTCAATTCTTAAGATGCTTATTAGGGGAGGAGACAGGGAGGAACAAATACAGTTCCTCAAGTTTTTTTGTCAGAAAATTTTACATTTGAGTTAGTTCAGTACTTAGGGAACTTTCTCTAAGTCCCTCTAAGAATTCTTCCCTTAAAAAAAAAACACAACAAACACACCAAAAAAAAGTTAAAAACATACTTTCAATTTTTGCCTTTTACTGTCTTGAAATCTGTGTACATATTTTTAGTCCTAGAGCAAGTATAAAGCACAGTTTTTTCTCTTTGTGGACACTGTATTTTACTACTGATCATGGAAAATGATTTGCAAAGTCTGAGGCAGAAATAGACTTTTCAGTTCTGCAACCACTGTTAGAAAACAACAGAGTTGGGGTTTAGGGGCAAAAAAGTGGGACATGTGGAGTTCTAAAGCTATTTTCTTGTCTTCCAATCAACAAGAAAAATCAGTCATACAGCCAGTATGAAATAATTTTACACAGTCAGTGATGAAATGCATATTCTAAAATCCCTTTCCTATTACCCATATAAGCTCAGAGCACAATAGAAAAGGGTTGTGCTTCCCTCTCCAACAGTATAATTTAAATACTTACTTTGCAAATGAAATAATTGTACATATGAATCAGCTACAAACATATCAATAATTGTAGCCAGTACAAGATTAGTTTCTTCTGTTATTCAGTTTGTATGTTTCTGCTTGGTTATTGTTGGATCTTATTTTTCTGTTGAGAGAGGACATTTCCTTTAAATGGGAAGTACTGTAAAGGCTCCTGAAGTAATAGCAGCATCCCAAAATGAATGAATAATTGTTACTACACCTTCACTGAAGTTAGTTTCAGACAGAACTGTAAGGCAGCTGTTCATTGACCTTTTTATAGCCTTTTTCACAGAGCATTTTAAACTGTTTCAAATTTCATGTGGGTAAGGATTTATTTGTTACTTCTGCCTTGTCACAAGAAAGGAGGATATTAGAGGATGTTACTGTTACCAAATGCAGAGCATTGGAGAGGTGTTGAGAAACAGTAACAGTGCTGTATTTTGATAGGCAAGGGAATGTTGGTCTATGAAGAGGGAAGTTCTTCAGAAGCCTGTTTTCTGTAGAAAGTTTGCCAGTGCATTGTTTGAGATCATTTTTATTCTATACAATACAAAATAAAAATATTGTCTTTTTGATGCCATAAAATAATTATTGAGAGTTAAAAACTTCAAACAAATGTATTTCAGAATATGTTTTCATTTTTCTTTTTAAGAATTGCATGGTCATTAAGAATTTGGTTTTGCTTTAGTGTGTTGGGAGTTGAGGCAGAGAAGTCTCTGAAGCTCCTGTGCCACACAGCCACTGATGCAGTTGTTGTGTTTTTTCTCACTAGTGTGTAGTTGGTGGGTGCAATGCCAGCTTTGCATCTCAGGGAGGACTTGCCCGTCATGTGCCCACACACTTCAGCCAGCAGAACTCTTCAAAAGTTGCCAGCCAGCCAAAGGCCAAAGAGGAATCTCCATCTAAAGCTGGAATGAATAAAAGAAGAAAATTGAAGAACAAGAGACGGCGATCACTACGTAAGTGTTTCACAGAAGTAGAAGTTCTTGAAAGGTTTGTCTTAGAGTGAAAGTTCCTCCTCACTCTCGTGGTTTCTCTGCATACTTGAATCTGGTAGGGTTGGCATTCCTTGGGATGGGAAGAAAACAATTCCAGATTCTGTCTGTATTCCCTTTCAGGGTAAATCTCTATGTGTCAGGGAAGAAAGATCAGTTTCCTGTGAGCAACAGTTGGAGTTGCCAACTGAAAGAAGCTTTTAATTTCAGAGTTGCTTTTTGTTTACTGACTCTCTTACTGTTGGAAAGGGTTCTGTTTAGTGCTAATGAGAGCTGAAGTTCAGACAGAGATTGCAGATTCATATAAATTAGAGATAAATGCATGTTATATAAGCTCTTTTTTGAGCACAACATTTCATTCTGTTAATGACAGTTTTATGAGCAGAACCAAGATCTAATTTTGGGCAGACTTGACTTGCTATGTTTTTTTAATTTCTCTCCATATTGTTGATGGTCATTAATTTTATATGAACCAATGTACTGAGAGATGTGATTTGTCATTTAAAGTGAGAACTGTTTCCTCTAGCAAGAAATAAGCACTTACCCAGTACCTCTTTTAGTCCATTTGGATCTGGTAGTTTGATTCCTGAGTTGTCCTAGTATTAGACTAATAAAACATCAAACTTCTACAGAGATTCTAATCTACAGGAATAGTTAGGAAAGGTTAGGTAATTGTCAAAATATTTTACTTTGGGTTATAATTGCTTTGGATGCAACTCTCCAGTACCAAACGGATCATTTGCTAATATTAAAGTGTTACTCTGCCACCTGCATTTTAGAAGAGACATTAAAGAAACCATTTACATTTTTTTCTGCTGGTACACCAGCAGCTGAAGAAAAAAACGACATGAATTTTTACTTGTGGTGCAAAATCCATTTTACAGTATTGGAAAGTAGCACAAGGTACCTTTTTTTAGGTTTTATTCCACGGTTCTATTTCTTCCAAACTCTTCTGTAGCAGAATGTGTAACTGTATCCATCTTCCTCTTCCTCTGAAGGAATACAGTTACCAGCTGTTCAAATGGTACTGCAACAAAGATTCACATATTAGTGGTCTTAGGTAATTACTCTTTAGCCCATGATTGTGATTTATTCTTAATACCTCACCTGTGTTTTAAGGAACTTTATGGAAATTTATTAAGCGGTGGTCATGTGTCTGCCTTGCATGCAGACAAGCATGTCCTGGGAAATTACATTATCCTCTGGAATTCTGAAAAGTTTCCTTAAAAATTCTTATTATTCTTAAAATATATATGAGCAAATTGCATTGTGAAACACATCTTAAAAGTAGAGATTGTAAAATTTCCTCTGGTTTTGGTTCAAGATTTAAAGAAATTGGAAAACTGTTTCTGTCCTTTTCAGAATTTGATTTTCAAAGAGCTTTCCCTTTCACTGTGGGAATCTGTGTAAATGAGAAGGTTGCAGAAGGGAAGGCTGATGAGTGAAGGGTTATGGGCTCACTTTGCAGTATCTTTTTGCATCTTAATTTTAATGAGAGAGATATCTTGAAATAATCGCAGGTTCCTAAGGGATCATTGTGATTTATTGACTGTGTTACTCAAACTACAAATGTCTGAGACTGGCCACTTGCAAGTTCTTGTTTTCAGAAGTTCCTGAGTTGCATGTTAGCTTGCTTCTCCATATTGATTTTGTTAGGTGGCTGATTTAATGCATCTTAATTAATTTTCACCCCCACTATATGCAGAAGTAGTTTTTCAGGTTGGCATTTTATTAGTAATTGTAAACATCATGTTCTATTATTTGACTTACAAATTTCAAATCAGAGTTTCATAATTAAAACTTCAAATCACCTGTTAATATGCTTTAGTTGTTGTAAGAATTTGCTGCAGAAGTTATGAATGGATTTATGGCAAAAAAATGGAAATAATAAATATTGTGGGAATGTTAAAGAGCAGACTGCAGTATTTGAATGGTCTGCTGTCTTGATCAAGTGTTGCACAGGAAGAAAAATGACAGCTGCTTGAGCAATTTCTTGTCTTCTTGCCTCTTGAGACAAATGCAATGCTGGCTGTAGACTTTTGCCTTAAGGCAGAAATCATCTCTAACTGAATTGGGAACTGACTACTGTAATGTATTTCTCCAGAGGGTTTGTGACCCAGAAATGTATCCAAAGTTGATGGCATTTTCTGAAAATGCTGAATATTGGCAGCTTTCCTTTCAAACTTTGTGTGGATTATTGTTGGTGAAGTGAACGTGACAAAGGACTGATACAATCTTGCTTGTATTTCTGGGTTTTAGCTTAGTTTTAGTTAAAGAATGAAGTGTGCAAGTTTGTGTGTTTTGTCTTTACAAGAAGAATGGGGGAAGGCAAAACCCTTATCTAAGAAGCCAAAATAACACAATTAACATCATTAAGTACTTTCAGTCTGGAGTATATAAAGCTAAGTACCTAAGAAGGATTTATATTTAGATATTTGTAAGTGCCTAAAAGGAGAGATGTTTAACACATGTACCAGGTGCTCTGCAAGTAAGGTTACAAGGACTTAATGATATGGATGTAAAATAAAATGCCATTTAATAGTGGTCAATCTGTTTAAATCACTTGCAGATAATAATTTGACAAAAGCTGGCAGTTTTTTACCACAGAACAATTTGTCTCTGGAAAAAAAAAATGTTGTCAGTATGTTCTTTCTACCTCATGGTTTTATTAGACCCTGGCTTTTTTAAAGGTGTAAGTGGATTACTAAATATTTATTGCCAATTAATGGCCAATAGATGCTGTAAATGAAGCACCCTCATGTATAAATTCTTAATAGTTTAAGTGCAGCAAATTTATACATTTGCTTCCTCTGTTTTATATCTGAAGGTAACACCCTTCTGTGAGAGAATGTATAATGAAAAAGGAGACTTTACTATGGCTGTAGGTGATGAGACCACAATCTTAGCCTTTTTAAAGAGAATTTTTACTGTTACTTAATTGGTTTTTAAGATCTTGTAATTTTAAGATGTTTTACTCATCTTTTGTCCTGTCTTATGTTTTTATGTTCTTGTAAGTTTGAAAATCAGCTTTTTATCATAAAAGCTTGTTTTACTGGTGGCACCCTTGTAACTGGTTACATTCATGGTGCTATAGAGATCTTATTTGTCTTAGAAATTTTGATGTAGAATAATTCAGGGTTAGAGTCTGTGGCTTCCTTTCTCTTCTGGGTGGCCTTTTACGTGTTCCCTCATTCATGCAGAGTGGCTTTTAGAACCAAATATATTGGAAGTGTGTACCTGTAAAATAGGTCACAGTACTGCTCTTCTAAAGCTGCCTTGATTACAGTATTGTCACTTGATTTGTCATTGCAAAGATGACACTGGTTACTAACAAGCATGACAATCGAGTTCACAGGGGGAATATGAGAGATAAGGAAGCTTACTGTTCATGAAATTTACAGTGAGACTTACTTATGGAGGGCTTGGATTTTCATGTGGTGGGTTACTGATGTGATGATGTAATTTATTTGACTTAAGGAACTGATGAGTACTTGGAACTTGCATTATTAAGCATGAAGGAAGAGATTTAAATCCATTTCCTCAAAATAATTTTGGGGTAAAGATGTGTAGAAAATACAATACTAACACCTACGAATAAATTAAATAATTCACACACTTTTGAAAAATTGTGCCCTTTCTTCTCAGACTGCTGAATGTTTTCCACTGTAAATCCTGGAGAAATTGGCTGCATAAACCTGAAAGCAAAAATGTGTTGTTTTTTTTTTCCCTTCTTTCCATCTTCCTTCCTTTCTTCCCTCAGATTTATTTATCAAATATTTATATGCTTGCATCACTGAGCACCTGCAGCACGAGCTGTGGTCCTTCATTGCCACTTAGAGTGAGAACACATTGCAGTGAGATGATTTCCTAATTGGCAGAGTCCAGCTGAGATGGAGCAGGGACAGAACAGAATGTACACATGAATGCTTACCAACAATCAGCCCCAGGAGTGCAGCAAGTGCTAGCTCCAAGTGGAATTTGTACTTCATTTTGAAATAATGGACACAGGAATATAGAAGCTGCTTTAAATGAAGACAGCAGAAGTTTGAATCATTGTGCAGATTTCAGGGTAATACGTAGTTGATAAAGTAATATCAGTTCCTATTCTTAGTTTTAATTTCAGTGTGTTATTTAATAAATTGATGCTCTCAAATAAGGCTTAAAAATGTGAATATTTTCATTCAGACTTTCCTGCTAATGTAATGTAGTTACAGTTTTATATGGTATATTTAAAAACTTTTCTGTGGAATATTTCTAATGTCATGCAAATATGTTCTTAATAGCAATTATATTTTAGTTTAAGTACTTTTAGTGTAGAATTGATGGACTTGCTTTTACACCCTAAATCAAAATTCAATAATCTTTTACTGTTCAAGAAACACCTAACTATAAAAATCCTTTTCTAAAAGGAAAAGGTCTTTATGATGCCTGCTGGTTTTATGCTGGTTGTAAAATCTCAGATGGGTGTTAGTTGTGCTTTACTCATTATAAATTGAAGGGTAATATGTGATGCATGCAGTTTGTGCTTCTTGGGTGAAAAATGTTTACTAATAGCCCAAGAACATGGAATGACAACTTGTACATAGAAAGAAATGTGTAATAGAGTGGAATTTTCCACCTGGCTATTCAGCATTATTGAAACTGAAATGAGTGGATGTGGCTGCATTTTTGGAAATAGCTGTTTCATCCACAGGGAGTGTGTTTTGACCAAACTTGAATGGTGCTTCTCTAGGAATAATTTCTCCCTCTCAGTGACATTAACGTTTGCAGTTCTCTGACAAGGTAGTGCTGCTGACATAAGGATAAATGATTTACTAATGACACTTCAGACCTATTTACATGCTTGAATGTGTTTGAATGCTTTCAGTGTGTGGAACACTAAAGATCTCTTTTCCTTTTTTTCCAGCAAGACCTCATGACTTCTTTGATGCACAAACACTGGATGCTATAAGACATCGAGCCATCTGCTTTAACCTCTCAGCACATATAGAAAGTTTAGGAAAAGGCCACAGTGTTGTATTTCATAGTACTGTAAGTATATATATGATGCATTCTGTTCATTTACCTGTGTGTCTAAAAAAATCCAGTATTTCAGAAAGATTTCTGTTTTCTTCCTACTGCTGTAGACGTTTAACCAGAAATAAGCTATAGTGGCTCTTTGATGTGGTTGAGTTGTCCACTGTTGTTAGTAAATGAACTTTCAAGAGGTATTGGTGGTAGTTGTTCTAGCTCACAGATTGAGTGGATTGCAACATTTTCTGTCTGATCCAGTTGGGGAATATCTAACAGCAACTTTGTGTTGCAGAAGAAAATTGGTTCTATCTTCTAAATAAGAACACAGTTCAGATGGCATTTCCATGGTCATGAGTGACAGTGGTCATTTATCACAAGAAGTATTTTTGAATATTTAAATATTGAATATGTAAAGATGCTGATCTGAAATGTGTGTTTATTCTCTTTTTTCCTGCAGTGTAAAAGATATAATCCTGAATAAATTTATTCCCATCCCTGTTTTTCCTTTGAATAAACTTACCACCAAAATATTGGTGAATTGCTGGAAGGAGGCAAGAACCAAGTGGGGAACTTGTGTTTGGATAGGAAAGATAGCAGTATTAATTTAGAAGAGTTCAAAGCAGGGATAAAATACTGAATTGGGGTAGAAGGATTAGAAGTTAAAAAAGTTGAATAACCTCAGGTTTTCTTAAGCTGGAAGATGAGGGCGTGTAAAAGGTGGAGACCTGGCTGAAGAAAAGAAGTAAGGGATGGGACAAAATGGGGAGGGATGGTTTTAAATTGGTAGAATAGTCCAAACAAGGAGTGCTGGCTGACACATCTTCAGTTACAGCTTAATCTTAGTATGGGATTCAAACTCTTGAACGATCAGTCTCTTTCTATAAATAAAAGATGCTTTTGTGTACATGAAGCTTATATCACCTTGTTCTGCAAGACTGAGGATTGTTCTAAATACCTGTGGCCTGTATTGGAAATATTTTTCAAGCTATTTCTGCTGAACTTTTTGTACATTGTGCAGCAGCTGCAGGTGGAGATTGCAGGTGGCTTAGCTGCTACTGTATTTAAATCTCATTCTAGTTTCCCTGGCCAATGTGGATTTTACAATGCTGTGAGAAAAGCAGATTCTTTTCCAATTCACAGCTTGCTTTAATCTGAAGGGTTATCCAGGCAGTCTGCTCAGTTGTGGAAGAACAGCTCTGCCTATTGGAATAATTCATAAGGAGGTGGAATTAGAGGGAGGAATCTGCTCTAAAACTACTTCACATTAACGTGAAGGAAGCGATGAAAATCTTTTTAGCTCATCCATGCATGTGTCACTCGAGATGGTGGGAGTTGATTAGATCTGGAATTGCTTAGACCTCAGTTGTGGGAGAGGTTGTACCAGTGGGAGAGCTGCTCTAGGATTCCAGCCCCATGCTGCACCTGGCTGCTGTATTTTGGGGTGCTGGCTTGTGCTGGACATCAGCTTTGTTGATGAGACTCAGCCTAAAATCAGCTTTAAAAAGAAAAGGTGGGCAAGGAACTGTTTTGTGGACTGTTACACTATACCTCAGGTACAAACACTTACTCATTTTGCATCATTTAAAGGCGTTAGGACATGAGATTTGAATAGTGACTGGCTAAATGGCATAAGAAGTTTGTGTGGTCCACCTTCAGATGAAGAAAAAAATGTGTAATTATCAGAGGCATTAATTTGAAAGGTGGAAAACAGGAAGATGAAATTGCCATGCTGTCTGAAAGTAGATATAAATGATGTGGCTTTATTGTTTTACTCAGCATAAGAATAATGTCAGCACAATGCAGTATATTTCAGGGCAGATATTCTAATATAAAGAATTTCTAAGCAGTCACTGTAGATACCTTTTATGTTCTCTGAAAAGGCACATCCTTTCATATATATATACTTTTTTAATACAACCTTTTCTTTGTAGATATGGAGAGATTTAGAATGTGGTTATTAATAAAACCTTTTTGAAGAAATGTGCTTGCCATCCAGAATACACCTTTGACTTGATTATGATGGGGGTTTTTTCTGCTTGCTTTTTTTTTTTTTTTAATTGGCTCAGATTCTTTGTATTTTAATTCTCTGAATTGTTAGATGGAAAAAGCCAAACACGTCTAGTTAAAATAAGGAACAGGTTACACTGAATAAAAAACATAACTTATAGGTTTCCCTGTCATACCACCCCCAGCCTTTGAAGTGGCTGAAATTAATCCTCTAAAAGCTTTGAACACTGAACTGTTCCCTGGTTTTAGCTTTTCCAGGTATTTCAGTTCAGTGGCCACATGTATTTTAAGTAGTTACAGTGTTTCAATATATTGAAACCTTGTAATGCCATAAATGAACGCAGTGAGATGCCTACCAGTTTACAGTGTGAAATTGTTTTCTTTTTCCAGAAGAGGTCAGCAAAATTCCATGTCTGATTTGAGACCACTTTGATGCACGTTTGCTTTGCATTTCCATTTTGTTTCTGGGACAGTGCAGGAAATGTAGACAGTGTAGTTAGAATATTTCCCAATAAAGCTGTATTAAGTGGACATCTTCTGGCTGAATTGTGGTTTCCACTTAAAAACCTAAATGGACTTAAGTTCTTTGCAAAACAGTTTTAAGTCTTGAGAGCATGTTTATTGCAGACACACAACTTTGAAGGAGTATGACAGTTTGCTTTCTATGAATATCTAGCAGGACATGAAGAACAACAAATTTTTGAGTAAGAAAATCTGTAATTTGGTTTTAATTAATATTTTGTGATTTTTATAGGTAATAGCTAAACGAAAAGAAGATTCTGGCAAAATAAAGCTCTTGCTTCATTGGACACCAGAGGACATGTGAGTATATTGCTAGCGATACATTTTAAATGGGGAAGGATTTACAGTGGGATCAATGACCTGTTACTAAGTAATTTTGTGCCTTTCAACATTTGAGTTGAAGTTAATATTTTAAAAATGCTTTTCAGAAAGTCATTTAGAAGTTTAGAAATTAATAAAAAATGAGTTTATTGATTTTTACTTTCAAGTCTTTAGGCTTTAATACCAGTTCAGTTAAATTTGCATCTGTATTTTTAATGCATTTTGTCACAAGTTTCAATTCATCTTGAGAAAAGAAAGCTAAAATATTCTTATAAAATAGGCAGGTTTTTGATTCCTTTTAGGACAGATGGTAGTATTATATCTAACAGCATTCTGAAATGATTCTTTTTAAGATGTTACGGATAAAGACAATTTATTTTAAGATAAACATTTAGAAGTATGCAACACCGGGAACATGAAAAAGAAATAGAAGAGTAATTTTTTTATTAATATGGAGTTGAATGATTTTTTTGCTCGTGCAGATGAATTCAGTTTTAGAATCTCTGCACTGGGGCAGACAGGTTGTTCAGCAATGTTAAGACATTCCCAATGGAATTAGATTTGGTTGGTCAGGTCAGAGGAAAAATATGGTTTTTTTGCTGTTTGTTGCCTCTTGGTTGGGTTAGATAGGTTAGATAGAGTGTGTATTTCAGGCACTGGATGATGTGGTTTTGAATTACTGAGTATTCAGTTCACCTTGATCTTCCATGTAGGCAGAGATACCAAGGTATGCTGCACACACCATCAGTGTGTTTTACACTGTCAGGGCACTCACACCTCAGAAAGTGAAATGCACTCGGGCTCATTCCTTTCCACTCCCCTGAGCTGTTCATCAGCCTTCCCCATGGAGCTGGGAGCAGTGATTTACCTACCCTGAGTCCTCTTGAGAACTGCAAAGTTCTCCAGGATATCCATGTGTTTAGGGTTTTGGTCAGGAAAAAGAAATACAAGTCTTTAAGTTGTTTCCTCTACAAGAGGGAAATAACTTCTAGTGAGCTGGGAGGGTCAGGGTTGTTTTGTTGGTTTTGGTTTTTGTTGAGAGCAAGAGTTTATTTTTGGTGCCAGTAAATCAGTTTACTGACTTGTTGTCTTTCTGTACATTTCAAATGTCTGCATGTGAAAAGTTTTCTTTTTTGCTGTTGGCATCTTGAGCATACAGCTGCTACTGAAAATGTCTTCCCTGTGTTGGTTGTTCAAAAACTGATTTTTGGCTTTATTTTAAAAACTTCTATGATGTTTTTCCACCTTTCATGATCCATGAGACGTAGTCAATAAATGGATTGCCTGCTGGGTTTTCTCCCTCCTCCTATGCCCTGTTGTTATTAATTTTTTTCTTCCTCCTTCATCTGAAAGATTTAATTGAAGAAACTCCTTTTCCTGCTGGGTTAGAGGTTCTGGGTTTCATTTCATGTTTTGAATGGCTTACCCAAAAAACTGAATTTGAATTGCAGCTAACTTTCAAGTGAAATCTTTGTAAAATACAGATTCAGTGAAATAAATTGCAAAAATCTCTGAAATTTGGCTTTGCAGAGGAAGAGCCATTACATTTAGTTTTAAGTGCTGGGCTTCTCAATTTCAAACCTTTTTCAAAGACTTAGACACCTTAATTGTAGGCTCCTCCTCCAACCTGAAGTTAATCATTGGCTTCTAGGACATGTAGAAAATTTTTAAAACCCCACCAAAAATGCAAAGAAGAGGATAATCAAACAATTACCTTCAGCAAAGTTGGAGCATTTTGTCTTTGAAACCTTTGAGCTTGGAGCAAGCAAATTAGTGTAACTCAAAGCTCAGTGCCTGGAGTGTATCCTGTCCTTTAATTGAACAGAGTCAAAGAATTTCTGCCTAGTAAAATAAATTATTTTCAAAGGTCTGGTTGTTTTTTCTGTTACCTATTTTCACATTAAATTGTTACAGTGGAGAATGTAGTGCCATTATCATTGTACACTTGGAATGTACTTCTGGAATATTCTAAATTCTCTTCAGTGTCTTTTCAAACTGAGATCCTGAAAACTTCAAAGCATAATGTGTAAAGATTGGCTGTCTTTCCTCACTCTGGTGAAGATGCTTTTTAACCAGGGAAATGTGAAATTTGCTTCATATGTACTAGTTTACCACATAATGTTATGGTAAGAAAAACAGTTGATCTTTTTTGAATATTTTATTTTATTTATTTATTCATAGTCTGCCTGATGTGTGGGTAAATGAAAGTGAGCGACATCAGTTAAAAACTAAAGTAGTTCATTTATCAAAACTACCAAAAGATACTGCCTTGCTTCTGGACCCAAACATTTACAGGTAACATCTTCATTTTAAAACTTTCTTTACTTGAATGTAATCTTAAGCCTCACTTAACTTTTTGACGTTGGAAAATCAGGATTGCTAATGTATTATACACCAGATCAGGGAGCCTTGGTACTGTAAACGTCCAGGAGTTAAGTTCTGAGGTCTTAAGTTATTTCAGAATTACTTCTTGAACTAAACTCTAGTGACTGAGAAACGGGGAATGTGTGTATTTACCAAGTGTATTTTACTTTTTTGTGCTTGGTGTACAGAAATTCTAGTAAAGGAGGTACATACAGTGGAATCCTGAAAGATCACTTCTGTTAAGATCACATACTGGTTTGTATACCAATTTTTTTAAAGTCCAAATTTATCTTTCCATATTATATTCAGCTGTAATACATGCAGTATTACCTTGAAACTTGTACTTGTATTCAAGTACTGTTATTTTTTATTACAAGATTCTTTATAGGGGGACAAAAGGGAGCAATCCATGTTACTTGCCTTTAAGCTACTTTCACATTTCTGTTTTTAGGCCCTCAGATTGGCTTCTAATCCATCTGGTTTCTAATAATTTCCTGATTCTCCCCCCACCCCTTTATTACTGCTCTCCCATGATTGTCAGTACCCACAGTTCTGTGTGTACAGTTTTTAAAGGTAATCTGAAATGCTTAATTCATTCTGAAATGTTGAGCATCCATAGATCCATATGTGATTATATTCAAAATCCATGAAAATAGCTTGTGGAAAGAAAGTTTGTCATAACAGAAGTTCAGTGTTCCGATGTTTCTTCCTTAACATCCAGTGACCAAGAGTCTCAAGGAGTAAATTAAACACTAATCTTTCTATGCAATAAGCCTTTCAGTTCACCTTTAATCCTCAGTGTATTTCACTAATCAGATTAATGAAATCTTGCTTTACAATATGAAAACCAATCCTACTGTATTTGCTATCTTTGTAAATGTGTTTTAAGTACTTAGTCCACGAATCATTGCTATTAATGGTAAAATAATAAAAATGTTACTGTGAGATTGGATTGTGTATTTTAAACTGCTTAACACAATGACTTTTATAATCTAATTGAGGTGTTAATAATTTTATATTGATTACCTTTGCCGAGCTTGATGGATTAGTTTGCTTTGAAAAGAAAATAATAACCTTTTAAAATAAAAATTTAATCATCTCTGGATTAAGCCCTTGGAGAAAAATTAGCAAACCTTTCTATCTCTCTCAAATAAAATTAAGGTCCCCACATGTAATGTTGTACTCTATTTTTAGCAGTATTGATCAGTCTGTGATTGAAATGAGCTTTTGGGACCAGCTGAGGGAGCTTAATGATGTAAATTTAAAAACCAAAACTTCAAAATAAAAACCAAAATCTCTTTTCAAGAGGAAAGAGTAGTTAAAGAAATTCAGTGGCAGATATTAACGTCATGCTAAAATGTCATGCTTTAATAGAAAGTTTGAAATAATGATCTAAAATACACACTTTTGTGAGATCATCTGAAATGACTCTTGGTTTTAATCAAATGAAAGTAGATTTTGTATAGTCATAATTTCATATTGCATTCAACTGACCAATGTATACATCACAGGGTCTTAACATAAAGCTGTACCATCTTCTTTTACAGAACAATGCCCCAGAAGAGATTGAAGAGGTAAAAACCAAGCAACTGGGGACACCTGCAGTCTTAGTCACTGACAATGGATTTAGAAATAAAGTTGCACATTAGTCAAATCCCATCTTTTTTTTTTTTTCTTTTTTTGTTCTTTTCTCTCTCTCTCTTTTTTTTTTTTTTTTTTTTGTTAGAGAAATATTTATGCTTAGTGTAAACATTCTGTGAATGAAGTTGATGCTTCCGTGGAATATATTAATATATTACTGTATATCCACATTTTCATGGAATGGTACAGTGGGAGACTGAGCAAACACTCTTCTGGCAACTTAGTGGAACAACTAAAAGGCTTTGCATGCTTGCTTCTTTAAGCTGCTTTTTTCTTTAGTGAATACAGTAGTCTATATTTGATGAAAAGAGAAAGTAACCATCACCATTTCCTCCCGATTCCCAGGAGAACTGTTAACAAGCTATTTGGCTTCCTGTCAATGTTAACTAAACCTAACACATGCCAGACAATAGAACAGCTACCAAGGGATTATCCTGTTGCCCTTTGAGTATGGTGGATAGTAATCATTCGTCATTTGTGATCTCGTGTCCTTTTGCAGCTCCCTAAAATATGTTGGATTATGGTGTTGAAACAAATGTTGATGGAATGCTTGTCTTTCCCAGTCAACTCTGAATGCATATAGTACGGTGGCAGGATGTTCAGAGTGTTGCAGTCTGTCTGACCCCTTTGCAGGAGTAGTGTAGTGTGTTCATCAGATCTGCTTTGGTGTGATCCCTATCGATGGACGGGTTTGGGAAACCTCGATGTAAGCAGTCAGTGTTACTGGTGATTTATTTTGCTTTTTTGACCCTCTAGGACCCCCATTCACTTGTAAAGTATACTTTATCTGGCCTAATGTTTTCTAGATGTAAAGAAAATGGTATTTTTTAAAAAAAAATTAATCTAGAAATTCAATCCTTTATGCACCAAAGTTGGCTTTGAAAAGGAAAGTAAAATCATTTTCTTGCTTAATAAGCAAGGAGCCGTGGATTTTTTTTAACTGACAAATAGAGATGCGTCTAACCTGTTAGTCTTTGTATGGAGACAAAAATGTTGCATATAGATAATAGGACATTGCTTGTAAATATTTCAGCAGATTTGTAATATATTTTTATATTATGAAATGTACTGTAGATGTTTTTCTAGAGGCATGAAAGTTAAAATGTATATATTACGGTAGAAATAATATTGAAGGATATTGTAATTCACTAGTGCTGCCAGAAGAATTGTTTAAAAAAAGCACCTTCCTCAACAGTAAAAAAAACCTTCTTTTACATACCTAAGGGACTATATACTACTGTTAGTATCTGTTGTAAGAACAAAAATACATTGAACATCCTTCCCAGAAATCTTAGAGGGATGAATAGTACTCACAATTAATTCATGGCACTCCTTTCTAATAGTAAACACAGAATTAGTTTTTTCCTTACTGTCGGAAGGAACTAATATGTAAAATTTGTATGGATATATGCAGTCAAACTGCAGAGTTAGTCCTCCTTATTGAGGAGGAATTTACTACAGTGAAACTAATAACCAGCAGTTTTTACACTAAATTTTTATTAAATAGATTAAGACTTAAAGTAACCCTTTGGTTGCAGAAGTGAGCATATCCTAATGTAATACAAATGCGTTCTGCATTGGTACTGACACGAGTCTTGCTTAGCTCCAGTGGGTTAAAAATGTTACTTATATACACAAAAAAAGAATCTTATCAATGATATGAAGTGCAGATTAAAAGCACCACTAATATAAGATGTTCTGGAATGGTTGTTTAATAAGGGTATTATTCATAAAATCTGTAGTGACGTGACTTTATTTTTGGAAGAAATGCAGTGTTTTGGTTTTTTATTTTTTTTGCTTGAGCACTTCACCTACTGCTTTTTCTGTACCTATAAAGTAATCCGTAATCTTTGTTTCTTTTTTTTTTTGAATTTGTTATAAAATTGCCAAATAGAAGTGTTTCAGATATAGTTTGTATTTGTATTTTTTTAATTTTATTGCTTCATGAGTTTCTTGTAAGTCATTTATAATTGACAGATGATTGTAGACCTTGCCTGAGTATTTTTTCTAATAAAACAAAGCAAACAAACCTCATAAGCTTCAAAATTGTAAGTTTTCAATGGTGTTTTCAAAAACAAATCTAAAAAGGAGGTTGTTTCCTCTGTAACACACACCTTTACAGAAGGGGGAATTCATGGATTCAAGTAATGTGGTGTTCATGTAAAATGTGACTTTTCCTGGGGTTGAGAAAACAATTACTTGTGGTGTTCTCATGGCAGAGTTTCTGCTTTGGAAGGAAAAACCAGCTTAAGTAACAAACACATGTGAAGAAAAGGATACACTGAAGTTAATTAAACTTTCCATAATAGTCGGAAGGTAAGTGAACATTTGGTTGGTTTTTACCTTGTGGTTATGGAAGTGAGTTGCTAAAACTATTTATGCTTGAAAGTTATTTGCATTCTACAAATTCTGGAATTATATGGTGGTGTTTTGTTTCAAATGCCAGTCTGTTCTCTAAAGCTCTGCTGCAGTTTTTTGTGTGCCCCTGGGTAGATTTCACTTTTGTTGGAATACCAGGTAGGTGGAACTGCCACTGTGTGCTGGGGGGCACTGGTCATGTTTTTGTTCTGAAAATAATCTTCTTCTTACTCTTGGAAACTGTTTCTGAAATAATTGGCCTCTCCCCTTATAAGTAATTCCATGTGCTTTGTTTTGGGATGTTTGGGATGTAACATTTGAAGGTTTCTCCCAGTCTTTCTCAAGAACATTTTTTTAATGTTAGGTTTTCCAGACATCTACAGATTACATTCCCTCCCAGCTTGAGTGTTTATTTTCTTGCTAGAGAAATGTCAGCTCCTTGAAAGTCACACTTTTCAGGAGTTGCAGTGCACACAAATATCTGTGTTCAAACTCCCATTCTTTTGGAATGTTTTGGCTTGAATTGTACAGTGTTCTAAAATGGAGTAACAGGATTTTTGAGTGAGGGATTGTGTTTTGGGCTTGAAGACCAGCTCTGCCTGTTGCTTAAGTGGATGGAAATTCTTGTCTGGGAAAACTTGCTGGCATTTTGGCATAGCACACAGCTGATTGTTTGGTATGAGATCTTACTTTGTTTGTTAAGGCACCCTAATAATCTGTTTATTAAAGACAGAGCAGAAACAAATTGGTATTTTTCTTACACTTACTTTGAATATAATTTTCTCAGGTTACTGTGGGTCTTTCAGATTTTGGCCAAAATCTGCAATAGGTTGCACTATATTTTTCCTCTATAGTCCATGAAGTAATTATATCACATGGAATTTCAAATTGAATTGCACATTGATTCTGGACTAGCTTCATTTGGAACAAACAGGTGAATTGTGTTCAAACATGCATTGTTTTTAATAATTAAAATTCAAGTGGTTGATTTCTGTGCCCTTCAGCTTTTCATTACTGTGTATGAATTAATTAGTGCAGAAGACTGGTCTTGTTTAATACTTGAGTCTGAAATTGATGGTTTACTCTCACTTAATGCTTTCCTGCCTTGACATTTTAAATTTGTGGGTGAACCCAGCCTAAGTATTTCTCTTGTCATATTAATGTATGACAAGTACAAGAGAAAAAAGTCCTATAATAGGAAAGTTGGCATTTAAAAAAAGCAGCTGAATGTATGGATTTTTTCAGACATTCATGTTTATTTATTCCAAGCAAAGAATATTCTGGTAGAATTAATAAAAGTTGAATCAACTTTTATTAAAAATTCTGTGTTATGTTTTTGGGGAGGAGGAGATAAGCACCACCTACACTACTGCTTTGAGCAACAGAAAACCTTAAAGTTGTTTCATTTGTAATTTCTGAAATGACTTAAAAATAGGTACCAGTTCTGATAGCATAGCAGCTATCAGCATAGCAGCTTGCTGTCCTTTCAGGGGAGGTGGCAGGACTGGGAGTTACCTGTTGTTATTCACAGGGCTCCTGGTGCTGAGCTGCCCTCATGGAGTGACCCAGCCCAGGAGTCAGTGTTCTCATGGGTGCAGACCTGGATAAAGAAGGGAAGGAGATGCTGCTGCTTGTGAGTTTGGTGGCTGTTGGAAGGTTGAGAATTCCTTATACTGCTCAGCTCTAGACTGGAAGGAACTGTGGTCTAGAGATTTAAGGCTCATTTCCCCTTCTCTCCCACATACATCCATGCACTTATCTCTAACTCTTACCTAGAGTTAAAATCAGGACGTGTCTGATGTCGTAATGTAACTTAGAGTGGACTAAGGAAATGCAGTTCTAAGAGTAAAGAAAATAAAATTGTGTTGATTGCATACAAAAAGTGGGCTGTTGGTTGTCAGCCAGTTGTGGATGAATTCAAGTCCTGCAGTTGTTTGTGATGATTAAAGTGCTGTGATTGATGCTACATTATTTGTTTTTCCTAATTCTAAAACTGGCCCTTTGAACTTTTGTAAATCCTCCTCGGTAGTAAAGCAACAAATACTAAGTAATATGATAAATCTGTTTATTTCTTCCCAAATGAGAGATAATTGCTGATAACATCCCCTTGGCTTGGCTTGTGTACAGGAGATTTGAGTCCTGTCTGTTGGATGCTGTTCAAAAGAATTGTCAGATTTTAATATCCTTTAGTCTTGGTGTTTTGCCTGTGTTTGTAGCCTCAGTGGAGGATGAGAGATCCCCACAATGATTTACTGTGAAAAACTGCCTCTGATTTGAAGCAGTCAGTAGCCCTTCTGACTAATCAAGGGCTACAGTCTGTCTCAAAGGGTGAGGCTTGGAGAAAAAGATAAACTTGGAGACCTTGTGAAATGATAAAAGGATATCCCTGTGGTCAGTTGGGTCAGCTGCCCTGGTTCTCTCGTGGGCACCCCCAGCCCACTCCCTGGCAGGGCAGCATGAGAAGCTGACAAGTCCTTGACTGAGTGTAAGCTCTGCTCAGCAAAAAGTAAAAAATCAGTTTGATACCAGCACATTTGTTATCCTAAATCCAAAACAGCACTGTACCAGCTACTAGGAAGAAAATTAATTCCATCCCAGCCAAAACAAGGGAGGATATAAGACTAGAAATTAAATGCCCCATCCAGACTCTGAGATCTCCTTTTTCTCAATGTCTTTTTTTGCTCAATGTGTTTTTTTGGCTTGTTTCATCCATGAAACGTGTCTAAGCTCACGTGGCTCAGTGGGATTTGCACAGACATATGGAGTCTGACCAATGCCTCGTTGATTTTAGGAGGACATTGTTATGGATATTTGACTTGTCTACCTCTGTTCAAATCTCCTGTCTGAAACCCAGATTGTGAAATCAGGGGGAATGGAACATGATGTTGCTCGTGATTCATTTAAGCCAAAATGCTCAACATGAGCCACTTAAACGTGTCTAGGCACTGAAATATATGTTTGGATTTACATAATTTCAAGGCCAAAAAATTAGTAAATGTATTGTTTGGGGAGCAAAGCCTTGGAATGTGAGATTTAAGACTGCCTCTAAGCAATAAAAGCATTTTAAACAGTTCTAATTTTAAACACTTTGCAGCTTTTACTTCCTAGTGAAAATGAGGCAGGGGCTCGGACCCTGCTTGCTTTTTCTTTCTTCTTGCCATAAATATTCTCTCCTAGAGCATGGAAAACAAGTCAATTACACTTAAAACTGTTTATTGCAGAGCAGATGTGTGCATACAGCAACTGTAGCTGAAAGCCCAAGTATTTAATTAGCAGTTGCCTGCAGCTGGATTCTTTCTTTTTAAACAAGTGAGGAGGTAGGAAAGCAGAAAAGGATGTCAGGAGACATTCTGCTGACAGTGAGCAAGTTCATGTGTAATTACTTATTAAAAAATTTCCTCTGCCTCCATCCTCAGAACCATCAAGTGGTGTTGCTGCCTTTTCATTGTGCTGTGCAGCCATCCATCACTTCCATGTCCTCTCTGCCTCAGTCAAGTAACATTTGATGGGGTTCTGTGGCCTTAAGAAAGATCTGAAGATAGATCTGAAGGTTTTTTAATAATCCTGTGCTCATCTGGTAGTTTTGTGGTAGCTGTTCCCTCTGCAGTCGTTGAGAGTTTGCCATTGATTTGGAGACTGAAGTTTTATGTTACAGTTAGAGCTCAGAGTGTGGACAGACTTTCCTCATGGGCAGAGCTGTGTGGGTTTGCTGCTGGAGGTGTAACATAGGCTCTACAGGTCAAATCCATGGTGGTGGTAGTTCTTTGTGTGGTTTACATCTCATTGACTAGTTACAAATAGCTTTTAAAATGGGCAATTGCAGATAAATGTTGTGTGTATGTTGTAAAAATTTCAGAGAGCTGGTTTGTGGATAAAATGTGGTCTCTGTCTTAAAATAAGCTGCATTTCTTTTTGTTCAGAAGTGAATTGCTGTGGAGGAAAGGTGCAAACAAAAGCTTACCAGCTGATGCCTCAGCTGGGTAATTACTACAAGCTGTACAAACTGCTCACAGTAGTTACTGATGTATTTATCTCCTTGGACCCCTTTTTTTTCTTTTTGGCAAAAATATTTGTTAATTTTAATCTTAGAAGGTATTTAATCATTTAATAACTATTGCATGCATTCCAGTGGGAGCTGATTTCAGCAGTAGAGGATTCAAAGATATTTTAAGCTGGAAGATAGTAAATATCAAGTAAATACCAAGACATGCAGCCACACACTGTGCAGTTTACAGAAAATACAAATGATGTTCCTGTCCCACCCCACTGTTCTCCCAGGTGCTCAGATCCCACACTTCACAGCACATTTCCACTGTGTGTGTGTTTTAGGATCAAATCTAATTTCACAACAGTCTGTAACCAAAAGGTGGCAGCAGCCTACCACACTAAATTCTGCAGAAATTAATATATCCCTTGGTGCTGAGACTGCTGAAGGTGTTTAGTTGCTTTTCTAAACCAGCCTCCTTGTGTGCAGTTTGGTTTGTTGATACAGGATGCAGTTGTGTGTTAATTGACTACACCTCTCCTCACTGCTTTTCTGGTTGGTCTATGTCTCAGATGTTGCAGAGGAGACGAGCAACTGCCTTGTCTTTTAATAAAACTGACTCCTAAGACTGAAAATTCTTGAAAGAAGTTATGTTATTATCCAAGTACTGAAAAGATTGAACATTGTACATTTTGTAAAATGTGTCTGGGTAATTATGGTGCTTGGGCACTTTCTTCTCTGATTACCTTTTCTTTGCCAGTGATGCCCTAGATTGCACATTTGACTGCCATTATTTATGGCAGGAATTCTGTATTTTCTGTTCAAGTAGCTTGCATATCAAATACAATTGTTTAGGTAATCAGATTATTGGTGGTTGGGCTTTTTTCCCTCTGGAAATGAAAAAATCAGGCAATTTCAGCATGAGCTAAAAACAACAGACCCAAATCTAACAACTTTTATGTTCCAGTAAATTGCAAAGCTTTTCAGATTACTATCCACTTCATGAAAAATGCTGCTGAAATCAGAACCATGGTTTCTTCTGTATCTGAGTAATCCTTTCACAGGAAAATTATTTTTTTTTTGTCTGTAAGATGGGTGACCATGTACAAGGCAGGATTAAAGCAAGCTTCCAAAACTCCCAGCTGCAATTGCCCTTAGAGTTGTCTAGTAGTTTTGTAGAACTCTGGGGGGGGAAAAAAAGCCCTTTTTCCAAAAAGTGGTGTTACTTGGTTTGCTTTCTGCTGTACTTCTTGATTGGTCTGAGGTCTGTAATGACTTTTGATGCCCCAACACTTTGCTGTGCATCTGCTGTTTTGTAGCAATGACCTACAGAACCTTTATCCTTCCGTGAGAGAGCTGGTGGGACGTGGTTCTGTTCCCAGTGAGGAAGGGAGTTGGTTTGCATTGCTGCGTGAGTGGTGCAGGCTGATGCACTGAGCACGGAGCTGTTGACATGCCCAGGGAAGTGGGTGACTCGCCATCCCTGGAATTGTTCAAAAAACGTGGATGCATGACTTGGGGCATGGTTTAGTGATGAACAAGGCACCTCTGTGTTAACAGTTGGATCTTAGAGATCTTCTCCAACCCTAACTGTTCCACGTTTCTGTGTTGTGCAGTGTCTCTCTTGCTTATGCTTAAAGCCTGAAATTGAAGCTGACACCTCAAGAACTGTCTTGCATGGCTACAAGAGGAAGGACACAGCAGTGGATAAGCTGTGCCCCACATCCAATCCAGGAACTGCAGACCCTGAGCCTTCTCTTCATCCCAAACCCTCTGGCTGGTGCTCTCACTGTGTCATTGAGCAGTTGCCTGGAAGGTGGCCGGGTTCTCACCACCCTCCATGGCTTTCCAGGGATTCCAGTAATGTCATTGCCAATTTTCTGGTGCACTTGTGGTTAGTCTTGGGCTCTCTGCACTTTCAGGTAGAGCTCAGTACACTGTGTGCAGTGGGGTGATAATTTCCAGTTTCTGGACAACAGTGAAGGCTAAAAATACGTGAGATTAATGGCAAGTAAGTGTGAAACACAGACAACCCCTCAATCTAGACTTAAATCTCACTATTGCTATGGCAAGGACTTGCAAGGGGATGGTGATAAGAGGAAGGTTCCTTACACAGCCTCTTTTCTCTGCCTGCAGGTCCAGTTCTTGGTTTGATGGGGAGTGGACATGTGTTTGTTGGGGGCTTGGTGGGCAGGGCTGGCAAACATCTCAGCTATGTAAGAATTTATTGAGCAAAATTCAGTGTTGTTGTTCAACTGAGTTATCCAAAATGGGTGCAAAACACTGCCAAAACAGAAGTATACAATTTATTTGCTTATTCTGCCATCATGTGAAAGGCAAGGGATGATTATGAATCTAGAAGTCATGGGATGGGGTAAATGAGTCACAGTTGAAAACTGGACTGAGATGTTCTGGGGGATTTTTTGCAGTGACAGAAATTTTTTTTTTCCACACTTGTGCAAAGTAAGTTGTTTTCAAATGATCCATGTGGTTTTGAGTGTTTTTTTTTTTTTTTTTTTTTTTTTTTTAATTGGCAAGGTGCTCATGAGAAGTTGCAGAAGAAATCAGATTGTCTTGTTTTTAATCTATGGTGCAAGTTGGTTTTTTTCTTTTTCTACAACTTTCTAATCAGCATCTTTGTCTAAGTGGAAGGTGCCTTTACTCTCCATGGTGATTTCCTCCCTGCCCCCAACAGCAGTGGCATCACCTAATACTCTTCGGTTTTGAGTTCTATAACTCAAAGTTCTATAGAACTAGTTCTATAACTTGGCAAGCTATTTCAGGTTCACCCCGAAGTGCCTCCTGAAGGTGAGTACACAAGTGCTGAGTAACAAAGTCACAGATTGCCTGTGTACCACAAAGGTCAGCTCATGTAAGGGGTGATTTGAGCCATAATCATGTGTGTCCTGTGGTCCTTTGTGTGTTTCATAGGATGCACTGTTGACTTTACAGTGAGATCTGTTGTTTCGTGGTTTGCACAGCCAAAAGGAGCACGTTTTTCCTATTACTTTTTTCTTTTCACAAACAAATTCACTGGTTGTCATGCTGTACACATGACAGCAATCTGGCAGGTGGTGGTGAGTATGTCACCAGATTCTGGCTGCATACTTAGGAAAGGTCCAGGCTTTCATGGAGTTTAGGAAACTCTTGAAATTACAAGTCATTTATTGGTGTATCTTTTTTGTGCATGGTCACCATTTGTTTTCAATTATGGATAACTTTTTCCAAAGCTGATTTCATTCCAAGCAGTGCCTAAGCATGAGGTCAGTGAGGAGAAATGATTTCTTGGGCAGGTTTTATCTTTCCAGTGGTTAATTTATCACTTCTGTAAATAAAAGATAATCTGAACTCTGCATTCTTTTGTATTTCATTGTTATACTCGAGCCATGCCAAAGAGTAGCGACAGGCAAGACATTTTGCAGTCCTATAAGGAAAAAAAATTGCCAAGTGATAATCCCATTTTTTATTCCAGATGGATGAGGTGATCCATTTCATATCCACCATAATTACAGTTTATGAAGCAGCCAACTCAATACACAAGCTGCCATCTGCACTTCATCAGTTTCTTTTATAACAAGGGACAAAGTTTTAGCTGTCAGTGAGACAGATGATGTGCGTTTTGAGTGATTGTATATTTTAAAAGTATAAATCCAAAAGTCAACATATCCTTCTGTTCTTGTGTGCACTTTCTTCCCCTTTCCTCTTTTGAAAATCAGTTGGCTTCAGTTTGGGAGCTTTCTTGTGGTCATACCACAAAAGAAGCCGTGCTGATTTGGTTTTGGTTTGGGGCTTTTTTTTGTTGGTTGGTTTGGGTTTTTTTTAACAGAAAAGGGGCAGGAAAGGAACAAATGGTTCACAGGGAAAAAGCATGAAAGGTGCTCTGGCATTGCCAGTTTGCTTCTATTCTGACCTTTGTTAGATTTCCAGTGCTAAAACATCATCCTTATCTGGAGGCTTTTCAGGACAAATCTGGGGTGGTGGTAGAACAGAAAAATCATTTCATATGCACCCTCTGCTAGTGTCCAGCAATTTCTGCTGTGTGGCTTGTCATGATTCAACATCTACTCCACAATTTTCCATTTTTGCCCTGTAGCTGCAGTCCTCTGTGTTTCCTCTGACTTCCTTCCTCTGGGGCCAGCTGTGCTGTAGCTTCCCAGGACAGCAGTGAGTGTGAGGGGTTTGGAGGCAAAGACCTGTGTTCTATTACTGCAGCGTTTAATTAACTTGCTGGCAGTGATGCCTTGTGAAGGCTGCCCTAGAGCAGAGGCTGGATGGAGTCACAGAATAAAGCAGGGATTTATTCAAAGGATCTCCTCCATGGATCCACCTTGGGCAGCACAAGAGCCCAGCCAGGGCTGCAGCCAAGAGGAACCAAAATGGTCCCAAAATGCACGAGCGCTCCCGGGGGCTCTCACTGGGATCAGCTCTGCTCCATTTGCACCTTGCAGTTCATTGTCCCATTCCAGCTTTAGCCCAGGCACTCCCATCCTGCTTGTTTTTCTCTCTCCAGCCCACGCTGTTTGTGCTCCTGGGCCTGAGATTTGGATCATTTGTCCTTGGTGCCCAGCTGGAGAAGGAATTGTTTTGTCTCCCTGCTCTGTGCAGAAAGCTCAGCATCCCCTCATATGAAGCACAGAACTAAAGCAGCACAGAATGTGAAAAATGTAAAAGCTAAAACCTGAGGCATCAGCAGGTTTGTACCTTTTCCTGGTGTTGGCAATCATAAGGACACCTCACCTAAGCATGACATGTTTGCCAAACTTGATGGAATTTGGCCCTGAGATTAACATCACCAGCTGAGAATGGGGAGAAAGGAGGAGTGAAGGATTGTTCCTTACAACCTTTCTACATAACTGCTTGAAACTTTTAATTCTGCTGATCAACACTGAATATAAAAATGTGTTTTCAAGCTTCTGTTCCATACCAGCACAAGTGTTACACTATAACAATCAGAAAGACTCCCTGCTGCTTTTAAAAATTGTTACAAAAAAGTAGCCACACACACTTAACAGGTGTTGAAATGCTACAGAAGTGTGATGTGGGGATTTGTGTGACTTGATACACAATTGACTTCAGAAATCTATACAAATAGGAAATTGAGGCCCAACACTTGGATATTGTTCCGATGGCCTACATCTGATAATTTTTATTTCTATTGATTAACATACACAGCTTTCCCCCTCTATTTTCTAAAACATTTTGATGAAAGCAAATCCATTTTATCTTAAGTCTTCTACAAAGAAAGTGTATTTTTGTTTACTGTTCAAACAAGTTTTATCAAGAAGTGACTAGAGAAACTTAGGTTTTTTTTTCCAAGACAGAGATATAAAGTGTATCTGCAGTGTACATGAGACCCAACTATCTTAACTGTTCAGATTAACCTAATCCTACCTGAGAGAGTTAATGTGTAATCATCTGAGTGCTCTGTGGTGAATTTGTTGGACAGGTGGTCTCTGAAGATGGACCTCTTTTGTTAGTTCTTCTGGGTCTAAAAGAGTGAATTTTCCCAGTATTTCTTGCATTCACAGTGATGCAAGATGTGAATTCCTCGTAGTCGAGTCTCTGCAGTGGCAGCAGGGCTTTTCCTCAGCCAGGTGTATCTGAGAAAGGACATGATACCAGCCTGGAAAGTGGTTGGGATGAAGATACAGATCCCTTTATGCTTCTCGTATACAGATCTTGTGTACAGATCCCTCTGGCTTGAGCCAGACAGGCTCTGTTTTTCTGAGGGTAAAATCAGCTTGTAGTTCTAATGTATTACACCAAACTATGCTGGATGTCTTGTTTGGATGCTTAGATATTTTTTAAAAAAGAACACTTTTAGAATTAAAGGAAGAAACACTAAAGGTCTAAAGCCTAAAGAAAATTCTTTGATTTCTTCATCACTGGAGAAATTCCCCCTCACCATCACTGAGGGGGAGACATGCCCACAAACCACATTAAAAAGCCAATTTGTCCTGCTGTTAATGCCTTGTTCTGCCCCTCGTTTGTCCCACTAGCCAGGGGACTCTTAGTTACCCCTGCATGAACTTCTGGGTTCTGGCATGATTGCTGGTTTTGCTGCATTCCTGGTCTGTTTAATACAGTTAGATAAACGACCCCAACTGACTCCAGCCTTCTGGACCTGTTCACTATTATTAGCAAGGTTCCATGAGAAATCCAGGGGCTGATGCATTAAGCAAGTCCTTCAGTAAACACAAGTTATCGGAAAGTCCTGTTTTAGCAGCAGAGTACAGCATGTCTGGGGCTGATGCTTGAGTTAGCTGCACTAGTATTTCTAAATTAACAAAGTATTCACTGTGCTACGCCTGTTTTATCAGGCAGCTGCCTTTGAGATGATTACGTGGAAGGAAAAAATTCTGTAAGATTTTTTTTTTTTTTTTCAGCTCAGGCTTTGTTTTGCAGCCCTGAGATAGTGATAGATTAACTAGGCTTAGCCTGGAGTGTGTGTGTAAATGAGAGACAGCAGGCTCTCATGCATGAGTAAGAGTACATGTAGTAATGGCCAGCAGGCTGCTCCTGGTTGTAACAAAGCAATAAAACATGAGGCACTGCAAATTGCATCTGCCTGTAGTACACCAAACCACCAGGTCAAATAAGGTTTGAAGCCAGGCTGCAAGGGAGAAGCTACACTTCAGCACGCTGCTGTGTGAGAAATGTCTGTCCCTCCCTCCCACTGATTCCTGCCTTATTGATTGCTCTGAAAGCACAACACCGAGCTTTTCCTTGTGTCTAGGTCCTTAGGAGGAGGTGTTTTTGGAAGGTGCAGGCACGCTAACCCTGCTACAGAGAATTCACGCAGCCAGCTCGAATTTTGTGCTCCTCACCTTGTGGCAAGCATCAAGCTCCAAGTGCTCCTTTCACTGTAGGCAAAATCTGAGGAGCTGGTCCAGAATAGTGCCTGAAAAGGACACAGTGTGAGACTGGAGGTAGTTGGATGTCACATTAATGTTTTTGAAATCAAGAGCTAAACTGAGGAAAGTGTTTTCAGGTAGCTGGGTTTCATCATCCCCCAGTGAAGTGACATTATGTGTTATTTAATTGAATATCAGATGTGCTGTATGCTCCTGGGATTTCCAAAACAGCCATAAATCCTTAAAACTGCTAACAGTTAAAGGTATGGGTCTCTTTAGCCTCACTGTGTAATAGAATATGGTTGGTGAACTAGAGAACAGGATATTCTGTATTTATTTACATAAAGTATTAAGCATATATCCATTATCTATACAGAATACATATGCTGTGCTTATCAGTGTCTTTTCAGCACTTTGATAGTAGCATCCTATGTATGTCATAATTTGGAAAAAATCAGAAAATCAATGAAAAATTAAAAAAATATGATTGAAAACTTCACACTGCAGGAGAGTCAGCTGCGCTACGAAGGAAAACCAAATTTTATACGTTTGACTTTTCATAATTCTTATTTATTAAGCGGCTGTGGGTTTGTTTGGGATTTTTTAAATTCATGGTTTTGGTTTGGATTTTTTTTTTTAAGACTGTAGTTTAGTGTAGACATCTTACATAGTACTGGGTGCTGCTGGAACAGGTCTGCTCCTAAATGTGATCAAATTAAAGATAACAGTGCAACACAGATTTTTCAGCACTGGTAGTCCACAGCTGCTGAATTTGTTGTGAAGCCTCTTGCTGTGAAAGCCTCATTTACTGGAGTTTTCCTCTCTCCATGTGTCTGCTGAGTTGCCTTCAGAGAGCCACAAGCTGCAGTTGTGTCTCAGACTGCTAAGCCCCAGCCTAGGTGCAATCCTTACTGGTTAGAGCCCATGTTTTTCCTGATTTCTCTGTTTTCCAAAGTGTAAAGCCATGGCATGATATGATGTCTTGGATAGAAAGTGCTTATTCTTTTGGTGGAGTACCAGAAGTTTGATTTTTATGATTTTTTTTTTTTTTCTGTGCAGCTTCATTAGTGATGATTTATGTAAGCTTTTGAATGATGTAATTTTATTGGTTGCAGCTGATATGACTGCAGCCAGGTGGGTTTTTTTTGGGAATTTTTTCTCATAGGCACCTGAGACCTAATCTGCAATGAGGCTTTAGGATAGGCCAGCACCTGTGGAACAGCAGGATCTTCACAGGATTGTGTGAGTGGGGAAGGGGAGGTGGAAGTGAGATCCAGCAGAATTCTCCCTCTGATAGATGATAAGTTGAAGCAGCTGAAAGCAATTGTAATGACAAGTGGACAAGGTTTATTCCAGACCAGGGATAGAGCAGAAAAGGAGCAATTGGCAGGCTCGTGGCATTTAGTCTCACATGAGTTAATGTGAGAGATAAGCTCCATGTAACCCTAAGGGCTGCTCTTATAAATCCAGCTTAATTTGCAAGTCAAGGTCTGAACATTAAATCTGTTATTCCTGTTTTATCTGAGTAACTGAACCCATCTTCTGCAATGCTCTGGGAGTAGGTTTTGTTCTGTGATGTTACAGCTTTTAGCTGTGGCAGTGGGAGGTGAGCCCTGCAGTGAGAAATGTGCTCCAGGGAGCTCTGTAAGTGGGCTCAAAAGAAGGATGTTGCCAATTCTGTTCCTAAAGCAGTGTATGATTCATTAATTTTTAAATGTATCACCAGTTATACGTGGGGCATCAGCTGAGAACTGAGTGTTTAGGACCTGCCTGTGCTCTAGGCTTTGTCAAGAGGGTGGTACAGGTTCCAAAAAGAGCTGCATGGAACCATAGGCAGAGTTCTCTAGGTGTGAATGTTTGTCCTTACATGCCTCAGGGATGCTCTGATTTTGGGCTGTCCTGTTGCAGGTGTGGGTTATTCCAGGGAGGACTTCATGCCCTTGTTCAAACAGTGGTGACAAGGAGATCATCATGATGAGCTCTGCCTGCAGCCTGAGCATGAGGATAAGCCTGAGGAGCAGGATCCCTGCAGCCTTTGGCACCTCCCCTCAGCCACAGCCATTTCTCTGGTACTCTGTCAGCAGCAAATGTCTTTCTTTTCCAGAGTATGCCCCGTGTTTGACACTTGCAAATCTGCAGTGATTGAGATTCTCTAGTGGGGAGCAGGAGAATGTCCTGGCCAATATTATGGTAGGCTTGGATCTTTCAAAAAATAGAAGGGGAAAGTGGCAAAAAGAATCAAAATGCACTGGGGTGTGCCCCTTTGCCCAGAGCAAGTTTAAATTTAAATGTCTTCTTTCATTGAGCTCTTTCCTTCTTGAGTACTGCACTTGCTTTCACTCTTGCTCGTGTTCTGTTTCTTTTCCCTATCTTTTTGGGAGCTAGATCCAATTTTCATGAGCATGATCGAGTGCTTTCTACTGTCATAAAAATAAGGCTGGTTTACAAATTGGGCCACCCAAGTGTGGACTGTTATGTCAGATATGATGGTGTGGGAGGTCTGGGCTTGCTGCTTTAATTTATTTATTTGTTTATTTATTTATTTATAGCTTTGGGGGTGAGTGTAATTCCCAGGAGATTGCCAGAGCTCTGTGGAATGGGAAGTTTATTTCAATTCACCTCCAGCTATAGTGGAAGCAAGTCGAAGAGTTTTGGTTGCTCTTGATCCAACTGTGCCTCCAGTTGTTTTTCTTTCAGTCTAGGAATTATTTTTTTTTAAAAGCAGCTCCATGACAATGATACCTCTGTTTCGTTCTAACAGGACATGCCAGTAATTCCATTCTTCAGATGCACAAAAGAGGCTTTTCAAGGAAAGCAGTTGTTCAAGTAGAAATTGGTGTAGGTGTGCAGAAGCCCCAACTGCAGTAGCGTTGTACTGTGGTCTTCTGAATACTGACCTCCTTTGGAGCATTTGTCTCCCTGTGCTTCTGGTCAGGATTTGAGGCCTTTATTTTTGACCTCAGCACTCTTGACAACCAGCTGGAGAGTCTGAGTCCCTCCTCTGCTGCTCTTTGTTTCTTCCTCAAACTTCTTGTGAGTTTTATTTGGTTGGTTTGGTTTTCTGTTTGTTTGTTTGTTTGTTTTTGTTTGTTTGTTTTGTGTCTTTGTTTGGTTTTTTGTTTGTTTTTTTAATTCCAAGTACTCCAGAGAAACAGGGGTACAGAGAGTGAGACACCAAACAAACCACTACATTCATTATGCTCCACCTCCCAGGGTAGAGAGAAGTTTGTACGTTAATTCCCTGCTCCAAAAACAGGGTCACGTGTTCCTGTTTGTGCTGCTACAGTGTCTAGAGAAAAGGTAAATATTTGTAAAAAAGCTAAAATGAATAATGACTCCAGCTGTGGCTACAGAAATCATCTGGGGAGCAACCACCTACCTAAATATTGCCATTTGCTAATCTGTAGGGTATTTGCATAAATGGGAGACTGCTCTTTCTGTGACAATGGCTGGAACCCACGTGGGTCATGCTACAACGCCTAGAATTTCATGGCACCTGAGTTTTGTCACCAGAAACTGTCCCCTGATAACATCTAGGGCTACAGGGGAAGGGTTGTGAAGGAAGAAAGACAGCTGAGGATGGAGGAACCTTGTCTAGGAACCTCACTGGTGTGGTGGATGGAGATGCTTCCCCTGTAGAATGACTCGAGGGCACTGCTCACAGCACAGCCTCTGTGCTGCCAGGTGTTGGCCCCACGAGGATATGTAATCAAGTATTTTACCTCCCACCTCCCCACGGAGGAGGGGCTGCTCACCCTTTCTTTCTCTTCTCCCTGCTCCCAGTGTGCTGTTCCTTTCCAAAGGCAGTGTGTTCAGTGTGGGATGGATGAGAAGCCCATGCCAGAGCTGATTTGGACACAGGACCTGTTCTCCTTCCCATGGGAAGAAGATGTAATTTTTGTACCTGACTACTCTGTTTTTCCATGCTCTGGAGGAGTCTGGTTCATTTTTCTCTGCTTTTTAACGTTGTTTTCCTCAAAACTGGCTGTTTTGTTTTATTTCAGAGGGAGAATCCACAGGAAGAGATTATATACACAAATGACATATATATTTAAATTCATACGTGTATATCTGACTGAAGATACAGGTACAGGGGTAATTTCATGTCACATATCCTCAGGAATGTTTTTTTAACTCTGAGCTTCCAGGAAATACATATATTTTACAATGACACAGCTATGACTTACCAGAGAGCAAAATTATGATAACAAAGTGTCTACCTGCAGCTACAAGAGCAGGTGGTTGGCAGCATTTTATAGTGTGAAACTAAATAAGATGAATTTGTGTTCTCACCTGCTTGTGTCTCTGGTGCTGTGTAAGTTGAGAAGGAAATTCTCTCACCTGTTACAGCTCCTTCTCTGTTTTTTCAATAGATATCTTCCTGAAAGAAAACCAGTGTGTGGGGAGGAAATAATTCACACTCAGACCTTGACTCTCCAGGAGTCTGTAGGAATTTGTCCAGACCTGAGCAAAAGGAACTACCCTGCTTAGCCCATGGTTTAGAAATGTCCTAGGAATCTGCAATAAGCTGATGTTTGTTCTGTGGTGTGAGGGAACTGCAAAGTGGGAACCAGAAGAAAGTCAGCTAATGATGGATTATTCCCATTACAACCGTTATCTAAAGTAGTGCTATCAGCTGTCACTGCATCAGTCTGGTCTTTCCTTACTAATCCATCTGCTTCTCAGATTTCAGCATTTGTAAATAGCACTAGAACTTGGACTTGCTCTGGTTATTCTCTTCCAAACTGTCTCATGAATACAATGGTGTGAGCACAAGCTGGCACTGACTCATGCCACTGAGCGTGACACCTCAACGCTGCTGATGTCCAAAGCGGGGTTGGCTTTTGTGACCATAATGTGCTCCAGAACATTAGGGGGCACCAACTGGAAAGTTTGTGCAAGTTCTCGAGCACGCCTGTGGTCTTCTGTGTAACAGAGCTGAAGTACAGTTCCTTGGCAAGTTCTGGTGTGCAGCCTCTGAAACCACTGGACACTGCCCATTTATTTTGGGAACTCGGTATTCCTGGTGGTTTGTGAAACTCTCTCCATCAGGCTTGGGTGGTGTTCTTGGTGTAGTTCTGTGAAGGGCTGATATCAGATGTGTAGAATGACATGTTGAGCATCTCTGTGGGCTAAAGCAATCTGTCCTGCTGGATCAGATAATCCATCCAGGATTGCATCTTCCATCTGCATTTAACTGTGCCAGGATCCTCTGACTCTGAGGGATCCGTGGGGTCTGTGGCCCTTCTGTTACCTTGCAGTAGATGGTGATGGTTTGAGAAGTTTCTGCCAAAATCCAGGACTTGCCTCTGCTCTTGCAGTTCCAAGCACAGTGAAGTTTAACAAAAGAAGTCAGGTTGCACCCCTGGTGTCTTTCGTGGGAGGAGGAGACAGAGGAGGACATGTGTTCTCCACGTGATGGACAAGAGTTCTCCAGAGATTCTGGGCTTCCCCTGTGTGAGGGACAAACATTGGTGAGAGGTCTGTGCTGGCTGGACTCTCAGTGTGTTTGCTGGTAAGCTAAGTGACCTTTCTTTACCCTGCAAACACTTGGAGCACCGTGTATTTTGATTTCAGGCTGCTGGAGTTCAGAGACAATAGGATCTTTTATGGGGTCCACAGGATTTACTTACATTGTTGCAACTGGCCTGCAAAGCTGCTGTTATCCTATTTCTCAGGTGTTTCTGGGACCACTGCCTTAGCTTTAGGCGTAGCCACCAGCTGAGTTGGAAATTGGTAACACCTGAGTACACAGAAGTCAGGGAAATGCTGAGATGGAGGAAAATGTCCCGGGCCTGATCCTTCTTAGTCTGGGATGTAAGCCAGTTCCAGTGGGGGTCTTGTTTGGTGGGTGAGGTGCTTGCAGGATCAACTGCTGAGCTGTCCAAAAGCTTTGAGAGGGCACTGGTTTAGGCTGTTCTGTTCCAGAGTGGCCGTGTGCTGTGGGCTTGTGCTCCAGGCACTGCTGCGAGTGAGGATCACAGGGAAAAACTGCCTGCAGAACTGGGGTGGTACCAGGGTGTGAGGCTGAGCAAACACCCCCTTTGTCCAAGCAAAACATGTCAATCAATTTGAGTATTTTTTGAAAATTAGCTATCCATTTTCTTCACGTTTTCTCGTGCAGAGGAGCTCAGGGCAGCAATATTGGCTGGAGACCTTATGGCTACACAGTGGACAAGCCATAAAGCAGTGAGTTCAATGAAATTTGGGCAGCAGTGGAGGTGGGAAGTAAACCTTTGTCAGGACTATAAATCTAAAGCCTGTGGCTGGGTCCCAGGCCTGGGATGTCTGGTAGAGTCTCTGGGCTGGGTGGTGCCATCAGCAGCCTTTGCAGTCCTGGAGGTGCTGCACGAGGAGATGGCCACAGCCCTGGGAGCACGTTCCTGCTTTCAGCCTTCCTTCTGAGCTTGGCCCAGCTCTGTGTTCTTGTTTCAAGTCTCTCTGCAGCGCCCCAAGTACATAAACCCTTTAAGGGTTCATTTGTTAAGGCTCTGAGAGCCCTAGTCTAATTCTGCTTTCTGATCTTTTGGCATCTGTAGAGTAGCAGGAAATTCTGAAGTAGAGCTGCTCTTCTCCTGGCAAATAGGAGCGCAGGCAGTTGAGTGAGATCAGTGCAATTTCCTCTGTTTCCCTGCATCCAAAAGGACAGCAGGCAGATCCCTTTTGTCATGTTGGGGAATTAACCTCATCGTGCCAAGCTCAGGGCTTGACATGTCTCTTGTCTGTGTCTTAGGGAAACTTGACAAGTGCCCCTGTCCTAGCAGGATAAAGCCCTTGCTTTTTGACTTGTTTGGAGGGGAAAACGGGGCCCCACTTTAGCCCAGTGGGGATGATAGCTGTTCATTAGCATGGCCTTTATTTGAGTGGTCTCTCCTCCGGCTCAGACCTTCTTGGAGCCTGGATGAGAAGCACCTGCTGTGTTTGTAGGTGCCAGAAGGACTCCTTGGGCTGAAGTGAATTTCACCTACGTGATCTGCGTATCCTCTGGCAATAAAGCCCCCAGTTAATCAGTCTTTTCCTCACCCTGTGGCTGCAGTGGGTGGATGTTTGGCAGCAGGCTGTGCTTTACACGCCCCTGAATTTCAGCCCTGACCCTGGAAGTTAATGGGAGCTGCAGCACTTTGGGATTGAGTTGTTATTGTCTAACTGGCCACGTTGATTGGTTTTTCTTGGACTCTTAATCAGCTGCAGTGTTTGATGTGTAGATGACTTCAGTTTGCTTTGAAAAAAATAGATGTTTTGAATTACCTATTATCTTGCATAAAGTGAAACTATTTGCCCAACCCCGTGGTTGCCTTAGAGACTTGCTGCAAACAAAAGATAGAAGCATGAGCTTAAAATGAGGAATGTCCAAAGGACAAGTATGTGAGTGTTGAAACCAGAAAAATGAAACAACATGATTGCAACATCTGTCAAAGGGTAGGAGCCTTTGAAATATTTCAATTTTATTGTATACTGGTTACAGGCTTTTGGAACCTTAGGTCAGCACCTGGCATTTGTGTTTCTTCCTGAAGGCCTTTAAGTGTTTCAGTCAACATTTAATCAATCTCTTCCCCTCTGAGCCCTCAGACTGCCTTGTTTGAAGGCAGGAAAAATCTGCTTGTTTCAGACAACATGGGGAAGAAATTTGTTCTTAGCATTTGGGAAATAGAAACCCAAACCCTGGAGTTCAGTCTTGGATTTCATTTGAAATCATGGTTTCTAAAACTATAATCGTTTTAGTAGTTGTATTATTTGTATGCAAAAATTAAAGCTCAGAGTTGCTGTTAAGATATCATTTAAAAAACAGTTAAAAGTGGTTATCTAGCATATCCTGGGAGTTTATAGAAATAATTTGTTATATAGGCTTGTAAGTCAATTATTAAAACATCTGTGAATCATCTGATACTACATGTTGCAAACAGAATATTAATGGGTACAGCAATAGTGTGTGGGCAACTTAGGATCCCACGCCTTTAATAAACTTAGCCCAAATGGAACTTCTATGTTCATGCATTTCCCTACATCTCAATTGCTTCTAGAGAATTCCCCAAAGAATCTAGGATCTGCTGGCAAAAACCTATTGAAGTGGAGCCTTAGGTGTTGGGTTTTTGAAAAATTTCCTTTTAAATTACCAGAAAGGAAGTGATGTTGGTTTTTTTTCTGGGCCATAACATGGATAATACCTAACCTTCTGCTAATCTGTGTGTGTACAGAAGTTGTATCTTTCTGCTGGATTCCATGCTTAAAACAGTTTTAGTAGCTGTTACTCTCCACCTAATGAGAATTTTGGGATTTTCAATCCAAGTTAATTCTGCAGGCTCTTCCTCTTCTGTCCCCACTGATCTCGATGCCCTAGTTTCGTGTTGTGTGTTTTGTTTTCCTGTCTTTCATTCCATTTTAGGTGGAGATTACTTCTCATGAATGTCAGGACAAAAAGTTTCTGGGCTTCACTGGGGGAGGCAATCACTAGTTCAACTTGTATCTCAAGACAAATAATTGATACCTGTGGAATAATTTCACAGATACTGATGAATATTCTGGGCTTTGAGCTTAAAGTATTTCTACAGTCATTCACATGGTGAATAATTGGTGCCAAACAACAGAAATGGGATTTTTCTTCTGAGCAATTTTGTTTTTCTGTGTATTAGGGGGAGTGATCTGGTTATTGTTATATGACAAGCTAAACCTTCAAAATGAAATAAAGGTTTGTTGTGTTGTCAAGGCATCCAGTCAGGAGTTAGGAAAGAGAGCAAACCAAATCAAGTTCCAGAGACAGGAAGATTTTGTTACTGCAGAGGTCTATCTATGCTTGAGGGTCTGTCCTGTGCAAAGCCAAATTGCTTTTTATCTCATCAATGCTGCTGTAAAATTCTGAGGTCCTGTTGGCACATAAATTATTCATGTTTTTAAACTAAATTTCATCTGCAAATAATGGCTGGGCCTTTGCAGATTTCAAACCCACTGGATTTCAAATGGGATTTCCCAGAACGTGTGTCCTGGAACAATCACCACCAGGGCTTGGAATTGCTGCAGGGCAGGGGCAGCACCCCCAAATGCACTTGGGCCATGGAGGGTCTGAAAGGGGCTGAAGCCTGTGGAGTTACTTCACTGCAAGTGGAATTCCAGCACATTTGGCTGGGTATGAAATGCTCCCTGGTCTGCCAGCACTCAGTTTGGGTGGCTCTGTACCTCCCGTGGGAGGTTTTCTGCACAGCTCTGCTCAGAACTGCTCCCTGGGGTCCCTCAGCACTGTTTGTAGAGCAATGCTCCTGATCAGTGCTTTCTCACCGAATTTTCTCTGGGGGAAATTGCCCCGAGGCATCCTGTTGGAGCATCCTGTAGCCCTGCAGTGTCATGCTCCATGTGCAGGACCTAGAATCATAGAATGGTGTGGGTTGGAAGGGACCTAGAGCCCATCCAGTTCCAGCCTCCTGCCAGGGGCAGGGACACCTTCCTCCAGCCCCATCCCACAGTGGATCACTGTTTTCATGCACACCATTCCATTCAGCCCTTCCCTGACAGCAAGTTGGAATTCAGTGAATTACTGTACAGCTGCAGAGCTCTTGTTTTGAGAGTCAAAGTAATCAGACAAATGTATAGCTGCTGCACTGGAAAATAATAATAATAATAATAATAATAATAATAATAATAAAGAGCAAGCCAAACAGATGTTTGGTCTGTTCTGTTTCCTGCTGCTTCCCAGATTCAATATTTTCCTATAGGATACTCATCTTGGAAATCTTTGGCATGTGCACACCTATTTTTTTTTTTAATAAGGAGCAAGCGTGTGAGCTAATTCCCTACATTAAAAAAAAATAACAACCAACTTCACTGTAATTTATGTGAGACAGTTTTGTATGTACATGTGCCTTGTTTCCTGAGAGGGAAAAAATAAGACCACCTGGTAAACAAATATTTTAAAACATTGAATTCAAACATCTCTGTATGTGTGTGGTCATGGATAATATCCTTTAAAACCTCAGAGACCTCTGTATGTATATGTTTAAATAAGAAACAAACTGACATGCAAGTCAGGAAAACTTCACAAATCCAAGAGTGGTGTTAATCTGCCACAGTCTGTGTTTTTTGACTATGCACTTAAAACCATAAGCAAGAGTCTGCTATGATGTGAAAAGCAACTGAAGGGTAGCACCACGCTGTTATAAAATCTTAAATTTGTCCAGTCAACAACAGAGATTTTTGGTTTTTTTTTAGTCTTAATTTCAGTTTTAAACTCAATGAATTATAGAATGTTCATGGGGAAAAAAAAAAAAACAAAACAGCACAACTCATCATAAATCTCTAACCCATCTACTCCTGGCAGGAGAGCTGGAAAGCTGAGAGCATCCCAAAGAGAGGTGGAGCGAGCACAAAGGTGCCACTCAGGGGACATCAGCTTCCTGCCCAAAACCAGGCATGGCACAGCACGGAGCTGGGGATTCTGCCTGCAGAGCTTTCCTCCATGAGGTACAGGAGGGCAGCCCCCACCCAGGAGGCTTTTCAGAAAGGCTGTCCCTGCACTCCTTCAGAGCCTTTTGGAGCTGTGTATCCATAAATGTGCCTGCCTTTTCTGCACCCCCACGAATGCAGAGGGTATGAATGAATTGCAGCCACCATTCATACATGGTACAAATTCATAAATGGGAGAGCAGCTGAAAAAAAAAAATAGAGGGAGAAATATGAATGGCTCAAAGAGCTAAATACTGCATTAAAAAAAAAAAAAAAACAAAT
This sequence comes from Vidua chalybeata, assembly GCF_026979565.1. NCBI lineage: Eukaryota > Metazoa > Chordata > Aves > Passeriformes > Viduidae > Vidua > Vidua chalybeata. The sequence continues at coordinate 2,307,841 of NC_071534.1, forward strand.
GACAGCTGACTGAACCTCAGGGAAGAAGAGAGCAATGAACTGTGGGTTTTGCACGGTTCCTTAGCTTGCTGTGCACAGGGAATTGCATGGCTACCCCAGCAAATGCCACATCAGAGGAATTATCTGTGCCCTGTGTGACATCTCCCTCAGCACAGCACACGTGCGTGGCCCAGTCACGCGGCCTTGGCTCCCTCAGATGTGTTTGCTGCTGGCCCAGCTACAAGAAGCACAGCATTGGTGCCTATTTTTATGGGATTTTAAGCTGTACAACATCCCCTTCCCCTGCCCCTGGTCTTTTATATTTAAGGAGAATTACTCAGTCACTGTATTTTCTTTCTCCTGCTGCTCTCTGTTTCTCTGCCCCCGCTTTCTCCAGTATCCATTCTTCCAGCATCTCTGTTTGGTTAACAAATTATGAAAGCCTCAGAGTGCTCAGATGTTTCTATTCATACCTAGTGACCTTTTCATTCATCTCTTTCACTCCCTGATCAACCAAGTCACTGCAGCCTCTTGGTGCCTTGCTCCATGATGTGTTTTATTGCCCATTGGGCATAGGGCTGCTATTATTTCCACATTTACCAGGACAATAGTCCCCATCCCAAAATTTATATGTCTTTCTGCTTTCAGATTCTATAGGATATATCTTGCCTGTAAATGTGTCATTACAGTTTGGGATTTTTTTTTTTTTTTTATTCAGACCTTTCAAAATCATCTAATTCATTTAGAGTGGCTTGTGGCCCTCCAGGGTTGTGCTGGAGCTTTTGGAATCTCATCTTGTCCCTGAGTGGACTCTAACAAAGTGCTTTGTTTTGCTGGATTCTTCCCACCCCTGCTTAGAGGCATGGCAGCAGCAGAAGGTTTCTGCCCAGCCTTGAGCCTCTGCAGATATGAAAATAAGAATTTCCATAGTTGCCCATTCCTTTCCCATATTAGTAACCCCAATTCTCCAGGGACCCTGCTCCTGCCCTTGGAAAACTGTGATGTGCACTGGGGAGGTGTGCACAAGAAAAAAATGGGATTACAGTGCTTGGCTCTTTCCTGATGTACTTTATTAGGTGTAACCCCGACTGACTTGATGATTGAGGAGCCACCAGAGTGAACGTGGAATTCCATCCTGAGCTCTTTGTGCCACCACCCAGCACCTTCCATGGGTTGCTTTTGGTTTTCTTTGTGGCAAAGGATCGTGTTGAGCAAGCACCGTCTGCAAATGAGAAGCCAAAGCTGCTCCTGACTCTCTTGCAACTTAAAGCACACTACAGGGGCTGTCCTGGAAACAACTGCCAGTTCACCAGCTTGGCTTTAAAACAGTGAAGTAGAGACAATGTATTCCATCTATCCCATTCCATAACTCAGTATATCAACAGGGAAAAGTGGGTACAAAGTGTACAGAATGAAGATATTTAATTTTACTACCCTTGCTTGGCATTTAATGCAAAAATGGTAATTAAACCGTGGATGTGAGGTGGGTTTTTTTTTCTTCCAGACATAGATTTGACAGTAAATTTTTGCTATATCTCTTAACTGGCTTTTCCCATAAAACTATGTTTCATGTTTATTCCTCAAATGTGAACTGCCACTCTGATGCATGTGAAATGGAGATACCTGATGGTAGCTCAAACCTCGATGGCCCTGAATCAACAGAGACATCTTGCATCAGCAGCAGTTGTTAAGTGCTGCTAAAGGGCTACTTCAACTGCCAGCTCATAAATCAAGTTATTTTTGGTACAGCTCCCTGAATGCTGCAGCTCCTAGTGAAATGAATTCAAGCAAATCTTTTATATTTTTCAGCTGAGAGGGTGGTGATGATGCACAGATTAGGAAGAGGTTAGCAGATGGTGAAAAGTGAATCCAGAACAAGTAACAGACAGGAGGCAGCGTTGCAGTGAGAGATGAGGCTGTGCACTCCTGGGTAAAAGAAAATAAAAGTACATTCTTCTGCTTTTTCTGAATGAGTGTAAATATTTACCCCAAGATACTAAATCAAAGTGTGAGGCAGGAGCAGTGGTAATTCAAATCTGCCAGGTGTAAAAGCAAGGTAGAGAGGTGTAAAGCAGAGTGGCTTTGAGGGAGCTGGTACCCACCTGGCTTTTTGGTGCCAGGCTGTAACAGCAACAGGTTTGACAAGTGCACTGAGAATTTACACCCCTGTGCAGTAGTGCCTGGAAAAACCTCACTCAGCAGTGAGCTCCATAATAGAATGGTCGTGTAATAAGCAAGAGGGAAAAAAAAAAATAAACAAAAAAGCACCACCAAAATTCCAGGCAGCCCAAGATCAGAGAAAATTAGAAACAATGAAAAGAGTGGGTGTCAGACTTGGCAGGTCAAGTCACAAAAACCCTGATAAGCCCTGGCTTTGATAAATCACAGGCTTTAAGTTCTGTCTCCTGGGCCACATAAGAGCAAAGAGGAACTCTGGTCTCTCTTAGGTGGGCTGTGGGAGCTGTTTTAACCAGGCCCTGCTCACAGAAGCTGTTTGGACACCATATGAAGCTGCTGGAGATGAACCTGTGCAATACTTCCCTGTGCTCTTCTCTTCCCCCAGAACTTGTTTCACTGGCAGGACTCCGGATGCTGACCCAGTGTCTGGTCCTTGTCTTGGACTGTGGGCTGCAGAGTGTGGAAAACTACAGGTTCTGGAGTAAGTGTGATGCCCTTCCTATCCTTTCACCACAGAAAAATACCTTGACTATGGGAGTTGACCAGAAAAATCCTTAGGAATGATGGGACTGGAGAGCAAGACAGTAGGATTAGCAAAATGAATTTTTTTTTTTACTGTAGCTTGGAAAGCTTTAGAGATCCCAACAGCCCTTTGGAAAACAAGAAATGGACCTGAATGCTCTGCCCCTGCCTGACCTCATCCCAGAGGCTTGGTTCAGCATCCCTGTGCCTGGCAGCTGTCCTTGTCATGTGGGCTCTGCTGGTGGTCTGGGCTGGTGCTCTCAAAAGCAGTCATTTCTTGAAAATAAGTTTTCTCTCACCTCTGCCAATGTCTTGCCACTCCCTGACCCAGCCTTACCCAATTTCTCAGCAGAAAGCTATTCAAATCAACAACAGGACTTTAATTGCTTGTAGATGCAGTGAAGGAGACTTAAATGTTGGCTTGAGTGATTCTCATCTGGTTGTCTTCTTCCAAGCACGTGAAATGCACAACCAGGGCATCAGAATTGACAGATATTGTCAAACCACACCCAGTTTTCAGCAGAAACTGCATCTCTCAATTCAGCATGGAGGTTAACATGCAGAGTGAATGCAATAATGACAATGACATTCATAAAGCAACGAGCAATTACAATTTGACACAGATAAAACTCTTGTCTGGCACGAGGTGTTGAGCACAGGAGCAATGCAAATGTGCCTAAGCTATTTAGGTGGGTAAGAACTGCTGACTTCCAGCAGCCTCTGAATGCTCCAGACGTTTCTGATAGCAGGGCTTAGCTTTCCATGTCACTTCTGTGCTCTGAAAATGTTAGGTGCTTTTTAAAAGATCTTTTGGAGAAGGCACTAAGTCATAGCTGAATATTGTAGATGCTACTTTAAGATTCAAAACCTTGGGAAGTTCAGTTATTCTGTCTAAGACAACAAGGAAAATACCAGATGTGTTAATTTTTCATGGGATTTACAAGGGATATGCTGCAAAGACAAAAATATTGATAGCTTGCTTATTTGGATAATAAAGCAGTGCAAGCACGTTATTTGCAGATATCTCAAAGTTTTACAGGCAGGCAATACTCATGTTCAATGTACATATTTTATCAATACACTGTTTAGCTTTCCAAATGACTTGTGGGAGTCTGGGTAATTTTACCCAGTCAACTTCAGTGAAAATAGTATTAGAAAAAAATCTCTTTTCTTAACAGAAAGGAAAAGTCTTGATGGAGAATGGATCTTAAAGAGAAGAGAGGAGGAGGGAACTGCTCTCCTCTTGGAGAGTAGGTGGAAACTACAAAAGGAATGGCAGTATTTGAGTTTTCTTTGAGAGAGGTGGATTCCAAGGAGACGACCTGGAGCACAGGTGCCTGGTGTGTGTGAGCTGTCCAAGCCTTGTAGGTGCCTGCCCTGCCCGTGGGCATAAAATCAGAATTGTCAGACTCCCTCTGAGCTGCTCTCACAAGCTGCTGCTGTGGTCTCTGGTGGGCTGTGCTGTTCCAGTGATGTAGCTGTGTACGATAATACACCGTGGAGGATGAGCTGGGAGGAAGCACAAGGACAAACCAGCTCTGAAGGTGAACCTGCTGCTGCTGGAGGCAGTGATGTTTCTGCCATACCTCTGGAAAAATCCCCTCTGTGGAGGCTGTGGGAGCTGGAATGTTCACCAGGGGTGGGCAAGGAAAGGTTTGGATGCAGGGGAGGAGTGTCAAAGCCTTCAGGTGGTGCTGCCTGTGTGGTTTTTCTCCAGGACATTGACAAAGGAGGTGGGAAGAATCCAACAGCACAAGAGAAACAGAGCTCATGCAAGTGAGAAAGCTGTGGCTGAAGACCAGGCAACTGTGAAGGACAGAAGCATCTGAAGATAAAATCTGTGATAAAATCACGGACTTGAGAGAAGCCAGGGGCCAGGAGAGGTCTGTGGTTAAATAGATGTTGCCACCTACATACCAAAGGGAGCTATGGCAAATACTCGTGTGACGTTGCACAACCTTCCAAAGAAGAACTGACCCACGTTCCAGCCTGGAAGAGCATAAATTGCACAAATTTCTCCTGTAAGAATCCCTGCACAGGCGTCAGAGCAGCCATCAAGCAGAAGGGAGAGGAAACCAGTCATACACTCGCAGGTTTTCTTTAGAAACTTCTACCATAATCCACTGAGGAACGTTGTGCAGTGTCGTGTGCCAAGAAAAATAGCACAAAGGTCTGAGGCTAGTCTGAATTATCTCCTTCAACAAATGATCCATTGTAGATGTCAGCATGCAGATGAAATGCGTTCTCTCACCTCCAGTAAACAGCATTGTTAATGACTTCATGATGAGGAAACTCACAGATATACCCCGAGTCATTACGTGGTTTGATAACGAGATACTGGAATAATTGCATGTAGTTTGTGATGTGACAGTTCAGTCAGGAACAAGTAAACACAAGGGAATCATCTAAAAAAGGAGCGAGTTGGTCATCTTTATTTTTTCTTCTTTTTTTTTTTTTTTTTTTTTTTTTTCCAGAGGAGAGCCCTACAAATAAATTTAGTGAGAAATCAGAATTTGAACACTAGAAGACAAAGACAGAATAAAATGACTCAATTTACATATCTTGGCAGTCATATCCTCATGAAAACGTCAGAGGCTGGCTAAGGCAGGGCGAGATTTGGCAGCTTAAGATTTGTTTTTGGGAAATCTGCGCTTTAAAGTGAATCACAGAGTCGTCAGTATTCCATTTTAATAAATGTATTTGAAAGTTTTAGGACTTTTAAAAGTGCAGAAGGAGATCTAAAAACTGCGAATTGCTACAATAAATTCCTAAGAAATGCAGGGATTCAGCAACTGTCAGCAGCCCCTTAGGTTGGAAGAAATGTTTAAGAGAAGAGGTTGGAAAACTGTTGAGAAAGAGTGTCTACTTTTAAAGCCTTAAGTAATTGAGTAATTGCCAAATAATACAAAAGAGACCAAGGAACCTAGAAGGCATCCAGAGGTACTAATCAGAAAGTGGAAGAAATATTCTCTGGGACACTAGAAAAAAGGCTTAAGATGGAGAAACTTGGTGAATATTTCTTTATGAACAGTGATATCTAATACATTGAATTTTAAAGTTGGCAAACACACGGTTATCTATATTTACAGAGATTCTTGGTTTGTTTTTTATAATATATGCACAATGAGAACTAAATTCTATTCCAGGCATCTCTGATATCCTGGGAACTGAAGATGAAATGTGTACGTAGAAGCTTTTTTCTCTGCGCTTTAAATAAACCACCAGTTTCATGTATAGAACAATGCTGCTCAGCTGTGAACATCCTCAGTGCCCTGCTGAGAGACAAGGATGAATTTTTGCTAGGAAATATGGTGGGTTCTGAAGAGAACTTTTAAAATAAATTCAGTTGGCTGGGTAAGGATCCTCACTTCTGCCAGTGAGGCCTCAGGTCTCTTTAGCTGAGTGATAAACACTCAGCAAATGATGTCTTCCCTCTGTGACAATGCCAGCTTGGAGCTTAAAAAATTGTGTATTAAAGATGTGGGTGGCTTCTGCCAGGTATGGGAAGAGACAGAAGGGTCATTGCAAGAACAGGCTCATTTTCTGCTGCAAGGAATGAGCTCTGGTCTGGCTTGCCTGTGTTGATACACAGGCACAGACAGTACCTCCCTTCCTGTGGCACTCTCCTCTAGTGCAAATCAATCTTAATGCTGGTCCAGACCTCTGGGATTTTAGTTTTTATTCAAATTGTTTGCTTCTACGTCTATTTCTGTACATGTTTTTTTGGCAGAATATGACGTATGAAGAACTCCCAAACAAGTGCTAGGTGTCTGGGAGATAGAGCCAGCTGTGAAGGCTGGACTGGATGTTACTCCTGAAATCTGCCACCAAACCTGGACCAAGAAGGATAAGGAGTGTTGAATTTAATACCTTGCACTTCATTTATGTGTCTGGAGATGCCTAGAAATAAACCAGCAAGGCAGTGCAGACCTGGGACAAAAGGGCTTTTGGACTGTGGAGAATTGACCTCAGGGTGGTGGTCCCAGCATATCACAAAAAAAAAAAAAAAGTTATTGCTCTCCTGCTTGTGAATGCACCTTTTGGCTTTCCTTTTGCCAGTTTTCTCTCCCTGCAGCCCAGCTTCCAGAAAAGAGCCCAGAGGTTGCAGCAAGAGCAGCAGAGGAGCTCGTCCCATTTCCCGTGTGTTGCCTCCTGCAGTTTCTTGTGTTTCTGGTCCTGGCTGAGCTGCCGTCACCTCTCACTGCTCCTTGTTAGCCCCCAAAGCCAGCTAGGCCCACTGCCTCCAGAGAACAGCTCTTCACTTTCAAAGGGTGCATTAAATCTCCTCACACAACTCTGTTTCTCCAACCCCAGCTATCTGACAGAATGGAGAGAAACCTCAAAGTCCAGCAGAACAACATCCCACCCCAGCTGCAATATTCTCATCTTCTCCTGGCTTCTACAGGGAAGTCTAAAATTTTCCAGAATTTAATGAAGTACATGGCAGAAATCTTAGGCATTCTCTAGAAGGTTGTCCAAGAAAAAGAAGAAAACTCTTGGAAATATTGTGCTTGTCAACACAAGCAGTGTAGCCATGCCCATCTGGCATACACCTGTATAGACCTTGACCATGTCCAAGAAAAGCAGAAGGAAGACATCAAGCTCCTGCAAAAGCTTTTTTTAACATGCTTTTATGCTCCTGTTCCTGACTGCAGTGCTTGAGGGAACCAAGTAGATCCACCCTTGATGCTCTCTGTGGAGAAAAGACATCCTTGAGGCGTTTGGTATGAGTGTTCATTTTGCACTTTAAAAAATGTTCGAGGTTGATTAGGTGATAACGTTTTCATTAGAAAATCTACCTGTGTAGCTCCTGGAGGGCTGAACTCCCTACAGCTCCAACCAAGTCATCTCCCTGCCTTATTTGTCTCTGGGTTACACTAAACACAGCTGGCACTCCAGCATGTGCAATGACTTTTCATGGATGCCATCCTGAGTTTAGCATTTAGGAATCCTCGGATCGATGTAACAATTGAGGACATCTGTCTGAGATTGTTTTATCAGCGGTGTGTGTGATGCCTTCTACATCATAATATGCTCTCAGGCAAGTTCTGCAGGGCTTCTGTGTCAGGATTCCTCAGAAACCAAACCAAAACAGCAGAAAACTTGTGACAAAGAGCATATTTTAGTGTGATGCTAAACACATCACCAGCCACTAAGACTCGCACATTTAACGTGGCAGAACCACCCTGTGCTTTGGATGAGGCTTCCCACAGGTAGCAGGCTTTGCTGACAACACTAGGATAATTTTGCACTGTTTTTTCCATTCTACTGTTCTTGAGAGCTGAGGAAGATTTCACCTTCACTTTTGTGAAGTTCTGTCAGACCTATTGATCCTTGCTTTTATAAATGCCAGATAAATCTACACAGCTTAGTCCTGCAAGCCCTTTAGCTTTTTTTTTTTTTTTTTTTTTTTTCTCTCTCTTTTTCTGTTTTCTTTTTAAGATTCTATTCACAGGAGGGAGCTAGTCATCATCTGTTTGGACCTTTGATGGAGGTTCTTCTCAAGTGCAGAGGTTTGTCTTTCATCCCTGATACTTTCAAAGGAGCCAGGGACTGCAGACACATCCGTGGTTGCCAGCTTTCAAATTTTGGGTGGTGACATCAGCCGCACTCTGTACGTTTCACCCTCGTGCTGGTTTGTGAACCTGAAAGAGGTGAAGTGTCTGCCCTGCTGCTCCAATCCCATCAGTTCACCTCCTTCAGCGACTCAGTGCTCGAGAGGGAAAACTCATGCGAGCAGCCTTCTAATTCAGCATCTCTGAACCACTTGCAGAGCTTGCTCACACATAAATGTCTCAAAAACCTGAACCCCTTGGCTGGTCTGTGCAGTTTTCTTCTCCCTTTCCCGTGGATTAATTAGTCATGCAGGTGGGTAATAGCATATAAATCCAAGTAACTAATAAACAGGAACTGAGAAGACAGCCCTTCGCTTTGCCTGGGTCCCTTCTGCTTTCTGCCCCAAGGTATCTCTGCACCTATGCATGTTTCTTTTAATTGGCAGGAATTTTTCAGACACTCTTCAAGACTGAGTTATCAAGGGTCTCTGAGGATTCCCTGTAACAGAGCCACTTGAAATAGGTGTGACCCCATGTGCTGCATGGGAGACAGCTTCCTTTCCTTTTGTACATCATGATTGTTGTACATATTGAATTCTGAGAAGCCTGGGAAGGTGAGGCTGGAATCTCTGTTATGAGTCAGATAGTTCTGGTATTTTGCTCTGCTGGCAATTACAAACTAATTGGTGGCTTCACATACCTTACCAAATAATGTCTTTCAGAACAATGAGAAAATCTTGTACCTGGTCTCTTGGCTCTCGTTTTATAGCAATTTAGTTGTTGCTGGACTGAAGGTCTGATAAGAGTTCTGTACTGTTCTAGAATTATGGAATGAATCATAGAAGCACAGAATGGTTTGGGATGAAAAGAACCTTGAAGGTCATTCAGTTCCATCCTCCTGCCATGGCAGGGACACCTTCCACTGTCCCAGGTTGCTCCAAGCCCCATCCAACCCGGCCTTGGACATTCCAGGGATCCAGGGGCAGCTACAGCTGCTCTGGGCACCCTGTGCCAGGGCCTCACAGGGAAGAATTTCTTCCTAATAGCCAATCTAAACCTACTCCCTGTCAGTTTAAACCATTCCCCCTACATCTCCTGGCAAAAACTCCCTCTCCCTCTTGCTCATTCCTTCTTGAGAGCACCATGCAAGAGTGCAAACACAATCGTGATTGGCATTCTTTGACCAACAAAGAAGTAATGATAATATCTGGGGAAATGTTTGAAACCATTAATGGATTTAAAAGGGATGAGATTAAGGGTTTCCATCCTTCATGAAGAACGTGTTTTGGTTGCTGTTACCAGTTACTGAGCTAAGGTAAGTGGTTTAGAGACCTTAATTTTATATATTTCTGACAGTTTTGAAGAAAGGGGATGCAGGGACCTTGTGTGGTCAATTCACAAAAGGTACATTTCTAGAGAAAAAGGAAACTATAGTGGAAGGCACAAAAATTTGAGTATCTGAAACGGGTAAAATAAATGAGTTTCATCAATGGCAAAAATTAAACCCAAAGGGAGGACTGGGCAAATTACTTGGACCTGGGAAATCTTTAGGACAGAGGCTGTTTTTATTGTTCTTTTCTGTGTCTGGCATAATGTGAACCTATTACAGCAGCTCTTCAGTTCTCCCATATTGCAAATAAAATAATAGTGGTCACAAACAAAAAGAGCTCTGGCAGACTGCCACTGTAGATAAGAGCACGTGGGGATAATGTAATCACAGTGGTCAAATAGGTGAGTGTTAAAACTGATTTACTGCAAGCAATGCAAGCGTGGAGTTTGGGTTGTGGAACAAATGATTTGCTACTTGAAGGCAGAGAGTTAAGTCCTCTGTGCTGGTGGCATGTGGGTGGGCAGGTTGATTCAGAGGATTCAGAAGATTGGATTTGCTCTCCTAGCATTCAGAGGTAAATGGAAGGGGTTTGATGGGTGAGTAAAATAATTTTCTGGAAGAATCCTATAACAGCAGTAGATGCAAGATGTCGTGTCCCATCCTGTAGAGAAATACCTTCCTGAGGTGGTTTTTTAGCTGTCCTCATACTTTTTGCCCTTTCACACATGAGCTGTTCCCTCAGTCTGTGTGCTGGTGCTGAAAGCCAGGGCTGCTCTGTGTGGTACACCCCTGTAAGAGCAAGGTGGGTTTGCCCTTAAAAAAAATGAACCTGCTTGGCACATAAATCTGTTAATGGCATTAACATTCAGATACAAGGAAAAGACAATAATATTAATGTTCTGATTAATTCAAGAAACTGTCTGAGTTTTGGTAGATCCACATAGTCTGGAGCAGGGTCAATTTTTAAAGCTCAGCTACGAAAAGTGGAAAATTGAAGCACTTGCTGGGCATCCAGTTGTTCTCTTTATGGGTTCCTCTGCATGTGCTTCACTCCTCAGCTCATTTGGGCCTTTGATATTGTTCTCATTATCAGCCTCAGAAATAATCCTGTTACTCATTGCTTCCCATGGCAGTCCTGGCTAGGAAGGACTGGGGCTCTGACAAGCAGCAGTGCCAGTGCTTGGACGCTGATGAGCAGAGAAAAGCTGAAGAGGTGAAAGAGATTATTTGTTAGAGATGATTTTTCTTTTCATTCTACTGGCATCCACACTTTTCAGCAGGAGCTGTTTGAGTCCCAGCACAGCTGACCGTGCAGACTCCTTGGGAATGCTCCAGGCAGGAGTGCTGCTGTCTGCAGGATGTGAGGGGCTTGCCCGTGATTTGGAGACAGGGAGAGAAGCAGCAGCAGGAGTTGTGATCAGTGCTTTCTTTTCTTTGGCTCCTGCTGGGCCTAGCTAAGTTATTAGTACTTTCTTCAGAGGAATGAGACTCCTGCAAGGTTCCCTCTATGCCCTGCTTTCAGTCCACAGCCCTGGCCTGGGATTAGTGGTTTGCTTTCACACTGCTTGCACACTGGAGTTGTTACAGCTGTGAGCAATTGCTGTTGGCCCTGGCAGCCAGGGCAGAGCTATTCTTCACAGCTGCAACCAACAGAGATCCTTTAAAAAACTTGGGAGAGATTTCTGAGGTCAGCTCTGAGTGGTTGTTTGTCCTGACTGAGAAAATAACTCGATTGAAAAAAAACATTTATGACACTTTCAACTCTATCAGGCACTATCTGTTGTCAAGATTATTTTGAAAGATAGAGGATAGACCGGGGATAGAAATGTGCTTATTTTTCAAACAAGCTGAGATTAGAGCAAGCATTTACAGTTTTGCAAATCAAAGGAGCCTGGGACTTGCGTCTTTGGAGGGCCTGAAGGGCAGCTCTGTCAGCCAGAAAGGAGACTTTAGATAAGACAGCACAGCCCTACTCTGAATCCCCATCCCGTGGTGACAGGATCCTGCTGTGCTGAGCTGCCTTAGATGTGTGCCATGGATTGCAGCCCCTGGGAGAAGCAGGACCATCCTGCCCTGTCCCTGTGCCCTGCCTGTGGCTCTGGGATGGAGCTGGGAGCTCCCTGCACAGTCCCTGCTTGCAGCAGCTCTGCTGCCCTGGGCCTTTGCTAGGGCTCATTTTGAAACGGCAGCTCTCTTTCCTCCAGTGCCCCTCATCCCTTCCTCTTTGCCTTTGGAGGAAGGATTCACAGACTGATTCACAGCCTGTACTGCACACTCTGACCAGCACAGCCCTGACCAGACCCCGTTTTTAGGGGAGGGAGGAAGAGGAGAAAAAAAACAACCAACAACCATTGTCGATTCTGGCTTTGATAGTGTAAATACCACTGTGCTGCAAAATAAAAAACTAAACATGCAGCCTGGACAGCTGACTTTGAAATGCGTGGTGGTGGTAATTGGGTTTATGTTTTTTTTTTTTTTTTGTTTTTCTATTTCCTTTTTTTTTTCCTTTGAATGTGATTCAATTAAAGAACCTTTTTGACCAAATTTGGAGAGAATTGGGTTAAGGCTTTTGAAGAATGCCTTTCTGCTCCAGCTCTTAGTGAAATCCATCCAAATATATGAAACAGAAAGGTTGTTGATATAGTTTCTTTGGAAGCTGTGTTGTATTTTCTCCCCAGTTCAGGCTGTTTCCTTGAAACTTGATTTCTGCTTGTTGCTCTTCTCACTGAAACTGAATCCAAAATAACAGATATTATTAAAAAAAAAAAAAAAGAATTTCAGAGTCTGTTTTCAGTTCCCTTCGGTGGCTCCCAAAAAAGCACTCTGCCAAGATCTCCAGTGAGCACTGTGTGCCTGGACAGCTGCAGAGCAAGCTGGGGCAGGAGAGTACTGTTACAGAGCTGTTCAGGAGCCTTCTGTGGGCTCAGGAACTGTGCAAATTGATCCCACTTTGGCTGTGCCAAGCTCCAAGTCCCTCAACAAGCTGCAGGATTTCCTTCCAAACTTAATATCGAGTTTAAACCACTGTTCCTCAGGTTCTACCTTATTTTTTTGCCGCTTTGTCACTCCTTTTCATGTCTTTGGTGGCAACACCATCCCATTCTCTTATACCTCTTTCTGCCTTTTATGGAAAAATCCTTCAGCTGCAATAAACTGGGCCTTTTTCCTTTCCTCTTGCTATTCTTGTAAGCCTCTTCTGAGACATTTCAAGCATCAGTGCTAAAAAGTTCAATAAACTAGAACAATAGTGGCCTTCCTTCTGTGTTTCCCTCTTGCCAGTTGCATCCAGAGTTGCCAAGATGAGTCTTTAAGGCCAGTCCTGAATCTTACCAATCTCTCCATCTTGACATTTTGTTCCAGACAGTGTGTTGTGGTTTGGGACTATATATTGTGTGTCTCCTTGACTTCATGACTAATTGCATGTCATAAACATTATTAGTGGAATAGTTTTGACAGTATGCCATGAGAACACTCTGCTAGGGCTTCCCATAACATAAGAAATGATTTACTAGAGATAACTGATCTGGATACTCTTTTTAAAGTGTGGCCTAATTTTCCTTCTGTGATCCTTCACCTACATTTTTTATTACTTCAATTGTTTTAGACTCAGTAAAATTTATTAATAGTAAAGGATTCCCTATGTCTTTATGGTTTTGCCTTGGCTTTAGTGTGGTATCTTCTGCCTGATCTGCATTTCTATTTCAAGGGTTCTTTGTTTGGATTTTTTTTCCCCCCACTTCAGACTTATCTTAAATTTGGCTTTTTAAACTTACATGATTGTGGTTGGGTTTTTGGAGGGTTGGATTTTTTTCATTTGATCTGTTGTAGATGTATGATCTCCTCTCAGAGCAGACCAGCAGAGGAGTTTTTCACATTTTCCATTAACAAGTCTGCTCCTGGGGAACAACCACCTCCTGATGATGACAAGTCCCTGTCTAACAAAAACACTCTCTTGTTAGAACACCTCTTTTAAGCATCCTTGGCTGCTGTGAGAGTCTCCAGGTTAGGATTTGCAGATGAAAGGTGGATTAGGTTGCTTCCAATGCAGCCTAGAATGGATTAGAGCAATAAAATATAGATTTGTTTCCTGCCAACAGTTCAAATCTTAAATCAATTTATTTTCCATCCACTCATGCTGAATAGAAGTTGTGAACAGCAAAGCAAAGGAGTTTTAAGAGCTGTTAGTAAAAGGCTAAAGAGCCTTTGTCTGAGCACAAAAAAAGAAAACCCTAATAAACTCACTGCAGGGGGCAGAAATGACTTTGTGCTTTTGTCACAAGCACAAAATATTGCCAACATCCCTCTTTCAACCCCAGACAAAATCTGGTACACTGAGAAAGTAACTAAATTTCTTTCAGTGGCACCTAGATTCATTTTTAGGTGAATAAATGGTGTTGGATTTTCCAAAAATTTTGTTTTAATGTCCAGATACAGACAGTTGTGTCTAATCACCCAGGTTTAAAGCTGCTAATTGTACTTGCTGATCCATACATGACCTTTTTTTTGCCTGTAGAATCACAGTTATGTGTTCTATCTCCAAAAATTTCTCTTGTGTAACTTCAGGGTGTAACCTGGGTGGGATAAAATCTGTGTCTTGGTGTCTATAAGGTGCCTAATAGGATGGAGCCCTAACCTTTGCTGGCATCTCTGAACTGCTGATACTTTATTTATCATACAAAATATGTGTCTGGGGTTTTTTTCAACCCTGGCACCGTCAGAATGCAACATCAGAAAAGTTAGTTATGGTACAGTTTCTTTTCAGGGATTGTTGTGATGTCATAAAATGATGCAGCTCCTATCCTATGCAGTGATAGCCACTATCACAAGAGGGTTACCTTGGGCTGGATAACACTGAATTTCATGCTCAGCCTTATCTGGTTGTGCCAAAAGGCTTTAAAACTTAATATCCTTCCATGCATAAGAAGCAAAATGCTGTTCTTGTGCTCCATTTATTGCTGCCTGCTGCAATGGAAAGAGGTAGGAAATGAAAAAAAAAAGAAGGTGCTGTAATAAAATTACTGTTTGTTTATACCAGCATAATATTCTTGAGAATGAGAGGGAAAAGCTTTAGAGATGGGTCAACATTTCTTCCACGTGCTGTAAAGGGGGTTTGGATTTTGTTTATCGAGGCTGAGTTCTCCAAAGCCCTTATTTGTGGGAAGATAAATGTATTCAGAGAAAAAACTCTGCTGAAAAAACACGGGGCTGCTTTGAATGAAGGAGAGCTGTGAAGCTGTCAGCAGCCTTGTCACTGCTCCTGGCATGACTGCTTGCTGTGATTCTTCACTGAAAAGCACATCTTCTGGAATTCTAGGTGGCATCTGCAGAAAATGCCCAAAGGCAAAATGGACGAGATGCCCAGGACTAATTGTCTGTGACACGGAGGGAAGTTTACAGCAGTTCCATTTTGAACGAGTAATTCCAATTACTTGGGGACATTTTTAAAGCACTGGCACATTTGTTAGAGGGAGGGGGAAACCCAAACACAGCTTGTCAATGGAATCTGTTGATGCTGGCATTCAGCGGTGTAGATATTAACAGTGGGATAATACTTGTAATTCATTTAGCTTGAAAAACAAAAGCAGCCAGAGTAAGGCCAAGGTTTGCAAAAAATGAGTCCCTAAAGATAAGTTCCTCACTTGATATTTATTTGCTTAATAAGGACGATTGCTTTTTAAAAGTGTCAAGTACTCACTAGCTGCTATTAATACCAGCAGAACTGGTAGCAAAGGAAATAAGAATGGTGCCATAATCATTAGGCTGGTTTTGTTCAAGGTCAGAAACAAGCCAAGTGCTCAGTCTGTGGGTTCTGGCCCAAACGAGCCTGCTCTCTGGTCTGAAATAACACAAAACCCCGGAGCTGCGCGTTACGGACGGGAAGGTGACAGGGGCAGGAGGAGAAAGAGGAGGCAGCTCGAGGAGGTGCCTGCTCCTCTGGTGGAGGGGGTGCTGTACCTCGACTGTTGCCGTGCCACAGGCAGCAGGGACAGCAAGCACTGCCTGGGGAAGGTCACTTGGCAGGGGCACCTGGGCTCTGTGCCCTGTGCACGAGGGGTGGCACAGGAGGTGACACTGAGGCTCCCGCGAGCCTTTGGAGGAGGAGGCAGGAGACGGGGACAGATTGGACACCCATGGCCAGGATGGAGTGAGCTCAAAGTGCAGGCTTGCTGTGAGGGGCCTGAATTAGTTTCAGATGACATCATACACGATGACTGATTATATTTAGAATATGTGGTAATATGTTCTGAGACCTTCCATATGTTAATTATGCATGCTTCAATATATGGCTGCAGGAAGCTTGTGAAATCAAAGCAAAATTGCAGGTAGGGAAAATACTTTCTCTAGATGAACTTTAAACACAGTTCTGCAAAAAGGTTTAACATACCACCACCAAATTTATTTTTATTTTAAAGTTGATTATCTTTAATGGATGAAAGACTTGCCTCTTAAAGACTTGCATCTTTAAGACTTAAAAATTCAGGCTTAGTTGATATTTTGGGACAAGCAGATATTTGGTCCATATTTATCAAATGTAGTGGTTTTGTTGAAAAGTAGAGAGCGAACATTTCTAATGTATTAAGTGATACAATGAGTTTAAAGGCTCGAAGACCTCTGTGGAGTTTGTTAGCCAATGTTGAAAATATTGCCTCTGAAATATCACAGCAGCTTAGTAGATATGGATGAGCTATTAAAAAAAAAAAAAATCACAAACAGCCCTGTCCCTCCCAAACAACAAAAAACCCTCTTGTAAACTCGCATTTGTGGTGTAAGAAGCTTCCTATCCTTCTGCCCATCCTCACAAGGATCTCAGCTGCACAGCACCAAATACTTGGTATTATGAATGCTCACAGTGATAAGCAACTTTGTGTAGATGATTAGCCTGGACCCTTCAACTTAAGCAAAGGGAAGATTAAATGAATGAAAAGCACATTATTAACTTAGGCTGGGCTGGGACTGGGGCAGACTACCTTTAGGACTTTGCTTTAAAAATCTTTGTGAGTTTGACTCTCAGTAATGCATGGATTTCAGCTGAGCATCTGTGGGACAAACTAATCTGCAAATCCTTTTTTTTTTTTTTTTTTTTTTTTTTTTGTCTTTAATAGAAAGTAGGTTTTACAGGTAGGTGAAAGGTGAAGGGAAAGGTAAAAAAACTGCCTTTTCTGAAAAAACCAAACAGGTTTCCCTGTGGACTAAATAATTTGGTTTGAAGACACTGCGGAAAGAAACTTGGAAGTTGTAGATCAGTATTCTTATGGTCCCAGCCTGTCTGGACAGATTTCATAATAAAAATTGCGAAATTTTTGCATAGTTAGATATAATCTGTTTGAGGAGCCCAGTTCAGACAGTGTGAACAACAGTAAGTTCCTGAACTACAACATGTTATCAAAAGAGATTTCCAATTTGAGATGCAATATGCATTTTTCTGTAGCAAGTCTACACTTCTTTCTCTACTACTCCTCCCCAGCATTTATTGGAAAGCTGAAACTTCAGTTGAAAAAGTCTTTTAACAGAAAATATTTGACTGAGCAACTTAAAACTCTTTGTTTGAGAAAAATGGTTTATACAAATCTGTTTAAAGCTGTGATTTAGTTCTGGTCACATGGCAAGGTGCCAGGGCTGAATGATGTTTTGGGCAAGAATTGCTCTTCTTTGGCTCTTGATTAAGCATCTCCTCTCCTCCAGATAATTTCTGTGTACATGTGGGACTGAGCTACTCCTCTGGCTGCAGATAAGGGTACAAATTCTCCTTGGAATATTTTATTGAAGTTGTTTTTGTAGTAAAATCCAGTGTGGCAGTGTCCCACCATTCGTGTTTGAAATGTGAACCTGCACCTTCACATTTCACCCAACACTGCCCTCTTTTCATCAAAGACTTTCAAATATCTGACATTTATTTCACTGCCATGGTGATACAAAAGCCCCGTGGCAGCCCTTGCTGTCATTGGAAGAATTGGGACTGTTTGTTCTGAGATGGCTAATGAAGAAATGCAAGAGAGCAATTTCATCCATCTCACATTTTTGTGCTCTGCTAGTTTTGAAAAAGAGAATTTTTTTTTCCCCTTCCCATGGATAAGGCGTAGAACAAAACTTTTCCATAACTGTACTAAACCAGATCACAGAAATGCTCTGGAATGGGCCACACTGGTCAGGCTATTTGTTGACTGTCCCTCCAAATCCTCTTTGGTGTGAAGCAGTGGAAAAGACTGAATAAAAACATCGAGGCAGGTGAGTAACCCAAAGAGAGAAATTTATGCTGGTGGTGGGGAAAGTGAAAAGGGCATTACAGGGACAATGCAAACAGCTTAGAGCAAAAACTTTGTCTAAAAGAAGATGTGAAGGGTGTTTGGTCTTCAGTTGAGGCAGGTGGCTTTGCACCAGGTGCTGGTGATAACATCAGCAAAACAAAAAGGAAGAATCAGTTGGGATAATGCTGGAATCACCTCAGTTGGACACCATCATTTGGGCTGGCTGTTAGAGAGAGCAGCAGCTGGGAATTGTACTGTTATGTGAAATTCAGCTTCCCACATTAAAGAGAGAATGTTGTACAGTCCAACAAAAAACAATACAATTAATGATGGTTTAGGTTTAGATTTAGTTTTGGAGGGGTATTGAAGGCCCAGAAAAAAAGAGGCACAGAAATTAACTTTGAAAAATACCTTCACACAGTATGATTGAGCATAAATACAAGAGTTATCATAAAACACATTTTCCTTAATTTTATGAGTACATTGTTGTAGTGGCTGGATAGATTACTTTCTTTACCAATATCACATTTCTTCTCTGCCTGCTTTTGTCAGAGTTCTTCAGGAGTTTGCCCAGCAAACTGCTTCCCCAGGGGTGCAGTGTGACCTCTTGCTCAGGTTTAAACTCTCCAGGGGAGTTCAGTGCTGCACCTCTGTGTTCAGATACTGAAGTGTCTCCTCCTACAGGCCCATCCACAGCTTCTGTCTCGAATCATTTTCTTGCCCAGATCATGACACCTCATGTAATGCAATATATGATATATCTAACTTATAAAAAGATAGTATATACATGCAGATGAAATAATATATATAATTTATATGCAATATATATGTCATGTTGGATAATGAGCTGAAACAGACTCTTTCAAAAAGTCCCTTTTCCTGTTAGAGAAAGGAACAGGATTCCCTTGATGTCTGTGTATAGTGCAGAGGGGAACTCAGTACCCAATTGCTAGTTCACTGCATGACATTTAAAACCAGTATAATGATAACAAAATCAGCAATCAATTATATATAACAGCAACCTTTTCTTTGCTTCAGAACTATTTTAAATGTTTATGGCCAGGATCTTACTGAGAGGAAGCTCTGCAGAGGATGGGGGCCTTCCTTTGTTGCTGTTTGCTGGACAGTGATTTTCTCCAAAGAAGGAGAAAAAATTGGTGCCCCCCAGAGAAAGCCACAAAGCCTCACTGCAATGCTCACCTGAGAACAGACTCACCTGAGAACAGACTCACCTGAGGGGAGAAGAGAATCAAACAGTGCAATCTATCACCACCTGCCTGTTATCTGCAATGAGAATTGGATATTGTCAGGAGGAGAAATGATGGTTGAGGGAGTTCAGTTCAATTTCCTTCCCCCTTGTGGTGCTGGGTTTGAGCTCTTTTTGCTTTTTTGCTTACGAAGCCAAATGGTCTGATTCACTGGTGAGACACTGAAAAATGACCAAAACTTGGTCTCTGTTTAGGCCCCCAAATGTAAATAATAGCAGCGAGGTGTTCTGAGGATTTGGGAAGAAGCTCGGCTTGGCTGCAAGGACAATGGAGACAACAGAAGAAGCAGAACATAATGGGAAATCTTTATCAGATTATCTGATAAAGATGGAAGAACATCTATGGCAAAGGCAGCAGGAAAGACCCTCAGAGCTGCTCCAGTTGTGCTCTGCCTTTGGATTGAAGGGAAAATTCCTGCATTCACTGAACATCCTTGCACTCAAAGGTAAGGACCTTTCCTGGAAACAGCATAAGTGCAGCTCCAGCCAGGTAATATAAACCTCCCCCCAGACCCTGACCCTAAAAAGTGACATAGCCCTGATGCATTAAGGCACTGGATTAGCTGGACAATGCTGTCTTCCTGTTTGTTTCCCAGTGGACAGGAATTAAATTGAAGTTATTAAAGCAATTAAATTAAACCAAATAATGTTAAAACACACTTTTAATGTCCCTAAGACCTGTTTGGATGGTTCTGGCTGGAGGAGCTGTTGTCATTCTTGTGTGATCAGAGCCCTTTTCCTGTGTGCTTCAAATTGTGTGTCTAATGCACACAGAGCAAATAGGATTGTCCCGTGGCAATGCCTGGTGTTATTTTGGGTTTGAAACTCCTGTTATTTGGGGCTTTAGAAAGCTTGAAACTCTCCACTTTGAGCTGGCTTTGTATTGCTTGGTCTTCATGTTCATTTTCAAAAAGAGGTTTGGCTGAAGGAGACTGCATAACTGTGTGCAGAGTCACAGATGTGCACAGTTGGGCACAATCTGAGGCTTTCCCAAATGTGCTTTCCTTCCTTCCTCCAGTTCATATGTCCAAATGCTTCTTGAGAGAAGTCTAACACCAAACATAAGAGGAAATATTTTCCCTTTTCAAGTTTGAATCTCTAAATGTTACTGATCTCCCTGAGGTCAGCACAAGGTTTTTATTTCCCTGTTCTAAGCAGGATAGAAAATTGCCAGTATCCCTTTTCCACCCCCATCTTCACAGGATTTATCCATGTGCAATCACTGCTGATTGGATTCTCCCTTTTCAGGCACCCAGCTGTGCTGCCTGAATGCTCACCCCAGCCTGCTTGCCAATTTTAAATGTTTTACAGGGTCATGTTTTTGTTCAAGCCAATCTGAATTGCACATCACTTCAAAACAACAACAACACAAAAAAAATCCACACAAAGAAACCACACCAAAAAAATCCCCCAAAATCTAAATCCACGCTAACCCCCAAGCCCCAGCCTCAGATGCTCTCAGTCTCTGGGATATCCCTCTGTACAATGACATGTCTGTCATGATAAGAGATGCAGCTGAGCAGGGATCAAGTTTGGCCTCTCCTGAGAATTTCAGGTGTTGGGTTGCACTTTCTCTCCTGGAATATCTCCCCTTTTCTGACATGGCAGAACTCTTTTTTCAGTTTTCACTTTTGGGAGCTTAAGATGCCTTATGGTAACAAATTTCTTCTGACCACCTTCTGCAGAAAATAAAAAATAAAAAAGTTTTGTCATATAACTTTGCAGTTATATATAACTTTGCAGTGAAGTTGCAGAATACTTTGCCCATGTTGAATGCTCCATTATTCTGTACAGAAGCTTTTTCTGCATATATATTTTTTCCTCCATTGAATTAAAAGCTCAGATACTTTCATGAGCCAGCCCTTCAGGAACTTGGGTTAATCAAAGTGGATTTTGTGTCTCAGGAGGAGACCCTGTGACACCCAAGGTATCTACAGGCTTTTGACTACAAACCAGGGAAACTGCAGCAGTCTTAATTTTGATTGCTGTGGCTCAAGTTGCCACATCTCTCTCTTGGAAGATTTTCTTCAGAGTTTTCCTCCCCTTACTGTGTTTGAGTGGTAGCAGGATGTGTTCTGGTTAGGCTGCAGATAACAAATGTATGTTTGCATAAGTTGTCGTGGTTGGGTTGGTTTTTTCTTTTGTCTGAAGGCATGTGGCATTTTTGTCAAAATCAACTCTTAAACAGCCTCTATTAAGAAGGCTTTAGGGTTCATCAGATACTAAAACTGATCTTTGAATAACAACATATGTGAACTTCAATTCAAAGACCTGCTGGAAGTAGTGGAAAGCTGACAAAAAGTTGTCATGGAAACCACTAACACCTAGATGTGGGTGAAAAAAGCTTTCATTCAGAGACCACAATTATTTGCAAAAGAATCTGTAAGTTTCTGAAACATTTTTTTCTACTCAGATGTGATGGTAGGGCTGCTTTTAATTTTCATAAATGTATGTGTGGATTCACAAACAGACACAGATGAGGAACGTTCTGCTGGGTGAATTAAAAAGTTCTGGAACATGAAATTGCTGAGAGTCAATGAGAGATTAAGGCGAGGATTTTGTTGGCCCCTTGTGTTTGATTATAGATTATCCATTTTAGATAAAATGTGTTTAGTTCTTGTTAAACTGAGCACAAGAGAGAAAAATGTGCGTATGAAATAAATCTATGGGCAAGATGTGGAGCAGAGAGAAAGTACCTGAGAAGCCTTGCTAATCAGGAAATAAAATGGCAGCTGAAAATAAGAAGAAAGGAAGTCTGAGTTTATAGCCTGTATTTTAGATACTCTTTTGAGTTTGGCTTAATAAAGTAACTCAGCAGTTAATTCACATTCTTAGAAAATGTGTAGTACATATCTAAATATGGCTTTATATACATTTTTTTTTTTTAATTCAGATTTTTCAGTTGTCTAAAGACTGTGCTGGACAATGATAGGTCTGTGTCATTTAGGTAGACTTTTAAAAGCTCTTTCTGATGCCTTTTGTAGGCTGGCCTAGAGCAGAGGCTGGACAGAGCTAAAGAATAAAGCAGGGATTTATTTAAAGGATCTCCTCCATGGATCCACCTTGGGCAGCACCAGAGCCCAGCCAGGGCTGCAGCCAAGAGGAACCAAAATGGTCCCAAAATGCACGAGCGCTCCCGGGGGCTCTCACTGGGATCAGCTCTGCTCCATTTGCACCTTGCAGTTCATTGTCCCATTCCAGCTTTAGCCCAGGCACTCCCATCCTGCTTGTTTTTCTCTCTCCAGCCCACGCTGTTTGTGCTCCTGGGCCTGAGATTTGGATCATTTGTCCTTGGTGCCCAGCTGGAGCAGGAATTGTTTTGTCTCCCTGCTCTGTGCAGAGAGCTCACCATCCCCTGATATGGAGCTCAGAACTGCACACTAAAGCAGCACAGAATGTGAAAAATATAAAAGCTAAAACCTGAGGCAGATATTTAAGTGTTACAATATTTTTTGGAGCACACCAAACTGACTTTTCTGCACAGAAGAGTCACAGTACGTTCTCAGAGGCCTATTACTGCCACTGTCCCCTGTCCAGTGCAGAGTTTTTGAATGATACTGTTCTACTTTTCTCACTGATATTGAGAATTTCCAGCGGGGCACTGTTTACTGTTCCATGCTTGCTCTTGGCTAGGGTTCGTGATGCCACAACCTTATGTCTTAATTCACCAGAATTCACTGTGCAGAGTTTAGGCTGACACTCTGCTTTCATGTCAGTGCTGTGTGACTCAGTAAAAATCCCAATATAACAACGAAAAATCTTAATTGGCACAATGATCACTCTTAGTTTAGCATGACAGGCCCTGGAGACAGGGCTAATGAATAAAGATGCAGACCCCTAGGTACATGGTGAGAGCTGCTGTTGACTCATCTTAGGGATTATATAGAAAAGCAGGCTTTCTTCCACATTCTGAGTTTCCCAGTGAAACTTCAGATTGAGTAAGAATGACATAACTGGGCCAGGCCCATCCAGGGCTGTGGCAATAGAAGACAGCAGAGAAGAACCAGGCAAAGTCACAGCTCCTGAGTCACAGCTGGTGCCTTGGGGGTGGAAAAACAAAAAACAAACCCTGTGTCTGCAGCTTGGGCAGCAGCTCTTTGCTCGTCCTGGCAGTGCTGTGTGCACTGCAGTGCTGGTGCCTTCACCTGGGCACGAGTCAAAGCCTCACCCAAAGGAGGCAAATGCAATTCCTTGTGCTTCTGAAACCTGGATTGTGGCTTTTCCTTGACATGCATTAAGCCTGTGGTAGAAATCAGTCTTACAAAAGGTTGCTTGACAACTCTGCCCTGTTCTGTTGATGCTGGATGAAAGAAATAAATGTTTAGTAAGGATTCCAAGCAGAGAGTCCACACTATTCTTTTCAATATTCTTTATATACTCATGTCTATTTAGCTATTCATTGCATTGCCCTTTGGCCCAACTGCTAACTGAAAACAAATTCATTCCTATTTTTATTAAAGCAAGTGGTGCTGTAATGACCAGCAACAGACTAAATCCATGGTGGAAGAGAATTACAGCTGGAGCCAGAGGGGTTTAGGAGATCAACATAACATTTTTGGTGGAAGAGAATGGCAGTTTAATAAAATATGAAGCAGGATTAATGCTGTAGATGACCTTAAAATACTGACTAGCAAGGAGCAGAGTGGCAATTGCACATACATGTGTAGCTGTAACTGGCTGATGGTGAGTGCTTGTGTTTAAAAGAGATGATCAAAATGTTATAAAAGACCCTAAATGTGGATTGCCTGTGCTCATATAGTTTATGTTTAATGTCAGCTTACCCCAGAAGCAAACAACACTAAGCTATTTCTCCCATTCTGTGAACATTAAATGAATTGGTTTTGAAAATTGAAATTTATGACAGCAAATTTCACAGTGTGTAATTATGGTGCTGTAACTGCTGGGGCAGACTCTTGGGTTGTCATGTTCTTGGAGAGTGTTCATGGACTGGTGCTGGGGAATGCAGTCTGCCTCCAGCAGATTTTTCCAGACCTGTGGGGGCAATAAATGATATTTTTCTCTAATACCTCACTCCTTAACTTTATAAATTCTCATTTTTTTTTAAAAATAAACTCCAGCAATCATTTCTCATGTGTCTTGGTCCAACTGGGATGTGTAACAGGTCCTTGCCACAGCCTTTTGTGCTGACCTTTTCAATTAATTCACAGCAACACTGAACAAAACTCATAAGGCAATGCTGAGATGTGCTTGCAACACCCAGTGTCAACAGCATGGCAGGGTAAGAATGATTTGAGACTGAATTCACCTTTTCTTATTGTTGAGCCTTAGGCTATGTCCACTGAAATCTCACTTCCATGAGTCTTGAAAAAAAAAACCCTCTTTAATGCATTTTTAATAACATGGTGGCATATTCTAGGATGATGTTGGTTTAGTTTTGTTAGAAATAAATAAATTTTTATTATACATTTTAACACCAGTGGTACCTAGACTTTGTGCTATTAGGTATTTCATAATTGCTATGTTTTAGTCCTGTAAATGTTTTTATTTCTTGTAGGCATATCAAGTAATCATATGCCCACAGGCATAAGGCTTTGTTGTGCTTTAATCCCAAAATGTTTTCCCCAGGTGCAGTTTTTTTTTGGTGCTAAACTTGCAGTGCAAGGCCTTTGATGCTGGTTTTGAATGCAGAGTGTGGTAAGACTTGCCTTGGCTTCTGTGAGAGATTTTTGACCATCCTCCCAGAAAACTCAGCATCCTGCACAGCTGAACTTTGCCTCTACATGAAGAAAATATCCATTTTCTTTAAAAAGAAATAAATAATAAATATCCATTTTCTCTATCTCTTGATGAAGAGACTGGAGGTTGCAGACCTGCTGCAGCAGTGCACTGAAGGACTTGTTCAATTAGCTGACAGGCAATCCTTTTGAAATCTGAACATTAAACCAGTGGAGTGAGTAGCAGACTCCCATTGACTTCAGTGAGCCAGGATTTAATCTCATTTCCTAATTAAATGGTCCTGTTCTTCAGCAAAAGCATTAGAAAGATAAATGTTCAGTAATTGCTTTGAGTATTTCCAGTGAAATCTCTTTGCTTAGGATAACACATTTCACATTTCAGTGCAATAACTACTTTTGTGGTTTCAAACTGTGCAAGAGATGAATTTGAAGGTGAGGTAGTGCATTTGTGGACTTTTCTCTCAAGGTAATGACTTTGGACCCCGTTGTTGGGGTGAATAATTTCCTTCATTGGCTCACTTTCCTGTCTCAGACTGTTGAAATCAAAGGTGGCAAAAGGTATTTAAAATACTTGTGAAAAATCAGCTCTTAAACTAATATTTTAGTCTTTTATATTCAGGCCTAAATGTAATTATTTAGAATATAAAAGCCTGGGGAAGAAAGATCTGTCTCTTA
The DNA here is from genome assembly GCF_026979565.1 of Vidua chalybeata. Taxonomy (NCBI): domain Eukaryota; kingdom Metazoa; phylum Chordata; class Aves; order Passeriformes; family Viduidae; genus Vidua; species Vidua chalybeata. The sequence goes on from NC_071534.1 coordinate 2,333,289, forward strand.
TGAACCATTTCACCATTATTCCTTTTGATCTAATTGGCCTATAGCAAAACACCTCTGTATTTTCCATTAAGAGGAAGAAAAAGGATTTTATTTTTCTGCTTCAGGGAGAAAAAAAAAATGATTTGGCAGCCTCAATTGAAATAAATAGTTGTATTTACTACTTTTGCACTAGAAAATTATTTTATGTTTGCAAAATTAATCCCAAAGATTCGAACAAGTTTTCTGAATGGGATGAATTGTGTGTTTTAAATAGGAAAATAGAATAAAACAACCAAAACCAAGACTTGCCTGAGCAAGTCCCACTGCCACAAAAAGAAAGATCACATTGTTGCTGAGATGTGGGTCACAGCAGGATATGCTTCATATGTTTAATTGAATCTTTTTATGAATGGCACACTTTCATGCATTTCTTATTAAAGGAAACGCAGTGTTTTCATTTATTAGGAGGTAGGAGCAAGGCTGTGTTAAAGAGATGAAAGGGTGTGATTTATTCACCACCAGCTGCCAGTGCTTCCGACCTGGGAGATGATAGCTTATGAGAGGGATTTCTAAGGGCAGGGCAGCTGGGGTTCATCTCATGTCCTGAGGGAATATCTCCTGCAAGGACACGCTCTCCTGCTCCACAGACATCTCCACCCAAAGCCCAGCTGGGGGGTGGGAATGCCATTTGAACCCTCTCTCTGCTAAAACAGCACTTGAAAGCAGGGGTTTCTCCTTTTCCATGTCTGTACAAAGCAGGGGAGTACAAAGCACAGAGACCTGGAGGTCAGGTGGCTGTTCCAGCCAGAATTCCATGTCCAAGCAGAGGTGCTGCCTGTGAGCAGCTCCCACGGGAGCCACCCCGGGCATCTCTGCCCCACGCTGCAGTGCCTTCCCATTGGGAACTCAGCTGGGTTTTACACCTCCCTTGGGCCCAGAGGGAAGGCAAGGCTCCAGCAAGACTGGCAAAGATGCAAAAGCAGTGCACTGATGCTTCTCAGCACTGCAGGGATGGGGTAGGACAGTGGTGCTGTCTCTTGTGCAGGCAGGCTTTCAGTTGATTTAGATGTATTCCCTCTGGTGGCAGGACAACTTCCTAAAAGGAAATAGCATCTGATTTGGACAGATGTCTGTCATTGTAATTATAAGTTTTCAAGTGGTTAATGACAGTTGAAATGGTCAGAATCAAAATATTTAGGCTGCCTCCCATGTGTGTTCTAAATCAGGCTGAGCCCTTGCACAGAAACGTGAAATAAATAAGCACACCCTCCCCGGGGGCTCAGGCACACACAGATAGCAAACCATTTTTATTAGGAAAAAGTAAACTGTGTTTGGTAAATCCAGAAACTGAATCCATACAAAATTAAAGTAGAAAATGCATGGATCCCTCTTTGTGACATTAGCATGATTCCACTGTTTCTTTTGGGCCACAGTTTCCACCCTGCACTCTTGATTTGAAACAACAACAATAACCACAGAAGGGTTTTATAAGATTAAGGTGTTTGGTTTTAAGATCTCAGCTCTGCTGCTCTCTTGGTTTCTCTCTCTCCACAAGGTCCTCAGCTGGTGCTATTTCTTATCATGGAATAATCTCTTCTGTGTCTTGCAGGGGAAGCATAATCTCTCTTGTCTCTGTTAGCCAAGTGTCCAGCAGGAAGAGGGACGAATATTTCCAGGGGCTCTGCAGCAGATTCATTGGTTCTGGAGTATTTTCTTCTCCCTGAACATCATTCAAGGCAAGCACTTTTTCCTCTCCAAGCCCCTCTCATTACCCAGGACTCCCTTGCAATTCATTTTAGCCAGTGTTTATGCAACTTTCCAAGTGTTACAGGAGAAGCAAGAATCCTTTGCCAGCTATAAATCTGGCATGTGGACACACATGATGGTAATAACCCGTCACATGAGCTAATTAGTAGGTGATTACTTTAATGTGGAAGGAAAACATACTACAAAAACTGTTTTGTATTCCACTTGCTCTCACCATGCACTAAACCTGACCTAAGACACTTCCATTTATTTTTTTTTCCTTTTTGCTCTGAGATTTTATGAGGGTTTTATCCTAGGGTTGCTAAGTCTGCTTTAATGTTTTTCCATATCTTATTTCAAAATGTGACCTGACACAGGATTCAGTTCATCAGTTAACAATTAAAAACCAGGCTTCTCTCCAATCAGAAATACATAAGTTCTCTAAATGAGGTTTATTCTGATCTCTCTTATAGGATAATTGTTTATGCAAGCTCCTCTAGCCTTCATACAGAATTCAGATTGCCTGCAAAATTTGAATTAACACAGTAGAAACCTTTTTCACTTGACAAGTGAATTTTTTTTTTTGAGTTCAGGGTTACTCCTCAGCTACACTTACAGAAGGCTGAATGATTTTGGTGCTTTGTGTCCTTCTTTCTCATCACATCTTCTTCAAAGCTCAAGCAGCACTGGCTCTCATCCTGCCAGAAAGGATTTGGGCAGACTGATCATCAGGTCACTGATGAAAATCCAGAACTGCTGAGCCATGAGCAGGCAAATTGCTTTTGTCCTACATCCCATGCTCTGACTTCACACCTCTCTTCTTGTCATGGTTGAAATGTGGCTTGCAACAGGTAACAAATCTCTCCAATGGGGTTTCTACAAGAAAAGTTATTTCCTGTGTACTCATCCCTTGAAAATTTGATATCTCCATGTTTGTGACAGAGCAAGGAGCTTGGGTTTCTTTTTTCCCCTTGGAGTCGAGCAATGGAATTTTCTGTTTTGATGAAAATTCAGAGGTTTTGAAGCTGCACCTGCATGCAGCTAAGGTTACTGTCTGTTTTTGAAGAGTTCATCCTGCAGCCAACCCCCAGCCAGCTCTGGTTCCTGTTTCATTCAGGACTTGAATGCTGCAGTCCTAATTCTTCAGTTCCTTAAATTTCACCCAGGCATTTACACCTGTAGGAAGTGGATTTAACAGGCTTTGCAGCTTGGTTTTTATGCCTTTTTTTTTGGTAATTTTCCCAATAGAACTAATACTAGAACAGTAAAAGCAATGGAATAAATGCCTAGGAGAGACGGGATGCAGTAGGAAACCAAGGTGTGATTCATTTTTCAACAGCCAGATCTATTCAATCCAGTTTCTAGGTTCTATTCACTTGAAAAGGGAATACAGTATACTGAAAGACTTTTGAGAATCCATTGCAGGGAGGAAAACCAAGGATTGTACCTGCTGACAGGTGGTTTGGTTTGCAGATACCTTTGGTGTGCACCATGTGCCAGGAGCTGTGATGAGTTTGGTCAAAAGCTGGACTGTCAGGAGGGAATGGCAGGACAGCCTGAGTTCTGCAGTCAGCTGAACTCAGCTGATCAGGGTAATGCAGGAGAGCACTCATCCTTCCCTCTCTGTCCTCGGGTGTTCTGAAATCTGAGCAAGGTTTTCTGGCATCTTAGGGAGCTCACGCTCTGTTTCTCCACACCATGAAAACCGAGCAGAACATGTAAAGTTAGAATAATTAGAGATTTCTTAGCGAGTTGTGGCTCTTGGCATCACTGCTAGAGGAGAATATGTGCCCATACTGCTCCCCTGGCTGGTTGCTGATACATTTCCAGAGCTGTTCCTGGGTGCTTAGGCAGTTGGCATACTCTTAAAATAAGTTATTTGTGATAGGGAATTGCCTGGGCAGTCATTTCTCCTTCAGATTCTTGCACTCTCAGTGCAGCTGAACTGATACAATTAGGATTTGAAACAAGGCAATGCTTCACCAAATTATTTTGGTTAAGATGACCCTGTGGAGGGAGATCAGTTCATGTTTTATGCACTCATGGCAGCTTGCCTCACCTGAAAGGCTGAGGTCTGCAGTTGTGAAGGCTTCTGGTGGAGGTCAGGGACCTCTTCAAACAGAAGTGGGCTATGGCAATTTCATCTTAAAATTAATTGGAATAAGCAGTGTCAAGGACTGCCCTGCTCAGGGGAAAGGTGCACTCTCCAGGTCATCCTAACACAGCAGAAATAATTCAGTGCCACAATTGGCACCCAGAAGTGCAGCAGCAGTGATAAGGTACACCAAAATCTCTGATCCAGGAAGCTGATGGGAGTGCCTAGAGCCCTGCCCTGTATAAAACATAGAGCTCTGCTTATTTCCTCAGTGGTAGCTGGCAGAACTTCTGTCTGCCTTTGTCCAGGCCTGCTGGAACACACAGCCATGCCCCAGCCCCATCTGTGTGCTCTGAGGATGAAGTCCCTATGTTTGTGGCATCCACAGTAAGACCATGCTGAGACACAACTCTAACAAGGTAATCTAGCTCCGAGCTGAACTGGGAGGAGCTGATGTACACCTGCATTGCTGGAGCAGGGCAGGTCTGAGCCAAAGGGGTGTGTTTGGGGCCTTGACATGTATCCTAAAGGTCAGACACTTTTAGGAGGGACGTTGTGACGTGAACACCACCTTCTTCTTGACTCCAAAGCAAGTAAAGCAGCCAGCTGAAAGTTCTAAGGTGTCTGAACGTAGCAGTTGGTCAATAGATGAATGGCTGTTGAAGGGAAGATGAGCCCTGTTCATGCCTAATTAGAGCCCTGCCAGCTGTGCCTGCATGGCTGGGGTCTTGTGAGACCCAAGAACATCTGGTCCTCATCAAGCTGTGAGCTTTTGGCTGATGAGGAGCATGCCTTGCTCGTGTGTCTGCGAGGCAGATGGCAAGAAGTGTGATGGTAGCAAAGTTCCTCTGGGAGCCCCTGGTTAAGGCAAGTGTGTCAGAGTTGGTTTCTGAGCCATGTTAGCTGCAGGGACTTTCTGCCCAGTGAATTGTTTCCTGAGGCAAACTGTGTCTGAACAAAATAGACTTTGGAGGTAGCTGTTTTTCATCCTGCCTCGATGAGATGGCTGGCATGGATATCCACAGAATCACATCAAGGCTCTGATGTTATTTTCTGCAAGGGATAATTGGGACTGAAACACTGGCCCTGGAACAGGGAACCTTAGCCTTTTCTCCAGCTTGTTCAAAGAAAGTGGTTGTGATTAAAATAATGAATGAAGGAAAGAGTTTGGACTTCCATTGCAGTAATGTTCTGTATTTCACCAGACCCATTAATGCATTGAGCTTCAAATCCTGTTACTGCTGGATTGCAAATAGCAGACCTTTCACTAGCTGTAGGCAGCCCTGGGTCCCTGGAGCTTTGATAAGCGGAGAGGAAAGACTAAAAGTTCAGCATCTAGGGAAAGAAGCCCAGATTCCTTTTTCTGGTGAAAAATAGCAATGAAGTAGCATTGTTCCTGTGTTTGCACCAGATCGTGGAAGTCACACAATATTCCCCTTGCACAGCATCATTTTGCCTGTCTGTCCTCTCATCCTGACTCTTGCAGCTGCCTGGCCCAAGTCCCAGCCCTTCAGCAGGAGCAGAATGCTGCAGTCTGCCCTGGTATGTGTGTGTCAGGAAACACGAGCATCAGCCTCGGTCTCTAGCAATCGTGTTGGCTCCCATCTGCTTTAGAATCCAGCTCCCCTGCTCTATTTAAAACTCTATTTGACAATCTGGATATTAGCACAAAGATGTTGTTCAGCCTGCTCTCGAAAACAAAATGCAAAGAGGGGAAAGGATTTTGTTGAAATATATCAGTGAATATTACAAGCTGGAACTTGTTTCAGCCACTGTGTTCTCCATGCATCTGACAAAAACAGTGCCTGGCTTATCTATTACAGAAAACTCCTGTGATCAAAATGTACTTCAGCTGCTGGAAACCATTGTAATTTTCCTACTGCTCTCTATTTACACCAGGAGAATGAGTCCTAATTAATTTTTGTTAGGTACTTACTGTGATTGCTCAGCTTTCTCAAGGGAAGACCGAGGTCAAGAATCAGAGTTTGTGGAAGGGTTTGCTTTTTTTGAGATGCTTTCCAAAGGTTTTCATTGCACCTGGAATTTGTCAGCCATAGCCTCTTGGGCTGTGTGGAGAGAGCATTATGCATGAACTTTTGGAGCTAGTGAAAGAGGATGCTCCAGGATTAGAGTTTTAAGCAGTCCCCCAGGCTTTTCTTCCTGTTCCCTTTTCCCTTCAGACCCCTCCCAGGTCTGACATGCATTTCTGTGGCAGAGATGTTAGTTTGGAGATGGGCAGTGAGAAGTCAGTGTAGTTAAAATGTGAGTATCTTCTGAGACAAAATTCACAGCTTTGCCCCCATCAGGTGAGATTAAGACTCTACAGCTCAACTAAAGTTAAAAATATTTACAGCTTTCTCCTTTGGCCCAGAGACCATCTTATCTAAAACAGATGGGAGCTTATCCTTGTCTTTAGATGTTGTTATTCCTAGTGCTTTATTTTATTCTTATAAACGAGCTATCAGAATTTAATGAAATGAACCCCTTTTTAATAATGGAATCTATCCTGCAGAGCAGTAAGAAATAAAACTTCCCATTAGTCTTGTTCAATGAATAGATAAGCAGCAACGCTTCTAAAACACTGAAATGAGTTTCAAGGAGTGGGGGTTTTGGTTATGATCTTTGGTTTTCCTTTATTTTCTTTTCCTTTCAATGACATTGGAGTATTTAAATCTTGGACTGCTTGGAAAACAGAAGTTTTACTTCTTATTTGGCATAGAATTCAAACAGGGGGTAACGCTGTCAGAGTCTGGAGGTGGATAAAACATTTCCCAGATTTTATAGAGAGCTTGAACTTGGGATTCTGATTTCATTCTTTCCAAGGAGAGAAGCCAGACAAGAAGTTATATGTATAGAAATATTTTAGATGTATTAAAATATTTGTATGGCTCTCATCACTAGTTTCTGAGTGAATAGGTTTGGATCTGAATTTCAGCTGCAGTCAGGAGTCTGGATCAAGGCTTTAATTTAGGGCCATCTTTCATTCCAAATGGCTTCCGTGGGTTTATGACCCTGCTTGTTTTTTTTTTTTTAATTGGAAATGCAATACATTTCAGACACTTTAGGCAGCACAATGATTTTAATTGGCAAAGAATGGCAGAGTTGTTTGCAGATAACCTGTGGATATCATGGGAAGCTGATGCCTGTGATTGTCAGCCTTGACCTCCAACCATTTTTGCTTTAAGTAAAATCTTCGTGAAAGCTTTGTCAAAGATCTCTGAGGAAAGGCCAAAACATAAGTATATTGTTAGTCAATGCACCATGAAAGCTTAAAAATAAAAATTGATTTCTAATTGTTAAAAAAAAAAAAAAAGGAAAAAAAATACATATGCAATGTTAAGCTTCAGGATAAATTGGATAAATTGCCTGGGGTTATGGGAAAATCTGAAAAGGCAAAAAGTTCTGTGTTGCTTCCTGACATTTGAGCAAACAGGTTTTTGCAGCTGTGTGTAATTACAAGAAGTTAGAGGACTGTTTATTTAACAATGATATATTTATACATTTACTAGGAAATACAGCATTAGTCAGAGAGGCATTAAAATATCTGTTAAGCTATCCGTTATAATATCTGCAAACTGAGCCCTTAAGAAATCGTATTCTTCCGTAGTATTCTTCCATACAGTCATTTTTCAGTTTCCTGTAAACACAGCTAGAAAGGCATAATCCAAGGGGGAAGTTCATGGAGGTTCACACAGAAACAGGGATGTGCACCTTTAAAGTTTATTTCTCTCTCTGATATAAATTTAACACCTGTTTGCATGTCAGGACTTCAGGATTTTGGAGTGGTTTCGGTGTGTTTGTCTCTGTGTCGCTTTTGTTATGTTGGGAAATCACAGTATCTGCGTTCCTCATGGGGAAAACTGAGCTCTGGTCTGATAAATTCAAAAGGCAGAGGGGAGATTTAGATGGCCAGACCCAAGACTGACCTGCACTTCTACTCCTGCAGACACATTTGCAAGTGAAGATTTTTTTGGTCGTGTGGAGTAATGCACGCCCCGAGTGCCTTCTGCTGTGCTATGGAAGATGAATTTGCTGGTGTGCATTCCCTCTGTGGCCAGGACTCAGGCAGGGTTTATCTGCTGGAATCAGCTCCATGTGGAGTGCAGTGACAGCCTCGGCATTCATGAGAAAAATGTGTGGAGAAGGAGTGGATGGTGACACGACTCCAGTTTGCACAGCAGTCCTGTGCTAAAGAGCCTTTGATGGTGATGTGGTGCAGTCCCTTCCCCACGGGACCGTAATCCATGTGCTGGAGATGTGCTTTTCTTGAAAAAGCTGTCCCAGCTCATAGCTGATGCATTGGAAATTTCTATTCCTCCTTTAAAAGTTCAGTTCTGTTAAGTTAAAGAGCCCAGGGAACTGCAGCCAGTGTTTCAAAGTCACAGGCTAGCATCTTATGCATTTATATTGAAACCAGAAGATGGAATTTAGTTTTAATATTTTTCTTGGGTATTCTATCTTCTTTCTTCATCTTCTTGAATTAATTTAGTGGTGCTGAAAAGTTCTGAAATTATTTCCTGGACTAGATTAATTATTTAAGACAATGGGAGTTGTTTAGTTGACTTCACTGTGAATTAGAACAAGTCATTTATTAAAGGGCAAGATACAGCACGAACAAGCAGTAAAGTCAACTCTCCATTCTCTTGCTCCTCCTGCAGAGACACACGGGCACTCTCACTTGTAAGCTCAGCTTTGACTTCTAATCATGAAAACAGATTGTTCTCCAGACCTTTTCATTTTATGGTGATTTGAGAAGAGGTTGCTGGTGATGATATGCACACCTTCCAACTGAAAACTGGATTAATATCATGAATTCTTCTCTCCAAGTTTTATCAAATGAAAACCAGAGCGTATCATGGAGTATTTAGAATATATATATATATTTTTTTTCTGGTTTGAAGCAGTTACACGGTGTGAAAACACAGAAAACTAGAATCATTTAGGTTGGAAAAGACCCCTAAGATCATCAAGTCCCCCCAGCACTGCCAAATCCACCACTCTAATAAAGCTTAAATTGCTTCCTTTTGGGCATGCTTGTGCTGTAGATTTTAGAGGTGGGGGAGCAAAACAGAGGCTGTGATCACAAATGGAGAACCTGTGGGATGAATTTGTTATACTGCAGCATTTAATTCTCAGTCCTGCAGCGCATCTTTCCCCTCCATCAGCAGCACATTTAGTCTGGGTGGAGAAGGCAGTACTCCACCTGATATGCTCCCTTGGGCCACAGCTAATAACCTTATTCCTTATTTCTTTTGATGCCAGCAGTTATGGTTAGAAAACCAGCACTGAACAGTGCTGTGACACTAGAGGGGAGAAAACATAACCCCCTGACTATTTCTTCTGCTCTTATTCTTTTAGGTTTTGCTAAGGAGGGATAAAACAAACTGGAGTCAATTTTATGGAGTGTCTTTAAGAGGCTTTTGCCTCTTTCTGCTGTGGCAAATGTTATTCCCAGTGACCTCAAGTTTCATCTTATTCATTTTGGTGGCAGTGTCTTGTGCAATCCTGGTTGAATTCACACAAGGTGGTTATTTAAATGGCATGTTCTGCCTTAAAATTGTCTGCTTATTCTCCTTAATTACAAACATTGGGATGCCTTACTCAATGACTGCCCTTGCCCTGCAAATCAACCTGAATCTGATTTTCAGCTCTCCAGCAATTTTAATAATATGTTAATTTAAATGTTTAAAATAATATGTTAATTTTAATTTTTAAAAATAATATATTAATTTGGGTTGGATTTGATGATCTTGAAGGTCTCTTCCAACCTAGTCATTCTGTGAATTTTCATAGTATTAAGAATCTTTTGATCTCACTCTGGCTCAGGATATAATTTTCATCATTGGTCTAGTCCTTCTCCCACTGAAGTTAAAAAAAGGCTTCCATTAAATTCAAGAGGAGACAAAATTTAATCCTTTTCAAAGCAGCACCTGGTTCATAGACAGGCGTGCTGCCTGGACCCTCAGATGGGAAAATACAGTTGTGATTTTAGTTTGATAATAAACCTCTCTGTCTACAGTAACCCAGAGGACAGTCTGGATCTCAGTCTTAATGGGAAGGAGGGTTCAGGTCCCTACTTGTCTGATGCTTAAATCTTCTGCAAAATGAATTTATTTGCCACTTTTAAAAGCAAGAATACTGTTTTGTAACTCTTCTCTTTATTGCTCCCATCTCTGCATTTCAGTGCAGAAAAAAACTCCTGTATAATGGTTCCAATCTTCTCATAATAGTCCTAAACTGACTCTTTATTAATTCTCTGTGTTTTCCTGGCTGTATGCAGGGGTGGGAATGTAGGACATGTGGTGGACTGTTGTGAGGTTACCCTGCTGACAGCAATATTTCTCTAAAGATGTATTTTTACAATATATTGTCTGAATCCACACCCCAAATTCACAAGGAGGACATATTAAACTGGCTCTTCCTGTAGATTCCAAAAATCTTTAAAATCGTGGGCAGTCTTAGCTTTTCAATCCTTTTTGGTACCCACTGGTCCTGCACCTTTTACAAACACTTAACATTATTATTGCTTGATCTTGCTGCTTCTTTCTGGCTATTTTAATTCTGAGATTAGTCATGTGTGCTCCACAACTTCCCTGTAAAGACAGGGGATGAGTTTTGCAATTGGCACGTTGTGATGAGACCATTTGGGACCCTAATATATTAAACAGGCTGGGGGAGATGAGAACTGTTTTGGATTTGTCTGAAGACATCTTTGGAGCCATTCAGTGAAAACAAAACAAAATAAGGGGAAAAAAAATTTGTTTTCAGCGCTTCAGTTGCGACATTGTTTGCTTCAAAATGAAATACTTCAGTTTTAGGTGACTTAAACTTCAGGCCCAGTTCCAAAGAGAAACATCTTGATTTAGGAAAGAATATTTTAGCAAAACCTTTTAATTCTTTTGATCCACTGTTCCTTCTTTGTGCCTTTTTTCCCTTTTGCGTGTCTGCAGCTGCCAAAGTTGTGTCACCAGAGCTGTAGGCTGACCTCTCCTGTTTGCCACTGCATTTTTTGCATAGTTCAGGTTGCACTGTCCTCACATCACACCAAAGTGGAAGACAGCACTGAAAGCAGAGCATGGACAGTCAGTTTCCCTCAGTGCCTTCACAGCCCTTGAGTCCCATTTGTAGCCACCTCCAAACGAAATAAAGGTAAAGGATAACAGGAATTGCATTCAAGAAAATTGTCCTGGAGGAGATTTAGAAATTCTTGGCTTAAGAATGTAGCCCTACTGTGTAACTACTGGAGATGAAGGTGTTAAAACTCTTCTGGGCTTATTTTTTGGTTTCTGATTCTGCCTCTGGAGCAACTGTGCTGGTCACTGAAGGCAGTAGGAACACTTAACTGGATAGAACACTGCTTCCAGCTGCTACAGCCCCTTCTAAAATCACCCCTCTAGCAAGATGGTTATAATTAACTGTCCTTTCTGGTGTTTGGGAAGATACTCAAATAAAACCCCCACCACTAGAGAAGAACAAAGGGCTATCAGTGGGTAATGCTGATGAATGCAGTTACTGCTTCAATGGGGCACTTGTGGGAATTTGCCCAGGATTAATTTTGATTTCCCAGCACATTTGCAGGTGAAACATATTCTGAAGTGAAATAAGAGGTTAATCATGAGAAGGCAGCTGACTGCTCTAAGAGCAGCCTTTTCCATCAATGCCTCTGATGCAAATAAAAACCCCAAACAGCCCTAAAACTAAATATAGCATAAAAGTCCTCAAAAGCCAGTCAATAAATAGTAATTATCTCTCACAGCTGGAAGCATGTTTTGCTTTGAGTGCAACCAACAAACTGTGCTTGACTGGGTGCTGATTATTTCAATCAGGTTATAAAGGAGAATGCTATTTTGGAGCCCCTCACTTGGAAGGTGTTCTTGTAAATGTGTTCTATTTCCAAACCCTTCCCTTCCTCTCCAAACTGCTGCAGACCTGGATGAGTGGCAAAGCCTGGCTGACCTGACCCCAAAGCTGGATTGTGATGCAGAACATTGCTGGTGGGCAGAACACCCCCAGATCTCCTCCCTGTGCTCCCACAGTGGCTGCTCCTGGGCAAGCACTGCTCTCAGCAGAGAGAGCAGAGCAGACATTCAGAATGGGATCAGTCCTGCCAGGTTCCATGGAGGAGTGCCACTGGGGAGCTGGGGAATCCCAGTATTTTGGGAGGGAGAGAAAGGAAGGGAAGAGACAAGAAGGCAGCTCTTGCAAGAGGAGTTAAAAACCAGGCCTGCCATGTTTCATGGCACAGTGATTTTATTTTTTCTTTCTTTTTTTTTTTTCAGACACTCACCAGCACTGGAGAGTGGCTTAAACTGTGAGGTCCTGACAAACTGATCCTCACGACTGGCTCTCTAAAGCTGTCAAACTGAAGGGCAAGTTTGGATTAACTCTCAAAATTAACATGTCAACAATCAGGTCAGGAAACTGACATTTATAATGTTCCTGTGATGCACTGTCCTCATTCCAGGAAGTGAAATTGTGTTGCCCTACCAAAATCCCAGAGGAACCCTGGGCTGGTGTGGATAATTCCCTTTTCAACAAGAGCCACATTTTTCAGCGTCATCTTGCAGTTCTTGGGACCTCTTTTAGAAACTACACTATCTTTGAGGCTTTGTTTTTGCCTGCTGGAATGATGGATGTCTTCTGGAAAATGACATTTATTCTGATGTTCAGTCTCCATTTCTGACAGCATCTACATAGCCAATCGTTTTCTCAGTGCATAAATAAAATATTGCCAGGCTCTTGTAGATGGATGTGCACTGCATGTCCATACTTCAAACTGTTACAGACCTCCCTGTGTGCAGTGGGCTGAGTTTTGGAAAAAAATACAACCTGCTGCAGCTTTTGGATGAATATTTCACCTATTCTCATCTTCCTTCTTCCTAAATGGGCTGGTTGAAATTCTCACATTGGTTTTGGTATCATTGGTAAATTAGAGAAAGCAAAGAGGCTGCCAATTGTTTTAATTATTAGTTAAGCAGATCTCTGTTTAACTAGAATGACAGCCACAAGGAAGAAATTTTGAACTCCCAGGAGGGATATTTTATGTTGTATGTTTTTTTTTTTTCAAACAATGGACTCTTTTTTTGGAAGCCATTTACATTTTCATAACTAACAGTTTAGGATGCTGAATGAAGCTTTTAAAGTAAAAGGCTGTCATTAAAAGGACTATGAGGTGGTGCCACTTACAGTGTGCGCTTGAATTATCCTTGAGACCCATAAGAATTGCTCTATTTAAGTGGCTCCTTTCCTTTCCTTTCCTTTCCTTTCCTTTCCTTTCCTTTCCTTTCCTTTCCTTTCCTTTCCTTTCCTTTCCTTTCCTTTCCTTTCCTTTCCTTTCCTTTCCTTTCCTTTCCTTTCCTTTCCTTTCCTTTCCTTTCCTTTCCTTTCCTTTCCTTTCCTTTCCTTTCCTTTCCTTTCCTTTCCTTTCCTTTCCTTTCCTTTCCTTTCCTTTCCTTTCCTTTCCTTTCCTTTCCTTTCCTTTCCTTTCCTTTCCTTTCCTTTCCTTTCCTTTCCTTTCCTTTCCTTTCCTTTCCTTTCCTTTCCTTTCCTTTCCTTTCCTTTCCTTTCCTTTCCTTTCCTTTCCTTTCCTTTCCTTTCCTTTCCTTTCCTTTCCTTTCCTTTCCTTTCCTTTCCTTTCCTTTCCTTTCCTTTCCTTTCCTTTCCTTTCCTTTCCTTTCCTTTCCTTTCCTTTCCTTTCCTTTCCTTTCCTTTCCTTTCCTTTCCTTTCCTTTCCTTTCCTTTCCTTTCCTTTCCTTTCCTTTCCTTTCCTTTCCTTTCCTTTCCCCCTTTTTTTTCCCCTTTTCCTTTCCCCTTTTCAGTTTTGTTTTTCAAGATACATATAAGGAGTAGATCCTTGCTTTGTCAAGACCACAGAGGAACAGGATAGATGGAGCTGGATGGTCACAGGGTTTAGGTAGCCCCAAGCATTGCAGAACTGTGATAGAGTGTAAAAGTATGATACAGTGCAGGAATTAATCCCAATCAAACGAGGTTCTCCCGAGATCAGCGTGGAACAACATATCTTGGTGTCATTCAGATGCTCTCTCGAGGTTGCATTCTTGGCAGCTGCACCCTTTGGCTAGTTTTTTTGTTTTTCCAACTGTATATGGACTTCTTTTGTTTCAAATTAATCTCTTGATTGGCTGCAGATGCACACCAAAATGTCCTTTGTTTCAGTGTACATTTTCAAGTGACTAATGATCAGCGCTGGTTGGAAACTTTTCCATTGCAATGATTTGACAGACATTTGTGGTTACAGCAAAATTGATATTTTCTGTGGAAATGCATCACTTTTGCCAAGGAGGAAAAAAAACCCCAAAAACCTTTTTTTTTTTTTTTTTTTTTGTCAAGTCATCCTGAAATCCATGGTTTATTTTAGGTCAGCTGGTTAAACAGCTCAAAGCTGTTGATTGTTTCAGGGCACTACTTAAGACTTGTTTTTTATGACTGCTTATATTTGTTGCTCCAGGCTCCATTAATCAGCCTGCTTCATCCATCAGTATCTCTTGCTGGAGATGGCAGGATAGCAATCTGGGAGCTGTAGTAGCTGTGATGCCTTCAGAGACAAAAAATATCCCGCAGAAAATTACGGATAAGAGCACAACTCCTGTGGGGGAAGTGCAAGAACACCAAGTTTGCAGCTACAGCTTGGGAGGGGTTGGGGGGCTTTGTGTGCAAAATGGAGTTGTGAGAAAAATAGTTGCCTTTAGAAAGCGTTTCTATCCAGTCCATAATTGATAACTATGGATAATTTGATGTTATGTAGAATGAAAATCTTATTCATGAGCCTCCTGTTATCATCTGTAGTTTTTAGCACTTTATTTCTTTTTGCAGAGGTGCTTTTGTGCTCAACTTTAAGGCTTAAAAAAACCAAAACCAGAATAATAATAAATGCTTTTGCCTCTTTTAATTTGAATTTTGAGGGTATTTTTATACAGCCTTTAAAATTCCCTCAAGTCTCATTTTTCAATCCCCTGTCTACAAGTACAAAGGCTTAAAACCTAACCTTGCACTAAGCAAATACAACACCATTAAGTAATTACTTGTTTTCAGGAACTGTGATTCTGAGGGGAAAAAAAACCAAAAAAACATTACAAGACTTTCACTGGTATATTGAGAACTGGGTAAATAAGGGATAACAATAATGGAACTCTGATTTTTTGCAGTGGCTGCCACCTCTATGACCATAAGTCATTAAATGTTCACAAAAGTGAATAAATCAGCTGCCTAATGTCGTATTCCCCCACGATTTGGGACTTGATCTAAATAAAATCCTGATAAACATAATAGACCTCCTCCCAGCTTCTTAAACATCTGCCCCAGCATCACACAATTGGAGCATGGAGGAAACAGAAGGGATGCACTAACCAAATGTAATTCTTGTAAAACAGGGACATAAGGAGATCAGATTGGTAACTGAGCACATCAAGGCTTTAATGTCATCTGAGCACACAGTCCATGCTTATGCAGGCACCAATAACCTCACTTAATTTCTACAATATCACTCATTTGTGGAGGGATTAGAAAAACCTCTCCTTTGTAGCCAATAGTGTGCCCACATAGGGGCTCTAACTTATTAAAGCTAATTTCACAATTAGAGAGCGCACTGAATCTGTGAATTAGCCCCATAATGACAGGAACAGATGTCACTTGCTGTTGAATGAGCAACACAAAATATCAGGAGTGTACTGTGCAATGCTGCCTCATGCTTTCTGACAGCCAGCTCGACCTCCCTGAAGCCAGCCTGCTCCTTAAAATCCTTTTCCTAGTGTTTGTCTAGCCAGAGGCAGATTGCAGTGGTGACAGAAGGCAGCCCCACTGCAAGTCCTACCCCCTTCCATCCCCTTTCCTCAGGCTGCCAGAAACCCTGGGCAGACCCTGCTCATTGTAGCCATTCCCCTCCAGGGATGTGTCAAACAGAGAAGCAAAGTTAATTCTCCTGAGGCTGCTCTTGGACCAAGCCACATGCAGACCTAATCATAATTACATCATTTTCTCTTGTCAAACATCATTTCGCTGGGCCAAGAGGTTATTTATATCTCACAAGAATGTAATTTTTAATAAGCACTAGGTGAATTTAAAGCAGAGTTGTGGAAGGACTATTGTTCCCACAACTGTGATGCCAGAAAAATCCTATGAAGGTTTGTACAGGAAGGGTGGAAGGTTTGAACAGATCTATTTTGCTGTGATTCCAAAGAGAAAAGTGAAAGCATGATGACTAGGGCACAAAGGGGGAACAGTCTACAGGTTCCAGGGCAGATATTGCTGCAGCTTTGGTGCTGGGAACCATCCTGTGGCTTTTGTGTATTTGATGAATGAGCAAGATAGGCTTGGGAGGGTTGAAATGTTATGTATAATAAAGGCATGCACTGCTGGCTGCACATCACTAAAAATGTGCAGAGGGTGAGTTGGTAGCTGGGAAAGTATCTGAGATAACCTGGTGGGAAATCAGCCCTGCAGTGGTTCTTCAGCATCCTCAACACCCTTGGAATGCTGCTGCAGAAGGATATTTCTATTTTTTCCCCCTTTCTCACAGCTTCACAGCAGAAAGCGTACAGGAAAATTTCCACCAAATATCATGTGACAGTTTGGTCCTGGGCAGCTTTTAATTGAGAGGTGTTAGGGTGTGAGAGATTCCATGAGATGGAACTGTCATTCCCAATCTGTTCACATGATTACATGGGTATGGGTGGTCTCATAATACAGATCTACCTTTTGTGAGCAAGCCAGGGTCAATTTGCTTCCCTGATGCCCTGAAAAAGGGAGTAATATTTTTTTTCAGGGTGGCCTTTGCAGCACTATGACATGTGATGGGAGGGGCTTGAGGTTTGCTGGCCATACAGACCCTGTTCCTCTTGTTGGGTTCGGTGCAAGTGATTTTGTGAGGAAGTAATTAAATCAAATGAAAGCATCATGTTCTCTAAAGGAACAGCAGAAAGCCAGCACAGTATTTGCAAACCATATACTCTTGTTGAGCCTCCAGCTTGTTCAGAAGGGCTTTTCTGCTCTAATTCATCTGATTTGCTTTGGTGAATCAAGCAATTCTGTGCCCTAACAAGTGTTCCTATGGACACAAACAGGGTGGCCTTGGATCGCTTGTGAGTTAAGACACTGAGTTTTTGAGAAACAATTGATTGATTAAGATAGAAGCATTCTCATCCTGTCCACTGAAACACTGGGCTTCAAGCTCTGTGATTGGCAGTCATGACTAATAGTCACCACGTCCTCATTTCTTATTTTGGAAAGCTCCGTTTCCCCTCCAGATCCGCAGTGCTGAAGGGCTGGAACATATCTCTTGATTCCAAGGGAAATTTGCAGGCATGATCTCTGGGATTTAGCCTGTCCAGGGTTAGGTTTGTTGCATGTCACTATAGGGACACTGCGTCCTTGCAGCACACCTGTCCTCTGTTGCTGGGGGAAGAAAATTCAGTTTTCCCTGGTGGCACACGGGTGTGCTTGGTGAGTGCACATAGAGGCTGTTTCCAAGCTGATTTACTTCATAATACAATGCATACACAGTTTGCATCGTAGTGCTGGGAAGACATATGAGGTTTCTACCTGCTGAGACTGCTACCAAACCAAGTCCTGCATTTAATTTCAGTGGAGCCACTCTGGTCCCTTAGCGTCGCTCACTGGGAGCTCCGGCGGGCGGGATAAACAAACCGCTTTTCGAGCGCTATTTTCACACACCTTTAGGACAAACACGGAGCAACTCCTCGTGCTCTGCTCGCAGTTTCGGTGGATTTTTTTCACCCCCAAGCGCTGCCGGGCGGGCCCGGGTGCGCAGCTCCGTGCAGGCGGCCCCACGAGAGGGCAGCCGGGACACGCCGCTCCCGAGCGCTCCGCTCTCTGCTCCGGCTCCGAGGGACTGACCGGGCTCCAGCTGCTTCATCCCGTCCTTCCCCAGGTGAGGATGCGCTGTTTGCGTGCCCACCTGCATCTCTGCCTGCTAAAACCCGCGGCGGGTTGGTAGGAGACCAAAATCGGACAGGCTGCCCTATAGCAGCAGCCTGTTCTTGTGCGTGGCAAAGCCCAAGGGCAGCACTTCTCCAGTAAAGCTGGGAAGCTCAGAGGAATATTCCACCGTGCTCAGGCTAAAAAAAGGGACAAGACTGAGTTGCTTTGAATTTCTAAGTTTAAATGGTGTTTATTCTCAATTCATCAGGCAATGTTTAAGGATTTGCCTGGTGGCTCTGTCATACGTGCTATTGGCTATGGCAATCACTGTAATTTTGAGTTTGGGTAATACATTTTCAAAGAAATAAATACAAATTATAGATCCAGAAATATCTAATGATAAGCTGTATATCAAATAATTCCAGTCCTCTACATTTGGTTTGTTTGTTTTCTTTTCTCCTCTATCTGTGGTTGAAAAGCACAACTGCTGGAACCAGAAAGAAGTCAGAAAGATTCACCAGATTAGAATATGCAAGATCCCTGTAATTTCTTGGGAAAGGATTGATGAAACCTCAGATTAGCTGCCTAGAGGCTACAATTAATTAGTCATCAGTCTGCTGTCAAGGTGTCACAGAAAGAAATGCCAGGATGAAGAGCCATAGAATGGTTTGGGCTGAAAGATACCTTAAACATCATCCAGTTCCAGCCCCCTGCCATGGGCAGGGACACCTTTCACTGTCCCAGGGTGCTCAGAGCCCCATCCAGCCTGGCCTTGGACACTTCCAGGGATCCAGGGCCATCCACAGTTTCTATGGACACCCTGTGCCAGGGCATCACCACCCTCACAGGGAAGAATTTCCTCCTAATATCTGATGTAAACTGTTGCTTTTTCAGTTTAAAGCTGTTCCTCCATATCATAATTGCTACATTCCCTTTGGAAAAGTCCCTCTCCAGCTCTCCTGCAGGCCTCCTTTAGGCACTGAAAGGTGCTCCAAGGTCTCCCCAGAGCCTTCTCTTCTCCAGGCTGAACAGCCCCAGCTCTCACCATCTTCACAGAACTGGTGCTCCAGCCCTCTGGTCCTTCCTGTCTGGCTTGAAATAGTATTTTAGAATTTCTTCTTTAATATTCTTACTAGTTTTTTTGGAATTTTTCATGGGTTTTTGTTGTTCTTGTTGTGCTTTTTTGTTTGGTTCGTTTTGGGTTTGGTTTTTCTTTTTTTCCCCACAGGGAACATTTTTTAGATGGCTTACCTGGCCACGACGAATGTCAAACCTGAGGACTGTAATATGTTAGCAGTAGGTAGGTGAGGAGAATCTCAGATATTTTTTGTCTCAACAAAGGAACAAGTTGTACATCACGAATAAGACACCTACTGTTGCTTTTTTTCTGATCTGTTTTTTTCTTTTGCTAGAAGTTTTTGAAAAAAGCTGACAGTGATTTTAAAGCTTTGGGGGACTTTGTAACTTCAGAAACAGGAAAGTAAATTTGAGGCTATGATAAGGCTGCAGAAACACAGCAGAGAATTTAAAATAGTGAATATATTCCATGGCCTGAAGGCAAGATTGGCATTAATTCTTCTACACTTTGCCTGTGAGTTCCCTGGGCAAAGCCTGTCTTTGTGTTCTGTAGTGATTCACCGGAGGAACCCCAGCAGGGCTGGAGCTGTCTGTGATCTTGTAATAAGCAAGATCAACAGCAAACCACATCGATACCAGGTATGCTCTCCACTCCAACACCATTGTGGTTACCTTGTCCTGGGTGAGACACAGAGTAATTTTGATTAATATATGGAGCTGTACATGAAAAAAAAGGCCATCAACATGCAGAGAAGGTGCAGACATATTAAAAAAACCTTTTTTTTTTTTATTCTGGAAGTTTGATATTTTCAGAAAAAAATACTATCTAGCCTTTTTTAAATGTTTTCATAAAACTTTTAAACACAAGACTCCAGAGATTTGTAATCACGTTTTAATTCATCGTATCCTTTCTGCAGCTTTCAAGAAGCCTTTTTTCTTTTTTTTAAAGCTTCTTAGTTTGGTTTCTCCATTTGCAAAATGTAGATAACCCCTATTAGGAGGGGTAATGTGGGAGTAAAATCCATTTTCATCCACTAATGATTTTGGGGTCTTTATATGGGGGTTGTGAGGGTCGTGTAAGTACTGAGATGTCAAGAATTATGAAACTTTCTGCTGCAAATATCTCTACTTTTCTCTCTGTTTCATTAGTGAGCACTTGAAGATGACGTTAGTGCTGCTGGTGGCACCCTTCAGATCCTGATGGAAACAACTGTTGAATGACTCCCTGCTTTAGGAATAAGGAAATTTCCCAGAGAGCAGTGACAATCTTTTGTCTCAGGCTTCAGAGATGGAGCTGATCAGGGAGGCTGATGCCTTGAGAAGGCTGATCTAGAACAGAGGCTGGACAGAGCTAAAGAATAAAGCAGGGATTTATTCCAAGGATCTCCTCCATGGATCCACCTTGGGCAGCAGCAGAGCCCAGCCAGGGCTGCAGCCAAGAGGAACCAAAATGGTCCCAAAATGCACGAGCGCTCCCGGGGGCTCTCACTGGGATCAGCTCTGCTCCATTTGCACCTTGCAGTTCATTGTCCCATTCCAGCTTTAGCCCAGGCACTCCCATCCTGCTTGTTTTTCTCTCTCCAGCCCACGCTGTTTGTGCTCCTGGGCCTGAGCTTTGGATCATTTGTCCTTGGTGCCCAGCTGGAGCAGGAATTGTTTTGTCTCCCTGCTCTGTGCAGAGAGCTCAGCATCCCTCATGTGAAGCTCAGACCCACACACCAAAGCAGCACAGAATGTGAAAAATACAAAAGCTAAACCTGAGGCATCAAGGCTTCAGGAGATGACTGAATGAACTCATAGTGGGTGGATTATTCTCCCCCTCTCTGGAACATCTGCTGATGATTTAAAAAAATAATTAAAAAAAAAAAAAACAAAACCAAAGCCTGTTTGCTGTGCCTGGTAGGAAGTGAATACAGGTTGTTTTCGTGTCACCTTTTTAGGGGATGACAGACATAGGCTAATTGCTTGACTTTAAGAAAAATTTTCATGGGGGAGTGATGACACAGACATCGTGTTGATCTAGAATATTCCTTTTTTTTTTTTTTTTTTTTTCCCAGTACTTCTGCTCTCTCTTTTCTCCTTTAGGCATAGCACTAAGCCTTACAATTCAAATCCAAACTCCAGGTTTGTTAAAATATTAATTGATATGTAGAATTTTCACATGGGATATTTCCAAAACTGGCATCTCCTCCTTCCCCTGACCGGGTTCTTTTCTTCTGTTTGTTTCTCCAGTGAAATTTATAAGCCCATGTTTTTGCCATGGCATGCTGTCACTTTGGAAATGACTGGGATTTCATATACCTGAAGATTACAGCTCTGGATAAAGAGGAAGCAGACTGCCAAGCAAACAGAACCTTTTGTGCTGGAAACAGATGAGTGCAACGTGAACCGAGGATGCAGAATCTAATTTGTGGTGGGAATTTTCCCAGAACTGCAAAGGCAGGAACTCAGGATATGGTCTCCAGGTCTGTTCCTGACACAGTCCTAAGGATGATGGATATGGCAGGCCATGCCACAGTCATCTATTGTCTGCAAGTTTATTTAGAAGGAAAAAAGGAAGTGAAACAGATATAAGTGATATCTGACTTTTTCCTTTGAAAATGAAAAATATTTGAGATTACTGAGACTTGATTTCTTATGTGAATTGCTGTTTTGCCTTCTATATTCTCCTTTTGTCTTTTTTCCCCTGCCTCCTTAGCTGAAAGTCTCTAGCAATTTTGTCAGAAGAAAAACTTTGAAAAAAATTACAGAAGTGTTCACATCTGCATGCCAATGAAGGTAGTGAGAGTTAGTTGGCATGGAAATGAAGAAAACATGTCATCTGGAATAAATGCAAATATCTGTTTTAAATGCCAACCTTAACTATTTTGCTGCTGATCAAAAAATGAAAGAAAACTGAGATGCTCAATGGAGGAAGGAGGAAAATTTGCATTGGCTCTTATCTTTGTGAAGCCAGTGAAAAATACCTGCAGATCTGAGTAGACAGCTTCCCTGAGTTTTTGTTTATGTTTCTTTATGGAGAATGGAGGAAGAGAAAGGAAAAAAAAGAGAGGAGAATGGTGTGTCCTTTGGGCTGAATAATTAGTGGCTGACACTAAGAGAACGACCACAGCATCCAAGCTCAACAGAGAAGCCAAAACCCTGACACTCCTAAATTCTGCTAAGAGTTAAGGGTACAGAAAGCACACCTTTCTCTCAGCTGGGTTTGAATACTGAAACACAGACTCAAAAACCACATATTTATCTGCAGCAGCACTTTAAGTGGATGGATTGAAGGAAAAGATGGACTGGAATGATGAAAACTCTTTTCCAAGCTGGGAAGATAAAGTGTGCTGTGTTTTCTCTGAGATATTCCTGTTGCATGTGAGTTACCACTGCCTGGACAAGAGACTGGGGTAAAAAGTTTGGAGATGAGAAGATCTCAGCCATGATTCATGCTCTGTAGTACAGTGAAAGAATTAAAATAATTATGCTTTCTGAAAAAGAGATAACCTTAAATAATGATTTGAATGCCCTTATTAAGCTTTGTTGTTATGATATGCCTCTCTACAATGGTTTTGGTTGCTTCCTGGGTCAGTATTTTGTTAATTAATCGTAGTTTAGTTGGTTTTTGCTGTTGTTATTATTATTATTGTGGTTGCAAAACTTTGAAATATAACTCAGTGAAGACTAATGAGCTGTTGTGAATAAGGTATGAAGGTTACTTGGTTTAAATCATATTTGGAAGAGTGAGTTTAGTTCATGAGCTGCTGTGACCCAGATTTTCACTAGATGGGGTTCATTTTAGGGTAGCATGAGAACTAAATGTTTTCTTTAATGCTAGCAAGATAGTTGTTTTAATTTGCAAGAACCACCTCACTGCACTCTGAGAGAAAACTTTCTTCATTATGATCAAGAAGTTTTTATTTTAAAAATGTATATATATAATAACCATGTGTGCTCTTGCGCATTTAGAATTTAAAACATTATTTCTATTGTAAAAATTGGATTTGCTAAAAAAAAATGTTACAGTAGGCCATGACCCAGTGAAGAGCATCAAATACACATCAAGGACAAGTTCATCTTGGATGAACTTTTTCTGTGCTGCTCACTGAACTTATGATGTGAAAAGTTCTGGCAGTTTGTTAAGCAGAGAACAGATGAGTTTTCCTGTGGTCCTATGAGGTGTCATGGCTATTGGATAGCAGCATTTCTTCTAATTACAGCTGAACATGTTAGTGCCTTGTGGTCCATGTGACTTAAAAAGGAGAAAATGGAGATGCCAGGTCTTTGTGCATAGTCATTAGACTGTTGTATGAAGAGAGAATTATTTATGAGAACATACTGCGTCACTGAAGTTATCAGAGGACTTTGTTGGGAGTTGGATTTGGTTTGTTTGTCTTTCTTTTAATTCATTTTTTTTTCTAAAAGGCTGCCAGGAAAAGAGATGTTCTGGTACATGGATAATGAGGCATTGCATCAAAATTATTTCTTAAGCATAAGTAGTTGCAATGAATATTGCCAAGAGTGGTGAGTTATCTGGAACACTTGATTTTTAGAACAACACCTTTTCTCACACAGCCATAGAGTTGTACTCAAGAAAAATGCTGTGGTCCCACTTGTCTGTTTTACAAATAAGCCCAGAATGCTGCCCTGAGTTTCCCTTGCTTCAGATTAGGATTTAGGAGCTTGCACAGGCTGCAAAACATCACCTTGATCATAACCTTGCCATGCCACCCCCAAAAACTGCACTGGAAAAACTGTGGTTCCTGTGGAGTGATTCGTGTCGAAAAGATATTTCTGTGGGCTCAAATCTGCAGACTGATGCGTGCCAGGAAGCACAGCCAGGGTTTTGTCTGTTTGCCACCACCTGACAGCAAGGTCTGGGTGAAGTAGGGACCTTGGTACCCTGCAGCAGGCTTCAGGGCAGACTGGCTGCTCTTTGGAACTGCCCCTGGAGTCACTGTGGAGCACAGGCAGGCCTTTGAAATCAGCAGGAGAGCTGTGCAACTCATCAGGTGTGGAAGAGGTTTTACAGGGACTGCTGTGAGCCAGAGGGAAGTTTGATCAGTGGATCCATGTTTGCCCCTGAAAGAATTTCCTACCAAGGTCGTTGACATAGAAACCAAGAAAGAAAGAAGGATAAATAAGAGAAACCTGCAGCTGCCTGTTCCAATGAGCACTTGGTTTGTCTTTCCTGACCAATGGGTAAAGTGTAAACTTCTGAGTTTTGTAAGAATGCATAAAAAGCATGCATGCTGGAATAAAAACAGTTTGAAGCCTTCTGAAAATGGAGTGTTGCTTTGTATTGTCTTCATCTCAACGATGACAATCAGGATCTGGGGAGAGAGGGGCAGCAGAGCCAGGTCAATCACTGGCATTTTTAGCAGTGGAGCCTGAAGGGCTTTTGAGGCACAATTCCCTTTTTTGGGTCTGCAGCTGGCTTGGCTTGGTCTCAGCTGGAAAATATAGGGATGGATCTCATGTTAGGACTTGTCCTTTGAGGAAAAGGTTTTAAAAATAAGTCACGGTATGATCACAGTTCAGAATCATTATTTTGCAATACATTTCACATAGATGCTTGTCTTACATTTTATCTCGTGCTAGTTTTGGATATAGATTAGATTAAAAAGTGTGGAGCAGGTTTGCTGTGCAATAAGGAAGTCCATATGGTGAGTTACAGCCAAGCTATTAGTTACAGCCATTTCCTAATATTAGACAAGCTCTTCCAGACCTTCTCTCCTGAGAATGGTAAAGCACACAGATCCCCAGAGCTGTCAATCAGGCCCTTTCATCCCATGAATCTCTGGTGTTGCTAAAAATGTTCTATTTTTTGATCATGAATTGAATGTGATGAGCCAAAAGCCGTGGTGAAACACGTGGTCTGAATCCTCAAGCTGCTCAGACACCCACTGAGGAAGAAGAGTTCCTCTTACTGCAACCTGTGTGGGCAACATTCATCCTGAAAATGGCACATCAGAAGTTTAGGTAGATGAAGAAATTGTTTATACTGTAGGTCTAAAATACCCGAGGAATTGAAGGTTATAATGTAGTCACAGGTAAGTACAGCTGATGGGAAAACCTTTTCCTCTTAAATGGCAGCCCAGAGTATCTATCAGAGAAAAAGTTTGTGGTCTTTGAAACACATCAAAACAAACATTTTGTGTCGCTCCGGAACACCTTTCAAAACTGATTTTGAAGAGTGAGATGGGAGAGAGGAAATCTTCTTTTCCATTTCTATTTTCAAGGAAAAAAATGCCTAAAGAAAAAGGGATTTTTCATTTCCTCTTTCCCTACTGATTTCTATTTCAGACTTTTGCTTTCTTCAGCCTTTCCTTTAAGAAAAAGGACAAATGAGTGGTAAGGAATAAAATATCATTAATTCCATGTGAAAAATTGTAAGGTTTGCCTTTCTGCAAAATGTGTTTGAAGAACATTTTCAGAGAAAACACAGTGGTATCATTTTCTTCTGACCTGTGGTCTCAACTGACGTTGAAATGTTGAATTCTTTGTTCAAAAATTGGAAGAATTAACCAAAACAGCTTTGCCTCATGCAACATGTGGAAGTCACACATTTCATCCTGTCAATTTCTCAGTTCTTCTAGTAGCTTGCTATGTGAGGCTTTATGTATATGCAAAATTTCCTAACTGGTACCTGTAGATCAAGTATGCATAGTGGTTTTTGTATGCCTTTGTACAATTATAGAAGTTTGGATATCAAAATGAGTTTCTCCTTGCTTGTAGCACTGAAAATATCCTGAGCTGATCCAATGTACAGGAGCTATTTACCTGTCAGTCCTGGAAAATTGAGTGATTATCTGGTATTTCCTGTCCCACTCATCTTTTTTTTCTTTAAGGGTAACAACTTTACTGGCAAACATCTTATAAGCAGAGGCTCCACAAAAGTGAACAGCTCCCAGTTTCAGGAAGGTCTTTGATTCTTATTTGCTGAACCTAGCAGTTTGAGGTTACATCGAGGCAAATTTAATACCAAAATGAATTTTGTTGTGGTAGATACAGCTGCTTTTGACTGCGAGGACAAAATTGTTCAGAATCTCAAATAGGATTTAGTTGTCCAGAAACCTGTGCATAACTTGATCTTTAGAGACTGGAATTCATGCAAATTCTACACATCAGTCTCTGGTTCAGTCTAAAATGCCTTGAGATCCTCTTGATCCTTAATATGTTGACATGCATATAGCAGAAAGATTGAGGATGGAAATAAAGTCATAACAAGTATAATAATTGATACTACAGCGTGAGAGAGAAGAGGTGAAGTTTCTGGCTGTATGAAAAGATGGGTTTTGATAAGGGAGCTCAAGAATGTCCTAGGGAGGGTATCTTACATGCTGAGAATAGCAACTAAAGACCTATATTTAGGAGCCCAACAGATTCCTGAGATGTAGCTCAGTAATTATTTTGCATGTTATTCCATGGTCAGATTCTTAAAAATGCATCTGATATTGGATACTAGAAATGCCAGCTGCCATAATAACTGTGATTAATTGTCAGTAATGTTTCTCTGCTGACCTCAGAG
This sequence comes from Vidua chalybeata, assembly GCF_026979565.1. Classification (NCBI taxonomy): domain Eukaryota; kingdom Metazoa; phylum Chordata; class Aves; order Passeriformes; family Viduidae; genus Vidua; species Vidua chalybeata. Next base: position 2,359,598 of record NC_071534.1, read on the forward strand.
CACTTTGTGAAGATCACCAGTGTTACTGTCCCAGCTGGGAAAATGTCCTTTTTTTAAGGAAGCCAGGTTCTGCAGCTTTTTGCTGTAGTTCTTAACCTGCACAGTTTGATTGCAGCTTTTTGTTCTGCTGCAGAATTTTTTTCTGCCCATCTCTCCTTACCCTCTTATGAGTGAATTCAGTGCTTTTTGACCCTCAGTGCCATTTTATCTGCTTCTCAGCTCTGTGATTAAGCTACTTTTACAGTATTCAGGTTTCAGTAATACAAAGTCTGATCTCTGTGGTCACACAAGCAATGTTTGGGCCTGGGTAAATATCCTGGCACAGATGGGAGTGTTTTCCTAATGTACATCTGAGAGGATGAAATGGGATGAAAAGAGAAGATTTGGTGAAGTTAACTGTGGAGAGTGACACATCTATACTGCAGAACCTGCTGTCATTTTTATCAGCTGGTAAGTAAAATGAAAAAAGGGAGTGATTATCTATAGAATCAGACCCATCAGAATGGAAGCATGCAAATGGATCTGAATAAAAATTACAGAATATATATATTGATATAATTTGTTCCTGTCACAGTTCAATTTTTTCTTTTATAATGAAATGAAGACAGTATAAATACTTTTCCTTCTGCCCAATAAAATTCAACACAGTCTAATTTCACAGGTGCTTTTTGGCCATTAAATACAATTAAATACAATTTATGAGGACTTTCAAGAGGGTTTTTTTTTCCCTGCTGTGATTTCTCAGCCTGAGTGGACTAGTTAGTCTCTGGAAGTGTTCAGGAGTCCACCTGGAAGATCAAGACAACCAATCTTTTTATGTATACTGCTTGGCATCCCAAAACTTGTCCCTCAAGGTAGGCTTTTCTTCAGTTATGATGGGAACTCCTCCGTGTCCACATCATATATTGAGGATTTATTGTCATCATTTTGTCTGTTACCTTTTGTGGCTAACAGTGTTTATAGCTGCATCAGTGCCCACCTCTTTGCTCTCCAGAATAACCTATCCTTTCAATTCACTTTCCTGGTGCTGTAGAAGATTTTTTCCATTAGAATTAACTGTTTAGGACCCAGGCACAAAGTTCATCATGGTGTTTTGGTTCAAAACAGGTGCTGGTTTTCAGCCTGTGCTGCCTGTCCAGCTCAGCACACACATCCTGTTAATTTATACTGTTTAAATATCTGTACTGCATACTGTTAATTTTTGAATTGATTAAGGACACAGGTGAGGTGCAAATGCCATCAAAACCTTTTCATTAATAATCTCTTGTTTGACACCACCTGTTCTTTTGGTGTATTTGGTATTTCTGAAAAGTGTCAGATAAGTGGTGTAGAGTCTTCCAGATGCTCCCAAACCCTCCTGACAATGTGTTTCCCAGTTCTTATTGCAGAGTTTGCTTGCTGAATGGCTTGTTTATAGGGAAGAGGTTTAGGAGCAAGGCAAAAGTAGATCTGGATTTTCTCAGCTGAGACTCCAGCTTAGGCTAAAGTGAATTCTAATAGAAATAATTATTGCCATCATCTCCAAGTGTTGAATAGTGGTCTGAGAGAGATCTGTCTTCAAGCAAACCACTGAATCCACCTTTTAAAATCAATAATTCTTACAACAGTTTAGGAAAAATCTCAGTTTTGTACTTTGAAGTGACAAATAGGTCAGGAAACATAATCTTATGAGGTTGTGTGACATAATATATTGATCCAACCTCCGAGGAATTTGTACTGGCCAGAAAGCAACAGCCAATTTGTCTGGGAAAAGAAGAAAATTTACTAGGATTAGGAGAATACACAAATTGGGGGGTGTGTGTGGGGGAAAGGCTGTACTTCTGGAGCAGATCTGATGCCAAGTATTTATTCAGTTTTCATTAAAATTTCAGAGCAACTATCAAATTACTCCTCAGTTCCAATTTGGATAGCTTTTATCCCTGGTGGACAGTGCAGTTTAGAAGCCATGAAGTGTAGTCAAAGAGCATTTGTGATAAGAACCCCCTCTTTGTCCCAGTTCCTAGCAGCACTCTGGACACCTAAGATTTTATATAAACCAGGTGAGGTTTAATAATCTCTTTGCAGACATAACTGTCATGGTTTGCTGTTCTAAAATCCCATTAATTTCTTGTCTAGAGCTCTACCAAATGACAACCTTTAAGCTTGTTTTGCCATAAAGCTGATGCCCAATGCATTGGAGTAAATTCCATGTAGAGTTCACCTACAATGTTTAGGCTTGTGGGTTGTAGGAAACTCCTTTGTAACAAATCTTTCTATTTTCAAGATGTTGGTGCTTCACTTACTTTGGTTAAAAAGAGAATAGTTGGCTGTAGCTTCAATTTATTAGGTATCACACATTTCACATCTGATTTCATGGGGGAACTGTTAGAACATCTGAAATAACACTTTGGAGAAATATTGTTTGTGAAATTTAGCCTTTTTATGCAAAAATGAGTTTTATACTTTGAAGAAAGAACCTGCAGGTATTTTTCCAGGCAGGGGCACAAACACCGGTTTGGAAAAAGGCATTGTTTGAAGTTTGAACTTTAAAATCCTGTCCTTACATGCATTTCTCCATGTCACAGAAATCCAAAAGCCCTGTTTTTCATGGACCCTCTGTTGTGGTAACTGTTGTTAAAATTGACTTTTGAGTAACAACTGTTGTATGCCTGATTTTATGAGGTTCATGTTCTCATAGCTGGCAAAGAAAGTCACTAGACTAGATTTCTACGGCTAAAAATTAACTCCAGCTCAATCTGAGGTTTGTGTGGAGTGAATAAAGCCGTATATTCATTAAATTTCCCTTACTAACATTTTAAGTGGAATTATAGGGATTGACTGCAATGGTCACTGAAAGCAGCTAAAGGGAATGTTTGTGGCAAGGAAATTTTAAGCTCATAATGATGACTATTTGGTCTGGAAAACTGATTCTGGAAAGCTGATTGAATCCTGCTCATAGGAAAAAAATGGAGTGTGGGATCTATATGTTAGTGCAATGAGGTTGGTTATGAAAAATTGAATGTTACAATAGACTTAGAGCAGAATTTTGTGCTGAGAGTCAGGGAAGCACCTCTTGTTTGGGTGAAACATCTCTTTTTTCCTTTGTGTGAGTGAGGTGTTGCTTTTGCTTTGTTTGAATCAAAATATAAAGCTGAAATAAGACTGCTTATGACAAGGCTGGCTGCAAAACTGTTACCACAGTTATGCATCCCATGCTCACTGAAGTCACTTACACTCTGTGGCCACTGCATCTGATTCTTGGGAATTACTTTCTTAGGAAACGGGTCCCAGAAACTCTAAAATTTGTGTGCAGAAGTTCAGTAGATCACAAGTTATTCTATAAATGATAACAGCATATATAGTAAGATCTATACTTTCAATCTAAGTATTGTCTGAAAAAGAATGCCATTAGGTTCCACCCTACTGCAGTCAATGTCATATTATGACAACTAGATGCTCCCAGTTAGGAATGTGAGTTTCCTGTACTGGGCGCTGTCACAAAATACAACTCAAGTTCCCTGCCAGAAGTATTTTAAAAACTTAACTCCCAACCTGCAGCTCTGTATTTTGTTCAAATGTACTCCCTGCTACTGAAGTCTCTGTTTCCTTTCACTAACTGTTTCCTTTCCTTTCTGCTTTCAGAATTTGAAGAAGCCTAACTGATACCTAAGCTTCATGTTTGTCTCTAACTGCCTTGCAAGAACACAAAGTTCTGGAAAATATATTGTAAATTCAGTCACTGCTTGCACTGCTCTCTTCCAGCCCTCAATGCTTCCTGTGATTTCCAAGCAGCAATTGGATTTTGTTTTCCAGAAGTACATGCAAATTAATTTTAAGTACCTATGGGAAATTAAATTAACATTTCTGCAAAACTTGTATTTGCAAAGTTATTTGAACATTTGAAATTACTTGGTCTACTGAGAAAGATTCAGACCAACTGTTCAATTATACAACAGTGGGGTTTGTTCTGTCTGAGAACATCTCAGGGATGTTTTGTATGAGCTGTTTGCAGAACCTCACTGCTTCAGGGACTGCACCAGCATAATAAAGGCTGTGCTTGGTCATGTGTTTACAGGAACACAGGCTGTGCTTTGAAAGAGCAGAGATTTTTTTTTTTTCCCCCAGGACTAGAATCCTGCACTGTAACTGGCAAATCTCCTGGAGCCCTTGAGCTCGAGGTACAGGGACATAAAATTCCTGTGTGCAAACAAATAAATGCTCACTTTACTCTCCAATTCTGTGAATAGGTGTGGCAACCTCTCACTGTGCTGACAGACCAAGTTAGGCTGATAGGTGCTGTTCTCTTATATCAAGAACTTGGTAGAAAATGGCAACTCCTAGAGGAGTGTTTGTTCACCATGGACACAAAATTTTGAGGGATCCTTTGAAAGGAACACACCTTTTGGAATACATAAATGCTCTCAGAGAGGTGTCTCTTATGAATATATGACAAAAAGGAATTGGATAATTGTGTGGCTTTTCTTTTATAACAGTTAAAAGTTTGAAATCAGGCTCTACTTTGCTCCACAGAGAATAGCCCAGTGGTATGACTTACCACAAGAAATGCATCCATCCATCTGTCCACATACTATATATATAGTCTTTATAAACTTGCAGCTACATAGTTATGTCTTAAAAACAGAGCAAATTTTTCCCTTGTGTATTTGTCTTGGCCATGAATCTCAAAGTCATTCCTTCCAAACCAGGACAATGTTGCCTGAGGCAGGCAGATAGAGTTTTCCTGCAGTGAAAGCTGTTGCATTGCTTGAATGATCCTTGTAATCCTCTCTCAGTGTGTGTTGGCTATCATGACAGGCTGGGAGGCAGAGGGCCTGACAATATATTTCCCCCCATATTCACTCAGAAAATCAAGGATTTAGCCTGCTTTGCTGTGTTGCAGGTGAACACCAATGTCCTTTCAGTCCCTCACACTAGGAGTGTGCATCTCCAGCAAAGAGCAGATGACAGTTTGCAACTAAAATCTCTCTTTCAGATTCAGACACTCTGGGGGGAGAAGTGTGAGGCTTTCATTGGTTTGCCCATCTGTTTTTCTGTTAGACTTGCCTTCAGCAGGCTTTTTTCATTAGTTTTAACATATTTGCTGTTGATAACATCACTGGCACTTCCAGTCCTGTCCTAAGAGTCTTTTAAAACTGCTCAGAGGAGCAACAATCCAAAAGCTGAGTGCAAATCCCCTTTCAGTCTCTTGTACCTCTTAACCATGTACTTCTAGGAAGACTTCAGCCTCAGTAGATGGGGTGAGATGAAAACCAAGGATAAAACTTCATTTCCTTTGCAGCATTATTGAAAGAATGGTGCACAGTCAGTCCTCTTAATGTCTAAATCAGTAGTCAAGCTCTGTGAAGAAAGGTTCTGCACTTCTTTGTGCTCTACAAATCTGATTAGAAGTGGAGCCCACATGTTCCCTGAAAGGTTGACAGTTTCTCATGCATCAGAGAAGTCTGATCTCACTCCTGCTGAAACTGCCAGGGAACCTTCTATTAATTTATCTGTCAACTGAATCAGAAACTGTTTTTACCAGGTACTTTGATACTTGAAATATTGATGAATCTGGAGGGTGTTTTGAGACTTGACATGGCAGAGGAGGAAAAAACACAATGGTAACAGAAAAACCCGTGCCCTGAGCCATCTTGGAACAACTGGTAAGCAGTGAGCAGTAATGGAAGCTTGAAAAGGTTCCTCTTGGCAAAAGCAGAACTCAAAATGTTTTACAATGCAGCAGTAATGAAGAGCTGGTTTCTGGACCACAGCACCTTAAGAATCTAAAAAGTGGAATTCTTGACAAAATGCAGCGGGATGAAGTTTGCTATTCCTTTCAGCCTATCCCCAATGGGACTGATTCTGCAACAGGATCAATGGCACAGACACCTTTAGAATTCCACTGTGTTTCTCAAAATTAAATATTTTCAGGGGTCTGAATGAGCGTGTTTAGTCCCAAGGCTTGGACCTATTTTTATAAAACTGAGCCCTCATCTGAGGGAACAAGCATCAGTGTGGTAACCCTGATGCACACAGAACAACACATGTCGCTGGACTCTGAGCAGGGAAAAAAAAAATTAAGACTGTTTACTAAGACTCCAAGGTCAATAGTACCTACCAGGAATCCACTACTCACTTCTCTTTAAAAATATCAGCTTCCATACAGCATGTCTAGGATAATATTATCAGAGGTGGCTTCTGGTGTAGATTTGGTGACCCTAACTTTGTACCTGTGGTTATTCTGTAACACACTCAGCCCTGGAGAGGATGGTATTCCTGGTGTCTCTCCCAGCTGATATATATGGCAACATCTCTAAGAGCAGCACAGGAGACAGGCTATTTTAAACTATTTTTTCTAGGCTTTGTTGTTTATTCAAGAACATACATATTCTTTCTGCATCTTGGTTACAAAAAATGTGGCATGGAGAAATGTTTCAGAGATATCCTTAGAAAAATGGTATTGGTTCAGCCACCAGAGCTGATATGTGATACTTCAGTGAAAGGACAGCAGTAAAATTTCCCTTTCAGTAAAGGACACCTGTGGTGGAAAATGATTGTCACTTATTTGGGTATTTCACTACTTTCACACATCCAATTTCAAAGCCTTTACATCTGCTCCTAGCAAGCTTCAGCTGAAACCTACTGAGTTATTGTGGGAGTTCCTTGATTGAAAATGGCTCTTTTTCCATGTTCCCAGTGTGGGTGTTTTTCCTGCCAGATAAGGATGTGTTTGACTGACCATCTAATTATGAAACATTGTTGATACAGGTAAGTTGAAAGAGGTGTGAGAGTGGTAGATACAGAGCAACACTACTGATAACTTGCTCAAATACTGTGTTTGTTTTGCTTTGCCTTTGCTAGTTTGTGCGTTTGAGCGTTGCAAAAGACTGAGCAGGTGTGGGCAAACAAACTTCTTACTGTGATCTACACTGCAAAGAGCCACTGTTTGTAAATGTTTGCATTCTGGTTTGCTGACACTGGAATATTTCCTGATCCTCTAGTTCACGCCTTTCCCTTGCTCCTGGAGGCAGGCACCGAGTCCAGCCTGAAGCTGAGATTCTTACACAAACTTCAGCAGCTGGAGCCTTGACAGTTATCAAATCTTGTGAAATTTCACAATAACTTGCAGGAACAGTGATTAACGGTTGTTCCTTTCTTTTATTAGGAATATTTTGTGAGGGCTTTGAGCTATGAAGTTGTGCAATTTTTGGAAGTCAGTGTGGATTATGATTAGCATGTTCTAGTTAACCAGGACCAGGAAATTAGCAACATCCTTACTGTGGCCTCCATGGATCCCCACATCCCCCGTGCCGGAGTGGAACGAATGAAGTCACCTGAACCTTTCCACTCTGATGAAAGGCTGTGAAAATGAACACAAGGTCTCCATACTTTCCTAGAAGCAAAGTCTGAGTGGCTGATTGCCAAGTGTACCATGCCAAGAGTTGTTGGGATCTCTGACACATTCCAGTGGGAATATTAACAGGTCTGGGTAAAGTCTTCCAAGCTTCCAAGAGCGCTGTGAATATCTACTGTTTAATGTATGTAGGGTTTGTGGTCCCCAGCTAGCCGGAAACTCTCAAAACTCTGCAAATACCTTCTGAAACTCTCACCCCCAGACTGCTCTCCAAACATTCCTTCTCCTCTCTTTGAGCATATGTGGTCTCAGAATCCTGAAACCATCTGGAAGTATCGGCTATAGGCTTCCAATCATCACCTTGTAATAGGATTAGCACCCCATCAAGCCCACAGATGCTGGGCATCTGCTGAAATAGCTGTAATCCTTTGAAATAGAAAATATCATTAAAGGGGTGTGTGGAACCTGAACCAAAGCTCACCAAAGTCAGTGAATTCTGCTGTTCCATGTGTCTCAGTGGGTTTGGGGTTAACCCATGGTCAATAATGATTTTGGATCCTCTGACTTTTTATCCCATCTGAATATACTCTGAAGCAGCTTTTAAAGACCAACTGAGACGTGTTTTGTCCCTTTACACTGTGTGAAAAGACTGAAGTAATATAAAGTGGCTACCAAAAATCTGCTCCTGGACAGGACAAAGACATTGTGCAGAGAACTTCTGGAAGATCCAGAATTCATGTCCTTAGGAAGGCAAGACAGGGGTGTATCAGTACAGGATGACTCCAGCAGCACTGTATCCTGCAGCAGGGTAGAGTTGAGGAAAGTTCTAACTTGGGTTTTGAGCTGTCTAAAGTACGCTGCAGACAGAAATCCAATGAGCAAGAGTCGGGATGTTTGAGAGCTTCCTTTGGTCTCCATCCTGGCTGCTGTGCTCTGGTGATCGCAACGTGATTCAGGACTGGGCTGTAGGGTGGGGAACAGCCAGAGCCCTGATGTGATTTGGGATTGGGCTGTAGGGGTTTGGGACTGGTCTGTAGGGTGAGGTACAGACAGAGCCCTGATGTGATTTGGGATTGGGCTGTAGGGTGGGGAACAGCCAGACATGGAACCCTGACATGATTTGAGATTGGGCTGTAGGGTGAGGTACAGTCAGTGCCCTGATGTGATTTGGGATTGGGCTGTAGGGGTTTGGGATTGGGCTGTAGGGTGAGGTACAGACAGAGCCCTGATGTGATTTGGGATTGGGCTGTAGGGATTTGGGATTGGGCTGTAGGGTGAGGTACAGACAGAGACAGAGCCCTGATGTGATTTGGGATTGGGCTGTAGGGGTTTGGGATTGGGCTGTAGGGTGAGGTACAGTCAGTGCCCTGATGTGATTTGGGGTTGGGCTGTAGGGGTTTGGGACTGGGCTGTAGGGTGAGGTACAGTCAGTGCCCTGATGTGATTTGGGGTTGGGCTGTAGGGATTTGGGATTGGGCTGTAGGGTGAGGTACAGACAGAGCCCAGCATAGCGCTGAGAGCAGCAGGAGGGGCTGCCTGGTTGGGACCAGACTGATTTTGACACCTGGGGTACAGGTGAGCTGCTGGGGACATAATGGAAAATAACTCATCAAGTGAAGAACAGTGTTTGATCCACATGGAAAGCTTTGTTAAAAAGAGAAGGCATTAAGACTGCTGACTGTGCCCTTTGTAGTGTTTTACCATGGGCAAAGTCATAGGATTTTCAGACTGATGCAAGTATTGGTTTTTGTGTTTGGAAAGAATTTAGGGAAAGACTATGGAACCTGCACACAGCTGCCAGCATGCAAAGGACAAGCTGGAAGATGTGGCACACCTCCAGCTATCCAAAGTGGAGAGCTTCTTGTCTTCCCCTTGCAAGAATATCAACAAGGTGATACTGTGGAATACAAATGCCCGAATTTCTATATTTTGAAAGGATCTCCAACAATCACCTGTCTTAATGGGCAGTGGACAAGCCCTCCAGTTTGCCTGGTGGCCTGTATGGCATCAGAAGGTATGGACAGAAGCAATACTGAGCTGAAATAGGTCGAGCAGACCAAGCTGTGCTCCACATCGGGTGCCTGTGTTGAGTTGTGCTGTATACCAGGATATTTGAAAGACCCAAGTGCTCCCAACTTCAGAGTAGATGTGGGGAGGGGACATAGAAATACCCAATGCACACTGGATAGGAGCACTGTGGAAAAGAGCAATATTCAGTGCAGCCCTCCAGCCAGTGCAGCCCTCAGTGTCACTCAGGGGACCCTGCTGGCTCTGAGGGCCAGCTCTGGTACCTGCAGGTCTCCCAGAGGGAGGAATCCAGAGCACAGTGCCTGGATGGAGAGATTCCATATCCTGTGTGTGAGTAATCCTCCTTGTTTGGGGAAGTGGAAGTGCTATGATGGAGCCCAGCTGTGGAAATGACAGAGCCCTCAAAAAACCCAGTGACTTGAGGTCAGCTTCTCCTGGTGTTTCCCATTTTGCTGAGCTTTGTTTGCAGCTTAGCCAATGCTCTGTCTTGGAATTTGCTCTTGTTTTTATCACTGGATGATTGTCTTTGCATATTATCCACATTATACCCAGTTTAATAAATGCATTTACATTTTATGCAGACAAAAGGCTGTGCTTGCATTTTATCTATTCTATACTGATCTCACTGTTAGTTTATTAACAATTGAGGATTTATTATTAATAAAAGGATATTGTTAAAGTTGTGCAGCGATTGGTGGAATTGTATAGCTGTTGATTTTGTTGATATCCTGGTGCTTGGCCTTTGGCTTATTCTTGTATGTTGCTAGTGACATTGTCAGTACTCTATAAATATAAGTATAAAGATTTTAATGATATGTAAGTTTAGAGAGTGAATTAAGGTCAGTACATGGATGCATTCCAGAGTTAGTGGAATCTACAAAAAGATACTTTTACCTTATTTACTATTTCTTCTGCAAGAGAAGAAATGTAGAGAAATGTAGACATAGCGTTTATTTAACAGGAAAAAAAAAAGGGAATTGGAGGCACAGAGTCTGTGGTGCCTGGGAGTGGGGCTGTGGCCCAGGCTCATCCCTGACTGGCTCCAGCTGTGCAGGACAGGTGAGCAGCACTGAAGGGAAGGAGCCATGGAGTGCCCAGGTGCACTGAGCAACCCCAGAGGGAGCAGAGGGCACCCAGGGGCAGGGCAGCAGCAGCAGGGCTATGAAAGGCTGGGCTGAAGGAGGAGCAGGGCAGATGCTGCAGCCTGCTGAGGAGGTGAGGTGTTCCTCTGTGTGGGGGTGATTAAAGCTTTCTGGTGTTTTATGGTGACACTGTGTATATCACGGCCCTCTTGACTGCAGCATGTGCTGTGACAGTGCTCCACCTCCCAGAAGCAAGGTGAGGAAAAGTGCTCCTCAGTTTCCTGGCTCCTGGTAAGCTCAAATTTGCTCTGTAATCTTACCAGAGGCTCATTTCTAACCTTAAAAACGATGTTACAGTTGAAGATATACCCTTTACTCTTTGGGATGATCTACGTCAGCTGTATCTATAATAACTGGCAAGAGCTACTTGTAGGTTCTTTGGCTCAATTTAATAGATTTATAGCTCTTTTAGTGCTTTTTTTTTTTTGCCCTTATTCCGTGTTCCTTTTCGTTTTCCTTTTAAGAAGTGTTGCCTATGTTGAACAATCAGTCCTTCTGGCAAACTGTAAACTGTTTGGAAGATTTCTAAGCTAGTGCCACTTTTGACCAGGAGATGACAATGGCTCTGCCTTCCAAGAGCTATGAAAAGGTTGTCAGGTATTATTATTTGCCTGCTGAGAAGTGTGCATGAATTCAAGTCCTTTCCTGGAAAATATCTGAAAAATACCACATAAATATTCAGGTATTGTGGGCTTGTTTGCTTGCAGGGTTTTTTTAAGCAACATGGAGTTTCTACTGGAAAAGAGAGATGAGTCAGCATCTAAATTTCTGTGAGAAACAGCAGCCATGTGTTTTGTTGGTTTTGTCTGTTGTTTTATTTTTTCTTTTTTTCCTTTCCCAAATTCATGCTTTCATTTCACCCATCAGGAGAAGGAGTCTAATGATGTTTGTTTCCAGATCTGAATATTATCTGAGAACATTTGAGTCGCTGTCATTTTTGTGGACCCATCAAGCCTTTAAAGTGAGATTGAGAGCAGCAAAGGGCTGGAGCTGAAAACCACATTGGAAATTCTTCAAAAGGGACAGCACTTGTCAGCTGACAGTAAGGGAATTTTAAGCACCAGCTGCTACACTAATGAAAGAAAGAAGGAGCACATTTGACCTGGCAATTGTTTGGGGATTTTATTGCAGTAGAACAAAAGGAGAGCCTGAAAACTCTTATGATTGGGGGGAGAGAGTGGGGAGAAAGGGAAAAGAAAGCAGGGAATTACATGTGCCTTCAATTCTGCTTTATAAACTGGCCTGGTCCCAAATGAAAGCACAGATGCAAATTGTTTTGTCTTCCCTCTTAACCTACAAAGCTTACAAAAGGAAACTCACCTCAGTGTGCTCATACTGGGCCTAATTTGCTCGTTCAGCTGTGTTTTCCTGGAGCAGTTGAAGTTGGTGAATACAGCTCGAGTGGTCGCCTTCCCTTGAGCTTTTATACCAAATGGACACTTTTAATATTACCTGTGGCTTGCCCATGGGATGAATTTTATCTTTTCCCACCTCCACCTCTTATGCCCACACCATCTTTTTGGCTGATACTTTCTTTGGGGCAAACCCAGCAGAGAAAGGTGATGGAGGTGCCAAAAAAAAAACCAAGATTCACATCCCTACAGAGACTTTCCTGGCTTGTGGCAAATATCACTAAATTGAGGGTGTCAGAATTTGAGACTGGGGCTCTCCCTGAATGGCAGAGAGATCTTTTGCAAAGCTTGGATCAGATTTCTGGCATAAGTTAGAAATCATTTGAATCTGAGATTTTGGTCTGTTTTTCTCTGTGGTAGGAATGAAAAAAAGGGATTTGAATGAAGTGAGAAAGAAAGCATTCTGTTTCAGAACATTCTGAGTGTGAACTGAGTTCTATCTACTTGAAATGTCTTTAATTTTACATTATTTGAAAAATAAAAATATTTTTCATCATCATTTCTTCCCCAGTTTGGCAGTGAAAATTATCTTCCCTTGCAGAACGTCTGCTGCACTGGTCTTGTCACCCAGGAAATGCAGTCTTCTAATTGGTAAATAAATAGTTCCTGTGCTCACTTCATGTCTAGGCCAGCCATTTGTTATTGTTATTACTGGCAATTAATTTAATAATCTGGCAACTTGAACAAATATAAAGCTTTACATCTAAAATGGAAAAAAAAAAACCAAACCCTGAAACAAAACCAAAGCATTAAAAATACTAGAATAAGAAAAACTGGTAATGAAAGGTAGCTTTGAAATTAAAAAGCTGAAAAATGGTTAGAGACAGTGACATTTGAACAGGTCAGGTAGCAAATATTTGAGTGAAAGATTTCCACTGAGCTCTGTATTTTTTGTGGATATTCAAATCTAATGGTGGTATGTGGAGAAGAGTGACTTGATGGATGAAGAAGTCATCCTCTCAGTTTCACATGATTTTAAATCAAGCCCTATGTGCCTGTGGGTGTTTCCTAAAGTTCTTTTGTACATCTTATGTGGCAAAATGAACCATTTCAAGGGTGCCTGGCACTGGGTTAAGACAAATAGGTTTAGAAAATTCAGAAGCTGTGAAAGGGCTGCTGTCAGTTTAAAGAACTTAAACAAAATAGCAATTCTAATGCTGGGTAAGATGGCAATTATTTCTCTGCAATAAGAAATGTGAGGAAGAAAATTTCAGGGTAAGCGAACACAGGAGATCAATAAAAGGATGTCATTAGCATCATTCAGGGATCACTTGGTTTCAGAAAGAAAGGGTGAGTTTTTAAAGCCTATTAGGAATAGAAAAGCCACTTGTTTATTATTTCAGTGATTTATTTATAAGACAGACCAAATGTGTCTGGTAAACTGAAAAAAATCTGTTTAACATGCAGTGATCACTGGAGTAATGTGAACCTTTGCTTTATTTATTTCTGTGGTGCAGCTCTTTTGTAACTCTTGTCTTTTTTCCTGACAGCAACACATTATGAGGGGTGTACAGGCTACTAATTATATTGTACAAATACACAAGCAGCCCGAAACCTCACAGTGCTTCAAAGGAATTATGGTTTATATTCTTCTTTTGGTGTTTGTAGTTGTAATGACCGTGTTGTTACTTCTTTTATTCCAGGAGGAGCTGATTCCAAACCCAAGGAAGCTGTTGAGTGATGTAGCAGTGAGTCTGGATGTCATTAAAAATTGCAAGTATTGAAGAGAAGTGGTTGTGTTAGGTTCTGTCAAGTCATCCCATTTCTCAGGTTACAACAGCTTGTAATAGGTGAGTAAGTTTGACCTCTGTGAATGCCAGCAATGAAATTGTCAAATTATTCAGGTGCTTGTTTGGATGAAACGGTGCAAAAAGCTGAAAAATATCCTAATAGACAGGGAATTGGTTGAGGCTAGGAAGACAAGGGTAGCTAGTGAAGTGTGAAGACTGGGCTGAGGTTCTGAAATAAAAGGAGAAATCCCAGTTAATGAGGCCTGAAATAAGATGAACTAAGAGGGAGAGAAGGTCTGTGCCTGCTGAGTCAGGTCCCCACCAGAAAGCCAAAATGCATAATTAATGTTTTCACTGTGAAATGGAGGGAACACACAGTATCAGCAAAGAACTGAACGGGGGGAAGAGCGTGCTCACTTAGTGTTTAAAACGTGTGGTTTTACACAGTCATAGCTGGATATGCAGATCTATGGCAGGGACCAAGGAGGAAACAATGTGAAGCTGATTCTGACCCTTGTTCTCACTCCAGCTGGGTGGTAGCAGATTCTGGGGATCACACACCAGTGCTCAGCTGTCCTGCTCCACAGGAGCAGCCAATCTGCTGCTGAAGAGGTTTAAAGCAGGCAGGCTGCCACCTCTCCATACCTCATTTGGGGATTTCCCAGGGTTAGGGAGTCTCCATCACCCCCTGAGACTCAGACCAGGAGCAGAGGACAAAACTGGGGAGAGCAGAAACAAGTGTTTTGTGGCAAACACACGTGTGTGAGAGCAGCAGCAGGAGTTAATCCATCATATCAAAGTAAGCTTGTCCTACTTTCTTCAACTATTTCAATCTGCCATTCATCCTCTGACTGATAATTTTCATCAGGCCAGTTAGACTGGTGCCTCTCCTGCCCGTGATTTTTCCCTCGCCAGTCTATCCTCTTTGCAGGCTTGTGCTTTTCTGTACTACCACCTATGCCTTGCACTGAAGTGGCTTTCCCATTTGTTTCTGTCCGTGAGGGAGAGTGAGAGGGAAGAATATGTCACAGATACTTTACAAATAATAGTGTTCCTGAACTAAAATAATTGAGGGCTGACACACTGACCTTTTCCACAGCTCTGTCTGGCAGCTCTGTAACAGCTATCAGCTGCTTTGAAGGGCATTCCAGTGAGACTAATGAAATGGCAGCCCCACTGCAACCAGCCAGTCTGCCTTTTTTTTGATGCCAGTGATTATCTGCCTTAGCGTGACTCCCTTTTCTACGCCGCAGCCAGCTTTCACTTGATGGAGAAATATCTCCTTTCTCTTGTCCCCACTGTTCCAGCCACTTATTGCATCTGAGGCATGAATCTGCAGTGAAGTTTGGGCAATGTTTTGTGAGTCTCTCCCAAAACAGGAAATGCTCTCCCCCTGTGTGTGTACCCTGGCCGGCGTCCCCCGTGAGAACTCCGGCCAGCGAGCGCGACGTGAGCTCCTTTTCCTGCAGCCTGGTTGGCCATCATTAATCAAGCTGTTCAAATAGCTTGTTTTGTTATAAAGTCAGCTTCAGCTAATGTGTGTGTAATTTCCTGCTGCCTCCCCAGGCTCTTTCAAACGGTGACATGATCTAGGGCCTTTTCTGGTTGCCCAGGCTGGGGGATCTCATGTGTTATAAAAGCCATGGGTAAGGCAGCAGGGTCCTGTTCCTCAACCCTCTGTGAGGGGCAGGCTGGTCATGGTCAGGATTTTCCAAGGGAAATAAAGTCTCTTGATTGCTGTGGGGATCCAGGGTACTCTGCTTGTGCACTTTGTGAGGAGAAAACTCTCCCTCGGTGTGTCACTTATCTGCCTCTGATGGCTCCCTGGAAAATTAGCACTGATTTCTCTGAAGTAACTAATGAGCTTGCATTAGGATTATTGACGTCAGGATCTCTTTTCTGAGGGAAAGGACAAGAAATAATTAAATCATGAAGGAAAATTATGCGCCTTTTCTACCTCTTTGAAATTGATCTTGGCAGGGAAAGAAACCTCGGGTGGCAACAGTTTTATCACTAAGCTGGAGACAGAAGTACACAGTGCAGGGAGGACTCCCCTCAGTTAGAGCTTTAACTCCTGGGGTGTCTGACTTTTTGTGGTGGCTGGTCCTGCTAGAGGCATCCCTCTTCAATATTATGTACTCACTGTGAGTGAGTCAATGGCAGAGCTTCCCTGCAAGAGGAAGCCAAGTGCATTCCATTTATGACAGATTCTCTTTTCACAATAAATACTTAATTAATTAGGCAAAACAAAATTGCATTCTATGGAGAAGCAAAAGTCCATGCTTCAGTAGCATGAAGTAGTATTCTGTGCTTGGAAAAGAAAGTGAGGAGACAGCATTCACACCTGATGAGGAAAACAGGCATAAACCTCAGTCTCCAGCATCCTCTAGAACCTCTGTTTCTGTGTGACAGCAATGTAACCATGAGAACTTCAAATCCAGCTCTTAACTTGCTTCGATTTTCTTGGTCCTCAAAGAAGAATTTTCTTATTCAACTGTACAGAATGTTTCATTTGACACAAACCAGATTTCTCTCTCTGTCTCTCCCCACCAACCCTCCCCCATCTGACCTCTAAAGATACTCCAAGTGTTTACTACAGTTTCAGCATGCCTGTGTTTTTCAAAATGCGTTTTTGATTCAAATGATGAACAAAAAAGGATTTTTCATAATATTACTTTGGATTAAACTGGTAGTTTAATAGGGTTTTTATTGTTTTTTAGTTAAAGAGCTGATTTTGTAGCTTTTGGATGCTCTCTCTACATTTTACTATGCAGTAAAATGAATTGTAATGAATTGTATTTAGTTCATTACTTGTCCCCTTCAACTTATAATAGTCTTAGTGCTGCAATGAACATTAGTCCTAGCATAATGCACTGCCATTGTGACAGTATTGACCAAATCAATCTCTCAAATGAGCTGTGAGATAGTTTTTGTTCTTTTTTTTTTTTTTTAACAAAGACAAAACTTGGAAGTGGGTTTGGTTTACAAGCATTCCTACTATTTACTTGTTTTGTAAATCCTATTTTTTGTGATTAAAATATTATATGTGGCAAAGGCGTGATATTGCTAGAGAAATAGGATGGGTCCTCTCCAAAACATGTCACTTCCTTTTTGCAAGATGAAGTTTGATGTTTTGCAAAAGATGTAGCATAAAAGGAGCCTCTTTTTCTGTAGGCAAAGAATTATCTCTGATTATCAGTCAAGGAGGCAAGACTTAAGGTGGTATCCAGTAATTTTAAAGGTGGGGAAAATGCCCATCAGTCTCAAACTTTTATCTTATTACAGTATTCACTTTACATGTGAAGCTCCTGCCTCTTAGATAAGTCAGCTAAAAATCCAAAGATGGTTTTATATGGAAGTTCTGAAGTTTCCTCTTAACCTTTCATATTCTTCAAAAATCCATCTTGTCAGCACTGCCTGCAGCAGGACAGGTTAGGTGGGGACACCAGTGGGGGCTGGAGCTGGGTTTGGTGGGCTAAGAAGCCTTCAAAGGGCAGCCCAGCCTCCAGTCAGAGCCTCACACAAAGCTTGAGAGGAGGGGCCAGCAGAGATGTGCAGGGAGGAATTTGGGGAGTAGGGTGCAAAGCTGTGAATCCTTCCCACACCCACAGTGTTGGGACACTTCTGCTTCCTTGCTGAGTGTGATGGAGCTTCCCTGGACCTGCTGGGAGCAGTCCCCACAGGCACTTACTGTTTGGGACCCTTTCCTCTGCTCTGGAGCTCCTTTTTTTTCCTCTGTTCTGGAGCTCCTTTTTTTTCCTCTGTTCTGGAGCTCCTTTTTTTTCCTCTGTTCTGGAGCTCCTTTTTTTTCCTCTGTTCTGGAGCTCCTTTTTTTTCCTCTGTTCTGGAGCTCCTTTTTTTCCTCTGTTCTGGAGCTCCTTTTTTTCCTCTGTTCTGACCCTTTTCTCTGTACTTAAGGGCTTGTCCACTCCAAAAATGCAGGCTACTCTGTATGGAAATGGTGCTACTGTAGGCATCAAGAGGCTTTGTTGACTAAACCAAATAGTTGTAAAACATTATTTATCACTTGGTCATTTAAAAACCAAAAGCCTTGGTGAGTATGAGCCTGATGCCTGAAGCTGTTCAGTTGAGACCTTTATTAATAATGTTCTCACGGCTTTTTCTTTTAATTCCCATAATGGCTGGATACTGAGCTGCACATCAAAGGAATTTTGGTTTTAAAAGTAATGGTGAATGCTGCACATTGCATTCACTCCCCTTTGATCACCATCCGCAGCACAAATAAATCTCATTAATCAATATTTTCTCTATTTCCTCCCTGCCTTTCTGTTAGTGCCAGAGATCTGTTTCTGATTTGCTTTGCTTTGTCTTAAACGAGAGGAAGATTTCTATGGCTGTCTTCTGTCTAAAAGGTAAATTTCTCATCACTTCAGGAATGAAACTGTTGTAACTGGGACTTGATCAGAGCTTCCTCATCTTGAACATCAGGGCAGGAATATTGAAGCAATTAGAACAGCCTGTGAGTCTGTGAGCAATCCATTGGCCAGGATTCATTCACAGAAAATATTTGGTGTACCCTTGCCAGCTGGAGACGAATTAATAAAAGTCACATTCTGTTCGCAGACAATTCTGGAGAAAAGTGATAAATTTCCTGAAAAAGCTGTGACTTGCCCATCCACTTCCAGTTGTGACTAGAAATGACTGTGAGGAACTGGTGCACTTTGCACGGAAGGCTCTGAGACTTGGTTCTCTTTCATTCCTCCCTAAGCAGCTTCGTAGTTCTGCCGTGTGTTTGCAGCTTCACCTCTCTGCATTACGTGCATTCTTGGGCTTTTTTATGTTGTGTTTTTTTTTTTTTTTCCCCTCTGTTTTCCCCATGTATGTTTTCTATTTGCCTTCAGTTTGCTGGTGTCAAACATTTTGGTGCATCTGCTGCCACCAAGGAATGGCTGTGCCGGGAAAATCCGACTCCTTGGGGGCGGAAAGGGAGAGAAAGGATTATTATTTTTCCATTCTATTGAACAAAGCTGGCTTCTGTTGCCATTTTTAACACTCCAGTATTACTGGAATTAATTTGATGCATCTGTTCCTGAATTACCTCCCATAGTTTTTAGTCCTTACTAGACTTCCAAACCAGTGTTGATTTAGGCCTGTTTGTTCCAATCCATATTGCATTCCCATAAGCTCTATGCTATTTTAAAGCTGTTTAATTGCTTTTTCAATCCTTCAATATTAAAGTTACAGTAAATTTCAAACTTCATTATATTATTAAACATACATGTCTAGAGTCTCTCTAGGGCTGTATAAAGCCTGGCACATATTACCTTCTTCAAGTATGTTGTGAATATTCAGGTTCCAGAGCTTGATATGGGACAATATTATGGGAAATCCACAATGTGTAAACACTTTTTAAATTGGGATTCTCCAAATCCCAGCTTGAAGCAATTCCTTTTGACTTAAACAGCATAAATGTTGAGAGAGTAAGTGCCTGTTGGTCGTAAATAATATTTGCTCACAATTAAGCTTTCCAAGCAGCATGCCATTGACAGAGAGCTGCTTCACCTTGAATTTAATGTTTTCTTACTTAGAGCTGTGGGGAGAGAAAGATGTATTTTATTTTTATATATATACATTTGAGCTGATCTTGTTGAACACACAATTTCATTTGGTTAGTGTTACTGTAACTCACCCTCTGTTAGTTTGCAGACTTGCATGTCCTCTGGGTTCCTGGGCATGGATTTATTCAGCAGCAGAAGGAGCAAGGTGGGAGACGAGTGTCTTGGAGATAGGGGTTGAAGTGACAATGCTGAAACTCCTATTAAAAGGAAAAACATCCTGTTAAGAACCAGTCTTTAAATGTGCTGCTGGGGAGAGCCAAAGCTTCTACCTCCTTGAGGTTAAACTAATTTAACTCTCTAGTCAGTGTTTCTCCTTTCCCCTGCCCCAGGAAACAAAGTCGAAAACGCAG
Source organism: Vidua chalybeata (assembly GCF_026979565.1). NCBI lineage: Eukaryota > Metazoa > Chordata > Aves > Passeriformes > Viduidae > Vidua > Vidua chalybeata. The sequence goes on from NC_071534.1 coordinate 2,379,172, forward strand.
CAGGAGACCTAAAAACTTTGCCTAACCTTGGTCCAGGCTGGGGCATAAATTTAGACCAGCATCACGTTACACTTCCTATGGCCCCTAGAGGCTGATACAGGGGCCAAGAATAGCTGAAACAGAGCAGGGCTCAGGCCACGTTCCCTCAGCCTGTCTCACACTGGGAACCAGAGCAGGAGGGGCACGGAGCTGCTGGAAAGGTCCCACGCTGCCAGGGGAGCCACTGGCACCAGGGGTGCCCTCCCTCCTCCTCCTCCTCCTCCTCCAAGCTGACACAGATGATTTACACCACCAGGAAGGGCCAGTGGGTGACATGCTCAGGAGCTGTTTTTAAATAAGTTGCCCATATCAGGACTGAGAACGCGGGGGGAGTCCAGAGGCAAAAGATTTATTTTAAGCTGGACAGAGGTAAAAGAATTTTGTAAGTTTGATACCTTCTCCTATCATTTATCCAGCCAGAGTTTTGTGCTCCCCACAGTTGGTTTAAAATGCATTTGAGATCCCTTGTTTTTCCCTAAAACTGGAGGTAAAAATAGTAAAAATAACTACCCAGTCAAAAGCATTTTGCATATGAAGTGATTAGCTTTTTTTTTTTTTTTTTTTTTTTTTTTTTTTTTATGAAGGAAAGCACAGACTCATTTAAAAAAACAAACTGTGAACAAAATAATTATTACATTTCACTTTTAAAAACCCAGTGTTTGGAAATCAAGTTAAGTGCATTAATAAGCTGTAATAAGCTATTTCATTTTGGTTTTGGTTTATTTGTACTGCCTTCCTTTTTATGCATGAAAGAACAAAAGTTTCAGATAAGTCACAAACAGCTTTAAGGAAAGAACCCACAATAATCAGGTCACTCAATTTAAGACATAAAGTCCTTGTCCTTAAAACATTCCCTGGGGTTAAGCTATTTGAGCAAGGGTGGAAGAAGAGGTAGTAGGGGTATCAATAAGCATTTCTGCTTTCTGTCTCACCCCATTAAACTCTAAACTAAATTGGACTTTTTGAAGCTTCACGCTGCTTTTGAGCATAAGGAGTTGACATGAATAACTTAATTTTGCTCTTGTGAAAGAGGGATGCTGGTGCTGGTTTTGATTTTGTTCTGTGAAAGCAATAGTAAAAAACTAGAGGTTTTCTACTAGAGGTGTTCTACCTGTTTTTTTCTTCTGTTTTCAACTAACTGCATTAATGAATGAGTGTTTCCTCAAGCATCCTTTACAGTCTGCATTGCTGGGACATTTGAGAGAGAAATTCTTCTTGGTCCTTTGCTACAGAGTATAATCCAAGGTATGCTTGATCTAGAATTTGGTGTCCTGGGGAGAAAAATGCATTCTCAGGATGATGTTCCCCCTAGACTTTTTGTGGATGTAAACCCAGGAAAAACCCAGCAATTTTTCTTTCTTGTGTAAGGCATTACAAATGCACCTTGCCTTAGAGGAGGAAGTAACCTTTTAACCTTAATCAGGAGGCTTAATCTGAATCAGAAGGCTTGATCCCATTCCTTAGAAACTTCCTTGCATGAGCCAGAAGTACTGTAAATGCTTCTTTGGGAAGAAAGGAAAAGCAAGTTCAGCTGGCAGTCCCAGGTGCTGGCTCTGTTCATTTCAAGCACTTCTGACCCACCTTTGTGCCCATTGAATACCAGAGATGAGTGTGGTTCTGGGTAAAACAGGAAGAATTAAACTCTACTCTTCCTAGAAGGGACTGAGCCAGGTGTGGGAGAAGAAGCAGTCAGGCTGAGGTTGTAAACTAAATATTTGTGTATTCTTAGTCTTTAGGAGCAGCTGATTCCTTTTGGCCACAAGTAGAAGATGTGCATATTGTAAGGTTTTTTCTTAACTGCCCAAGGTCTGTAGGGAAGTGAGTCCCGTTAACTTTCAATGAATTTGTTCAGCTCAGATCTAAAGATATTTTGGATATTTTCCCCTCTAAGAGATAGTCCAAAAGAGTTCCATGTCATACTTAGTGGAAATCTTGTTGCTATGTTCTTTACTATTTCTACGATTTGTGGAAATGACCTGATGTGTTTTCTCCTGTCTCTCTGTCCTTGACCTTACCAGCTCTTCTTACCCTTTCTCCCTTGGCCAAAGCCTGTCTTATGACAGAAGCATGGCTGGTCAACTTGCAGCTGGGGGAAACAAAATACAGATTTACTTCAGCCCTCCATTTTCAGAGAATTTTTACTTTACTGTATGGAGGAGGCAATAAATAACCTTTGGCTTCTGCTTCAGCCACCATTTTACCTGGGAAGGTCAACCCCATACCTCATTTCCCATTTTCTATGGTTGTTACTAGTAAAAGACAAAAACCAAATAGTCAATCCACTGGGACTAGAGGACTGCTTGAGAGTGCCAGGATGTGCAGGAAAGCTACAGAGGGAAGTGCCTTTTCTAATGAAGGTTTATAGTTGCTTCTTTCTATGCATGGCTGCATTTCTGAGGGTACTTGGTGAAGGGGCAGCCCCCAGTGGTCTGGGTGTAGCTCCTTCCTGGGCAAGGGATGTGGCACCGTGTGCTGCCCTCCAGCTTGGATGTCTGTGTGTTGTTCTGGCCCACAAAGCTTTGCTCTCTAACTTGGCTATTGTTATTTCTGGTTTACCTCTACGTAAACTAAACCACAGGAATGTTAAGTTCATCCAGGCTGAGCAGTTAATTTGCTTTACATTAGCACAAGCTGTACACAGAGAGTCCCATGTCCCATAAATCCAGTAAATACAGCACTGTTATCTCTCACAGCTGCTGCTTGATGAGCCAGCATTAAGTGCTATGGCACCTGCTCTAAATTTTGGATGATTAAGTGGGTTTGGGTATGCACAAAATTAAATTAAAACATCTGAACTGTGTAGAAACTCAGCTTAGGAATTGGTCCTTTTTCTTTATGCTCCTTATATAGTCATGGGAGGGGTAATTTCATGGTTTGCCTCTTTGAAGGAAAAAAAAAAAAACCATTAAATCCAACCAAATCAGAGAAGGCTTCTGGCTTATATATCCATATTTAGAGCCTCAGCATAGAAAGTGTGAACAATTAAGGAGGAACTTCTCTGTGCTACTAAAACACGTGCCTGTTTAGCTAAGTGCATTTCGCTGCTCAAGTTTGAAACTGGCAGCAGATTGGAACCCAAGCAAAGGGATGATCCAAGGATCACCTGGAGTAGAATTTTGGTTTTCCAAGCAGAAAAATGAATGTGTCAACTTCTAACAAGATGAATTGTTTATTTTCAAAGTCTGCTGAAATGAGATGGTTATCTCTAGAATTCCGCCCACTGAAATCTGTGGATGCCTGTAGTTATCTGCTCCCATCTTAGATTTTTTTGGGAGCTGGAAAGAAAGCAGAGCTTGTCTGGAAGGAAGTTTGCACTCAAGTTTCAATGTCCTCTACTGAGTTAGATTCATTTTTTTGGCTGTGCAAAGGATCCCCAACCTATCAACAACACTGACAAACTTAAATTTATTACCAGTGTACTGATTTTTTTATACATGCAGTAGATTCTGAAGTGCTTTTTTGTATAGTTCAGCTCAAGTGGTTAAAGAGAGAAAGCATGAGAAATGTAAACATTGTTGACATGAGCTGTTTTCTATTAATTAACTTATGCATATCAAACTGAGTGCTGTTGCCAGCACTTTACATGCAGCTCCCTTTCCCCAGAAGATGGTTTGCCAAACACAACACAGGTTACGTGGTGGGAAAATCAATCAAGGGCAATCAAGTCTTGATCTAAACTTCTGCTGCCATGTACGTGCTTGGCACTGGTGCACCTGTGAACACATTTGCAGGAGCAAGGAGTTTTCCTGCCTAAACACCAGAGCTGCTGAAATACTTTCAAATGCACCTTCCTAACAGGTGCACTTGGAGGTTTTTGGGCAATAATGCTCAAACAGGATCCCTACACTGCCTTGTGCCTTCTTGGAGAACTGGCAAACCAAGGCTGTGCAGTTGGCTGGGTGCTTGCAGCCTTGCTCCTTGGCACCCAGCCCTGGTATTCTTTGGTCTTGATTCTGCATCATGGTTATCACACTGCCTCAGCATGGGGAAGGAGCAAAAACATTTGAAAAGTGCAAAGGAAGAAGTCGAATTGAGATAAACATTTACATAACTGGGGAAAATTACCCAGGAAGGACTGGAAATCTGATGACATTCTGTTTACCTAGAGCAGTATTGAAACAGTTTGTGAGAGATACAAACCAGAACACTTTGTATAAATCACTGTGAATGTAAGGACCTGTGAAGCAAGACAGTAAACACTAAAATTATCAAGCTGGCTCAGCACAATAGAACTTACTCAGGACAATATTTTGCACAATGCTTCTACTAAAGCTCTCTTGAGATGGGAAAAGGGCAAGGTGGTACAAAGCTTCATGTTAGAAAAGTTGCCACACTCTCTATATGTACAATCTATACATTTTGCCCGTTCTAACCAAATCTAGGTGTTGCCATTCTATAAATGCAGGTCTTTCTGAGACTACAAAATTTGCATTCCTGCTTTGTGTTTGTGCTTCTCATGTGTTTTAGCCAGCAGAGGTGAAGCTGTGCAGAAATTTGGGCTTTGTACTGAGCAGTTCTCACATCTGCTTGATACAACCCTGTGAGATATCAGACTGCATCTAAGATATGCATTCTGTTTTATTTAGAAGCAGGGGCTTCATCTGGATAACTACCACAATATTTGGCTCCTCTTTCTGAAGCTAGTCTGAATTTTTCATGCCCTCAAATTAGATTAGATGTGTGTTTTCTCCCAAGACTTTGCTGTAATCCTAAACAGGTTTTCTCAAGAGTTAGGGGTCAGTTGCAATACTGGAGGAGGTGCTGGCAAGCTATGGAAATGGATGTTTCCTCTTTTTGGCTGGGGTGATCTAGCCAGTCTCTTGATTACAGCATATGGTGTGTGAAAACAAGCATCAAACCAATCAGATAGGCAAGGCTGGAAAGGGAAGTAGCTAAAGAGGTCTGGGAAAAATTCACAACAGGGAGATCTCAGCAAAAAAGAAGTTGGGGAATTATTAATGTGCAGATGGATTAGAAATTCTTCTCCTATGGGAAAGGACCACAGCAACCACAAAATCCGCATTTTCAAAATGAAACACGAGGATCACTTCCTTAACCAAGGCTTCTCAGTAATAACATAAGACAAGCAAATTCATTAAAATAACATAAGCATCCTTCTCACTGCCTGGGAAGAGAGAGGAATAGTTCTGTGCTCAACTTAAGTTTTGTAATAAATACTGTATAAGAACATAAGCTAGATAACATATGTCATGATAAATGGAGTCTAGTCTACCAGGAGGCATTTATTAATAAAAACCACAGTGACAGCCAAAACAAACAGGCCCCCACAGAGCTCAAGTTTCTGTTTCATGTTCTGTGTTTGTGAGGGATGCCTCGAGCTCCGTGCACAGCAGTGAGACAGAGAGTGGCTGAAGGATAGGTCAGGAGATGGATACAAGCTACTCACTCACACCAGCAGACAGGGGGACACGGGGAAAGAGTCTGGCACCAGATTAGATGGGAGGGAAGGGGAAAGCCAGGCTGGTGAAGCAAAGGGAACATGGAAACGTGACAACTGTGAGAGGAGTTCTGGGAGGAGGAAGGATGAATTGTTTGAGTGCTGGAGCTGATTTATTCACTTTCTGTGGGAATGCAAACTAGCTGCAGATCCCAGTCCACTGTCAGTTCTGAACATCTGGACAGATTCTGAGCTTGCATCCAAACTCTGCGTTCCCTTTCTCTTCTCACAGTTTCTTGCCCTTCTCTTTGTCTCTCTTACGTGTCTCTTCTCGCTCTGGTGACAGCTGTATGCTCCTTGAGAGTGCAGTGTTTGAGGATTTCCCCGTGGGAAATGATTCTGGGCTTTCTCAGGTCGGTGGGGAGCTGCTCCTTGGATCAGTACCTGTGGTGGATGTGGTGCAGTGCCCAGCCCTACGAGCTGGCAGTAAAACACAAATGCACCTTTCTCCATCCCTTCTTTGGCACTGTTCAGAGCAGCAGGACAGTGTCAGGGAATTTTGGGTGCTCTAAGCATGTTTGATTTTATTCAGTTTTATTTGGTTGCCTTTTTTTTTTTTAAACCTTTAGAAGCAGGCTTTACTTTCTTCCTTTCAAAAGCAAACAATTGATTCCGAGGCCAGTGAAAATATAATCCCTTCATAAGGCCTGAAGCTGAGCCCTTCCCAGTAATGTTATGGCAGGTCATTGTTCTGTCAAAAGATTATTAACTTTTCTTGGTGTTAAAACATAAATAAATAAGTAGGGAAGTTGTACGTGTCCCCAGGGCACTTGCTCAGCTATGAAAATACCAAGTACAAGTACATTTCTCATTACAGAAAGGAGAAAGGGGATATGTGTGGAACAATAGTAATCAATTTCTGAAATGCTGTGATTTATTGGGCATGGCAGTTTCAGATTTTTGAGGCATGTGTAATACTATTTTCTCCCCGTCCCTTTTAAACAAACAGATAAAACTGGTGGAATTAGAACTCACTTCACATGATGCATAATGCTGAAGAAGCAGGGAAACAATAATTCATAACAAGTTGCTCTGCTCTTCCCAGAGACAGATTTTATTACCAAAGATCCAAAGATTTGGTGTCCACTTTAATAACTTTTTTTTTTTTTTTTTAATATGGTTCATCACTTTCCCAGAGGTTAAAAGCCATGTTTTTAATGAAAAGAAAGATGAGAATTCTTCTCCTTCAGGTCAGCTGCTTTTTGGGTACATGACAAATACATGTCTCTGTATTTCCTCATTAGGACACAGAGAATCATAACTCAATCTATTTTCCATTTTGACAGTGTTAAGTAGCTATTATCAATAACATAAATGAAGAGTAATGTAATATAATTCTTCCATAGAAATGACATTTGGAGAAGTTTTATCTTAGATGTGAAGGCTTCCCAATTCACAGTATCCAGGGGTTTCTTTTTCACATAAGAAACTCCCCATTTCAATACCCAGAGCTGAGTTTGCTGTTGGAGCCCTGACTTACTGGTGTGCTAAAAATTTTTTGGCACTTGAAAGTAGAACATATAAAACTGATTGGTGTTGAAGTTTAGTTTGGGGGAAAAAACCATTTCATATCTGATCTCTTGCTCAGCTTTTGCACTTGGGAGGTCTTTGGCTTACTTTAAAAATCAGATAAAATTGGCTGCCAAAATCAAGAGTCATAACAATCCGTTTTACAAACTTGCCAGATTTGCTGGAAGATCTAACACTTGATCCTCAGACATCTGCCTTTGCTCTCTCTGTCACTCAGTAACAGAATATTGTGTTCCTAGTTAGGTTTGCTTCTTCCCATACCCAGCAAGGCCATTTTTGTTGTCCTGTGGGAGAGTTTATGGCCCTCTCTTGGTTGCTGTGACTAAGCTCATTCTGACTCTTGTTCACTGTGAAGCTGCTGCCACCAAAAATGATAGCCTGAACTTTTGCCTTCCTTTTTTGCTTGTTTAGTTGTTCTGTAGCTCACATCAAATCCTCGTTTGTCCCACCACAGCTGCTCCCAGGAAGCTTGCTGGCAGAAGGGCAGTTCTTTTACTTGTCACCTCTTAAAAGATGAATTATTTCCATGTCCAAACCATTACCTTTTGGCCACAGGTGGTGAATCTGCCACATCCTCTCTGCTCTTTCTCACTTGTGGCAGCGTTGGGCAGGGCAGGCACCATCAGAAGGGTTGTTCTGGGACAGCAGAGGTTGCCAGGAGCAGGCTGTGACTCACAGCCCAGAGGAGTCCTCGTGCCACGCTGGATGGGGTCCTGGCATGCTCCACTCTGAGGCTGGGAATGCCATGGCTGGCCTTGGCAAGGATAATCTCTGAGCTGCTTAAGGAGGAAATGTGGAATAAGGAGTAGCTGGGACTTCAGGCTCAGTGAAGGCAGGGCTGCTTTGTTCCATGTCACTGCTCTCCCCCCAGCTACCTCTTTGTGGCTGTAACAGGACACTCACCCTGCTTCACCCCAGAAGGCTGAATCTGCTCTTTACCACGTCGTTTCATCATTTGATTGGTGGCTGTAAGCATTATGTGAGGCAGAGCTGTGGCACAACTGAGCCCTGCTGCAAGGCCATTAACTCAGATGGAGCTGCCTCCAGAGATGAATGTGCATGGAACTTCAGAGCCACTTTAATCAGAGGATTTTTGGATTCATGAACCCCTGTGTAAAGAGAGCTGTGTAATTAAGATTGTTCATAATGCTGTAGGATATCCAAGCTGAGATAAGGAAGGGAACTTGTTTTTTAAGGGCACAAATCGATCTCCTGCTGTGGTTAGGAAAGCATGATCCAGTGCACGTGTTCAGAGGAAGATTTAATAGTTGTGCTGCTGTTCTCTGAGTGCATGTAACAGGAAGAATAAGGTTTTCTGATAAATTACACATTCATTTTACTCAGTGTTGATGCCTCTAATTAAGACTAATGTGGATAAAAACTACAGTGAATCAATGTAGTGCTTGTCTGTAACCTTCTCCTGAATACTGGGAAAGAACAAGAATTTGGGAGATAAACTGCTGTGCTTTTCCCTTCTCTCATACTCCTTAGAATTCATCAGCCTGTGAAAATACAGGCATTTTTTTCTGAAGGGAAAAGAAACACAGTGGGTATGAGGCACATGCACAGCCTCATAGTCCCTCACTGCTCATCTGACTCATTCAGAGCCTTGGAAACTCCCCTTCACCTAAAATATGACCTGCTGTGGGAAAGCAGAGAGGTTTTTTTGTCCCTGCAAGTTCCCAAATGGTACCTAGGGAAGAGGTTTAAAAATGTGTTTTCAGCACATCACACAATTAATAATCAGCTCTGTACTCCCTTCTGGCTTAAGTTACATGGGAAGGAGGCATTCAGCAGGGCTCTCCTTTCTTTCCACAAATCTCACAGCAACACGCCATGAAATTGCCCAGGAGAGAGGCCCAAGAGCTGGTTCAGGAAGGCATGAGAAGCAGTTTGTTGTTGTAGATTGGGCCCTCTGCTTTTGGCATTTTCTTTGCTCATCTGAGGGAGAGGCTGTTGGATAGGAAAGCTTCACTGCCTCCATCTCTTGGGGAGGTGCAGATCCTGCTTGGAGAGGAAGCAATAATCTTCCTTTTCTTGGCATGCTGGTCCTGAGATCCAGGAGACAGAACCTCCCTCCTCCAGGGCAGCATCTGTTCATGTTTTCTCTTCTCAGTCCCTTCTCTTTCCAGTGTGAAAGTCTCTGGAAGCTTCTGTGTCCCATGGCCTGTACCAGGTCCCCTAGCTCCTGATTCTGTCCCATGTATTCACCAGTTTAAGCATTTTGTGAAAGTTGAAAGAGTATTGCTAGGCTAATCACCTGGGAAAAGCTCTCTAGGTGGAGCTGAGGGATTTGTTTGGGGTTTAGATTTACACAAATGCTCCTGCACTTGTTTTTGTATCAAAATAAAAAATAATGGCTTCTTAAATTTGATTTTGATGTACTTACTGCTCTGATTTTCAGTCTAATAGTTTTCTGTCCTCAAAACTACTCATTTGCAGTTTCAGTGGAAGATTGCTAGAGGTTTCTTTGATCTTGTATTTTAGAAAATGTCACTTCATTTTTGCTGTATTCAGTTCTACACCTGGCACAAACACTGCTCCAAGTGACACTGGGAGACCTGTAAAGCTGTTGTAATTTGATATGGAAATGTTTGAACCTCTGCACAGTGAGGCAGAGAGAAAACCACTGTTCTAGAACTTTTGCACGAGTGTCCAGTTTGAGCCTTAGATGTCTGCTTTGGGATCAGCTGACATTAGTGAGCTGCTTTGGTGAGAGCTCTCAAAGCTCAGTTCAGTGATTTCCCTGGCTCTGCACTAGGCTGTAATCAGAGTTGAGTCTTATTCTGCAGCAAACCCCCACCCTGAATGCCAGGAAAACTTCAAGGTGTTTCACCAAAATAATGTTATTCTATCTGATTCTCTTGTCAAGTTTTAAACAAGATTTTTCTTGATTTACAAAACTTACCAGGATGCTGATAAACGGCTTGTCACCCCTTATTGTTCATGTATTCACTGCTTGGTAAATGAATCCAATGTTTAATTCACAGAGAAGTCAGGTTTTCAAGGGGGCCTGAGGTTCTCTAAAGAAAGACACTCTTGTATAAGATTGTCTGAATAAACTGCATGTTTCTTTCAGAAAATTTACAGCACCTGAGAAAGAACAAATGTTTGTTGCTCACTGAAATACAGAAATTTGTATTTTAAGAAGAATAAATTCTGAACATTTTTTTTTATGTCTAAATCCAGTAATGGTTTAACAACCAAGACTGTTCTCCTGCCTAGAGAAATACCTTTGCAAGGTCTTAGGGCTAGCTGCTTTGAAAAGCATAAATGAGAAAACAAGAGCAACTGAGTGAAAGGCATTACTCAGTAATCAAAGTTTTAAGTGAAAGCTAAAAGATTTTGCCATAGAATTTTCCATTAATTGTAATGGAAGATGTGTGGTTAAACCACCCATGCTGCAACTCTTTTTTTCATTAGGAGTTTTAGGAGTTCTACCACTGCTTTCTTTCCCTTTACTGAGGTCTCTGCTGGTTTTTGTATTTTTCTTTTTTTTCTTTTTCTGGTCCAGACAAATACCACAGTGATGAATATGTTAGAAAGCTTCTAAAATAATGGAATGTCCATAGTTTTTCACTCTTTTTTCTGTCTTCTGTGCTTTACCTGATCTTACAAATAGATAACCAATAGCCAAATCTGTTCTTTTTTTCAGAGGACTCCAGGCAAAAGCTGTCCTGGAGATACCAAAAAGTTGAAATAATTTATTTGACAGTAGCTCATTTATTTGTATTCCCGAGCATCTCTCAGCTCTGGAAAGAGAGAGAAATGTCAAAGCACTGTGGAATAGCAATTTTTAATGACCTTCATGCTTTAACCTCAAATGGGAGAACTTTCCATCTGGACAAATATCCTGTCCACTTGGACCTACCCCAGAATGAGGTGCTCTACATTTCTGTGAGAAGCTTTAGCATTTTGGGGTTTGTTCTGAAGAAAAGTTTTAGCATTTTTGACTTCCTAAGCCATTTCAGGACAAAGAAACAACTTCAAACTGTCCAAGCCTTTTCTAATATTAGATTTTATAGGTAGGTGGATCAGTACCTTTTTGCTTCTGAAAGCAACAACTTCTAAAATGCATTTCTTAAGTAGTTTTCCAAACATTAAACTTATAACAGCCAAATCTGTTCAGCTATAAGCAAATGGTATCTAGCTGCACTTCATATAATTTTCCTGAATATGGTATATAGTATATAAAAATAAGATTTTATTTGAAGAGTTGTGCTTTTGAAGGAGATCAAAAAGTTTGTCTTCTGATTACAATTTTGTTTTGCTTCAATGTTTTTGTCAGGAGGATCTGGATTATTATAGCTGAATAGAAAAAGCATCCTTTCCCAATGATTTGAAAGCAAATTGTAAGACCAACTGATGTTGTATGAAAAAATACTCCATAAATACTGAAAAGGAAAAAGAAAGGAATACCCTCCAACCAAACAATCAAAGAAACCCATTTTCTTTTTGGGTTTTATTCTTTCCCTTGGTGATGACATTCAGTGGTTGATTAATGTTGCGTCAGGCCACGTTTTGTTTAGCTACATAAAATCTTTCTGCAAACTCTCCCCATGCCTTTGTGGATGGTGACAAGAGCTTGGATTTTCCTGGTGATGATTAGTGCCGTGGGGCTGTTCTCAGTGTGCTGAGTGATGCTCTGATTGTCCATTCTCATCAGGCAGCATTAGAAGCAAGTGCTTTCTGTGGAGTGTTTCTTGTGCCAGAGGATGTGCATCACTCTTCCAGCAGCTTGGCTTCTCTCCTTCATTGAGATTCATTTGGATCTGCAAGCTCTCCCCCGAGCATGAGCACTCTGTGCAACTGGAGATGCCTCATTCCCTTCTAATCTCTCTCCCTGTTTATGCCCCTCTGTACAAGACATGGGTCATTTTCAGAATTTTAGAGATCAGTCCCCAGAAATTACATTTGAGAGTTTCTTGTTTTGATAGATTTTGAATAGTCTAGATTTTTCTCCCTCTTTTTTATTGTGTTACGAAATCACCCAAATTTGCTTCAGAGAGTGGTGCTGCTTCATTTCATTATTAAATATAAATCCATTCTGGTTGGCTTTTTTTTTTTTTTTTTAAGACAAACAGGTTAGTGCATCATTGTCTGCTTATTTTTTCTGTATTTCTATCCCTTTTGCAGTACCTGTGTTGCAGTACCTGTGTAAATAGGGGATTCAAAACTTGAGAAAAAAAAATTAAATGCTCGCTACAGCAGAATTACAGAACAGAAAAACCTGCACAGAATCACAGAACAGTTCAGGTTGGAAGGCACTTTGGAGATCATCCAGCCCATCCTTTCTGTTCAAGGTAAGGTCAGCCACAGGATGTTGCTCAGGGCTGTCTCCAGTAGAGTTTAGTGTCTTCAAGGAAAGAGACTCAACAACCCCTCTGGGCAAGCAGTGAATGATTTGTCTTACAGGAAAAACCTTTTAACTTATATTTAAATGGAATTTTCTGTGTGAGAGAGTCAGACCAGTCTTCTTTACTGTCTCCCATTGGGTAAGATTCTCCTATACTGGCAATCTCCTCCTGAGACATCCTTTTTTTCCAGGCTGAACCGTTCCAGTTATCTCATCCTTTTTGTACCACAGATGCTCCAATTTTTTCATGGAGTTTGATGAACTCAGTATGTCTCTCTTGTGCCAGTAAGCCCAGAACTGGGTACAGCACTGCAAATGTGGCCTCACCACCCCTCAGTGGAGGGGAAGGATCACTTCTCTTCACTGTCTTGTTGGCAACACTCTTGCTGATGTAACCCAGGGTATTGTTGGGGTTTTTTTTTTGCTGCAAGGGGACATTGCTGCCTCATGTTCAGCTTGGTATTTTGATTTTCCTCACCTGATATCTGCACACTCAAACAGTGTCTTTATTCCATATCAGTCACGTATTCCTGCTTCTACCTCTTGCATGTTTTATTTTCATGTTGAAGTCATCAGGATCCTTTTGTTGATCCATGCAGGATCCATCCTTGATTGTTCTCTTGTCAGGACAGACCAAGGCCTGGAGGAATTAGCCCCAGGTCTCCCTTCTCTCCAGGACTGTCTGCCATGGGATTCTCTCAGGCACATCCTGGAGGAAAATTGTGTGCTCATCTGGAGTCCTGCTTTTTGCCTTGTTTCCTTCTTACAGGACCTTGAATTCCACTCTCTTGTGGTCACTGCAGCAAGGTTGACCCTGACCTTCACACCTCTGGCCAGTTCTTCCTTGTTGGTAAGTGTGGGGTGCAGAAGACCATCTTCCCTTGTTGATCCCTGGATATTCAGGAAAGGAGACTGACTTGCACTTGTCTATTGTGGTAATTTCCCTTAATTTTTCAGACAGCTCTGCATTTACACTCCCAACCCCATGCCTCAGTTGATTAGAACTAGGTGTGGTAAGAACTGTTCTGGCCTGCTGCCCAAAAATAATATTCCAACATTTCCTGATGGGGAAAAAAATTCCTGTAGACTTGTGGCCATTGGTCCTCACATCTATTTGCAGCTCCTTATTTCCCTTGAGAAGCATACAAGGCCATTTGGAAGTTGAATTTTCCGATGTCTTCACTGATTTCCAAGCCCTTCCCCCTCTGTTTCTTGGAAGGACCAGCTTATGAGGACAAATCTCCCACGTTGTTTAATTCCATTATTCACTACTCTCTGTCCATTTTATTTCTACTCGTCACACAGCATTCTCTAGCTCCTCCTTTTTCTGAACTTACTTGGAGATCTGCCCCCTGTAACACTTACAGATGCATAAACATATGAAAAGTGGGCACTTTGTCATGTTACAGATTTTATTTAACAGCAGATTTGGCTATCAGATTATCATTAGGTAAAGTGCTGACATTCACATCCCTGAGGGAGATGATTGTGAGCTGCTGGAGGAAAAACCATCAAGATTAGTCTGCCAAATATATGGTAGGTATTAATCATCATCAAACACAGCATTTTCTTTTTAGAAAAGCACTAAACTACAAAGCTTGTCCACAGAATTACTGCAGCATGCAGTGAACTGGGTTTTTTTTTGACAGAATCCACTTTGACAGCACATTGATCTAATAATTTCTGTTGCTTTCTAGCATTCCAATGTTTTCTTTTCTCCTCAGAATTCCCCTTCAACACATAAAGACATGGAATTTGATAAACTTGGACTGAATGCATACGCAACTTGCGTTAAGAGATTTCAAATAAAGTTTTTATCCTCTTTCATTGGTATTTCCCATTATTGAAAAGACCAAAACCTTTTAGGCCTTTTCAATATGTGGGTACCTTCTCATGCTTGGAATTGAGCTTACTTAGCATTACACCTTTGCATTCTATGTCCACCACACCATACAGAGAATAAAAGTCAATATGCTTGTATGAAGTACTTGAACTTAAACCAGGACTTGATGTCTTGAGCCTAGTGAGATTCAGATCCCAAAATGATGGCTATTAGCAAAGTGAGGTTCTACAAGCATGACTTTAAACTCTTTGTAAAACAGTTTCTCTGCATCCCCCTTAGAGATATTAGTGTATTAGTCTGAAATTTAAATAAATGTATCAAGGAGAAAAAAGATGGAATAGAGAATTAAGACAGTTTTTACATAATCTTACTCAAATTTTTCACAGAGTAGGTTGAACCAATCCTCAAATGCAGTAGATGACTCTGTTTTCCACTTCTCATTCTACCCATTTTGCCCTCACTGCAGAAATCAGTCCTCTTTCTTTAAAATAAATACATCAGGTGTTGCACACGTGTCAAGGAGGGAGCACTCATCATGCTGATCCTGGTCTCAGGGGCACGATGCAGATCACTGTGCAGCTGGTGACACCAATAGAACACAAAGGAAAAAAGTGTTTTGTCTTTATTTACTACCCTTAAATTTGCAATGTGTTCAAATAAATATTTGTGCAGCTAGCAGATCATTTAAAGCTGTGCTATGGACACCTCTTAAGACTGAGAACTCAGGGATATTAACATTTTGCCACTAGGATTTTGCCAGGAGTCACTAAATGGCACAATTAAATTTGCAGTGCTCCTTCAAGGTTCATTTCCTTTCAGGAGAAGATCAGCTGTCAAATAGAACAAGAGCTGTTCTAGAGAAACAGAACAAAATTAGTGACTAGTTGAGCACTTTTAGCCAAATTATTTTATCCATTATTGTATTTTCCCCAGCACAGTAGAAGAATGCAGCTTTATCAGAATAGTTAATGATGTTAAACTTCAAAGCCCAGATGAATTTCTAGGTTCATTGAAGGGAACATAAAACTAGAAATTTTGGGAGTTTTGATCAAGAGAGTCAGTTTCTCCAGTAAATGTTATCTTTGTGGATAACATCTTTTTCTATGTAAAAAACTGCAGAACTATTAGCATAATACCACTAAAACTCTCTTAGCTCTCACATTGTGCTGCTGACAGCATTCCCATGACTGATACAGCACAGAAGTGTGTTAAATGCATTAATATTTCCATTTAGGTTTGCAAGCAAGCACTTACATCTGAAAAGAGGAAGGGAGAGGATGGCTAGTTGAAATGGAGGATGGCTAGTTGAAATTATTTTTCCTTCCTCACATAAAATACAGTAGGTGAATCCAATGTTGAAATAGATGAAAGTATTCATGTATTCCAGCCATGAGCATAAGGTATCACTAAGCACTGCCTTCCAAAAAAAACCTTGTGTAGGAGACCTCCTGAGAATGAATTAGGGAGTGTGTGATAACACTGAAATAAAAGGATTTGTGTAGCTGGAAGCAGAGGTTGGTTTGCTCTCCTGCCAAATGGATATATACTGATTTTACTGGGATTACTCAGTACGTGGGGACCAAATCCTGCTTTTGCAGAAACCAGTGACAGAACTCCCATTGACCTCAACAGAACCTGGAATCAATGCTCTGTTTCTCTGTGAATTATGTTTTCACATCATTTACAGGAGGGAGTTTTTTCTTCTTGGTCAGCATGGAAGGAGCTTGTCAGAACATCACGGAGGTCTGTGAAGTAGCTGCAGACTAATGTCACTGGGAATGAGAGGAGATTTCGACCCTGTTTGTTGGAGAGGAAACTGGAAGTAATGAGCCCAGAGTGCAAGGAGCCCACTGGAACTGGAAAATTTGGAAGCTGCATGGCAGGTTCATAACAGCCCCTGGAGCTTTGGGTTTGCTGCAGTTAATACGTGACACAGAAAGGCAGGGAATTTCTTACCCCTCTTGCTTTCCCTTTACAATCAGAGCTAGAACATAATATTTCTAATGTTTAGACCTTAGGAATTGCAGCAAGTAAATTCAGCTAGTGGCTTTCCTCAGTGAATGGAATGGCAGGTCAGCTGAGCTTTTCCTGCTCTCTCAGCTCCCTGGAAAATTCTGAACATCGTAGTAGGTTCAGAGATGAAATTGATGGCAGGTCACACAGCTACTGGCTGAGGAGTGCTGATGTGCACTCTGAGAATGGTTAATGTTTCATTTTATTGCACAGCCAAAATAAGACAGAGCTATAGTGCATAGTCTTTTCCACTTGTACTCTGGGGATTCTGAAACATTTCACTTTTTCCTGGTGGCTATATGGAGCAAAACAAAACATCAGCCAGTAGTTTACATTTTTGCTGCCTGCTTTATTTAGCACCATCCCTGAAGTGAGTCTGAGCATTTATAAATAGAGAACTCTCACAACACCGAGCCCATGTGAAAGATGGTGTCGGCTTTCCTCTGTGGAGATTAAAACAGAGGATTTTTTTGTGCCAAGACCAACTTCATGGCTAAGTTAAGCCAGGGAACTGTTTTCTGTCCCATCATATTGGCTGTGTTGTGGATTAATGGTATAACTTGTTCTGTCAGTCTGTCTTTGCAAGTGAATTCACTGGTCTGCAATGTGATAGGTACTTAAAAATGAGCCTTGAATCAAGATCCATGCAAGGCAGTCCTTCCTAAGTGAAGGATGCATTGCAAAATGGACAGGCATTGCCATTTTTCAGAGTCTTGTGTTAGTAAAATTGCTACTAGGTTAGAATGGAAATATTTTATATCCCTAAAAAGTTAGGGGCTTAATCTTACCATGAGACATCATCTATTAGAAACGTTTCTTTCTGAAACTTTCTGTATAATTCTTTCTGTTCTTTTCTATATTCAATTGTCTTTGTGTCAAAGTAAAAGACAGTGAATTAATGCATGGAAAACATTCAGGTTCTTTTTAGATGTCTTATATGTTTAATAGCTGCAATCAAACAGGAGAGACAGCCCAGTGGAAGTTTTGTGCTCAGGTTGCTATTCAGAACTTCCCCAAAGAGAACCAACAACCCTACAAACAATATAAACCAGCCTGGTGACATGGAGAAGTACCTGATGGCAATGAAGAAAGCATGCTTTGACAGCGTGTTTTGTGCATAGATGTGGATGCTCAAAACAGGAATCTTTCTTTGAGAAGGGGTCAGGACAGAATACAAATAAATCAGTAAACCAGAAATGCTTGTGGGACAAAATATTTCAGTCTTTCAGGCAGTTGAAGTCCAGACATTCAGGGGAAGTAAGTTAAATAACTGGTGGTGCATTTGAATGAGAACATTCATCTTGTTTGTCAAAGCCCCACAGATATTCTTCAAACTGACAGAAGCATCTGACCACATTTCCCCCTTTCCCTACCCTGACTGAACTTGTGAACTACTTGGGCGCTGCCGGGGTTCCGGGCATTTCAATAGTTTTGGCTGTATTCTAACATTCAGCCTAGAGGAATTCCTGTTAATTTTCTTTATGCTCTTTTTTTAAGCTTTTGTTTTGTTCCTTCAGGCCTTTTCTGCGTGTTCAATGGGAAAACCGTTTTATCTGATGAAATTTATATTTCCGTAATGGTGAGCAATGGGTACTTTCTCTGAGAACGTGCTATGCAAAGACCCAGAGTCCAAATATTCTTGAACTTTGTGTTGTTTAGGTGGTAGGTGAGATGCACATGGTCCTAGACTTCAGTTCTGTGTGAAGTGACTTTGCTCTGTACATACGATGAGGGGATACAAAAGCTTGATGTTCTGCATCTCAATTTGTTATGGGCAGCTGTAAACTCCAACCAGTTTTGGGGCTTGTTCTATTAAATTTAGGAGTGTTCTGGAGAAGCACTGATGAGGAGGAGTGCTTGCAGGTGCTTAGAGTGCTTAGCAGTAGGTGATCAAGTGAGCAAATATCTGGGGGTTGCTGGGTGTTATTATTGTGGGAGCCTGCAGACAGCGAATCCAGGAACTTGGGCTTCAAGCATTTTCTCTTGGCACATATTATAACATCAGGGGAACCACGTGGAAGAGCCTGGAAGAGATCAAGGTTTGTTTTTTTTTTTTTTTTTTTGTGGAAACAGCCAGCCATCCTCCTGCCACGAGTACTGTGCAACCTGCACTGTCGAAAGCAGGGTTCTTTCAGCTGATTTTCTAGGTAAGCATCACGATGCAAATGTCAAGATGCAATCATGCCAAACTCACCAATTTCTTAGGTCTTGGATTCGTCTGGCAGGTGCATATGCTACTAAATGAGTCCTGTCAGATGTTTGTATAACATGGTGAGGCAATCCTGCTAAGCCTTGTGCCTTTGTGGTTGCACTGAGCAATCTACTGAAACTGCACATCACAGCCTTTTACTATCACTTAAGACATTTTGCCTGATGAAGCTTTTAAATATGCACTGCTTTTTAAATTTTATTTTGAACATGTCAGAAAGCCTCACAAAAAAAGTTGTATTATAGTGTTTTAACTTGGCTCAGAGCCTATGACCATTTTTCCCCCTGTACTTTTAAAGTCTGTAGGCACAGAGAGATTTACAAGTTTGGATTTGCTTGACCATTGCTCCTTTTCTGCCTCTGTTTTTATCTCCCAGAATGTAAGGCATAAACCAATATAATCATCCTTGGACTGTAAGGAAGAAGATCTCAAAGGCAGTCAAAAATCTGTTTTGATGCTGTTTAAATGAGAAAGACATATAATTTTACATATAAAATAATCTAATTATTTTATTTGCCTGAAGCTTCGAGATCAAATTGGGAGAAAGACATTTACTGCAAACAAAATGAAGCAGAAACATATTTTAGCTGATTAAAACTTTGTTTTCTGCCTGCTTCACCTCAGGTCATCAGGCAGATTCTATGTCTGCTCTTCCCATAAAATAACTTGACAATTAACTTTGGAAATAGTTCTCTAGGAAAGGTGAGACTGTGTCACAGGATTTGAGATGAGGCAGCGCTCTGAGGGGGTGGGAATGAGCAGTTCAGCTCAATGCATTGTGCATCAAATTTATAAAGCTGACTTTGACTTTAGCAGGACAACAGGAGCCTTGTCCAAGCAGCTGTCACCAGGGCTGGCACTGCTTGTGAGACTGGGCTTGCTTTTAGAGCTTCACTGGAGAAAGATTTAGCACCAGGAAGTTTCCATTTGCTCGCCTGCTTGTGTAATGGATGGTATGGCTCTCTCTTCACCATTTCAGGCTTTTCCTGGCTCACACAGCAGCACCTTGTAATACCACAACATCATTTATTTAGGTCCGTGTGAGGAGGAGCTCAGGTTGGTTGTTTATGCTTGGAAGTGGGTTATTTTCCTTCAGCACAGCTTTCCCTTGCCATAGGAGTGAGAAGGGACTGATGTATTCCAAAACAAGCCCAATTAAATGTTGTCAAAACTAAGAGCAAGTCTGATTTCACAGTCAGAATACCCTAAATGATAACTTGATCTAACATTCAAGTTACAGTGTGATTTCCAGTGTCTTGAATACAGCTATTCTGCATAATGATATAAAGTGTGATTAAACACAAGACACTGCTAAACACTTTGTCAAACCTATGTTATAGTTTGGCAAAATATACCTTGTGACCTATTGTGAACATTTTTCACTGATTGCAGCTGTTCTTTCAACCCTTAAAATCAACACAGGACTTTGTTTGAAATATTTAAGTGCACGTTTCCAACAGCTGCAAATTTCTTTTGGTCCCATCTAGTTAGAAAAGAGTCACGTGCCTCCAAATTAATTTCCAGGTTTGCTACTTACTAACAGACCTTAACGTGGTTATGAATGCCATTAATTTCTGCACCCTATGATGAATACAGGGAGGACAAAGATCATTAGGTAATATATTCCACAGCAGGACACGTACCACTGGAAAAGTCCAGCCATCATGAAAAGATGAATTCAGGAACCAACAAAAAGGGGGCTCTTGAGCTATTTAATTTTTCATTTTGTACTTAAGGGCCATATTTTTCCCTTGAGGTTCAGCCAGTATTACTTGGGACCAAAATTTATACCTGAAAATGTGGACTGGAATGTTACAGATAAGGGGGAAAATGATGCAAGATCTTCAGCTTGTCTAAGACTTCATGGTGCTGCTGAGCACCAGAACTGTACTGGTCAGGACCACTAAGTGACCTGGAAGGACTGAGTTTGATAAGGGAAAAATATAATGATAAACCCAAAGGTTGACCCTGAAGTGATTAGCTATTTAAAGTGTTTCTTAAACACTTTAAATAGCTAATCATTTGGATTTAATGTCTACACATATGAATTATATCTATAATTTTGTACACTAAAGAGATCCCATATTATTCCATTAATGAGTTATGAAACCACTGAGAAATAAAAATATAAATCAACAAAATAGATGTAGAATCATGGCTATGCTCAAAAAAGTATTGCTGCCACAGCAAATAGCCCCAGTTGAAAAACACAGCAGATTTTCTTCTCTTTCAGAATAATTTAAGCATAGCTATGGCCAAAACCAACCGACCAGCAGAATGACTCTGATGTGTAATTTGCTTATTTTGTGTAGTTGGATGCTTTGTTAATGCACCAAACTTACAGAATATATAAACCAAATGAGAAACAGTCTCAGGGGACTCTCCTGTACCAGTGTGTCCCCAAGAAGAAATATGAGTGATATCGAAGTGGAGGGGTTTTCCTTTTTAAAATTTGTTCAAACAAATTTGCATGGAGGAAAAACTCGAGTCATAGTAATGTTTCAATGGCTGTTGATGTGTATTGCTACTATGCTCAATAATTATAGTGTATTTTTATCTTAGGTTGTGTTTATAATGCTGACAGGCAGAAATCATTTTGGCACCTGGGCAGATTTTCTGGTCAATTGCTCGACAGGTTATAAACCTGCAACAATGTAAATTTTTTTTTAGAGTCATATTAGGAGTGTGCACACACTTTCAATCCAGATCAAATATGAACCTTAATATTACAAATTGGGTAAAATACCAGTAGGTAGTCAAATGTCCCCCGGTAAAATTTGATACAGTATCAAAGGAGATGATGTTTGATGCCAGAAAATCAAGAAATACTTGAGACATGGTTTATTTCAAAAGCTGACTTCCTGAGAGAAATTCCAAGCCATGTTGGCTGAATCCAATAGGACAGGAGACCTTGGGGTGTGTAGATGTAGACCATGATTTTATAATATTTTTTTCTAAATGCAACTTATTTGAGATATTACCAGTGAAAGCACAGTAACATTTAAAGGGAATTTGTGTTTCTGCTTGACATTTCTTGGCTATCATATCTAGTGCAAAAGTCACATAATTAATGACAAAATCCAATATCTAGTGTGGTTTTTTTTCTGGATTTGTAAACATCTATCTATTCCAAACATCTATGTATGCTTCTTGAGCATGGTAAATCAATCCTAGAATATTAGGATTATAGGATTAGGATTATAAAACAGATTTATTTTGTACACCACCCTTTTGTAAGGTAGGAGTTTATGGCTGTCAGTAATACAAGTCCACAGAGCTCAATGATTGTCTGCAATCAAGGTGATTAACTCCCTTTTAATGATTAATGATCAGGTGATTCATCCTGAGAAAGAAGCTCTCCAGCATTTTGGTGCTGTTTTGTATAAAAATTTTGATTTGTTCGAAAGAAGAACATCTTAAAATTTTGTGCAGAAAGCAGCTGAGCTCCATTTGAAGCTGCTCACAGGAGCAATCTTCTCCAGGGCCTGTGTCCCTGGTAGAAGCTGGCGTGGACATTTGGTGCACATCTGCAACCACGTTCAGTTTCCTCCTAAGGAATTTAGTCCATGTGTGGTGAAATAACTCTGAAATTCCAGCTAATACCCAGCAAGTGGCCATGACTGGGGAATGTAACTCAAAACTGCAGCACAGCTCTGAACCAAGACAAATTGAGGTGTCATACCTTCTCTCCTTTATTGACCTTTGCATTGGTAACTTGCTAAACAAGTTCTGTCTTCAGGACTAAAAATAAGATTTTTTTTTTTGCAGGCAATATCGCATACCTAATTTGAAAACCAGCATTTGATTTCATTGACTCATGTGCTAGATAGATGAATCCTAACTCTGAACACATCAGGTTTTCCCAGCTACATCCTATGACCAAAAAACATTTAAAAAGGAAAACTTTTGCAATTAATCTCAAATGTGCCTTCATATGTAAATACAATCATGAGAAAATGTGAAAAATTTACATGTCTTCAAATTTGTTTGTTTTACTTTTCTGAATGCAAATGATCATACATGCAAAGAATTATTTTAATTGGCATAACTGATACCATTTCTTTTTGTTTAACTTCGTGGAACTTACTTCATTTCTCATTGCAACAAGCAGAGACTTTTTTTTCTCCTGAAATGTTTGCAACTCAGCCTTTTGGAAACGTAGGGCTGTTGCTTCAACAATGAGTTCTTCAGGTTGCCACGTGTGAAAACACATATAAAATATGTAGATAGTGTGTATTTAGTAGGCAGATGGCGAATCAGAGCTTGCTGTGTAATTCTTTGTGGGTGTGGAAAGGAAGTGAGATAAAAGTGTGAAGGGCAAGGTTCATGAGGAACCAAAAGGGGAAAGTGCAGTGGGAAGTGGGATGGAAAAATATCTGAGCTCCTTTGTGCCCCAAGTAGTGGGGAGGCAAATGCTGTGCAGTGAGTGTTTGTGCTTTGAAAGGAGGTGCTGAGCTGCTCAGTGGAAATCTTGACAAAATGTCTGGGCAACTGATAGCCATGGAGCTTGCCTCTGTCTGGCTTTCCCCATGCAGGGACATTCTTTCCCCTGCTTTACTAGGGCCCTGAGAAATAGAAGAGAAGATGTCATCTCGAGCTAATTCTATAAACACTGCTATCAGAAAAGACATTTTAAGCTATCATAAAAAGGCCCATTGTGCAACTGGACTCTTGGAATAAGAATGGCTTATAGCTCAACCATTGTTAAAGGTTAATGTTCCTATCATTGCATTCCTTTTTCTAGTTCCCATAACCAGGCTGTAATGATAGATAAATATATGAGCTATTTCTTTGTGTTGGCAAAATCACAATTCAGAAAGACATAGTTTCCTAGGTTATTTTTAAACTAATATGCTGGTTTATAGCTAGATGAATAAACCCATCTTTTTTAAGAGAAAATACTTGTAATGTTCTGTTGCTTTTGCAGAATGTGAGCATTTGTGAATGTTTTTGTCTATCAAAACGGAGTAACAGCTTTATGAAGTCAGCTCATGAACTGAAAAGGAAACTAATTAAAACAATAACATTAATTTACTGTTGCCAAATGCTAACCAGTCTTGTACTTTCCACAATTATTTTTATTTTACACCATTATTTATTTCAAATGATTGTTGTACAATAATTTGAATGTCTTTGTCATTGTTGTGCATTGTTATGTTCCTGTAAGTGCTGAATGCTGATTCCAGGGCAGGAATTCTATTTTCTGTTAGCTGACTGAGCAACAGAGTGTGCACATCTCTCTTCCAAGCTCTCCCCATTTTCACACAAGGAGCAAAGCAATGCCTGCTCTGTTTTAGTGAGTTGCTGTGCTGCTTGGTCAGTGCACCAGGAGTGCTTTCTATCGGTAAAGTACTCTGATAAAATGTTATAACTTCTGAGAAACTCTGCAGATTGAGGTCTAAAAGTTTTCCTGTGACATGGCAGGTGTAGAGCATCTTAGCCCAGGATTTCTTTAAAAGTCAGGACAGGGAAAATTCAGTCTTCACAGTTCCATCTGATTTAGAGAAGCTTATGAACATCCACAAAATTCTTGTTGCCCAGCACTGCTGCTCTGCTCAAACATCTGCAGAGCTGCAGGCGCATCCGAGCTGGTGGTTCTGAGCGCTGGAGCTTGTGCATCCTTCACTCTGTGTTTTCCAGGCAATTTTTGGGTGAGTCCTTAGCACAGCACAGCTGTAACCACTGCTCCTGGTCACAGGTTTTCTGGTTCAGGGACAAACAGAGAGGAGAACCAGGCCTGCTGCAGATACCTCCTGTTTTTGGAGTCAGTCTACTGGAGCAGTGCTAAAAGTAATCCCAAATAATTTCTTTTTCTTACAGGCAGAGAAAGCACTCTAGTAACTCTTTCCTGGCTCGTGGTGGTTTTGAATGGAAGCAAATTATTCCCCATTTAACAATCTCAAGGAAAATACCTGTGGAAGTTAAGCTGATGAGATATTTTTATGGCATGGCTCCATGGCAGTGATATATCCTGGTGAACAGAACTTGGGCTCACTTGGTGTGATGGCCCTGGTTCCCTGCAGAGATTTGATAATCAGATTATTCCTTGGAGTGTGTATTAAATGTCCCCAAACAAGAGATGAATGAGAAGATCAATTAAGGAAATTCTTAAGGAAATTCTTGGTTTTTTAACACAAGAAGAAACAATGAAGGTCTGTCTGTAATTATTTTCTGGATACGAGCTCTATAGCTGCCAGCACTGTCTAGGTAACCCATTAGGTAATTTTTCTAGAGGAAATTTAGACTTCATTAAAAAAAAATAAAACAACCCAAAACCCAGACAATAACCACCCCCCACCCCCCCCCCCCAAAAAAAAGAAAAAAAAAAAGACAATAAAAGAGAAAGGCAAACGTGTATTGATCTTTCAGCAAAGAACAAATACTGCTGGTGCATCTCAAATTATTGTCTGGTTTGCCTTCACTGTGATTATACAATTTATATGGTTTCAGATGCTAGTTTAGCCAAAATCTAAGAAACTCTGCAAATTTTAAGCAATGAAATAGGTCTACAGGTTTTGGCCTCTGGTAAAAGGCTATAATAATACAGATAAATAAATGCATGACTGTTTACCCACAATATGCAAGTATTTGTAAGAAAGCAAAAAAAAAAAAAGAAAACAAAATTAAAAGAAATCTAGGAGCAATTTTATTCAAGAGATCTCATTAGAATGGGGAAAACTATAAAGTCTCAGGCTCTTTGTTTACAAAAAGGCTGTGTTTATTTAAGGTGATAAATAGTGCAAGAGTTTGGTTGATGCACATAAGAGGAAGAATTGGGAGGTCTTGTTATTTATAATAACCCTGTTCTCCCAAGGCTCTTCCCTACAGTTTTACTGAAGATGTTTCTGAAGCCTGCACAACTCTCAGATTTTATGAAGCTTTGTGTAAAATGTCACCCATTACAATATAGGGCAATGCAATACTCATTAGCCTTTCCATTTTTGCAGAATACAACCCTAAATAGTGAGGTTTTTCTACAAAAAAATTGATTTTAGGGTTGGTTTGCTCATTTTTATTCATCATTAAAATTAACCTAACCCAGAAGCACACTTTGATTAGAAACAGCAAAATTATAAAGATGTTTTTGCTAAATTGAAAATTAGTATGTGATTGCTGGTTTTTGCTTTATTATTGCTTTAGGTTTTTAAACTCCCTTGTTACATTGCTGCACAGTAAGTGAAACATTTTTTAAAGTGATAGATTTTTAACTTGGACTGGTAATAAAGTTTAAATCTTCTGCATGGAAATATAAAATTTAGCTTTTAAATTTTTCACAAAAAGAGAATAGCAGTATAATGGATTTTAAGAAAGGAGTGTATTTGTTTTCACTGCAGGTATTCTAATTAGATTTTTGTAAATCTCAAAATTATTTCTAAAAACATTTTGGAATTAATTCTTCTTCTGAAAGCACAGTATTTTTTTAAGATTAATTTAACTGTTTTTAATTAAAAAACACATGCAGCAAAGGAAATTTTGACTTTAAAATGATACTTTAAATGACTGCATCTGATCAGTCTATCACATTAAAAGCATACAATATGAGGATATGAGCAAATTCAGGTGGATTTTTTAATTCACTTGTCACATTCCCATATAAAAGGGGAAATCTATTTTACTGAAAATAATTTTTATTTCTTTGTATAAAAAAGAAATTCAGCCCTAATCCTCTTTAGCACTTAGATTATAGTATCATATTTTTATTATTATATATAGTATTTTTAATTTAAGTATTTAAGTATTATATTTTTTAAAATACTTAAAGGGCTTGTTTCAAGGGAACTCCCCCTGCACTCAGAGCCAGATGCTGCAGTACTGTTGTGAAGAATGATATTCTGCAAGCTGAAAGATTGATTAGACAATTTCACCAAAACAAAACCTTGCTTCCCTTCTCTACCCTCTCTCTTCTTCCAGCCCTCCACTTAAACAACCCCCTGTGAGTAAAAAAAATAGCACTTAAAATTGTGTGACACACTCTGAGGAAGATTGCTGGGCTTAATTTCCTTTCTGCCTCCCTATATAACCCTTAAAGTCAAAGCTCAGAAGCTTTTTTTTTTTTTTTGGCAGGAGGAGAGGGCTGTGCCAAGAGCAGAGGCAGCTCGTGATATGCTTTAGTGTGTCACTCATGTCTGCAAACGCACACCTTGGGTAACAGCCAAAAAACCCCTGGGGACTGTGGGGACTGAAGAGCAGGATGAGCATGGCCAGTAAAGGATGCCCCTGTAGGCTGTGGTCGTGAAGATATTGCTCACATTGTGAGTACTTTTTCCTTACAATGGATTTGTTGCACATGTAAACTTCCTTTTGTAGTAACAGTGCATGAAAGATTGTGGGAAATGGAAAGAAACTCCTACAGATACAGGAGGGTTTGATCTGCAGCCTTGCAAGAAGCTTAGACTGATGTAAAAATAAAGTACACAGACATTAGGTAGAAAAATCATAAACTCGTGTTTCTATAGTTGTAAGTCAGAATATGCCTTGAGTAAGTGAGAAACTGAACTGATAAGATGGTGAAGGGTTTATAATGTAGGGGTGTGTATAATGTGTGTGTATTAGACTAATTAGTCTTAGACTAGCTAAGAGTTTAGAAGTTGTAACAGAAGCAGATGTGTGTATGTGTGATAATAGCCATTGGGTAAAAGTATCCACAGTGCAGTAGAAATAAGTAAAGGTGATAGGTTAGAAAAGCAAAATAAACCCTGTGGCAACTGTCCATTGGACCAGAAAGTTCTATATTGCCTTGTAACAAAGAACTTGTGACTGCTTTGAGCTATAACCAACTGCTTGCTCCTCCAAAATCTCACGGCCCCTGAGACTGATGTTTATCTGAGCAATGAATCGTTCTTAGCCCAAAGATGGTCCCATCCCTTCATTAAACAGCAGTGACAATGATAAAAGATGACTGGGGATGAACAATATCTGTCTCTTTGGCGTAAAACTTCTTCAAGGCACAAGAGAGTGGAGCCAGCGACACATGATCGGGCTTTGGGTGTTCACATTCCCAGTGCAGCCCCCTCAGCATCCCCCTCATCCCCGTGTGCTGTCAGGGGGTGTGAGTCCCATCAAACATTGCCAATGGTTGTGACTCATGCTCAGAGGGGTGGAATTAATGGTGGTTGCAGCTCTGATGCTAATGCTGCTTTTTGATCTTTACGTGTGAGAAACAGGAAAGAAGGAAAAGGGACAGCATTCTCCTTTCTAGCAGCTACACAGTAAAGTGTAGCTTTCAAAATAAATGACTGGGGTTTTTTCCAATTTTTTTTTAAGGGGGAAAAAAATAATCCTCCCGAGATGCAATCTTGAGCAAAGTACAAGAAGTTCCCAAAGGATGTTGAACAGGAGCAAAAACATTTCCAGCATACTTGTAGTAATGCTGTGTTTACTCTGTCAATTAATTACCCAAAACAGCTTGTGCATTACAAATGGCTCTGCACTGTATTTATAGAGCTCCAAACTGTAAATGGCAAAGATGGCTTCACTTTTCTTGCAGCCATTTGTTTATCTGAATACCAGAAAACAGAGCTGTAGAGAGAGTGGAGGGCATCATATCTTTATTTGTTTAGTCTTGCAGTGCCTTTGCTCTTTGATGAGGAGGTCCTATACTCTCCATGGGCCTTCTCTTGGGTCTGAGCAGAGTCTGGGCCACAAATTGCCTCTATTCCCCTTCCAAGACCTGTTGCTCCATTGCCTCCATGGGCAGAGGGACTCCACAATTGCCTGGAAGCTGAAGGCACAAAGGAAACTGGTTTCCAAGAGCCATTCTAGGATGGTCATGCAATTGCTGCAGGACAGCAAGGACGTCAGACCAAGTATTCTGCTGGTGTAAATCAGTCCAGCTTGTCATGGACTTTAATGGAATGGGCTGATTTATGCCAGTTGGGAATCTGACCTGTCACAGACAGAGATGGAAAATGTAGCTCAGTTAAATTCAGTGGGAGTTGTGCTCCCTTGTCATGTGTGTAACAGAGCTGAGGTCCTGCAGCTGTGGGAGATGCATCTCAGATTTCCCCACTCTGGTGTTCTTAAAATTATAGCAGAGCTTTTCAATCATGGCACATTTTTATTTTATTTTATTGCCATCAGGCTGTCTGAGCTTGGTTAAACATGTGGTTGTAACTTTATTAGACTATTTCTAAAATTAATTTCACCCCATTGGCTTTCACCTCAATAAATTACCTCATAAATGGACATAGGTGAAAGCTGAAATCTTCTAGCATTAGTCTAAAATAACAAGTTTAATGGTTTTACTTTGCACATAATTGTTACAGAATTTGATCAAAAGCCCATTGTGGAGAAACTGTCTTGCCTTCAAAAGGCCACACTAGAGCACACTTTGCCTTTGCTGGTGCCAAAAGATCCAAGCTGCTTTTTTGCAGTCTTATCTTCAGAACATGTTGGTGCACATTCAAACACAAACCCACGGAGGGATTTGCTCAGAAAGCCTCAGGCACCCAGCTCTTCTGAGTCCAAGGTGCACACACTGCATGTCTAACATCCAAAGGAAGAGCCAGGACTTCTGCATGAGCTGAAAAGCAGCCAGTGCTTTTCAAATCAGCAGGTAGAGAGGATGAAGGGCAGCAAACGTCTTGAGTCTGGGAAGGAGAGAGATACACTTTGTTCAGCATCACCAGACTGTACTGCTCCCCGCCTGGGACTCATGTAAAGGAGCTCACCTGTGAGCTGTGAGAGAGAAGAGCTTTGAATCGCCTTAGAGAAACTACTATTGCTTTAAAAATAAACCTGTCATTTCCTGGCCGTGCAAAACTTGCATATTTCTTGAATATTAGGGTATCAATACAGAGATATTAATCAGTAGTTTCAGAGAGTGTCTGCAGATCATCTTTCCCCCCAGCATTTTTTTTTGTTTATATTGTTATCAGGTTTTATGAGCATTGTGTATCTTGTGAATGCCAGCTAATCAGGGTGATATAAATCTTAGAGCTGTGAGAACTGAAAAGATATTTGCAAGCAATTATGCAATAACTGTATTAAAACAAATTGGGGCCAAAGTCTAGACATTTGCCTTTCAGTTATGTGATTCTTATCTCTGTCATTCAGTTTCTCCATGGAGATGGTCAGTAAAGTCTCCCCACAGAAGAAAAGATAAAAGGTCAACAGCAGAGTTGGCCAAACAGTAAATTTTAAACTGATATTGTATATTTTTTCATTATTGAGTTAAAAATGTGAAGCCAAATAATGCACTATTTTAATTGATAAACCTTCTACAGGTTTCACTAGTAACTCTGCTGCATTCCAAGGAGCTGGGATCCAGTACCTTTTAGAAAGCAGCAAAATGAGGGTAGCTCCCAGATAAGTAAAATTTGGACTCAGATACGGAAACTGAACAAGGACTCTGCAGGTCAGGATTCAAGACAGATTTCAGAGCTGAATGGAACAAAGGCCATACAAGCTTGAGGTCTGCTTTTGAAGAGAGAGCGAGCACACTGTGTATTTTTGCAGACTAGTGCTGGTAGCCTTTAATTTCTTCTGCAGAATTTGACTCAGTGACTTGAATCAAGGGCTTTGCGTGAATGAAAACACGGTGTGAGCAAGTAAAGAGTACCTACAGGTAGAGGAAACTGCTCAAGAAACAATCCTTTGTAGAACTAAAGGCATGGTGTGAATTTAAAGCATATTCAATTTGCAGTTACTTTGACAGACCTGCAGAAACCACTGGGATGTGTCACATAGGTGAGATTAGGAGAATTTGGACTCCTAATCAGATTTTACAGCTATTAAGTGATATATTGTGATGTGTTTTGGACTCAGTAAAGGAGCTTCTGTCCTCAGAGCATAGAGTGGAGGAAAGAGCAAAAAATAATCAATATTTTTGGAGAAAACAAGATCAAGATAAAGCAAGCAGGCTGGGGGGGTTGGTAATGATCATAATTCTGATGGGGCCCAATTGTCAGTTTTTCCTAAGTGCTGCTCTGTGTTTCTATAGTGTTTTGATTCATGAAGGAAACTTGTGGAAGCTTCATTTTATGAGAATGGGATCTAGATCAGTATGCAACTGATCTCTTGTTCCTTTAATGTCAGACAATTAGACAGAATGGTGGTGAATCCCTATGTTTATATCCTTATTTCCAGAGTCCCATTGCCTTATCATGTATTAGGTTGCCAGTTCAGATGCTTTCATAATCCTGGACTAGTGCCTTCATCTAGGCTATATAGGTAAGTTTCTGCATTCATTTTTGTTATTGAACAGCCACATATTTGGATATTTTTTTTTTCCTTTTCACTTGAAGGTATATTTACAAAGCACATAATTTCTATTAATATTTCTATCAACATTTATATTTATCTATCTATATTTAATTGTCTGTATTTAATTGTCTATATTTAATTGTCTATAATTAATTGTCTATATTTAATTATTTATATATTATATTATTTATATAATGGTTCCTCCATTTGAAAACTTTGGGTAAGCATGAATGTGCAGGCACTGCTGATGGTTCTTGTCTTCCAACTATTTACATTTATAGTTATAGTTATATTTACATTTATAGTACTGGAGCTAATTTGTTTAAAGTTACAGCAATTTGACCTACCTGAGCTGCAGACAATTCTCTGGATCTTTCCTTTTTTGAGGGAGAATTGGAAAACAATTCTTAAGAACAAATATTTTCACGTATAAGGAGAAAGAGGGTCGTGTGATAAGAGAAGGGAAAGAGAATTGTTCATGGCAATTAACAAAGTTAGCTCAAGAAGTATTCATCATTAGGTGCTTGGTAAATTTATGTGATATTTGAGGCAAAAAAATGCCTAAGATATGGTAGAAATATTGCCTGTTAATATGTAAAATGAAGCACTGTGATTCACATGGGTTCTTATGAATTGGCACGTTCAGTAAAAACATATTTTCTTTGTTTCCACATTTTTGTTTTGCTGTTTTGAGAACAGAGGAGATTTGAATGTGTGTTCAAGCATACCCACTACGTGTTTTTACAACCAAGTTCATGATTCCCAGCTCAGTTTGCCCCTTATTTTATCAATCCCTCCCACCATGATTTCTTGTTGCAAACAGAGAGCCAAGACTTAGGAATAAATCTCCTGCAGTCACCTCAGACATATTGTTTTGAGGTTCTTTTCTCACTTATTTACATGTAGAACTCTCATATTCATGTTTCTCCCTCCAACCTCTAACTTTATTTCTTTTTTGAGCTTTTTATCTTGAACTGCTTGAGATTGTTGACAGAAAACCACTTACTGAAGACTCTACCAACAGCACTCGTAAGAATGCCAGAGTAAGAAAAACAGAGGACAGTGCCTCTTGCAACTGAAATATCTGAATCAGTAAAAGTGTTGGTTGTCTTCTAGAACCGCATGATTTCATCCTAAATTGCTTCTTCAGCACAGAGTGAAATAACAATAGAAATTATTTCTTCTTGGGTGAGTCTTTTCTTGCAATTAATTTAGTGGGGAATTGAGGTTATTATCATCTCTTGGAATGTTTTGCTCACCATTAAGACCCCCTTCTTCCAAATTACTCATCTAGAACCACAATTAGTCTCCCACAGGGGTTTTCTTTTTGATGTCGTTTTAAAGAAAGGGATTTATGAGATTACCCTGCTAACATCATGAAAATGGGCTTTATTGCAAGAATTTATTGTGCTTTATTGCAAGAGCTCCAGCCTATCTTATAACCCAAAGTGTTGGAGCCAGTGAAGCTTTTTTCAGGGATTTTTACTCAAGGAAGTTTGCATGGGAGCTGTGTTCTGTCTAGGATTTGTTTAGGTGGATGCAAGCAGAAAAGGCATGCATCAGCCCAAACGCTCTAAGCACTTTCTCACACAATCTCAAGAAAGACATAATTTTAAGTCTTGAACTATAGTAATTTAATAACTTCTAAGCTTGGCATTTGACAGCTTGCATTAACTGATACTGGTAGATAAGGGATTTGGCACACAATGCACTAAAAATCCTTCCCTTTGAGGAAGGATTCACAGTGTTAGTGCTATGCTTAGATACAAATTTCTTTTTAAATTTCATACCTGCTCTCCAGATTTCAGCCCGTTATCATCTGAGGTTTTGGGTTCATGCTTTTTACTAGTGGATGCATTCTCTCCCTTTATGAACCTTGTAGAGAGCTGCCATTAAACAACCTGAGCTGATATTTTCCTTGTGTCAATACTGGACTAAAACAGAAAAGAAAAAAAAAAAAGCATATTTCAAACCCTCTAGAAAATAACTTTTGACATATGATAGTTAAAGCTTAAACTAGTTCCTGTCTTATCCCTCTGTGTATTTATAATCCCTCTTGAATTCCAGCACATTTTGTTTTGACATTTTTCTCAATAGTTACCAAGACTAATATGAGTAGTTTCAATCCACTCCAAAACTGTGATACAAAATAAAATACACCAAAGATTAAAATGATATAAACAGCTATGTAGTGAATACTTAACCATGTCATGGCAGGAGAGCTTGGGGACTCACTTTCAGAGTGAAGTTGCCTTCACCTTCACTACCTCTTACACTGCATTTAGTCAAAGTAGTTATGATTCTAGACCTTGAAGCATAAAGTACTGAATGTAGAAGGCATCCTTAAATGCTTTTTTTTTTGATACTTAGGCAATAAAACAAACTGGGGCTTTTTTTTGGTGGGCCACTCTCCTGCAAGAGCTCCTGTGGCAGAACAAGCGTCATTGTGGCAACAGCTCCTCTCTTCTCCACACGGGAGACCCCACCACGCTCAGCTCTGCTCAGGATTAAGGCTGAAATCAGTCTCACCGTGTTTACTCTGGGGAAAACCAGCAGCTGCCCTGCTGCTGGAAAGCTGTCTAAAACAACAGTTTTACAAGAGTTTTACAAGATGAACCAGTATTTTTTCCCCCTTCCACTCCCCCCAGCACCTCCCTTCCTCAGACTACTTTTGTTGCTTGATCTTTCAAAACAATTCCAGCAAAACACAGACTCACTGGCTGTGTAGCCAACCCAAGCAGTGCTGCTTCCTGGTCATGACTTACCACGTTCCCTGCCTTTGGAGGGCTGGCACTTCAAATATGGGAGCAGGAAGCAGCTGCCACCCTAAAGCGGCTGTGGGAAGACATCTGCTTTTTGGATCTCCATCTCTCCAGTCCATGAGCACCAGGTTTGCCTTCCACAAGGTTTGAGACCTGCACACACTTTGCAGCATTGCACCACTTAGAGGAAAAAATGTTAATTGTGATAAAACCCCTCATCTGTCGCATCCCTTCAGAGACCTTTTCCTGTGGGAAGGCTGTGCCCAGGTGTCCTGATGGACACATTTTGGAAGTGTATCCAAGGCAAGACTGAATGGAAGCTTGTGGACAGCCCTGCTTCAATCCATTTTAACCTTTTGCAAAATCAACCCCTTGTTTAAAGGTCTTCATATTTAAAGTCTTAGGACAGTTGCTTGGATATCATTTTGGGTGGTTCTTACAAACCAGCTCCATCTGAGGCACCGTGTCCTGCTCAGAGCCCATCTTTGTGAAAGAGATCTCGATAAACTGGAACAGTTTAAACAGTGCCATCAACTGAGTTTTAAACAGAATGTTGGACCAGGTGACCTCCGTAGGTCTCTTGGCCTTAAATCATTCTGTGGTTCATTGATGCCCTCAGGGGAATTCCTGCAGGAATTTCTGCAGGAGAAAAATGATTTAGGCATGATATTGCACATGGTTGTACTTTTCACCAAAGCAGGAATCAGCAATATAAGATTTACTGTCATCTACATTCTTTTCCTTGAGTTCTAGTCACAGAAGTTTGTATACATATTAATTAAAGGGACACTGTGTGAGGAAAGAATAATTTGTTTGTTAAGTCTCCAGTTGATTGGTTCTCCAAATAAAAGAATTTCTAATATGCATTCCTAAGTTCCAAAGTTATGCACTTTCCTTTTTGTATTTCATTACGGAATTGATATGTTTAGATTGCTCTTTTTTAGTCCTCTTGCAATTAGACCTGGTTATTGCTTTTTCTTCTTTTCTATTTGCTTGAAGAACTTTGGAACAATTGCAATTTTTATTTGGTCAAATTTAACAGGAATTTACTTTTCTCTATCTTGTAATTTTAGTGCTGTATAGACTCTGAGAAACTGCAGACAGATCAAAATTAGTTTAGGAGGCCAATGCTTCTGTCAATATTCTTTTCTTTTTTCCTTTCTACAGAAATGAAGGATAAAATGTCATTCTAATTGCATAATCCTTTCCCTTTAGGACAGATTTCAAAAGGAAGGGCTCTTCCAAAGAACTTATTATGGTTGTTTCTTATTTCTGTTGTAGTTGTCTGAGGCCCTGGTCAAAATCTTAGCCATGTTTTTCTAGGCATTAGTTTAATACATAGAAGCAGTTCTTGCTCAGCAAACTTATATTTAGGAGGCAGACCAAGTAGATAAAAGAGAAGAAAACATCTTAGCCAGGCTTTTTTCAGACAGATTGAATTTTATCTTCACTGCAAAAAGGCAGAACAAAAAAATATTCCTGAAACAAGATTGATACCTGAAATTAAAATTCTCATGAATCAGTGGAGCAAAAGTCAAAATTATCTCAATGCAGCTGCAATCATGGAGATGAGATTAGCAAGTATAAAGTGTGCTCCCTAGAATTCTACTTTGACCAAGATTACTTGACATAAAAACTCCATCCTTCTAATCCTCCCTACCATACTCTGCTGTTAATACCTTAGGAAAGGGGTTTAGGGTTGCTTATGAGGCTTTCAGTAGGAAGTATGAGCTTCTGTCCCTTGATTGCTGAATCAGTGAGAAGCAAACTACATCTTTACAAAAAGTTAGGTGTTTGTTTGTTAAGGTCTTCCTTACCCTGTGAAAGATACCCTGGTTTCGGTCTATGACTTTATGAAAATGACCATACAAAGGGCATTTTTTTGAAAAAAATGCAATTAGAAAGACCAATTCATTTCTTATTTGCTTTCCCTCTCCAGCTGATTTTAAACACATCTCCATGTAAGATATGTCTAGTTAATTGCCATCTCCAAAGTTAAATATTGATTCTGACACAAGCTGTCCAGATAAGAGAGGTTACCTTCCACTGCAAACACGAGTTCAAAGCAAACTTTCTCATGCATCAGAAACAAACCAAATTCATTATTCACATTTCAGTTGTATTATAGGTCTTTATAATGTATTCTTGCTCTATTCCATCCTTTTATGGTTCCAATGGGCTGCTCTTCATTGCTATTGCTGACCCACTTTCAATAGTGCATTAAGTTTTGTGATTAACATCTGTCACATGTTGTTTGTACTCTTTTCTTCTCCCTAGGGATGGAAGTGTGTGCAGTGAAGTGTCCTGTTAATTTGTTATTTTAAATATGAATGTTGCTGTGTATTTATTAAAAAAGGCAAGGTCAAGGAACGGGCCTTACTTTTGGACCAAAAAATGAGTGTGCTTGTGATGCATTTTCCCCTCAGCTCTGATTACAAATAACAATATTGTGAGTAAAGTTAACATAGAGACTTCATTTGGTAGGAGCAATATGACATCACATGGGTTTTTTTTTTTACAGCTTCCATCAGTGTTTTGTTTTTCTGCATTTGTTCTTACAGAAAGGCATGTCTTCTTACCAGTGAATTATCTGAGTCCAAAATGCTTTTTGGATCATAGATTATCTTTTACCTTTAGTAGCCACAGTGAAGATATCATATGGACATATATGTATATATATTTATATATGGTACTAACAGTATTTTAACCTTAAAAAAATTATTACTGCCAGTAAAAAGCAGTCCTTCATCAAGAAGGATGATGGACACAGTTTTACAGGGCTTTAACTTTTATCTTGTTTTTTCTCATTTGTGGTTTCTGAAGCGGTTCCTCATGGAACTTGCCTTTGCTTTCCTTGCTCATTTTTTTGCCCAGTTTATTTCTGGTCATCTTGGCCTATGCAAAAGCTAGAAGCTGTGAGCCATTAGCTTTTCAAAATGTGAAAACTTGTTTTCATATTTATTGGGCTGTTTCAGACTGAAGTGTTGGAAGCAGCTGGGAGGCTAATCAGAAACTTTCTGAGAAATAGTAATTAATGAAAAATTTAGTGGTCTGGATTGCTTTTAGCACAAGAGGCTCATTCCTTGTCAGGTTTCTATATCCACGGGATGTTTGCTTTGTTATCCTGAGAGCACTTTCTAAGTGGAAAAAGGAAAGTTTGAAAAAGAATGCATGATAACAGAAAATGAGGAGATTATAAATATGAACTCTGGCTAAAACAATTGGCTAAACTCTAATTAACCTTATTGGCCCCATGATTTCATCTTGAAGGTTTCTGATATTTTTTGAGCTATAGAATGTAAGTGTGAAGAAATACTATTATCTGTGGTATACAATAGTGGAGGGTGCCAAGAACTACTATGTACTTAATGAAAATCAAAAAGAGCTCTCTGTGTCACTGAGAGTCACTGTCACCAGGCTTGCCACGTGGGAGTGATTTTCTCTGTCACACTCAACTCTTTGAAGCACGGACAATTGTGAAATCTGGCATATCAGGTCTCAGTACTGCTGCTTGCATCCCTTCTCCTTCTCCATCTTCTTCTGGTTTTGCCTGGGACAACCCACAAAGTGCAGCAACACCCATTGGCTTTGATTTGGGTTATCTGACTTTTCAAAGCTGAAGGAACAGCTGAACTGTTCAATTTGTGAACTGAACAGAACAAACCGATTGAACCGTTCCTATTTCATGCTACATTTTTCACCTGAAATGAGACCTCTAACACAATGTTGTTATAGCTAAGATTACAACAGGGAGAAGACCTGGACAAAAGAGAGATTATTTGCTCCACAAAATCAATTTCCTCATTTAGCAACCTAGGCTGAGAAGCTGCCACTTGTTAAACTGCTCTGACAAGATGCCTCTTAGTGACCATATCCTCAAGCAGAGAGAACCAAGATTAAACCATTCTGTCACAAGTAAACAAGAAAGAAGATGGCCTTAAAATTGGAGAAGAGTTTTCAAAACTGAAGAGAACATTCAGTTCCTGATGTTAAGCTGAAAGAGCATACTTGAATTAACCTTTCTCTTTCATGTCAAGGATTTAGGAGTCCAAAATAAAAATGTCTATTTTGTGCCATAGGCTCTCTTCAGTCTTCTTCTAGGATTCTAGGAATCATCTGGATCCTCTTAGGCTCTGCAGCAGTAGGAGATGATAGAAGAAGTCTTTTGCTTGGAAGAATTTAGTACCACAGATATCTGGGCTAGCCAAAAATCCTGGGCCTCTCTGTCAGGTAGTTAATCAAGAACAGGAAGTTTGTGACTACACCTAATAGTGAGCATGAGTTTCTGAAGATGCCTTTGCTTCCTGTTGAATATTATTATAAGGGTAATTTCTCATGGAGTTAATTATGTTTAATGTCAAATTAGAATTCGCCAGTGTTGATTATAATTGGTTGTGTTTTGCTGCACACAGAAATTCCTAATGTTGTGCTGTTTAAATCATAGCTCTGGATTAGCATTGGAGAAGGATTCTTTGGAGTGAAGAACTGACAACTGTAATTGTGCAATGAAATAATTGAAGCGTGCTAAGCAATTAAGGAGTCTATTTATAGCCAGAACATATTTCTGACTCTTTTTGCAATCCTCCTTTTTTGTTACCTTATGCACAAGGGAAAGAAACAGCACAGTTGTGTTGCCATAGCTTAACCAGAAACAATAAATGTGTTGTGTAAAGGTGAGATCAGTGGGCAGCACTGCACTAAATATAAATCAGAATGTGGGTTTGGTGGGCAGGGCCAGGGCCAGATTCTGATTTATGCAAGTCAAAGAAATTAGCAAATTTCTTGATGAAATTTCACATTCAAAGTAATTCCTTTGCTCATCTTCTCCAGGGGCAGCGCTCCTCTTGAGCAATGTGGGTCAGCTGCTCCTCTGTGGAAGTTTCATCACTCCTCTCAGTCTCAAGAAAGTGACATACTGTTCCTTAAAGATTTTGGCAAAAGCTGAACCTCACTGGAAGAGGGGCCTCCACATTGTTTGCACAGAGGCCAGGGCCAAACCCATGAATCTGGTTTATGATTCAGGGACTGGAATCTGAACAATCTGGAGGAATTTGTTCTTGCAGTCCTGGTTTTGGCCTACTGTAGCTACTTTCTTGGTTTTATCTCTTATACATTGATGAGGTATTTGAGCAGATAAATCAAAATGAATCAAGAAATACACAGCCCTGAGGCATGTATTTGAGTCTGGGGAAAAGAACATGGGGTTTTGCTTTGTGTTTTGACTGCTACCTATCTCATTTGCATGATCCTAAGAAGACAAGGTGGATTTTTCATGGGAAGGGAGGTGATTATCACTAGTACAGAGAGGGAATATGCAAGAGATTGTAATGAAAGAGCTAAGGTCACAGTTCATGGCAAACAGGTGAAATAAAAATATCAGTTTCTGTAAAGATAGTAATCCTTCAGCAGTTGGAAATCAGTTCTTGTGAATTGTACTTTAGTCTGTCATGTCAATTTTGTGTCAGAGCAGGATGTGTAGCAGGAAAAAGAATTATTATGTCCCTCATGTTCCATTTCTTGTGCTTATTTTAGTCATGGTTATAAACTGTACTGAGGGTCCTCTCTTGGATTGCTCTTCCTATCAGAGATTACATCATTTCTTTGCTGAATCATTTCTAGGTCTCCGTATTTTCTCTTAAAAGTTATTGTAGAAGCAAATTCCTGTGCATTTTGCTTCATAGTGCAGCTAAAGTTCTTTTTATTTGGAAGACATTTTAAGGACTGAGATGCTAGTGAGACTTGAAAATTGCTCAATGTTAACTCAATTTTACTTTAGTATTAGATTAGCATTAGTTTTCAAACACTTATACCCCTTTTTAAGTTCTTAAGTTACACATTAAGCACAGCAAGCATTATAGATTTTGCCAGCAGTCTAGATAAGATCTGACAAGATTTGTTATTTCCAAAATAACATGAAAACAGTCCTTCTTAATCCTCTACAATTCAGAAAAAATAAACAAAACTCTAAGGTATTTCTGTTTGTCTAGACATAAACCCAAGTGGGCTTTTTATTTTTATTTTTTTTCCTCTGAACTAAAAACTTCCACAGTTGCTATTACATTTCCATGTAGAGATTAATCAAGGACAGGTCCCTACCGGTGATTTCTGTCCCAACAATCTGACTGCTGGAGATGGTGGGAAGAAACCTGGCAAGTTTTTTTCCTCACTGACCTCTTCCATTTAGACAAACCTTCATGACAAAGGCTGGTTTCTGGGATTAGATCTTCTTCTACCAAGTCACTTTGTGTTCTAGGTTGTGTAGCCTTTAATGTGCCACCAACTCCTTCATCAGCTGGGTTTCTGGGCTTCTTTGGTGAGTAGCTACAAGCCCAAGGACAGGAAGGCTTGATCCAGAGTAGCCTTTTGCCCTCTTGCAAACATTTTCTGCTTTGCAGAACGATCAGTTGGATGTGTTGGCTTTCACCCCAGAGAGTTAGGCATGAAAGAGAAGAATGCTGTTCCTCTGAAAGCCCAGCTAGTTTGTAGCCTCAATAAAGAGGAGCCAAAGGCTTGGAAAGTGCACCATGCTGGGTGAACTTGCTGGGGAAGCTGCCCTGTGCCCCAGGATGCTGTACCTCGTTCTGTGGAGAGAGCAGACCAGACCCAGGTGCTCCCACTGTCTCTTTGCACAGCAGCAGTGCTGGTGTCACAGGAGGGCCCTGTCCCTGTGCTGTTGATCACATTGGTGGTGATAAACAGGCTCCTTCATGGCTGGATGCACACACTCAACACCCACGCCAGGGGAAGGGTGTGGATGAGCTCTAGGCTAAGTCATCACCTTCAGTGCAGCTCTAAGGTTTCTGGAGAAAAAGCCCTTGTGGGTGATCTGAATGACAGTCCATGCAGCACTGAGGGGGACATGCTAAGGAGTGTCCCTTAAGTTAGCCAGGGTCGTGGGAATCTTCACCATGAGGACACTCTTTTTATCATGGAGCTAACAAAACAGGAAATCCCAGACAAAAAATAGCCATAAAGTCAAAATATGTGCCATTATACTGTCACTGTGGGCCTGCTGTGCTTAAGAACGAAATCATGACCTTGCTGAAGACTCCTTTATTGCCTACACCACTTTTCATTGTCCAGAGTTTTCAATTTCACAAATGAAAATTAGGGAGTGTCCTTCCCTTTTTTTGCTGAGATGTGCTTTGTTGCTAAGCATTTCAACCGAAGTGCTTTGAGGCTAAAATCAAGGCAAAGCATCTCAGTGTCATCTCTTTGCTAAATCAATTCTCTGATGTTTATGCTTGCAGAGGAAAGGGCCTACCAAAGGAATGAGCCTGAATATGCATTAATATGCAGAAAAAAGATGAATTCTCCTTAGAAACCTGTAAGTAGGATCTTCATCTGCCAGCATACCAGAACATTAGGAGCTTAATACCATGGTGTAGGACATGAGAAACAAGGATTATACAGATTTAAAGATGCTGACTTCATCTAGATAGAAAAGCTCCATGCAGCTGTACAGGTTGGAGGTCAATGGAGCTTTGCAAAAAAAAAAAAAAAAAAAAAAAAAGATAAAAACAAATCAACAACAAAAAAAAACCCTGTGGGTCATAGTGGACAAACTGGGCAGGAATCGGCACTGTAATCTTGCAAAAAAGGTCAAGCACATCCTATTTGGGTTGTACTGGTGAGAGTGGAAGCAGATTGAGGGAAGAAGGGAGCCTTCCCCTCTTTTGCTCTAACCACTACAGCAAAAACTGTTTCAGAAAAGTCAGCAGTAATTAAAATGCCTTGCTGCCTGTTAGCAAGGAACATCCTAAGAGAGGGGCTTGCCAGCATACAGAGGCATTCCAAAATATTGAGCAACTGCTGTCCAACTCCACATTCATCCATCACAATGAACAGAGGGTCTTGCTGATTGTGAGCTATGCATATTTTTGTGGTTTTGGAGCCACTCTCAGCCAGTCATTAGGAGATGGAACAGAAGCACCTTTTTCTGTCTATTGAGGAATGCTGACACCAACTGAACAGAATGTGAATTGATTAAGGGCTTGCCACTTCTGAGGATTTGCTTCAAAGTCAAGCCAATAGCCTCAGTCATATTGCTGTGCATGCAGAGATGCTTGTGAGCAGTAATAAGCACCAAGTGCTTATGATTGCACAAGGTTTTGTGAGCCAGAAAAAGAGATTGCAAATGCCCATGTGTGGAGATGACTGCCATTGCCTGTTCCAGATTGTGCTCCTCCACCTGCAGCTGAATCCTCGGTGCTGGAATTCCTCCCAAGCCTTTTCAAGCCAACCATGTCATGGAAATGGTTGCCAGTGATTTATCCAGAGCTTGGCATGAGTCCTTGGCTGGGTAGGAGGAAGAGTTTGGCCAACAGAGTAAATGAATAGAGTTGAAATAACTTTTTCCCAAAAATCTGATCTGTCTGCTTATGAAGAAAACCTTTTATTTTGCTGTTCTAACAGGAAATCAACTTTTTGTTTTGTTTTGTTGGTTTTTTTTTTTTGTTTCACTAACATAATCTGTAGCAAATTCAGGTAAAATGCCCCTGAAAACATTGCCCAGAAGTTGCATGGGATGCTCTGGGTTCAGTGCTGTGATAGTCACAGTTGAATGTGTCAGCCACCAATAAGCACAGTGTTTCCCTGGGATGTGGTCACAAATCAAATCCACTGGCCTCTCCTTGGAAAGAATTTCTGTGTGTTACAGATTGGCTTGAACTGATTTTTATTGTCACCATTAACATTTATTTCAGCAACCTCAGCTCTTTCACAGCTATTTACATGTCACAACTACTGAAAATGCTGTATTTCATATCAGAACTGCCATCAGTTCTGGCAGGTTAAAGGGTTTTCCCCAAAGCAGCCTGGTTTGAACTGCTCCTACTGCATCAAGCCTTTTGCCGGGACGCAGCTGAATCAAATGGCTCAGTCAGAGATGTTAAAAAGGATTACAATAGGCTTATTCCTCATTTGTTGGCATAGTTACCCTTATCCAACTACTGGAGTGAGACCAGATGAGCTAAACTTGGGGCAGGTCGAGCCAAACAACAGTTCTGTCAACCCCTTCTGCCTGAGTGTTGTGATACAGACAAAAATAAGGGGTGGAGTCAACTCTTTTCTTTTACTTCCTTTGGTATTTGCAGAGTAAACCAATTCAGAATTGCAAGAATCTGTGAAACTGGACCAAATTAAATGCTTTTTACTCTTATTGATTCAACCTTGCTCAAGCTTATAGGAGTCTTTAGCAGCAGGAAGACTTCCAAAGTGTCAAGCATTATAAAGGTCACAGCAGGAGTGCACCCTGACAGGTAACTCTGTTTTCTCTTGGTGTGTACACAAAGGGGGATCACAGGACAAGAAACCAATTGTGATGCTCTGTTTGATACGTGCAGGAGGTTTTTATCCTGATGAAAAAAATGTTAATGAGCTGATGAATGTTCTTCCCTGCCTCTACTGCTGCAGCAGCAGCCTGAGGTGCAGGAGGGCCTCGGTCACAGAGGATTTTGGAGCTGTGTTGGTGATGCTCCAAAGGCCATGCCCACGTGTTGTGGGTGGCCTCAGTCTGTGTCAGGCTTCTCAAGTGCCACAGGGGAAGAGAGAGAACATATAACAGGAAGAGTAACGACGTGCAAACATTGCCTTAATTCAATTATTGTACTGTTCATCATTTAATGCCTTCAGAAGGTTTTGCAGAGGATGGGATTAGCAGAACTCTTAGGTTCAGGCTCCTGCTGGGGCTTGCAGGAAGGAGAAGGTAGCCCAGAGCCCAGAAGTGTAGCAGTTCACTCCAAGAAGATGAATTTGGTGGTTCTGGAACCCCCTGTCAGTTGTCCCTGGCCTAGTATAGACATCTGAGGCGTCCCAAATGTTAACCTCCACTCCTAGCATGAACCACTCTCTTCTCCTTCTGAACTTAGCTTGCTAAATTAGTTTTGACATTGAATATTTGGAGTACAAACAGTCTATAAAATGTTAGTGGATAATGGTCTCTTTTCCCTGGCATAAGATTTACAAACCCAGGCTAAACATCCAAATGCTGTGCAGCTGATTCTGAACTGAATAACACAAGCTCTTACAACAGCCTTCAGTGCAGAAATGAAATGAAATTTCCCTCAGAGTTTATTGATGTTTCCCATTATGACACAGTGCACATGGTTCAATTAGTTCAATAAAATTTTATATAAAACCAAAATGAACCTATAATTCTGCCATTAACTGCCAACAATTAATATTACCTCTGCAGAAGGAAAGTCCCTTCAGTTCCATTCTTGATAATTCAGCCCCAGTAATCAGTAATTCATCTTTATTGCCTCAGTGCCCCTTGAACAGAAACAGAGAATGCAACAACTTAAAATTATTTCTAATTTAATTATGTGGTTTTAAAGAAGGATATTTTATATTGGTGGTTTCTTATGACCAGGAAAAAAAAAACCCTCTGTAGCCTTTCAGGAAATGCAGTATACAGTAACAAATCTCTCAGCCATATTTTTCTTTTCACAAATCTTCATCTATGAAGTGTTTTGAGAATCAATGTGTAATCTTTTCATCTGAATATCCTATGCCACAGTGAACATCTGGTTTGTGTAGTCTTACCATAACATGCCCACGAGAGCTCAGAAAATTTTAGAAGATCCCTGTTGCCTTTGCAAACATGGGGATAAGTTAATAAGATTTTTGTTTCTAATTATAAATTAGTGTTTTTTCTTCTTAAAAGACCAGAGAATTTGTACCATGTGAAAGCAATAAAGAAATTATAAAGTCAGAAATTTCAATGAACTCACTTTTTCTTTATAAGAGAAAATGAAATTAGAATTGCAACCAACTTTTTACTGTTTTTCAGTTTGATGTGTGTCATGTAAAGTTTCTTTTAATGAAAGATATTTCTATATAAACTTTTTTTGGCCTGCTGTTTGCTATAGCTGTCTTGCTAATAGTCTGTAATACAATTTTATTTCTCCTCTGTCTTTGTTTTCCGGTAAATAATTAAATTGCAAAAAAAAAAAAAAAAAAAAAAGCAAAAAAACTTACCAAAAAAAGAAAAAAAAGAAGAAAACCCAAAAATGACAGCCAAAAGCAGATAAATCCAGGTGAGTTCTTCACAAGAAAGTTTCTAAGAATGCATACACATTTTTGCCTGTCTCACTGGAGTTGATAAGAAGCTTAGGAGCTCAGA
This sequence comes from Vidua chalybeata, assembly GCF_026979565.1. Lineage (NCBI taxonomy): Eukaryota > Metazoa > Chordata > Aves > Passeriformes > Viduidae > Vidua > Vidua chalybeata. The sequence continues at coordinate 2,423,711 of NC_071534.1, forward strand.
AAGATCCCTCTGTTTGCCAAAGCTGCACAGGAGGACCCCTATATCTTCACTGAGGCTCCAAAATGCTGCTCTGGGGTCCTGGTGGTCACTCAGATCTGCTGATCATTCCCAGCTGGCTGGAGCATGCTGAGCATCTGTTCTCTTCCTCTACTCCTTCCCCAAGAGTAAAGGTGTTGAGAAGGAGCTGGTATTCATCTGGATTTTATCATAACATGGGCCAAGATATTAAATGGTTTTTTTGAAGCATTTCCAGAACCAATTATCTAGCTGGTGAAGAGATAAAAATGAGTTACAGATTGACTTGGGTAAGATACAATGAATTATTTGCATGGCATATGATATATTCCAGTGCTGTAATGCTGGAAAAGAGCCCTAAGCAATGAGCCCTGGAAGCAGCAGTTTCACAGCTATCAGCTCCAAACCAACTCCTAAAGGAAAGAAAACCACTTGGTCACACTGCCCAGTCTAGGGAGTAGAATCAGAGGGGCTGGGGAAAAAAAACTTGTGCTGATCTGACTCCACCACCCCTGCTCCTCATAGTACAGATACTCATATGCTACAAAATTTGTTTAAGTAGAGGCACCTAAATGACTTGATGGACTGTAAAAATTGTCCCACCTGTTTTTTTCATCTCAAGATTTATCTAACTTGTTCTTTAAAGATCTCCAAAGGTGGGAGTACCCACGCAGAATTATATGCTACTTCCTGATTTTTCCCAATATTCTTTTTCACTGTCATTCAAATAGAATCTGAGCCCTGAAAAAAGTAATCCTGTGGGTTTGGGTTGGTTTTTTTTTTTTTTTGTTTTTTTTTTTTTTTTTTTTTTCTATTAGGTGGAGCAACACCATTTTCTTCAGCTTTTTCCCATATAATATATTTTCTTAGGTTTCTATTTGGTGTTCTGTCCACAGCCTTCTCACTTGGCCCACCTCTTTCGTGAAGTGTGGTGCTCAGCACTGGACAACAAATAACCTGGTAAGATTGTCACTGTGCTTTTGCTCTGATTGCACACCCTGCTACACTGCATTCCTATTTCAAGGCAGTGATGCCCTGTTGACACACAGCTGGAGCAGCAAGGGCAGCCTCTGTGTCTTCTCTGCAGAACCCAGGCAGTGCTTCCTCCCTCCTCTTTGCTTTCTTTAGCAGAAGAGCCACAAAAACTCTGTGAAATGTTTCGTGTGAGACTGTGGAATCCTGTGAAATGTTAGCCTGTCTTCCCAGACCTTCATTTGTCCACTTTGTCATTCTGAATTTCCCCTTCCTCCAGCATAGTGGCAGAAGTTCTCAAGATAACCTGCCCTGGGAATATTTTTTACTCCATCATTCTACAGCTGCTTATGGTGAGGAAGATGATCATGTCCCCTTTTTTGTACCTTTGTTCAAAAACTTAAATGCTTTTCTAAAATTCACTCCTTATTTTCTTGTTAATACTGCAACTGACTATATCCCTGTGTCTCTGTAGAAGCCAGGCAGGTGTTCAGCTGAGCCTTTGGGGAGCTGAAAATGCAAAGCACCCCATCTTGGCAAGAAGCCTCCTCTGGAAGGCCTTAGCATCTGACCTGCTCTGTGTTTTGGGAGAGGAGAGAGAACTCCTAATTAAGAGTCACCATCCTGTCACTTAGCTGTGCAAGACACTGACTGAATCAGTGGCACCTGCACAGAGAGCAGAGCCCTCAGTGCTAATTCTGCAAACTGAGCTCATGGGAGGCTCCAGTGACACCGTGGCTACCTCAGGTCAGGTGCCCAAAACCAGATGTGACATTTGTCCCTCTGTGCCCCAGCTGCCCCGTGGGTGTTACTCCTTCCATCTGGGCTCAGCTGCCCAGGAGCCAAAGGTTTCTGGTGTAAGCTACATGACTAAATTCTCATTTTAGCCAGGCAGCTCTCCAGAGGATCAATCATCCTTTCCCAGCCACTGATCTCACTTCTGAACAAATTCTTCCCTGGACAAAGTTATTATATATTTTTGGGCGTTGAAGGAGCCTAGATGACTAAGATTGAAACTGTCAGTTTTAGGTAGGGTTAACAAAGGCTTATATTTGGGGTTATTCATATGTAAAGTCATATGTAAAGTCCACTGAGTGGACTCAGAATTTTCTTAGTTTTGGAAATGGTCTTTGAAATGGCAATGAACAAAAGAGCCTCCTGGTAAAATAAACAACTTGTGCCTTCTACTATGCAAAAATTTCTGTCGAATTAATGGAACAATATTGTATGGAAAAGTTTGGAAAAAGTATATTAGGTGAGATTTGTTTCCTTTCCCCTTTGTAGGATTCTTCAGCCCATGAAAACAAGGTTACTTTAGTGTAATTAACCTTTAAGAAGCTTGATTTGTTTGCATGAGTTGAACTCTGTCCTGAACTGCTGTATGTGAGAAGTTTCTTTCATCTGAAATGTGCTTTCTAAAAATCCAAGCCAATATCCCTTTTTTTTTTCCCCAGAAAAATAGCAAAATCAAGCAGGAATGATTTATAGGTGGTCAGGGGAAGGAAAATAAAATGGGTCATCAAAAAAGGAGGAATAATGAGACTAGAATCATTCCTGCTATTATGGGTTCAGCATAAAAACTTGTGCAGTTATGTGGTGTTGATATCAAATTGAAAGGAGAGTTATTTATTGAAAATCTGTGATCTAAAAGAGATTTTTGGCTGTCATTTTACCTGGAAAAATATTGCAACATGTAAAAAGAGCTATAGAATGTCATAAAGAAATGTTTCTCTAAGAATAACTCCACCTGATAGAGTTTAATTTTTCATATTTATTACTTTTTTGGATAATGGAAGATAACAAATATGTTTCTGAAATTTGGAAATAAGCTATGTTTTTCATCAGCTACCCTTATTAAAACATGCTTTTTTGACACAGTACAAGGGTGAACATAAAATCTTTCTCATCTAATATTGAAATGTGCTGAATAAAGTCAACTGAGCAATTCCATCCCTGTACTTTATCAGTGTTTTTAGATTTCTTTTGTGGAATTCATCCTAGCAGGCAGTTGATCCCAGGAGAGATATCAGAATCTTAAATGGGCAGAGAAATAAAAGAACGCTGATCACATGAATATTTATGAGAATTATGATTAGAGACAGCTTTTAGCTACAAAAATTACATCTGGATTCAAATTTACTAAAAATTTATAGATGTTTCTCAAGGTATCCCTGAATTAACACTTAAAAGACCAGATCACTGTTGTCAAGTTGAAAGTCCTGTAGAGACTATTTCACTTTCATTTTTTTACTAGACTTTGGGTTCAGGATTTCTCCCAATCCATATGGGCAGTGTATGTCCATATAAAGAGTGAATGATCAAAGATCTGAGTAGTCAAATATTCAACTTGTTCTCTCTGACTTGGAAAAAATTGGCCTCTGAGTAATGCAGAAGCCTTTCAAGTCTTAGTTTGGGGTACCTTAAAGATCAGATTTTTCTTTTTTTTGTTGCTCCTCTGGAAATTTTGGAAATAATCTATACCCTGTATTTCCAGTCTGTTACATCTCATAAGATAATATTTGGCTTCTGTGCATTGAATTGAGGGCATTTCCTGGGAGCAATATAATTGAAGCCCATGATCCTGGTTTTTTTGAATGTTTCTTCAGTCAGCAATTGCACCATTCACTCCCTGTATTTATATTCTGCTCAGATGTTTCCTCTGTTCAGAATTCCCAATCCCTTCAGTTCCTCTCCCTCTTTTCTTTGAGAAAGAAAGTCTGGCAGCTGCAATAGCAAAAGCTTCAGACACACTGAGAACATCTGGAAACTTGACAGTGAAGATCTGAGCCCAGCAGCTCCGTGGTTGCTGTCTGAGCCCTCTGCAACTGCTGGGTTATTTATCTCTGGCCTTGGAGACCAGCTCCAAGTGAGTCTCTTTTTAAAAGCATTGGTAGAAGGATCATCATGGAAGCATTTGCTCATCCTTTTGGTCACTTTGAGCGCAGCAAAGGGCTGGAAGATGTTCAGGAAAACGCTGTCACAGGAGAGTTTCTGGTTTGTGCCGTGCCTGGCCGCGGCTCCGTCCCCAGGCACCAAATGTGGGATATGTTCATTGATCCTCAGCTCTTCTTCATCTTCCCACACAGCTCTGGGGGCAGTTCTTATGTGTATAAAATTAGGTCCTCCGGGGGTTCCCTGGGTTCCCAGCCAGTCCGGGGGGTGATCCTCGGCTGGCCGGTCCGCAGGGAGGGGTAGATGTAACCCGGAAAGCTCCACCAAATAAAGACGAGACGTCTCCCGAGCAGCAGGATCCGAGAAGTTTATTGCAAGGAGCAGCAACCTCCCGAAGGAAAAGCTGACTTCGGGAGCCCAGCACCCGGGCGGGACCGAGAATATAAGGGCAGAGGGATAGGAGTGGCTAGGGCACAAACCAACCAATGGGTAAAGGGTAGAGGGGAGGAGACGGGATGGGGTGACATGTAATGAACCAATCGGGATACAGGAGAGGAGTGGCATTCTAACAGGGTCCAATGGGATTAACAGAACAGAAGAACTTTCTAGAACTGGGGAGTGTGTTAAGCTTTGACAGACAGCCTCAACTGGGGAGGGAAACAGCATGTGATTGACAACTTTTTGCTATATTGAAGTTGCCTCCCAAGGGAGGGCGGGGACCCCTCCCACACTTATGTAGGCATAACCTCTCACCAGAATGAAGCCCAGTTAAAATCTTCACCCTGAAGTCTGATGCTTCTAGATTGTATCCTTCTGTGTCTTTTCAGGACTTATAAAATTGTTTTCTGTCAGAATCGTTGCCACTGCTCTAGTTTATCTTAGAACTCAGTCTAAGTTTGCTGCCTTACGAAAAATAGCAGACCTAGGGAGGTTAAGGCTTTCCTGAAATGCCTCTTCTAGCACATTGTGACTAAGCCTAGCTAAAAGAGAGAAAAATCACAAGGCAAGGAAGACATTTTGCTGCTTGTCTTCTATCACAGGGCCCTGTCACCAGCATGGCAGAGTGTTTGAATGAGATGACTTCATAGACAATGAGCAGCTGCTAATAACTTAACTAGAAGCACTTGCAGTGTTTAGATCCTAGGAAGGTTTTTCCTCTGGGTTGTTTTATTTATCTATTTTCTGACTTTTTGCAGGTCTCTTTCTGTCAGGTAACATGGTCATTATAATGTCATAAATCAAAGGTAATTGTAGCACTTGATTACTGCAATTACCTCAAAGGGGACCATTTCGTTTTTCACTCTTAAATTCATCTCAGAGGAATATTCATAATTCCCTGTCCCTCTGAAACTTCTTATTGCACCATACACTGAAATGTAGGACCTGGAGACATTTGGTACCTCCCAGTGTGGTAATACCTCATTCTTAATTCCTCAGATCTAAAGATCTAAAACCTTTAAAAGTCCCCAGAATGCCCCTTTCCAGACCAACAATTCACAGTAAATAAAAATACTTTTGAAAGCATGTTGTTACAATGCAATTAGATGTATAACCAGAGGTGTTCTTTTCAGTGGCTTCCAGAAAATAAGATGAAAGTAAAGGTATAGGGAGTAAAGCCTAAGCTTTTTAATGTTGTTAATTATAGATAAGTGTAATTATGCTAAACTGTATACCTATTCTGAGAGATATAGCTGGAATACTGCAAGTACTGCTAAGTAGAGTGAAAATATGAAGGAAAAATTAAATAAGAGCATAAAGAAACTCTAAATGTTCACATTACATTATTAGCATGAATGGCTAAATCACAGGATATTTTAGAGGTAGAGAAAATAACATATTTATTAGCATATTTCATACAAATACCAGTTGTCTCATTTACATAAATATGAGTATCTATTGAGTGTAAATAGCAAAATTCCACAAATTGTATTTTATGCAATGAACAGAGCACCCCCTTGCACTAGGAATTCATCTGCACCTTACATCTTAAGCACTGGTAGAAATTCAATATGTTGTTATGAGTTTTTCACCTTTTTTTAGAAGTTTCTAAACCCCTTATTGATTTGAACTTTAAAAATACAAAGATTTCCATCAAAACTTCCTAAAAGCTGTCCTGTTTTAGATGAATTCCTGTAATACCTTCAGCTGGACTCACTCTCTGCTATTTCATTGATCTGCCCAGCCTGTACTTGTGCTGAGCTGTTCACCACAACCTGTTTGGGGACATCCACCCACTTATCCACTGAGAGGTGCATCCATCAAATCCATGTCTCTGCAGTTTGGAGGCGAGGATGCCGCGGGGGACAAAACGCTTTGCACAAATCCAGGTGGATGACAAGTCCAGGTAGATTTCTCTGCCCTCTGATAAGAAACAGGCCTTCTGCATGCCTTTTTATAAATACTTGCTGTGAGCTTCCCAGCTTACCCAGAGGCTGACAGGTCCAGATGCATCACAGAAGAGATGCAGCTTTTAGATTTTAGGAAAAAAAAAACCCCATGTCCCTCTTTTGCATAGCAGCAATCTCCAGCTCAGATTCAGTCACGTGTAGATGTGGCTGTATGTAGGTTATCACCAGGGCTGAAACAAACTGATTCATTGTGCATCCCTGCCAGCAGTCTGTGAGTGATCATTGAATATTTTGTTCCATTAATTTATTTTGAGGGTTTTTTTTTTTTCTATTTGCTTTTGGGGAAATCTCCTTAGCTGTGTTTTAAATCATACACTTTGCCCCTGTGTCTACCAGCAGACCACTCAACCGACTCGCTAGAGCCTCTTCTCTTTACAGTTGCTTGTTTAATTTCTGCCTTAACAATTCCAATGCCTTTTTTTTTTTCATTTTTCCCCCCCAGGCCTCACACTAAAACGTTCTCCAGCTGAGTTATGCCCCTTAGTCATGGAATTCACACCCCAACCCCTCCACTGACACAAACCTTGGAGAGCAGCTCTGTGGAGGAGAACCGAAGTGCTGCCTCCCAAGCTGAGTGTGCTGTCCTTCCTTGTTATTGTAACATTGATATACATATCTTCCTTTCCTCATTTGTTATATCCTAATGTCATTAGGACGAGCCTGCAGCAATTTTAAAAGCTGGCTGCCCAGCCTCTTTGACGTCATTGCAGAAAGGTCTCGGCTGCAGACCCTGCATACATTGTCTGTGATATAGTGTATAAAAATCCATGTCAGTGCTGGCTCTCAGGGAGCTCTGGAAATGATTCAGCTGTCTGGAATGGGCAGATGGCTGCTATCAAAGTTTTATTATCACCATCATTATTATTACAGTGGTTTGTGACACATACTGAACTTTCAGACTAGTGTTAAAGCTAAAGTATTTGAGCAACACTTTCTGAAATTCAAATCCCTCAAATCCTTTCCAATCTGACTCCAAAAAGCAGGAGTAGGTTTAAAGCTAATTAGACAGATTGCTTGGTTCCACTTCCAACTTTCAGAATAATTATCTGAAAATTCTTGTTCTCATGTAAACGCAACTGTTAACTATTTTTAATTGCCTTTGATTTATTGCAGAACTTAAATTCAGTACATATTGAACGTTCAGCAGAGTGGAAAGAAAATTTGAGTTAGTTAAGGGTGCATATGGATTGGATTGTCTGCCAAGTTTTTACTCTTTGAAAAAGCTTCTAGTCAACCTAGGCTACTGCATAGTGCCTGTTGGAGACATCCTCTGTGTATAACTACAAATACTGAGGAATTTCTAGGCAGACATCTTCTCCTGTTTGTTTTTCCTTAACCATCAACCTTTTCCTCCACACTTAGAGATGTCTTAGGCAAGGGATCTACAGGGCAAGCTTTCATTTATTAAGGGACAGCTTGTTTCATGGTTATCTACTCTTTGTAGCTTCATCTTGTCCAGTATCTTCATAATTTCCAGTGTCAGAAACTCTGCCCCAGAAACTGCTCTTCTAGCCTAGGCTGGGTCTGATATGCTCTTTCCCAGAAACAAAGGGAAATAAAACCACTTTTTATTTCTCCCTTTTCTAAGTATGGTTCTATTTTCTGTTCCCTCTTCTGTACCCAGATAAGTTTGACAGTAATTGTTGCTTGCTGTTCCAGACACTCTCAGAGAACCACTAATCGTTCTTTATCGCGCTGCATTTAGGTGCTGTGGAATCTCCTGAGAGATTCAAAATAACCTAAGCACCAAATGAAGGCAGTTTAGTGAGCTTATGTCTGCCTTGCTTTCAGTTAATTTCCCCAGCAACAAGGATGGTTTGTCCAGGAAGCTGTGTCTGTATCCCCTGAAGTTTTTCTCAAACTCTGCTCCCACCTGATAGCAAGCAAAAAATACATTTTTCAGACATCCTTTGTATACATTCTCTTGTCTTGCCCCGCTAATTAACATGACAGATGGTGGTGCAGAGAGGTGCAGTGAGCCATGTGGACTAAATTATACAGTGCTTGGGGTTCAAGGTATGAACTACTAAGATAGGTATCCTCTCTTGTGCCCCCCCAGCTGAGACATTCAGCCTGACTTACATCTCTATCATGACAACTCCCACGGCTGCCCAAGCATCAGCTACTTGTTGGATGTGTACTTGACCTTGTTTCCAGAGGAAAAGGAGGAGAAAGCTGCAGCAAAACCAGTTGCTGATGAGATGAAACAGCACAAGAATTGACTTAAAGAATAAATGGACTTCGTTAAGTTGTGTAGTGCTGCCCCAGGTCTGCTAACGACAGCCGAGCTCGCTCACTCACAGCTCGGCTCAGGAAGCTCCTTGCCCATTTCTGGGACAAGCAGCTTTTGACACAGGTTCATAGGATCTGCATAGGTGTGGCCAGCTTTCCACATCTCCACTTTTCCTTAGGGTCAAGACAACAGACACATTTTTAGGAGTGATCTGAAGGAGACATTCACGTGCAAGACATGATGTTAACTCCTGAGAGTTCCCATCACTGCACTCCTGAATTCCAGCCCTCAGTCAGCAGCCTGATTCTGGAGTGCTCATCCACCTCCAAAGGCTTCTCTGCAGGCTGGAACCAGGTCAGACTGTGCACAGGATCCCAACAATTAGCCTGAAATATGCTCTGATTTAAGTGTGTTCATGAATAGGTTTTGAGTTTGCATATTTTGCTACAGGACTAGAATCAGAGAATTTTTTATAAAAAAACAGACCAAATCTTTCTCCTTTTGAATTTTTATTTTTTTTTTCATGGAAACTCTGACAGAGTATTTCTTTTTTATTTCTTTAAAAAACATTGGCACTTGGCCTATTTTATTCTCAGGTTTACCTACATGGAGCAATTTCTGTAGCTCGGGAGAACATCTTGGCTGCAGGCAAGAAGAAAAAAGCACTGGCCTCATGAAATTACAATATGATCTCTGAGCTTGGCTGGTGACCATCTTCAGAAAGCACAACAGGCAGGACACAGGGTCACTTGTGAGGCACAACTTGTATTTCCAGGCCTGTTCGTATAAAGAAAATAATTCCTTTATGTGTGTGCATGTACATGGATTTAGTAGTCCAGAACCAGTGAGGTGGGGAAAGGGAAAAAAAAGGGAGGAAAAGGAAGGAAAAGGGGAAAAAAGGGAGGAAAAGGGGAAAAAAGAAAGGAAAAGGGGAAAAAGGGAAGAAAAGGGAAAAGGGAAAAAAAGGGAAAAGGAAAAGGGAAAAGGGAAAAGGAAAAGGAAAAGGAAAAGGAAAAGGAAAAGGAAAAGGAAAAGGAAAAGGAAAAGGAAAAGGAAAAGGAAAAGAAGTCGGTTTTTATGTAATATAGGGGATGTTTAAGTTAGGAGTCAGTATTCCACACATATCTAACTTCATGGATATATAACAAAAAGTATTTTTGAAGATGCTAGAAATATGTCCTTGTGAACTTTTGAAAACACTGAAAACCAAACAATTATGGGATTTTAAGTTATTTCATTTGCTGGAATTTCTTTTTTTTGGTTCTTTTTTTCTTTTGTTTTGGACCCAGAGATGGCTTGGCATTTGAAAGAAATAGATGAATGTGACATCCAGTGTATGGACATTTATTTTTCATTTGAGCTCATTTGGCTGCAGCGCACCGCAAAGAACATTTTCATCAGTCATTTCTCAGCTAGAATTTAGGAATATGGAAATAAAAAAAAAGGCAAAACCGACTGTGAAATACAATCTCTACATACAGTTAGATTTTTGGCCATCTTGATTTCCTCATCCCCTGTATTCCACACACAGTACCGTGGCCAGAACAAGCTGCTGTGGATGTGAGAAGAAAATGCACGTCATTCTGATTTAAAGCACATGTCCCAGCCACTCTGTCTTTGCTGAGAATTTAGCCAGTGGTAACACATTAAAACACTTTAGAGCCCATTCAGCACAGGGCTGTGTTACATATGCATGCTGGCCTTTTCATTAAAATTCATGAGTGGTAGTGCCTTAAACTTGCCTACTACAAGGATTTTTTTGTTTGGATAGCCCAGACAGGCTCATAAAAGCCACTGGGGCTTTACATTCTAGATCCAACTCCGCAACAATAAAAGTCTTTAAAAATTGCACATATAAGGAATTAAACCAAGTGCCACAATATAAAGACAACTGTAAAACCCTCACATTGTATTCTTAAACTGACAACTTAATCATTCCCTGTGAGATTAGTGTCTGTGCCCTGGCTGAATTAAAAAAGATCTTACATTTTGTGGCCAGAATTACAGTAAAATTGACCAATGATACACAAATATTTTCTTTTCCATTGAGGACTTCAAATTAATCATTTCTGGAAAGGGAGCTATTTATTGTTTTATTTTTAGAAGGCAGCATGAATAAGTTCTCAAACTAGGGTAGCAGGATATATAGTAGATTGCCCCTAACCCTTTTAACTCATCCATCTGTTTTTTCATTGTCACCTGAGATCTTTTTTCTTCACTTCTCATGAACGGTTTAATGTTGGATTTTCACATTTTACAGAAGACTTAACCAAGAGTGTAACATGACAAATATGGGTAATCCTGCTGATGGGATAACTACAGGGAATGAGATTTTGGACCTTGTGGCAGAGGCTCTCCTATGAGAGGCTCAGAGTGAGTCTGCAGACAGGTTTAGGTATAGAAAGACTTTGAATTTAAAATTATTTGGGTTTAGAAATGTTGTATAGACTGCTTATTGAAACAAAAAAGTATTTAATGAACCTGTCTAATTAATTATGACAAGAATAGATGGTATGAGTTTCCTGTAGGCACAGAGTCTGTGGTGCCTGGGAGTGGGGCTGTGGCCCAGGCTCATCCCTGACTGGCTCCAGCTGTGCAGGACAGGTGAGCAGCACTGAAGGGAAGGAGCCATGGAGTGCCCAGGTGCACTGAGCAACCCCAGAGGGAGCAGAGGGCACCCAGGGGCAGGGCAGCAGCAGCAGGGCTATGAAAGGCTGGGCTGAAGGAGGAGCAGGGCAGATGCTGCAGCCTGCTGAGGAGCTATGGTGTTCTTCTGTGTGGGTTGAAGCCTTCTGAAGAGGTAAGGTGTTGCTGTTTAGGGTGATGCCTTCTGAAATTGTTTGGGGATACTCTGTGTACCCTGGCTGTCTTGACTGTGACATGTCCTGTGACAGTTTCCTATCGAAAATGACAAATCTAAAAAATAGAAGAATCTTTGAGTCCTAGGTTATGGAACAGTTTTTAGGTTTTTCAATCACGTTTGATTTGAGTTCTCAACCCCAATTACCTTATTAACATATGTGCAGGACCTTGGGTTGTATCTTATGAAGATGAATTCTTCAACTACCTAGAGACTTTTTAGCAAACCTTGTAAACTAGAGGGTGTAGCAATGATGAGTAATCACTGGTATTTTCATGTGGTTTTAATGTTTAAATTTCAATTGAAGGTTTTTTATATAGTTCCCTATGTTTTCACTCCTAAATTTCCCGTTTTCTTTTGGCTCTGGTAATCCCTAGTTTGAGCAGCTCTTGGGAAGGTACACAGAGGTATCCAGTTCCACTGGAGCAGTGGAAGCAATAGTGGTGATGGTGCAGAGCTTGGTGTGTGCCAGCTTTTTGGGCACACAAAGCAGCACCTGTGCATCTGCAGTTCACTTTTTGACTTGTCACATCATTTCAGCCAATAATTCCTGGACTCTGGTAGTACCACCCATGTCCCATCCAGCCTCATCCTTGCTGGGATTATGGTAACCTCTGGCAGAGGAGAAAGTGGAGGCAGGGAGTGATGACTTCTGTAGTTGTCCCAATGCCAAATGTGATGCAAGGGGTTGAAGTTAGTTTGAGAACATCTGTGAGCTGCACTTGAGGAAATGACAACTCTGCAGGTATCTGTTAAGAAGCACAACTAAAAGCACATTGCTCCCCTAGGGAGTCCTAAAGGAGATGTGGAATTAGATTTTTTTTTTTTTGTCATATGATATTATTTAATTTAATTAAATAGGCTAAAGGAGAAAAGACCCGTCATGGTTTAACCTCAGACAGCAACTAAGCACCACACAGCTGCTTGCTCACTTGTTCCCAGTGGGGTAGGGGGCAGAGTTGGAAGGGTAAAAGTGAGAAAACTCAAGGATTTAAGAGTTAGAGCAAACGCTGTACACACGAGCAAAGCAAAACAAGGAATTCTTTCCCCACATCCCAAGGGCAGGCAGGTGTCCAGCAATCTCCAGGACAGCAGGGCTCCATCAGGTGTAATGGTTACCTGGGGACACAAAAGCCATCACTTTGGACATCTTCTCTTCCTCCTTCTTCCCCAGCTTTATATAGTGAGCATGAGCCATATGGTCTGGGACAGTTGGTTAATTTGGGTCAGCTGTCCTGGCTGTGTCCCCTCCCAGCTCCCTGTGCACCCCCAGCCCCCCACTGGTGGGTGAGGGGCAGAAAAGGCCTTGGCTCTGTGTGAGCAAGAGCTAAAACATCCCTGGGTTACCAGCACTGCTTCCAGCACTAGGGCAAGTGGCCTGAAGAAGACCCCTTGTTTTTATAGGTACATGAACCTACAGCTAAGACAGATTTAAGATTTACCTTAGCTCTATGCTTTCCTCCAGATTAGTTTGAGAAAACCCCAGTGGAATCTGTGCAGAGATGTAGCACAGAGATAACTTTTTTCCTCTGCCTCTCCTTTCCCCCTTTCTGATACAGCAGCTGAATCCTACATATAGCTGGGCATTCTGCAGGCACACAGATTGCAGTCTGAAGGATTTCATGGCCACACAAAATATTAGATAACGCTGGTCCTTCTGTAAATCCATTTTGTGCCATGTTCAGAGAACATGCCAGCTGTCTCTAACTTTTGTCACCCGGAGAAAATGTGGAGCCTTTCCCTTCTCAGAAGGCTGATGTCCTTCCTTCCCCATTCCCACTCTCCATGTTCTCCTGTTTCCTATTCTCCTGCCTTATTGCTGCTAGAGCAGGCTTTAAGTGGGAATGAATCTTTGACCATCCTACCTCAAACCTTTGCTGTGCCTGTAGCCCTGGCAGGCCTGGAGTGCTTTATGGATTTGGTTTGTTTACATAACTGCAGTGTGAAGATTGCTCTGTGAAAGTTCTCAGAGCATCCTGAGCAAAAACAGGAGTTCAGCTCCTCCTTCAGGGCCCTTTATAATTGATGTACTTACTTTGGAAGAAAAAAAAAAAGTGGAATTTCTTTTCTTGTAGCTATCTGGGAAAGTCTTACTTTCTCACAGTACCAGAACACCTTTCATTTTTGACCACTGAGGTGGCTTACTGACAGGACTCTGGTTTCTGGTGTATGTAGGAAATTCAGGCTGAAACTCATAACCTGTCCTTTTCACTGTTATTACAGGAATAAATTTGAATAATATATATCTGTGTCAAATAAGTTGCATAGTTAAGCTCTTGCCTTGCTTTACTGCAGCATCTGGGATTCATCAAATTATTATACAGCTGGTTAGATGTAAAATACATTTGTGTACTTAGTGTCTTTGTTTTCTGTTTCTGTGAACTATTAGTGTTTTATTTTCTCTTTGTTTGAAATAAGCAAATTTTTAATATTCTGTATTTGGATTGTATGGACAGCTGAGTTTGGTAATGTCCATCATCCTAACCAAATTTCTATTATGGAGAGAATTAAGTTGCATTTTATAAAGTGAATCTATCATTAATTTGAGTCATTATGAGAAACAACAGATAGTGCAACTCCTTATGGATCTAATAAATAGATATGCAAAGACAAATTAACATTATTCTGTTTGTCTGTTATTGGAAAGAAATCTTATTTATCCTTCAAAGTTTCAATGTCACAGTTCAATTACAAGTTATTTTTAATTTTTTTTTTTTTGAAGGAGAGGAGTTAATTGTAGAGAAGATTTGATCTCAGAAGCTGAACCAGATGGTGATCAGGGCATCAGGGACTTGTACTGCTCCAACCAGCCTGGCCTCCCTCAGACTTGAAAGCAGTACTTCAACACTGGCAATGCCAACTTCCATGACCTCAGTATTCGGTGATGTTTTTCTTACAGCCTTGCCATTTTTCAATCCCATAATTTTTAGAAGCCCTGATCATAATTTTGGAGTAGCTGAGTTTAGCAAAATGGATTTTCACCAGGGATAGTGATTATAGAATATTTCTGAGGTCCAAACTGTTTTGACAACAGAGGAAAGGTTTCCTTGCTGTCTGCCTCTTATGATGCTTAGAACACTGCCAGTCTTTCCTAGAACAATTCAGGTGTTCTGGTCAAGGGATAAATGAAAAACCCCCTTGCTCTGCCTGCAGAACCAAGTATTCTACTTGTCCTTGCATTCATGAAACATTTCTGGTGTACCTCTGCTGGTGGGTGAACTCAGGAGGCTTTCACTGACTTTTGAGCTTCATGAAACAATGCCCTGCTGCCTTTGCCTCATTAACCCTGGGGTTAATTACACTGTTTCGGAGTGGTGTGGTAATGAAGCTTATGTAGGTTCATGGTAGGGGATGTGTTGGCCATCAAGAAGATGATGGGGTTTAGGACAGTCTTGGATGAGAATGCCAGCTCCTAAAGGCAGCTTGCTGTGGGATCACATGCCTTTTGTGCTGTGATGTGTTTGTTGACAAGTGTGACATAAAGAAATTTAGGAGGAAAAAGAAACCACATTTTCTTAAAGTGTTTTAGATCACTTTGTGGTCTAACCACATGCTCAAAAACTTCCTGAGCTGGAAACAGTCTCCAGATGACCTACAGGCTTTAAAACTTACCAAAACAAAAAGTTCTTTACCACAAAAGCATTCCGATGGTTGTACTCTGGTAGAAAATAGTTTCTCATCATATGCTTTAATGCTGAAAAATGCACTGGTTCCTTGTCACCTTCTGTTGTTCTGCAGAGAATACAAGGTTGTTTTAGTTTAGCATAGCTTTTGGCTTATGGGGTGGCTTTGTACACACAGCAATAAATTGGGGTGCACAGTAAAACTCGGCAGCTTGCCAAATTACCTCCAATGTCAGCCAGGCACTTTTTCTTGGCATCAATTTCAACAGCATTTAAACAGCACAATGCATGTTTCTAGCATCTCTTTTGTAGAAAGAGCAGTTTCATTGGAAAACTTTTATCTACTGTGAATATGGGGAAAAATTGACCACTACATCCAATAGTAATTGCAATTTAACAACACAGTTTGTCCCTGATTTCAGTGGGGCTTTGAGCTAGAGGATTGATGGTTGAGGCTGACGTGGTAGAGCTTTTTTCTGCTCTTTGGCACTTAAGGTTTCTTTTACAAGCTGCTGCACTGTTAGAGCAGTGGCACTTCCACTCTGAAAGGACTATGAAAGGCACCACTGTACCTTTCCACGGGGTTCTGGGTTTCTTTGACCACATTAAATTGTACAGGCTTTGGCTCTCCTCTACACCCTTGTGTCTGCTGCAGTCAGATGTAAAGGCACCTCATTTAGACTTACCTGGATTTAAACCAAATCCCTTGGCATTGTTATCTAAGCTCTGCATCACGTGCTGGAGGAACTCTGCTCTGCTCTCCCCAGAGTACATTGTTCTCCACACTGGAAGTGGCTGGTCTCAACACAGTTTGGGACTGTTAATTATTCACACCTTTCATCACAGGGTGATATGCTTTTATCCAGCCAAATGTTCCCTGGGATGCAAGCTAACCTTTGGGACTTGGTTCTTTAGTTCTCCCAGTTCTATGCTGCAGTTCAAAGGGACCCTCAATGGGACGCTTGTTATGTTTGCATGAACTGAGGTAATATTAAAGCAGGACTAAATGATCAAATTTTAAGCCTTTTTTTTTTTTTTTGTGATGTTGTAAAAGCATTCTCTTGTTAGAAGTACACTTGGGCTGCTTGTGCAACCATCTCTCAGCTTAAATAGGCAGAAATGTTCAGGACCTGTGCTCACATCTGCTGTGAACTGCAGCCCTTACCTCTCTCCTTACAAGTCTGCAGCTGATGTTGTCTCTGCTCCTCTGAGGAGAGAAATATCTTTTGATACAGGTCCCTCCAATCACAAGAATAATGACCATATTTTTTGCCAGCTGGCCAGGGTTCATTCTGAAAGTCTCTCTCTCCTGGTCAACAAACTTAACCATTCTATAAGGTTTACCTTTACGTGCTTCAAAGGTCTTTGCTTAGCTCAGTTTCATATGTGACTTCACATCTACTCCTATTTTTTTTTTTTTTTTCAAAATTTGGGAGTTAAACTAACAACATAAGAGAGACTTTAGCTTTTCTGTGAAGTTGGATATTAATAATTTAAAATAAAAAACCATGTTAAGTTTCAGGGTCAAAAGGAACTGACTATTATTTTCCCATTCCTTTTCAATTGTCAGCTTTTAAAATTTAGGTTGCTGGTGGAGGTAGAAACATGCAGGATTTAGACCAATTATTTTTTGCTATTTTGTATACCTTAGGAATAGTCTGTAGACTGCCAGCATTGAATGGAAATGTGGTAGAACTGAGAAGTCTTGTTCTTGGGGTCATTTTTATTTCTGCAGGGGTCAGCCCCTGCTTTTTTGTTGTTATAGGGCACGGTCTTTAATTCATTAAAGCTTACACACATGTAGAACTCCCTTCTAGGAGATGTTAAACATCATTATCAGAGAAACACTAGAATCCTTCAGAGTATAAGGCTAAGTATTTTAAAAAATAAGCCAACAAGATTTAATTAATAAAGCAAGTAGAACTTAATGCTTGAAGAAAAATTAGTGGTAAGACGAACTGTACCTGAAGCATGAAGTTCTAACACTTGCAATCCTTCAAGATGCCATAAGGTTTCTTTTAGCATCTCTTTAGATTCTTACCAGCAACATTTTGTAGGATGGTTCCTGAACTGTCATTTGTTTCCTTTTGGAAGCAACAAATGCTTTAAAAAAAAAAAAAAGAATAACTTTTCTATAATATATTTCAATTTTCCTTGAACTTTATATCAGCTCTGACCAGCTGTACTGTTAAGTCAACTAAAAGCTGGGCTATAAGGTCTGAGGAAAGAACATGCCTTCAGTGGAAGCTTAATTTGCTCCCAGCTTTCTTGATTTTCAGATCTATTGCACATAACACCTCAGTGGTTCTGCTGACGTCTCTGCCTGAACTTTGTGGTGTGTTTTTTATACATTTGGTTACAGCTGAACACAATGGAGGTTTGGCTGGTTTACAGTTAAGTGTACAATTAACTGTTCTCTCCAACAAAACAAACAATACTGATTAACTATTTCTGTCTGTGTAAAGATAAATCCCTATGAGTAATTCCTGATCCGTTGTGCTGAGTAATGCATCAGCCCCAATGAGAAACCACAGCAAGAAATCATGTCCACTTTTCTGCTTTCCTTCTTTTTTTTTTTTTTTTAATGAAAAATCTAAGTGAATTAGAGTTTACTTTTTCAAACTTGATCTTTTCAGGGTATTATTTCACTAAGTAGATTTTGTGCTATTAGGGAACAAATGGACAAATGTATTGGAACAACCCAGCTTGTCAGACTGGTCTTAATAAGAATTTCTGTGCTAATTATCCTCACTCAATGCTACAAGTGCACATTTTCTGCCCAGAAGGCTATAGATCCCTACAGTTTATTGCTTTTGTCTCATCATAGAAAATCCACGAAGATGGAAGCTGTAGATCTTCCTGCAGAGTCTCTATCTGGAATATGTGCAGACAAATAAGATCTTTGGAAAATTACAGGTTCCATTACAAACATTTTATACTGCAAAAATCTTCTGCCTCTCTGTTGTTTGATTTTTCTTTTTGACAAAGCAGTGGTTTGGGTCTAGTGCTTATTTCCTTTGTGAACTGATGAGCAATGCATGTGGTTTTGTATTGCCCTGTGTAAATCAAATCAACACAACACTAATGAAATCCTTGAGCACTGTTCCCTTCTCTCATTGTGACTCCTTTTTCCTGTGTGCTGAATTTTAACAGTGTAGAATTATAGGATGTGGAATGTGAAGCAGATAGGCAGCATAAGAGGAAGTTTTGGTATCCCTCAAAAGAGAGGCTATGGAATGACTGATACAGAGCTTGCAGTCCTTGATCTGAAAGTCTCAAAATCTTGCCATGCACTGTTTCTTTTCTCTCTTCCTTATGCCATTGATATTCATACCTTCAATGGAAAAAAAAACCCCATAATTTATCTTCTATTCCATTTTTTCTGCAGCAGGACCAAATGTGCTTTTTCCCTGAGTTCAAAAAAGTATGGATAGCTCTTTTTATTTTGCCATTGATTTCAAGGCAGATGAGGCCTTAAGCTAAATCCACCCCTGACCTGAGACTTCTGAATTGTAACACACGTCCTCAAGCAGCCCAAGGGTCAAACACACCCCTGTACAGTGGCTCAGCACAAACCTTATGATGTAAGTGCCTCATAAATCCTGAAAAGATGAATTTTCTTTTTATGGGGATAAATTTTACCTAGCTCAAGGTACACCTTGTGTTGAGTGTAGGTGTGGTCTGTGGAAAGATCTTTGAACTTTAATTGCAGTTAAGTTGACAACAGTGCAGGTTCAGATACTGCAATCCAGTCTTTGTTATCCAGTGATCATAACATTAATTTGTTAAAGAAGTTCAAAATAAAGAAGTGTGACTTGTTGGAATAGACATGAGGTGTTGCTAGTGCAAATTTGTTGTTTGTGTGAGGCTAAGGTGAGTCACAAGTTCTGTAGGTATGAAAATGTACAATAACATGCATAAAAATGTGCCTAGTATGGCTGCAGATAGAGTAATATTAGTTAGTGCTTAATTAATGCATCTGCAGCTTTATTAAGTGCAAGTAATAAGCGAAACCAACTCCTATGGGGTTTTTTCCTAAAGGCATAGAAAGCCACCTCTACTTGGGATGCATTCTGTTTTCTCTGTGTCAGCTGTTTTAATCTTAAAGCTCTGGAGTTCAAACTGTGTTTATGGTTTACAACTGATCACAATCTCTAAGATTTTATATCCTTTACTATGCAGACTTAATTCTGGTCCTATGTTTCTAGAGGAACTGCTTGTGGAAGCAAGATTTAAAATTTGTTTTGCATTAGTGTTTAAGCTTGAGATTAAAATTTGTGCTAATGAATTGCAGATGCACACTTTTGGTTAGGAGCTGGATATGGCAGGATAACCAAGCTGGCTGGAATAAATAAATTTAAAATAAAATAAATACGTAGAATAAACAACAGGCAAATATTTAAAAAAAAATAGTAATTACTTGCCTGGATCTTGCAGACAATTTAGAAGATGAAGTTATTGTCATGGTTTTACTTATTCTCACCTATTATCTGGGGGTTTGTTGTTTGTTTCTTTGTGGCAATACTTTCAAACCAATCTCAGGTTATAGAGCTACAGACTCAGTAAAGTTAGAAAAGAACAAGCAGGGTCACTCAGAGCAGGTTCCCCAGCATGATGCTGATATATTCAGATCTTCAATGTCTTCAGAATCTGCTCAAGTCCCTCTGGACACCAATACAACCATCTTGTACACAACTCACTCCTCCATTTTTCATGTCCTCTATAAACTCACTGCAGGTGTCCTCTGCCCCATTTCCCAGCACATTAAGGAAGGGGTTAAAAGGTAAGGACATGGTATCAACCCCTGAGATCCATCACCAGTGACTGGCTTCCAGCTGGACTTTCTGTGGCTTGTGACACTTTTCTGGGCTCAGCCATTCAGCCAGTTTTCAATCCAACTCCCTGTTATGTACCTATTTAAGCTATTTATCCAGGGCTGTGTTATGTGAGAGAGTGTCAAATAAGCACCATCCCTTGCTCTCCTGGCATCCACCAAGATTGGTCATGAATTTCCATGTGCCCTTTGGAAATTCATCCTGACTGCCCCTGATATCCTTTATATCCTTCATGTGTCTGAAAAAGGATTTCAGGATTATTTGCTTCACCAGATTTGCAGGGATACAGGTGAGGTTGAAAAACCTGCAGTTCTTTAGATCTTCCCCCTTTCTCATTGTGAAGACAGAGGTGACATCTATTTCTTCCATTCTTCAGGAAGCTTTTCCAATTGCCATAACCTTTCAGAGCTAATCAGGCAAGGCCACCAGCCAGCTTCCTCAGCTCTCGTGGCTGCATCCCACCAGATCCCAAGCACTTGTGTGTGCCCAGTGTGTTTAAGTGTTTCCTAACCTTGCCCTCCTCAGCTGAGGGCAAGTCTTTCTTGCTCCAAAAATAAGTCCATTAAAAGCAAGATAGAGCAGCATGCTGCTATCAGTATTAAGTTCTTTGATTTTAATCTAATGGGGCATTTTTTTTTTCCCATCAGAGTGATCCTGGAAGGTTCTGAGCATCCTAAATGCCACTGGCAGTTTCTTGGCCTCTGAGCTCTCAATAGCATTTCACAGGATCAGCCTCTCCAGAATCACTTTTGGGTTTTGTGTGTAAAGTTGAGGAATGAATCTTGGAGATATGACATACATTTTGTTTGTTATTTTAGGCCGCTTTATACTTGATCTGATCTTCAAGGTCAGTGTTCTTGTCTCTTTTTAAAGATAAACAAGCTTGTATCCTTCTTTGGCCAGGACATCACATCTCAAAAGTATGTGTGACAGAGCTGCAGTTTACATTTCATCTGCTCCAACAGTTGGTTCTGACAGCTGCTAGGGAAGGAGCAGAGTGCTGCTCCCTGCCTGCCTCCATCATTTCTGTAATTCCTTGTTGCAGCAATGTCCTGGGAAAGTTTTAGGTGATAACACAGTGGTCACACTGATGTGAAAAAATGCTGATGTTCATGTACCATTAGCAGGGCTTGATAGTTCTTGTCTTCCCTCCACACAGGGTTTGTGCTCCCTACCAAGAACCTTCCCAGTGAGGGATATTCTTTAACTATTCCACACCAGGCCTTTAACAGAAAGAAAATGATAATTTTCATATGTCTCAATATATTAATATGCAGCTTTTGTGATTTTTTTTTTTTTAGTGGATTTTTTTTTTTTTTTTGTTAAGCTTCTCTCATTTTTTCGGTCCACAAGTTATCTCTTTCTCGAGTTTCCTATTGTTTGGTTCCCAGGACCAAAAAGTTAAGATAAAATCTTAGTCAAGTGAATTTCTGGTGGGAAATGTAAAATTGTAGAAATTCCCCAAATGACAAAAAGTCTGCATATGTTCACATTTCGTTGTGATGTGTTTTTTCAATATAGTATTGTGTGTAATATAATATTATTTTTAAAGTGATAGCATAAAAGTGATCAAAATTGCAGAGTTCAAGCTATGTGCTTTTTTTTTGGGAAAGCTGAATAGGAATACAAAGACATAAAAACCAGTTTCATTTGAAATTTTTGTTCTGTTGAAATTTTATTAGAAGTATGTTAATTTTAGTAATTTATCCCCGGGGAATGGATCAATGTTAAGTTGTCATTATTGTATCAACGTTATCAGCATTTGCAGAGGTGTTTGCATTGTTTTTCTTGTTCTGATAGGTGAACAAGAAAATTTAGGAAAATTTGTCTGTATTTACAAGGAATTTCATCCTGACTCTGTAGCCTGTCCTTTCCCACTTCTCTCAGCTTTTAAAAGAAATCCTGGGTATGTTACCAGAGGTCTTTTCTCTGGAACACTCAGCTGGGAAGAGCTGGCAATCTAAACAAAAGAGAGAAAGGGTAGAAATGTTAATGTCACCATTCTGCTGATGGAGTTATGATAAACACACAGAAGTCACCGATTAACCCTGGGACAGAGCCAGAAACTGAACCCTGTGATCCAGTCCCTGGGTGCAGCACAATAAAATCCTCTTTTGCTAAGGAGCTTTGCCATAGGTGGCAGCAAGAGAGAGGCAGTAAAAACTGAACAACTGGCTGTTTCTTTCCTTATGGTGGTTTACATCTCTCACCTGTAGCACCAGCACTGAAATCAACTTACAGTCACCACATTGAATAAAGCCATTGTCTCAGACAGTCTCTTCAATCATTTAGAAACATTTATTTTCATTATTAAGATACTTACATGACATGACACCGTTTTCTTAAATCCCACAAATATTCCTGGTCCTGGTCTGAGAAAAGTGGTTAATGAAATGCTGGCCCCTACTCCAAATTGTAAATAGGTTTATTTCTTTACTACAGAAAGATGCCATTGTAGTGAACAAAGGAACTTCCTTCTATTATTTGTGAACTGCAGGAGGCCAAACAATCTATTGCATTATAAACTGCACTCTCACACACAGATATTCACATACACTGCAAAAGAATTCATGCTTTGTCTGGAGGAAAATGAAGTCCCAGAGGTAATTTCTGGACTGTGTGGGAAATAATGCCTCCTGCAGAAAATTTATAGCTATGATTGTTTAATTGAAATGAGAAATATAGTGTTAAATGGTTTTAACAAAAACATTCAATTGTTTCATGTTTTTCAGCTGACTCCTACCACTGCCAGTTTATAGAAATTATAAATCCTGGACAGAGTTTCAGGTCACCTCACAGGCACTAGTTTGGCTAAATTCAGTATATTGTTTTGATCACGTCATAAATTTATTCATTGATTATGCATTTTGTTTGAACTTATTGCTGCTCTACATTGAAAAGAATTAATTTCATAACAAATTTCATAAGACACCATTTGGGAATGGCATTGCTAAGTACAAGAAATCTTTCTTTCGGTGTATGACTGGCAGTAAGGGTTGTCTGAGAAACAGCAGATTATTTGTCTTGAGATGGATGTTTTCTACCTGTCTTTAGATGAAAGTGAATATTACAGGTGTGGCAACCAAAAAGCAAAAGCCTGTCACTGCAGAGCCCAAGGCACCCATTCAGTTCTTGTCCTGGGCTGATGCTGGCAGCCTCCTCACATGACCCTGCTGTGCTTGGGCTGGAGGCTTCAAATTGATCAGACCTGATTTTAGTTATGAGGCCCCTGCACAGTGTTCCCTGCAGGAACTGCCCTTGGCACGCTCAGCCTGATGAACTTCCTCATCTGTTAGGATGAATTTACAGTGTGGGTAAGCGTTGTGCTCATCTGCACGGAAGAGGGGCAACTCTGAAATGAAATGGAAGTTTCTACTCTTTTTCTTGAATCAGAACTGAGCATGACTTTTTTTTTCTTTTTTCCCTGAAAAGAAGAAAGTGTGATTTCCCAACCTGACTGAAAAAAAAAAAAAAACAAACCACCCCAAAACCCAAAATCAAACAAACAAAAAAAACCCACCAGGAAAACAAAAAAACCCCAACTTTCTGACATGTCTTTTTCTCTGCTCATCTCAGAGCCCTTTGCACACTTTTAGGGAGTTTTATCAAATCCCACAGTCTTACCTTTACTGTCCTTCCCCTTTCCAGCTGTTCTTGCCTTCTGAGATCTCTGATAATGCTTCTTTGGAGTTTGGGGGGTTTATCAGCAGGTGCACAATTTCCTTTTTTGCTTTAGCTCCTGTGTCAGTAAAAGGAGCATAAATGCAGCCTGCGTGTTGCACAGCAGCTGGGAGCCAAAGCTCATGCTTATAAAGCCCATTGAGCTGGGTACATGCTAATGTCAGATAAGGGTAGGTTAGTGATTGTTATTTCTTTGGCTTAATTGATAATAGGAATAATTGAAAGTGAAGATAAAATTTAACCCTTTGGGGCTTATGTAGATTTGAGAGGCTGTATGGTTTTCGCCTACTGACTCTTTCTGATGAGGTGAATTTTATCCCTCAGGAGGAAAAATTGATCTCAGCAGTAACACTGAAGAAAATTCCTGTGATATGCAGAGGGAAAAATAAAGCCTTGTATGCCCTTTAGATCCTCTGTCCCTTTCTCCTCAAGTCTGAATCCACTTTTCCTTTGCATAAGACTGCCATTAAACAATGAAAAGCTCAAGGCAGTTGTGGTCTTGCAGTGACCATTTAAGGGATGTTGGGAGTCAGAGAGAAGCACTAAATTGCTTGTCTAGTGATAAGCCAAAGCTATCATTCAGTGCATGGGTTTTGGATCAGACAAGGGGCTTATATTAACTCTGTGCTTGCAGACATTCCTCATAGTATGGCTTTTTAAATGCCTTTAAATCCCTTGCTGTTAACCAGTGATGCCCGGAGCAGCTTTTATTGTTTGCTTTGAGGAGAGCTGAGAACTGTAGATGAATGATGCAGATACAACCAGGTATTTCCCTGCAAAATATCTATCCATCTATAGCTATTCAACTTCTCCTGTTTAGTTAAACTAATAATTTAAAGATAACCATCAGGCATTTTTCAGCAAACCCCTCACTGAAACAATTGCATGTTTCATAGTTTCCAAAAGCTTCCACAAAAGTCAGCAGATTTATGATTTAAAGAAAAACACCCTATCACATTCAACAGCTTGTAAAAACAAACTTCCTCCCCAGTTAGACATTCCCTGATCACAGTGTAATCTTTTTAAAGGGCAATTACTAGATGGGAGCTTTTTAAAATGTTTAGTTGAAGGTTTGTCTCAGTGAAGTGTTCACACTGAGCGTGTACTTCTGTTTGCTCTTGAGGTGCACTTGCTCACAGTATTAAATACAGCTCAGTGCAAACAGGTTGTGAAGAAAGCTGACTTAGCAAAGAGGAAACAATCCTCAGCCCCTGAAGAGAGAGGAACTTGTGTAGAAACTCATCATCACTTCTCTGATAACTCACCAGGCTTTCAGGGCTGACTGTGCTTTTGAGTCCTCACCTCGTGGGGTCACAGCTCCTCCCACGTGCTGCTCTTGGGCTTGGGAATAGGAATTGTGAGCAGATCTGGGAAAGGGGCAGTTCTTTCCTCCCCAGGTAGCAAATGCAGCCTTCCAGGTAGGACTATTGCCATGGCATTTAGTTTTTCACTTGGAAAGTGATGTGAGGAAAATTCAGCACTAGAGCCTGGTTAAAGTCAGGGTGTAAAGTTAATAGGGTCTTCATCATCTTCTTGCTCTTACTTAAAAAAAAAAAAAAAAAAAAGAAAGAAAAAAAGAAAAAGTGTGATCTTGCTTAGCTACTCTCCATTTTCCTAATGCATGTATTTCTCAGTTATGGTCCCAATGTTTCCCTGTCCCTAGGGAACTGAGCCTACTTCGGTCAAAAAATGTCAGCAATGTTTGAACTTGCTCATATGGATTGGCTAAAAAATCCCCAGTGAAATCAAAAATGCTTACAGTTGCTCAGCCAACCATAGCCCATATAATACTGCATACTACTTAGGAATATAACCACAGGAAAATCAGAAAGCTGGGAGATTTCTCAGAAAACATAACTGGACTCTATTTATCTTATTCTCTGAGGTACCTTTAAAAATTCAGTTATGTAATAAATGTGGTCAGGAATTATTTGTTGAAATGGTTTATGTGTGTGTTGGAAAGTGGCACTTCATCAGAACCACAACTTTTTTTCTTTTTCTGAAACATTATTCCAGTTTCAATAAAACTTTCAACAAGACTGATATTTAAAGTCCAAGGCAGAATTTGGTGGGGCTGGTAGCTGGGGATGTCCATCCAAGAAAAGTTGTTAATCCAGAAAATGTGATAACAGAAACAAATTAGTGCACATGACCTGTAATTAGAATTTAACTGGAAATTAAAAGACAATGTGGAACAATAGGAAGACAAATGTAATGGAACAGATTTCCAATTGAAATAGCAAAAATACTCATCTGATAAGGCACAGATTCCTATTTAGTTAATAAAGGCTCCATGAGTTTTTGTTTGTGAAAGAGGTCAGGTGTGTGTTTGTCTCTAATTGCAGAGAGGGCAAGGGAGACACTGTCAGGCCCATTCCATTCTTGTATTTTTAAAAAGTCTTCTAAATTGTTGTCTTCATCTTGCTGCCATATGGTATCAGGCTTTGAGCTTCAGGTGAGATGGAACAATAAAACTGTTCCCTTCACAAATTTATTTGTAAACTCACACTTTATATAGGCTTTGAATTAGTTGCCCAAATGGAAGCTAAGTCATACGATCTAAATTTTCATGCAGTTGCATTCATAGTTATAGTGACATTTCTCAACTTAACAAAGCCCAGGAACAGGGAAAATGTGGCAGAGAGACAGAACTTATCAGCATAAAAATCCTATAATACTTAGAATGATATTCATCAGCAAAAGATTCTTTAGTTTCTCTTTTATGTCTATTTCTGGTCTGAAATATCTGCAAAATTTTAAAAAAAATTCATATTTCACCAGGGGAATCTGTGAAAACCTTGAAAAGCACAGTTAGAAGTGCAGTAAGGTGCTTTCTGTTCCTTTAAAATAATAACAGAGTTAAGAACATTTTATTTATTGCACCATGCTGGAACTTAATAAAAACAACTTTGTGTTCTTAAAAAAAAAAAGAATATTTGGAGAAGTTATGTTGCGGTGGGTCACAGTGAATGTAATTGTCATCACTAAATCAAAAATAACTCTAAAATTAAATTTCAGGTCCATCAGCTTTAGGCTTCTAAGAGAACATCAAATCATTTCAGTTTTAAGAGAGTACTAGAAAATGGTAGATTGTTTGTTCTGTAGTCTCAAAAAGCAGTAACCTCCTGAGAAAGGAGGGACTTGAGAGCTAGATAGCCTATTCAGACAGTGATGGATTGAAAGGAATGCTTATTTTCAAACTGAGGCAGGAAAATACGAAGCTTTACAATTAATTAATCTAGAACAGTTACAGGTGCATCCTATCCGCTCAGTCATTCACATCCTACAACACTACACAGTTTTAGCACCTAAACTGCTACCAGAATGTGGTACCTGAGAAGATGTGCCAATAAACATCTACAGAAATGGGTATTGGGTAAGGAGAATTAAAAGCACCTTTAACAAAATTCAACAACTAATAGCGAGTTCTCATTTTCCCTGTCACCTTCGAACACTTGGAGGTTCTGACAGGATACAAAGGAGACAATTCCTTCTGATATGATTTATGGGAGGTCAGCTCCAGTGGGATGTCCTAGCTATAGCAGTTTTAGCTGACAGAAGGGGAAAAAAAAAAAGATTTTAACAAGTCTTAATTTAACTTAGTTATGTCTATAACCTACCTGGTGCCATGATCGTGGGCATGTTATTGATTCCTCCTGCCTACACCTTGCTCTCAGCCAGCCCAGATCTGGCAGTAAAGTCCCTTTTTGGGACTGTCCCTGTTTATTTTTAAGTTTGGTTTTTGTATGTTGCAGAACCCTTCCTGCTGACATGAGGAAAGCGATGTGTTTGGGAGAAATTTGCAGTTTGCTTCTCCTTGGATTGCATCTGCAGTTAGAAAATGAGCCCTCACCTGAGCAGAAGTGATGAAAGACCACATTAATCTTTGTGGGGTGCTCAGACATGGCACAACAAGTACCTGGATAGAGAGCTGACAGCCAGGACCAGGCAGATTACTAATTGCAAATTACTAATTGCAAATTACTAATTGCTTTCCTTCAGCTCAGGCTTTTTGGGATTGCTTTGTGACCTGTTATGTGGTCACAAGATCCGTGTGTTAAATGTGAAGCATGTGACTGTAAAATATAGATTGGTCTGGGACAGAGCCATGCTAGAATCATAAGGAGAAGCTTCCTTTTTCTGCTCTATTAACTTTCTTCACCCAGCAGGGTGGTTATATGAAGATTTGAAAAATTTTGTGCAGAGGCAAGTGGGGAGAAAACTCTGAATTCTGTCAAGAGTACCTTTCCAGGATGTGAACTCACCCAAAGAAAATTCATAGTGGGATGCAATAAAACATGGATTTCCTCATTAATGTGCTTGATCCAGCCTTTAGCTGCCTGCTTACAAAGATTTGAATTGAACTAGGACTGATCCTGGTGTCACTTTCCTTCCAAGGAAATGTATCGTACACCTTTTCTTGTCTAAGTGCCCACGGTGTTTCTGTGTTTTTGCCATATGATAGCATAAGGGTCGCTTGATTAAGGACCTTGGAGGTGTTCCTGTTCCCCAGGAAAAAAAAAAAAAAGCCCCTGGACTCAGGGCAATACATAATCAGGCTTCTGAAAAGTCATTGTGTTTCTTAAAAGGAAAATGGTAACAAAACTAAAGAAGCCAGAAATTCCTAGACCACTAGTTCTGGAGGTGAATTCTCCCAGATCCTTTGCTACAACACAGGAAAGCT
The DNA here is from genome assembly GCF_026979565.1 of Vidua chalybeata. Classification (NCBI taxonomy): domain Eukaryota; kingdom Metazoa; phylum Chordata; class Aves; order Passeriformes; family Viduidae; genus Vidua; species Vidua chalybeata. The sequence goes on from NC_071534.1 coordinate 2,451,914, forward strand.
GCAATACCATTTTTGTGCTAAATATTAACAGCAGTACCACAGTTACTGATACTCTGAGATGTTGACAATGTGAGTCCAGAGGTGATATATGTGTTTCAGCCGTTTGGGCTTTTGACCTTCTCAATATTTGTTTGCCATTTCATTCTCTCACCTATAACCCGGAGATTTATGGCAGAGCAAACTTATTAATCCTAACAACCATATTTTCATTTGGAAGCTGGTCCCACTGTCAATAAACATCAAAAGGACTCCTTGGCTTTCAGGGAACACCTGTGAAAAGAGAAGGCTCGTGCGTCACAGGGCATTGCTGGAGTGAAACCTTTATTTATTATTTATGTTTTTTGTGCTGCAGTTATCACTGGGAAACCTGGCTGGGCTCCTCACACTCCGGGGAGCTGAAGACAAACCTCTTTGAGGATTTTTTTTTTCTTTTTGTGTGTGTGTTCTTGGCAAGAAGAACATCTTCAGCTTTTTATTAATCAAAAGCAAGTTTTAGGGCTGAGGCTACAGCTCCTCCAAAAACAAAGTCTTCACAAAGCTGACTGGAGCTGGTTTTGGTGAATAAGCTTTGGCTGTGGCCATGGGCCAAAGCCCGTTGAAGTCAACTGTGATCTTTCCACTGACCTGTGTGTGTTTGCCTCACATCCCTGGGGCAAAATGCTGCCACTGTTAGTCACATGAATATATTTTACCCTGCAATTAATTAAAATTAATTTGATTCATGAAGCTACTCACAAGATCAAAAATGGTAATCAGTAGGAGAGTGATGGATTAGCAGTGAATGTTGTCATCACCGTACACAGGCCACGTTTTACATTTATTCCTTGGCTTTTGTGTTATTTTATGTTCAAGAAGTAACAATTTTACTTTGTGATTATCCTGCTTGCTTGCATTTGCAGTGCCTATTTTTATAATGTTTATGCACCAATTTGTGAGGTTTAGTTGGAGATGAAATCTATATCTTTTTAAATTTTCAGCAGTTTGTTGAAAAAGGGAATTGGATGATATTGCAAAAATGTATAAAATTTAAGGCACTAGAATTACAAACATAATATTGAAGTAAGTGGCCTGAGCTTCAAAACCAGTGGATAATAATAATTTTTTTGTATCTGAATGCATTATTTTAAAAATGGTCTTTTTTTTTTTTTTAATGAAGGTTAAATTTCTTGACAAGCCATGTTCCATCTGCATGTAGGATTTCTAGGTGCCACTCTTACAGGAATGAAAGTTGATCCTATTTGGTGCTAGCAATATAGGTACTCATCCACCTCTAAAACTACTCCAAATATTTTTTTTTTTTCCCTAATCATGCTGTTTACAAACAGCTTAAATGCAGCATCAGCTGTGAAGAAATCCGCTGGGCTTTGCCACTCACTCTCCAAATGTTATCTCAAGTGAAGTGTATGTTTTTAGGGAGTGTCTTCCTGGACAGAGGGGATTGTCCTGCTGTTCCAAGTCACCCAGCTGGCTTCCTTGGCCCTCCTGCCTTTTCCCTTTGCAGTGGAGGTGACTCCAGCACACCACAGCATTCCCGAGCTTGCTCAGGTCGGGGTGCTGGTATGGTGTGACTCCGGTGGAGGTGGCACGTGTCTCTGGGAGCACTTGAACCACCCCACACTCACATTTTCTATCCTCCCCACTGCACTGACACTTCTGGCAGCTGCCCAGACCTGCCTGCCAGAGATTGCCATCCCATGAATGCGAGTCCAGCATCCAGTAATAATATTTGATGATATCCACTTCTGGATATAAACAATTTGCCACAAAACCAAAGAGTACCGGCTGTACTCAGAACCCTTTTTTTTTTTTTTCCTTCCTTCCTGAAAATCTGTGCTTCCTTAATCTTCCTAGATTTTTTTTTAAATCAGTTTGTTTTTCAAGCATTTGTTTAATTTATGAGTTTATTAATTTTTCCAAGAACCTTTCCTAGTAGCACGATTTGCCTGTGTTTTTCCAACAGGAAATGAAATCAAGACTGGTGAGTGATGCCAATTGTCAAAACTTTATTAACAGCAGAGAAATGTTTTTTGGAGAAAAGTTGAGTTTTACCACCTGTGTTCTCCGTCCTGAAGATGGTTTTCTGTGAGGACCTGGGAAAATCTCCTCCCAGCACTCCACCTCTGTGTGATATGGGGACAATGTCTTATCCAGCCTAGAAAAAACAGAGTTGAAAGTAGAAGTAGAAAGTCTGATGATAGGGATGAAAATTGTTCTAGCTGAACCAGATCTTGGAGCCATAAGGTTTTTACAAACTAGCTTTTGATGTTCAGTTCATCATTCTCAACAGTTTTAGAAAAATAAGTTAGAAGAATAAAGCCAGACAGAATCCTTCACTCACATTTTTACTCAGACAATAACTGGATTTTCAGCCAGAGCTTGCTTATGAGCATGCTGAGCAAAAACTATTAGGAGTCCCTAGAGGGGTAAATAATTTTTTATTGCAATCTGTGCAATTGAGATTGAGAGTGAGAGTGTCTTCTCTGCCCATCCACTGCATTGGATGGGTTGGACTGAGCTGTACAAGAGAAGAAAAAAAGGCAAACCATCCCCAAACTTTAATACCACATTACTCAGTGGAAATTTGCTTTCAAGTGTTTTCAGGGTTACCCGTGTGGGAGAATGGCAGTTGTTTTTTCCAGCTGGATAGTACAAAATGTCTCCTTTTGCCTAGATATTGCTAGGAAAAATCATCTTTTTTTCATAAAACATGTTAGTTCTACTTTGAGTTCCTTGAGGTTTTGTTGGTTGGATGTTTCTTTTTTTATTTCATTCTTTGCTTAGAGTTATCCTTTATGGAATTAATATTAATCTGCTGATAGATGTAAAAGAACAGAGTGGTGTCCTGGCTTCTGGAGTTTGTGCCTTGGGTCACAAATCCAGGGAGAGTGCAGGGTGGTTATCACCCAATACAGCAGTGGCATGGTTTGAAGCTTTGAGAGTGGTGATGGATGGACAAGGGCAATGTCACAGTGACAGGAGAGCTTTTTTAGAAAACTCCTCACCAGCAGTGTACTGGCTTTACTAAGGCAAACTAAAGAAGTTATTAATTGGAACCGTGTGTATCCGTGACAAAATAAAAGGAACAAAAATGTTTGAAGGAGAGATAGAATCAAATGGGAAGATTGGGTCTAACACATATTTAATGTGATGCTGATAAGCCTGAGCTAATTCACTGGGACCTGAAGGATAATCCAAACCAGCTTTGGTTCTGAAATTGGAAACTATAAAGCTTAGCTTATAGACTGATACACAAACTGATGAGGGTTTGGCATTAAGCCACTCAAGTACTGAATTTACAGCAGATGGTGAGGGTGTTGCAACTCTCAATGTGCTAGAGGTAATACCATAAAAAAAATTAAAATTATCATTGTTTTAAATGTTAGTATTAGTTTAAGTGATGCTTTTTCTTCTTGACACCCTCAGTAACGGGAAAAATATGAATACAAGTGCTGGTCTTTCCTTCCACCAGGGAGCTTTTCTTGTCCCTACTGGACTGACTCACAAAGTGTCTTTTTATAACAGGTTACTTTGATTGCATTTTCTGCGTACAGAACCTCCTTCTGCAAAATGTGTGTGAATTTGCATTCCTGGTTTATTATACGCCTGTTGCAGTTCCTAGTGGGCCTGTAATGTTTACAGGGGTGAAAAGAGGGAACTTGTTTGTAGCACTATAGTCTTTGTGTGGTTTGACAGAGAATTAGGGAAGGTTCGTTTGGGTGTGGAAGTTGTGCACGGCTGGCCTGAGATAACGTGCTGCTATTACATCTACAGGGAGGAAAATCCTTGGAGTTCTATATAAGCAAAGCCAGGGTTTTGATGGCAGTGTGTGGAAAATCACATTTGCTCTCCACCAGAAATTTCTTTCTCCTATAAGTTTTGGGGAAAAGCCATGCAGGAAGTAATATTTTTTTCCCATACCAGTGGATCCCAAAACACCTTATAAAAGCATACATTTGCAGCAAAACAAATATGCCTCTGTATGGGCTGCAGCATAAACCACCTAGATAACCATTGCAGACTAGACTTGCAGACCCAAGAATGTTTTCCTCTCCCAGACTTTTTTATCCTTATTAAAACAACCTAAGTTATCAATGTACCACAGACATAACCAGAATTGTTGAGGTTTGCCAATTAATTTTGTTGGAATAACCTAAGTTAAGGAGGTAACATCAGATTTACCAGTCTGGGTTGTACGTGGGGATGTCTGGAGCAGTTAAAGCAGTGCAACAGAGAAATGAATTGAGCCCTTTTTCGACAGAGCTGGTTTTTAGTGACTTTCACTGTTATAAACTTAAATGACACATTTGTGAATTACGAAATTATGGAATTAAGAATTGCAGTTCTGTGTAGCTCATACTTTAAGGGCTACCTCTACTGTTAAGTTAGAAAGAATCTTCTTGAAAAAACACATTTCAGTCTGACTAATGTTTCATAGGAAGCAGAGACTGTGCCATAGGGGTTTTTTTATGTGGAACAGAACCTATTAAGCACCTCATGATGTGGAGGCAATTCCAATTACACGAAGAGAATTTTCTAGATTTACTGGCAAAGTTACATTTCAGTGTTACAACAAGTGGCCACCGGCGTACTTTAAAGCCAAAACAGCATTCAAGTAGTCCCACCCTGGTAATTTTCTAGCCTGGGTTTGGATGCAGTTACTTGGAATTCCACATCCAGTAAAAAAGGCAGTAACAACTGGCCTGTTCCCTCTTCCTAGTTCAACAGTATTGTCTTTCTGGCAAACCTCACCCTTATAACTCAAAGCTGTATTAAAGGAAAATGGCCAACATAATCATCTTTTTAATCTGAATCATATCTCCTTTTAGGAATGCACTGAGAACCAGTAAAAGCTGGTTCATTTTGGCCTCCATGACGCACACAAGATGGGGCAGAGCTGACCAGCTGCAGTGAACCTACTGCTGAGCTGGGCCAATAGATTGCTCCATACTCGAGGCACATGTTTTTCTTTTAGGCTTATGGAGCTCTTGCAGACCATATCCCTTCCCAAGAGAAAACACCAGCACAGTTGGAAGCTGGAGGGACTCATCTCAATAACAGAAGCAAGGTGCCAGCAGTGTCAGCCACAGTTTATTAATAAAAATCCATGAACAGAACAGCAATTGCATTTCTGTTTTAGCTTGTTCAAAAGAAAACCCACATAAAACAACACTCTTTCTTTTCTGTGTGGCCCTCTTAGTTGTCCTATAGCAATAGACTTCTGTGTGAGAGAAGAGGAAATTAATCTCTTGCTCTTGTCTCACTGTTGCTCTGTCAGTCATAAAATGAGAAAGAAAATTGAATTTGTGTAAATAGCCATTGTTAAAATTCACTTCACATGTGATAATTGATACTTTCTCTGTGTCCTAGGTAAAAATAAGGAGAACTTCATTATACTCTGAGAGCAGACTGGATTTGATTTGAGCCTTATACCTGGAATTACCTCTTCTAGTGTCAGTTCATTCATATTTGTTTGTGTCACTGTAAGAAGAGAGAAATGCTTATTATATTTCTTCAGACGAGGAATGACAATGAACAGAGCTTGGCTTCTACATTAGACCTTGAATATGAATTGTTTCCAATTCCTTGAAACATTCTGTTTCCTCTTGGGACTTGTCCATCCATCTTTGTCTAGTCAATGGTTTTGAGAGCTGCTTTTAAAATGATAATTAATGCTGGGGTTCTTATGCAAATGTGACCTGAGACCTGGAGAGTCAAATTTCATAGAAAGGACATAAAAGACAGGAAACTGGGGAACAGTTTGTATTGCTTCATTTCTGTTTTCCAGAAGCAGTGGCAAAGAATCTAATCTCTTCTCTTGGAGAAAATGTTTTAAACTTCTGCTAGGTCTGGAACAAAAATGTCTCTATCTCTCTGGGTTTGTTTTTTTTTTCACATTATAACATAGTTGGTTTCAAACTTTACCTGGCTTCTACATTGCACATGTTTCTCCCTGGAGAGACACAGTGAGGGGACGTGCTAAGGATTTGATCTATTGGCAAGAAGATGAGAGTGAGGGAAATGAAGATGTTAGTGTCAGAATCCTCCTTCTCAAAGCACTTAGGGAATGTAGAGCACCCAGTAAAACCTCACCACAAAATGGGAACTGCTGCTACTTCCAGCAGCCCAGGTGCTGGGCAGTTTGCTGCTCATTTTTCTTGCTATTCATGTCGAGTTTTGGGGCAGGTAACCCTTATTACCCCTCAAAAGTTCCACAACATAAGGAGCATTACACTGTGGTGGCCACCAGCACCAGCTGTAAGGTTGTTTTTTTTTTTTTTTTTGCCTTGGTGAAACCTCTGTCACTGATGTTAAGAAGGGAAATGAGCAGTTTCCATTATAGTACAATTGAAAGGGAATGGCAAACAACACTGTACCTCACATTTCATTGGCTGCACAGAAGCGTTGGCTTTTAATAACATCTTCTTAAGATTATTTATATAGTCTATTTGCCATTATCCATATCAGTTCATGCCCTTTGTGTATCTTAGATAACATTGTTGTGTTTCCTTTGACTTAACATTTGGTGAGCTGTGAACTTGCCAATAGTGAGAGCAGGTTGGGCTTGCCTCTGTCTGATCCCTTCCCCAAGCTGTTTATTAAGGAACAACTCTTTGTAAATTCAGCTTTTACACTGGAGGTCTCTGTAGCTACACTTGCAGGGGCTCTTTGCCTGTGCTTCTTCTGTTTAAAATGATACAGGTTGTTTAAATGCTGAGAAATCATTACAGAGTGAAATGAAAGAAGTCAGGCAAAGCTCAGCACCTTTTTCTGACTGGTTCTGGGAGACTGTGCAGTGGGTGAACTTGAACTTCCCTAGAGGCTGATCTTGCTCAGTTGGTTTTCTCTAGAAAATTGGCCACCCACATGAGCTGCAATCAGATCCAAACTCCTTCTGCCAGTGTATGGCTCTCCTGACAATTTTTGAGCAGGATCCATGAAGATCCATTGAATACACTAACCAGAGCAGCCTCCTGGGTATCTGTACTATTGAAGAGCTGGGATAAGGCATTAGACAAAACCATCTGATCCAAAAAATGTGTATAGAAAAAACCCCGAAGCTGTCATCTAATTGCAGCTAAACATTTGCAAAAAAAACCCCAGGAATTAATATTGGCTAGATTGCTAATGACCTGCTGATGTTGATTGCTAATGATTAAAAATGTAAGCATAAGGAAGAAAAGATGCTTTCAGGCCCTACAAAATCTAAGTAATAGCTGTAGCTGCAGAAAGAATTTCCCGAGTAGATAGGATGCAAACTATTACAGCTCTCCCTGCCTGCCTAAAAGCAAATACAAATATGAAAAGAAAAAAAAAAAGCATCACCAAGGACAGAAAACAGCTTTTCCCAGAGTACAGGCATCTATGAACCATCATATTGGCCTCTAAACTCATCTGACTCTCCAGTCATTTGTGAGTCAAGCCCCTGTAAAGGATTAGTTCAGCCTCCTAAGATCTGTGAGGATTAAGAAAAGTATTGTGGTTTTGGATATTTTTTTTGTCCTTCTGGATCTTAGACTACATATTAATCCAATGGCCAAATCATAACTGTGAGACTGGAACTTTTACTTGTGCTGACAGCGAGGCACATGGCATTTTTTATTTTTTTGTTTTCAGTTTCTAGTTTTAAAAAAATATTCTGCAGTGTAGTCTTTAATTTGTATTACAAGACAGCCTCACTCTCCAGAAGAAAAACAATATTTGATGCAAAAATTCCTCCTCAGTAAGGCTTCCAAAAATGAAACAAAGGAGGAACAGATTATTCTTTCCAGAATCTGTGGTAAGAAAGGCTCTGAGCAAGTTCCCTCTTAGGGGGTACCCAAGCAATAATTCTCCCTTTTTAGGCCCACAGAAGCCACCTAGGGTGCTCCTGTGTAATGAAAACCCAAGAACACCTGATTGTTCTTGGAAAGAAAAGGTGTTTGGTGTTTCCTGTAGGCTGGGGAGGCCTGTGAACCAACAGTGCTGGTAATTCAAAAAGGAAACGCAGATATGTAATTCTGACTCTTTTTCCTGCCAAGTACCCTTGGGACAAGGGTTACATTTCACCAGCCTGCTCCCACTGACACATTTCCATAATTTGCTTGCAGCCCTTTGCTGGCTGCATCGATGTTTTTGCACTGAATCTTGTCCCCATCCTGAAAGCTCACCTCAGTTATTCCTCTGCCTGAACCTCGGATGCCCCTGTCTCTGCTGTCCCCCTGTCCTTCCTGTCCTCCATTCCTCCTCTTCTCCTTCACATCATTGCTCATCACCTGCTTTTCCCACACCATCTTGCAGTTTCATTTTTATTTCCAGCTACTTGCTCAACAACCTTTTCAAAGTTTGTATCAGAAGTTTGTCCTCTCCTTCATTGCTGATCTATTGGTTGCTGAAGTCTTTCTGTAAGGGAAATAACAATCCTGCTTGCCCCAAGTAGAATTTAAGTGCTTCACAGTGGAGGAAACTCTGCTCTTTTTTTTTTTTTTTTTTTTTTTTTTTTGTATTGCAAACTACCAACTGCTTTTTCAGGTCTTTGGTTTTAATAAAGGACACATAGCACTAGAGACTGGAGTAAAAATGGTGTGGAGTGGCATGTTCCTGATTTCATTTAAGTATTCTGAATGTGACTACTCTGAAAGCCAAAAAGAGACAAAAGCTGAGGTATGATCTAGGGTTTTGTGATAATGGAAAGCTGAAAGGGAATTAATTTGTGTCTTTCAAGACAGAATTCAAGACATTTATTCACTTCTTAAGCACTCCCATTTCCTTCATTCATTCAGCAGATAAAGCTGTTCTCTAAACCAATAGCTGTTAGGCTTAAGATATTTCCTATCACAGCTCTGGAACAAAAACATTTTCATTTGTTTCAAGCTGGAGTAATTTCCAGTTTTTAGTGGTAAAATACATACATATGTAGACATGTCTCTATATATGCACATGTACATAAAGATACAAAATGGATTAAGACTATGTGTATAATGTGAAAAATGGAACTGGAATAATTAAGATATATGAACGAATTTTAGCATGAACAAAAAGCACTAACCTCTCTAGAGAATGCTATTTGTTCACTGAACAATGGGAAAAAATGAACCTTTTACGATCTTGGCAAAGGGATGTTTGATTACTGAGATACATGGAAGATTTATACTTTAATGTATGCTTATAAAAATTTACATTTTTATTGTCAAAGTGCTTTAATTCAGCGCTCAGCTTTCTATTTTGAGTGAATCAGATCTGGTTTCAGTTTAGGGTTTCAGCACTGCTGCTATTCTGCTCTTTAGCAGAATTGTCCTGTGTCTGAGCTAGATGTCACTGCCTTGCCTTTTCCCTAGAACTTCCCCAGGAAGATCAAGGAGGTGCTCTACACCTCTCTAATTTTTCTTTCTGCCTCGTCTTCATGTCTTAACTCTGGAGGAGGATGCCCAGCTCTCCAGCCAGTGCAATCCAGCCCAGTCATGCGAAGTTTCTCTTGCCAGAGTGCCTTTTCTGGCTGTCCCAGTCCTTTCTGCAGAGGGGATGAGCACCCACCTGGCTCCTGTCACCCTTCTGCAGCTTCACAGAGTGAATGCACTTTGCCAAACTGCAGCTGGAAGCATCTCACTGACTCTGCATGCCAGGCAAAGCCACTGACCCCTCCACCTTCACCTGCCCTCTCTTCTGCTGCTTTCAAAAATTCCCATGCATTCCAAGATGCCCCAGTTTATTTATCTACTAAATTCCAAATTCCCCTTGTTCATTATGAGCTCATTTAATTTTCTCCAATAACTACTATTTCCAGCCTTCCCTGGCTTAATCAGAGACTCTTTACTGAACCATTCCTGCTCTGATTAGTTTCTTTATTTGCATTCTAATATCCAAGTGCTGTTTTTCCTCTTTAGTCTCACTTTTCATTCCTCTCTGGTTACAGCAGGCTTAACTCAGCAATCAAATCAGGCTCTGAGGTGCAACAAAGTGGTTGCCAAAGATCCAGAGCTTTCAGGTGAGGTGAACAAAATTTAGTCCCTCAGCTGCTGTGCATTCATGTGCTCTCACCTGGAAAATATCCAACAGGGAGTGTGAGTCTTTAAGAATCTGATTTGGTAAAATGAAAGAAATTGGTTTTGAGCTCCTGTTACCTGTGAATTTTCAAATGGCTATAACCTGGCCAAATCTGACTTTTCAGAGCATGAATAAAAGACCAATGTAAAGAGCTGCTCTTCTTCTGTGTCAGGATTGCTGCTCCCATAAGAATGTTCTCTCTTGATGGGGAAGAAGGTAAGTAAGCTGTTCTTAAAAACAATAATAAATCTCTTTTTTTTCCTGCTGTAGTTCTTAGTAATGATTGGGCAGTTTTGGCTGCAGTCTTACATCTTCCCTCCCATTTAACTAAAACAAAAAAATCAATCTGAAGCAGAAAATGAGCCTGGAAACTTTCAACCAGAACAGTTGGTTTAGTCATGTTTAAGTAACTGGAAACAATGTTCAGTGAACTTTAATAATATAGGTGGTTCCTATTTTACTTCTAACAGGGATTTTAGTGTGGAATATATGTGTGTGTTTTATTAAATATGCCAAGCTGAAGACTTTACTGTGTTTTCACTATGTAATGAGTATTGTATATTTAAATGTAAGAAATGTACTGAGAATATGTGGAAATCAGGAGAATATGTGAGCTCTCAAGGTGTTTCAGCTTAATAAACCAGTTCTATAGGAAATACTGGATAATAAAACTTGATGCTCTTCATAAAATGATGTATAGTTTAAAAATATATATCATAGTAAAAGTCTGGTGGAAAAAAATACTTTTTGCTTGCTTTCTTGGGTCTGCTGTGGATTTCCTGAGAATGAGCACAATAATTTTGCCTTCTGTTCCCATTTGCCTTATCTTTAAACATTAGCCTATACATAATCCTTTTTCCTCCTCTTATAAATGCTTCTAAAGCCAGGATTGTTCTTTAAATGGGCCTGTTGTAACTTGCCTGTTTGATGGTCCTACTTTTTTCTCTTGATTACTGGCAGAATTTAAAATACTACTGTCAGTTAGTTTTTAAAACCTATTCTAATTCCATATGATGGTGTGCCAGGCTGGAATTGTGCTTTAAAGCTATCCTAAATAGGCATAACCCCTTGTGTGGGAATCACAGAAGTGACACTATGCTAATTTTGGGCTCCTCCACCAGCCTGGCTGGAGCAGCGTGAGTTTTGTGCTTGCAGTGTAGTTTGCTGCAGACAACAGATATTTTGTTAATGCCCTGCAGCCTCTGTGGAGCTGACATAACAATGTTTGCTAACACCATCCTGTGGCACACGTTCCTGGAGTGCTGAGCTGACTGCTGAGCCCATAAATACACCTGTGTTACCCACCACGAGGTGCAGGCTCCTTGCTCAGCGTGTGCCAGGATGAGATGGGCTGGGAGAAAGGGCTTTGCCCAGGCTTTATCACACAGGTTGTTCAGTACACTTGGATTCAAATCATTCAGCCCTGTAGGTTCAAACAGACACCACGGGAACCTGAGGTGACAGGAGACTTGCTTCTGTGGTCCTTTTGTAAGGATAGGCATGTTGATTTGACTCAAACAGAAAGTCATTTTAGTCCATGTGTATGTAATTAAATGTCTTTGATAACCTTTAATAGTAAATTACCTCGAGTAGTCTGGAATAGATTTAGAATGCAGCAATAATAGGCAGTACAGTGTTTTCATTTGTACATTTTGTTTTCAGTTTTGACTTGTTAAACCTTGGATCTCTTTTATCTGCGTGTGCACTTTCCTTATCGATGAAACTTCATTTGAGCATCAAAGACTCCCTTTAGGAAATCAAAATTCCTGGATTGTTGAAACAGAGCCTTATTGACTGAGGTTCTTTTATTAGACAGGTGAATTTCCCGTGGGCTTGGAGTCCTGTGTAACAAAATCACAGTGCTTCCAAACCACGTGCTTCAGTACAAACAAAGCATCATGTTTATCTGGATGTTTCATCTGGGACAAAACAGGCATGAGAAGGGGCTTCTCCTTTGTGTGCTACTTGTCTGCTACAGCATAACATTTTCATTATTATTTTCACCATATTATTATTATTATTATTAGTATTATTATTATTATCCACTTATCAAATGTTTGGAAGGAAAAAGTTAATTCTCTAAGTACAGGTCTGGAAGTTCACTTGGCCAGGGGAGATGTGGGATCAAAATATCCTGCCTGGATGTAACTTGGAGATGCATGGAAGTCTCCAGGGGTTTTACAGATCGGCAGCTGATGCTGTAACTAGATAATTGGTCAGGAGGTGTTCCAAGCCACATAAAAAGAAAGCTTGGGAAAACAGCCACAGGGGAACTCCTGCAGACTTTGATTTGGCACTGAAAGCTTTTGGCCATGGTGAGGGTAATCTTGGCATTGTCACGTAAAAACTCTGGGCTGGGGTTGAGTTGTCCTGAGGGCTTTGGTTTCTGCAGCTTCAGGAGGAAGCAGGAGCTGCTGTAAGGTGTTCACAATCCCTGCACTCCTAACTTGTACCCACGGGTGAGGGAAAGAGAAGAAGATGGTCGTTCTCAAGCAGCTGAACAAACTGAGAATTATTGAAATATTTGCAGCTGAGTCTCGTGTCCTTAACTAGATCTAGTCATTGAGAACGTGTCCTTGGGAGATACCTGGGCTGGTCTGGTGCCAGAGGTGATTGGCTGTGCCAAGCTTACAAAGGTGTTTCCCACTCAGAGTGAGCTCAGGAAAGCAATGCCACATGGAGATTTCTGGTCATGCTTCGGTCACCTGTTTCATCAGAAGGAAGAAGAAAAGGATAATTTGTGGCCAGACATTTTTGTGGTCCTCTTTTGTACTCCTTTCTGTATTTTCTTTAGCTATTTCCTCAGGGAAGCCGAGAGGCTGTGTCCTTATATATGTTGATTTAATATATAGGTGAATATTTCCATATATTTCTCCCCCAATTACTGACCAATTGAAACACCTCTTCATTTTGAGGTCAGAGACAAAATTTTGTCCATTTTGTCCAGAGACAAAATGGTTTTGTTTTCTTGGGATCTGTTCCATGTTCTGAGGTGAGCTAGCTTTGAGTTTGCTGCAGTTGGATTAGTTTTAGATAAATTTGTCTGTAATGTCTTGATATTACAGAGAAATATAGACAAATATCCTCTTGATATCTCTGAGGAGGGCTTGCATGACATTCAGATGTCACAGATTGTCCAGTAATAAAAGTGAGTGAGTTTGATAAATTTCATGGTATATCTACCAGTGAAACAAAAATAGGAGCTGCAACTTTACTTTGTGTTACTTCATGCAGCTTCACAGATTCAAAACTACTTTGGAAATAAAATGTTATTAGTTTTTTTCTGAAATTTGAAATCAAAATCATCCATAGTGAGTGTGAATATTCTAAAATGTTCAAAGGTACAAATAACTGTTATATGTTACAGGTATATATTTCAGCAGAAATCCCTTTCAGGTGCCACAGATTTAATCTGCATCAGGAGGAAAGGGACCACAGAGAGCTAATATCTTACAGAGCTGTTCTATGAAGTGACTTCTATCAAGTTTCCTTTTCTTTCCCCATAGTTTTGAGATTTAATTCCCCCCTCTGCCCAGATCAGCCAAGTGAGACTGCAAGTTTGGGTAAACATTTAATAAAAAAACATTTCTTTTTATCTAGAGAAACTTTTTGTATGCTATATCTCTAAGCAATTTTCCTTCTGAGTGAGCGAATTTGGTTTTAACTACACTGGCTATGGGCTTTGTTGGGGTTTTTTTTCCTGAAAAAGAACTTTTGTGTTGTTTGTGGTTTTCCATTTGTTTGTTTCCTGATTCTAAGGCAACGCTTATTCATTATTGATCTTGGCCTTGGAGCTCTTGAATTTAGGGAGCCTACAAGACCCTTTATGGATCCAAATTCCTAGTCCATTTCTCATTTAACCAGAACTTCTGGATGGACCAGAGTTTAGCACAGCAAAAAGCAAGAGAAATTAAGTAATCAGAAGAGGGGTATCTTTGGGTTATAAAATGTCACTCAGGAGTGTACAGACTTTGTTGGCTTTTCTGTGGAATATTCTATTTTTTTAAATAATGAAATCTTGGATCATTTACTTCACTGTTAGAAATTGTTCTTTTCCAATTAAAAAATCAGTATATTACTTTGACCAATACAAACTCCTATTTACCTTCTCGAGCTCCATGTATTGGGAAGAGTCTTTACGATATCTGTTTTTAAAATGACAAATAGAGCTTTATTTTTGGCAGATACCCATCACATTTCAAACATCTGGCAATCATAATGATAAGGAAGCTTGCATCTGTGTTAACACCACTGTTGTTGTTGTGTCCTGATTTTTTTTTTTTAAAGAAATATTTAGATTTTACATGGGCAGAACTAGACCTGAGAGTCAGTTTTGTGCTACTGCTGTTCCTCAAGCAAATGCATTCCTATTTTTCACCTGTTTATTCATCTGAATGCTGGGTGCAAGAACACTGCAACTTACACAAATGTCTCTGAAGGTTTCTAATTTTTTTCATAATTATATAAATACAAGAAGTGCCAGTGCATGAATGAAAGGCTGAGCGAGGACTGAAGGAGGTCCCCAAACTGTAACACCTTGCAGCTGACATGAGCTGTCAGCATTGGTGCACTCCAAAAGGAAGTTTTTTTGAAAGCCAAAGTTTCATGCTTCACTGTTATTGGAAGAAAACTAGACTTGTAATTTTTCCAAAGTTCTTGAAATTACTTAATTAAAGCTTGCTGCTGTTTGCAAACTGGATCCAATTTCTGGGACTGTTAGGCCAGTTCTCTTTGTCACATCACTTTCTTCTTGTTCTTACTGACATGAATAAGTAGGTTTAAGTTGTGCTGAATTGAAATTAAGTTTTAAATTAAGCAATCCAGGTTGAATAAATGGCAATAAACTACAGACAGGCAACCAAAAATGAGTCAGATGTGATGTGGTGAGTCCTTCAGCGTAGACCACATTTGTTTGAATTGTAAGGAAATGTCAGTTTTTAAGCAGAACTTCATGTGAAAGTACATTGGGAGTTAGAATTAGGAGTTTCTGTTTGGGTATTTCTATATTTTTAATAAGTGCATGTAAACATTAAGAAGGATCACTGTGCCTTTCTTTGAAAATGACTTTGAAGGAAAAGTCTTCAAAGTATTTTCAGCTACATTTGCACGAAGGCTGTATTTTTTTTATGTTGTTTTTTTGGCACCTCTGCACTAACACCAGCCTCTCCTGCAGCTGAGATCACCCACCCACTGCAACTCCTAGGGTGTATTTGGGTTTTTTTAAAATAGGGAAGAGTGAAATTCTTTGGAAAGAATAGGGGTTAAATAGAATTCACTTTAGATTTAGATTGCTCACTTTAGGGTCAAAAATATAATTCACATTAGATTGTAATTGTGCAATTAGTTTTCAAATAAGAAATAAAGAAATGCAAGCTGCTGGCAGTCAGATCAGGTGTCGTGCACATCCCTTTTTCTTGAAAGTTCAGGGTTCATCACTGACCAGACATCATCAATCTTACAAATCATCTACTTTTAAAAGTTATTGGCTTGTAAATGTGCTCATGTGAAAAGGTGTGATTAAATATAGCCCATGCCCTGGGGCAATCAAGGGTACTCCTGGATGAAGGGAAAATCAAACTAATGGTGAACCAGCCCCTAACAATTTCCTGGTATGTTGCTTAAAAAAACGGACATGATTTTATTTCCTTTCTGAATATCAGGATAATTGCACGTTACTGGAAGGTCTGAGCCTAATAATGGAGAGTTAAATAAGAGTTCAGATCAGAATTTACAAGAGGCCACAGTTCAGTGCAAGGGGCTGCAAGCTTTAAATTGGCATCTTACAGAAAAAGTATGGGAACACAAATCCAGCTATTCCTAAGATTCATTATTGTGTCCTTCAGGATTAGTATTAAATCAAGGGGGCCTTTCTGAGCTTGATTTTATTATGTCATCTATTCATTCTGTTAAGAGTAACCAACAAAGTGCATTATTCCTTCTGGATGTTCAGAACAATGTGCAGTTTAAAATATCAAATATGTAAATATTATCACAATTAAAATAATTTCAATACAGGCAAATATAATTTTAAACATTTGATTTTCAAATGCTTTTCCACTAAGAAATGGTGACCACAATAACCACAGAATCTGAGTCCCCAGGACTTACATAAAACATAGAAGAGACTTCATTTTAACTTGCATAATGATTTTAAAATAAAAATACTATAAAAGCTGAATGTTTGCAGAGGCAGAATGTTCTTTGTGACTCACCTGGTGTTTATCAGAACAATCCTGACAGTGCCTGACCATGGCAGTGTTATTTCTGTGAATTACCTGCCTGCCTTTTCTCTGTTTCCAGGAAAAACCATCTCAAAGACAGTTTAAGAAACCAACATTATCAAACTTCTCATGTAAATTGAGTGGATTCTGAATATCTGGGAGTATTTTAGGCATGGAGAGCTCATCTATCACTATTCTTCTCAACTGAATTGTTGAGTAGACTACTCAACAACTGTAATTATATTTTTGGTGTATTTTTTGCTCTGTAGTGGTAGACAGTTTTCCCCTACTTCTCTAATGATCATAGAGACCAATTTGCATTTTGTCATTGTGTGTGAGTTAATATTTCTAAACTAAACACTGAAAATAAATATCCATTGCTTTGCCCTGGCAAAACAGCATTTCACCCCTGAAAATGTTTCTTCACATATATTTTATTCTCAGCCATGTCAATCCTTGTTCTCAAAAATGTACAGCATTTCCTCAGCCTGTCCATAGCACTGTGAGTTCTTTACAAGGTAATGTCTTTTGGTTTTGCTTCTATATCTGGAAAATGTTATCTGTATCAATCTCTTTTTTTTTTTTTTTTTTGTTCCTTAACTTACAGTAATACACCATTCACTATGAGGCGAATTATTATTCTTTTTTAAACAAAATGCATTGGTTAAAAGAATAGAAACACTTAGCTTGAATTTCTCTTCATCTGTGTCCAAGTATATCATCACCTGGTCTTAGACGTGGTGCTTGATTCCTGTGAAATTAGAAAATCAGTCATGTTGTGTCTGTATTGTGCTGATTCCAGGGCATTTGGTTTGGAGCCAGCAGGGAAATGTATGGAAATGTTTGTTGGAGCATCATTCCCATGACAGACATCAAAATAGAGTCTTGTTTGGCTTTGGAGGGAATATTAGTATAGTAGAAAAAATCACTTTTTTTTTTTTTTTTAATCAGCATAACCTGTAGGGGTTTTGAGGGTTTGAGGTTTTTGTTTGGTTGTTGTTTTGTGGTTTTTTTTTTTTTTTTGGTTTTTTTTTTTTTTTTTTGTGGAAACTGCAGCAGGTGAATGAGAAATAACGTGTAACAAAGAGGGTTTGTTTGAAACAAAGCATTTATCAGCAATTAGAGAAACCATAAGACTTGCAAATAGTTTGCCCTCTTTTTGTCCCTTCTCTTGATGGTCACATGCTTCAGGCTGCTCTGTTAAAGGCAGTGAATTTTGTGAGTCAACCTTTCCCTCACCACATTTCTGAAGGTTTTGCCACCTCTTGAGCATTGTGGTTTTCTGCTGCAGACAGATTTTTTTTTTTGCAAGTTTCTAATATGATGACTTAATTAGGGCTAGACAAGATCTGAAGGAAGCAATGCCACTGTTAAGTTTAAGTTTATTAAATTTCAGACACGGGGTCTGCCATGTCAGGGAGGTCCAGCAGCCCCCTGTACTCTGACTATCTGAAGGCAGCTCTTTCAGCTGGAAGCTCTGAAATATGAAATTTAAAATTCCTGATAAAATGTGCATCTCGTGTAGTGTAGGCATGATTCCACTGTCCGTGAACTTTTGTTGTGCTTATGATCCATGCTTAGCTGTTGGCATTAATTACATCTTGTGCCAAAAATCTACATTGCTGCTTTTGAATGTCAATTTGGACCACTTTAGAGATGGGGAAAAGGTGAACTCCACTTTGTGGGGAAAAAGACCTCTGAGTAGAGTCCTGTGTCTATTTTAGCTAGTAATTACAGTTACTGCACTGTGGAGGACAGCTGGGTGTGAAACATACAGAACCAAAAAAGCAAAAAATATTTTGTTTTATGCAAATAACAGAAACAAAGAGTTTTCTGCAGCTGCTTCTGGAGCTTTTTAGACCACAATGTCTGGGCCTATTGGCCATTTTTGTAGTAACAAGTGTCTTACACCCTGAGTAATAGCATATAAAATATGCCAAAATCAGCGTTTTGAATAAAAACTGTACTTCACAATATTTAGCTGAAAAAAAAGTAGATAGTTTTTATTCTGTTGGCCTTCCAAAGGTATGAACCAAGGAAAAGCAATATAAATCTTAAGAAGCTGAAGAATAGAGCTTTCGTGGGCTTTTTTGTTGTTTTTTTTCTTAAGAAACAAATGGTAGGCATACATGATGCCAGCTGCCACAAGCAGCAATTGAAGGGTCTGTGTGGGAATTTAGTGGATTTTTAAAAAAGAACCGAATTTGGACCAAAGCAGTTTCTGTGTGTGGTGTTAACTACTTTTAATTACTGTTTGATATATAGAGTAATTATTGCAAGACTAGTTCCTTCTTTTTCTAATGATTTATAGACAAGAAATATTATGAACTAGCTCCTCTTCCTAAACATAGAAAAAATCACTTCTCCGTTGTCCCAAATAGTGAAATTGAACCTCAGAGCTCTCTTCTCCAGTTAATCAATCTCTTTCCTACAATGTGAGGCCAGGCAGTGAACTCAGCTTCACGATGGCAGAAATGAGGCAGAGCTGTGGAGGTCACGAGGAGAAATGTCCCCACTGCAAGCTGAGGCTGGCTGTGCTCTGTGCCATGACCTGGGCTGCCCAGTGTGATGCTGCCCATGCTTCAAAGATTCTGATTTTTAAGGTATTGATGGCTGACTCAGAATCCTAAAAATCTTCCTCCTTACTTTTCCATCCAGCTGCTCTAAATCATCCATGACAGAGTTGTCTCATTTCTCTTGAAGAAGAGTTCTCTTTTAGTAAACAGGTCCCATGCTTCACTCTCCTTGCTGTTAGAAAGTTTTAAATTTGTTGTCAACACTTAACTGTCCTTCCTGGCAATTTAAGCTCATTATTTCTTGCAAAAAGAAAATATACTACCTTTTTTTTTTTTTTCTAGTTACTTTTTTATACTTTTGGAGGCTGCAGTTCATCTCAAAATCTCTCATATTTGAGTGCTTTGGTCACTTAACCTTTCCTTAACCGTTCTCTTTTAGTAAACTGGTCCCATGTTTCACTCTCCTTACTATGAGAAAATTTTAATCTTGTGTCAACACTTCACTGTCCTTCCTGGCAATTTAAGCTCATTATTTCTTGCCCTGTTGCAAAAAAAAAAAAAAAATACTACCCGTTTGTTTGTTTCTTTCTTTCTTTCTAGTTACTTTTTTATATTTTTGGCGGCTGCAGTTTGTCTTAAAATCTCTCATTTTCGAGTGCTTTGGTCACTTAACCTTTCCTTAACCGTTCTCTTTTAGTAAACTGGTCCCATGTTTTACTCTCCTTACTATGAGAAAATTTTAATCTTGTGTCAACACTTCACTGTCCTTCCTGGCAATTTAAGCTCATTATTTCTTGCCCTGTTGCAAAACTAAAAAAAATACTACCTGTTTGTTTGTTTGTTTCTTTCTTTCTAGTTACTTTTTTATATTTTTGGCAGCTGCAGTTCATCTCAAAATCTCTCATTTTCGAGTGCTTTGGTCACTTAACCTTTCCTTAGGGGCCCCGCTTGCATCTGCAGTCGCGGTGGCAGTGAAAGCCTCTTTCACCATTGTTTCTTTGTGCCTCTACGCGCTGCTGGCTCGCAGGTGCAGAAAAGCCCTGTCAGGAAAGATTCAAGGCTGAATGGATGTGACGCGCTGACGTCAATGAGCCAGGCTTCAAAACAACTTTATAACCTGGAGAAAACAGAGCAAGCCTATAAAAGCTGGTGGGAGTAAAATCTCTCGGTTTCTCGGCGCTGCGTGACCCTTCCCCAAACACTGGCACCCCCAGCAGCCCTGCACAGCTTGCTCAGCCTCCAGCCGCTCAGCACAGGCTCAGGCTTGGCTCTGCCCTCAAGGAAGCAGACAAAATAACTGCTCAAAGCACCTCTTGTTGCCTTGCTGGAAACCCTTTGGGATGTGCTTTCTTGCGCTCCTCCGCGGCAGTGGCAGGCTCGTCCTCTCTGGGCGAAGACAGATGAGCACACAGTCCAGTTGCTGCCTTCTTTTGGATGTCCTCTGGTGTCTTTATGTCCACCCCAATCTGGTGTGACTGAGAATTTGCCACCATCTTGCACAAGGCACCTAGCTGAGACAAGGAAAACAAAAGCTGTTGAGGAAGGGTATTCCAGACCTCCTAATTCTTAGCTTTTTTTTTCCCTTGGAGTGTGCAGTTTTACACTCATTTTAAACCTGCAGCCCTGGGGCCTGTCAATAAAAGGTGTGGGTTTCTCCCACCCCTAGCCACAAATCCTCCTTTGTGTTGGCGGTATTGTCTGGTGGAGAACAAGATCATTGGACCAATCCAGCTGAAATTGTGTATTCAGCAACAAAACAACAAATTTTCCCTTTTGCTTTGCAATGGACACCAGTACCATTGGAGGAATAAAGAATAAATTGGGGCTGACACAGGGCCAAGCATGCAGAGCAGCAGCCTAGGCTTAGCTGAGGTTACTGACCAGCCTTGGAGGAATCTGACCATTTCTTATCTCAGCCAGAGACCAGATAACCATCTCTTATCTCATTAAATCTCAGCCTTGCCCCTCTCAGCAGAGCTGTTCAGTGTTTTATGTTTCTCCCACCTCCTGTGTGTGACCAGTGCTCTCAGTGCCACCATGCTCTCCTATTATTAGCCAGGATGTCACTCCATGCTGCCTATCCCAGCACACCTGCATCACTGCTAGTGCTGTTTCAGATGTGTTTCTCCCCACAGCTCTGTGCCCTTAAAACTTGCTTTTATGGGTTGTTTCTTCCTAGCTTGTCCATGTCTTTGGAGCTCATAACTGGGGCAGGTCTTTGACATGAGCTATGTAGGCACAGGAGCAACAGCTTGAGCAGGGGGCAATTCCACATTTCCAGCCTTTTTTGGACACCAAACCAGCTCTGCTGAAGTGCCACGTTTCAGCACAAGAAGCACTGCAACCCCTACACCAGCCTTGCACAGGGATTGGAGTTCAGGCACAGAGTTTCAAGCTTTGTTGAAGTTGGGTTTAACTGAGGAACCCTTCACAGGAGACGTGACCAAGCAAGCAGCTGAGGTCACACCTGAATTTTCAGCACAGCACCCTGCTCTGGAGATGCTGGTTCTTTTTTGCATCCTTATTTCTGTAGCTGTGTGTTCTGGATCCTGTGGCACCACCTTCCCAGGGAATTCTGTTGATGTTCCTGTGCTCCCTATCTAACACAATGCACTGTACAATAGCACGTTACATTTTTCATCCCCCTTTTCCAGATTGTTACATTTCACTGATCCCCTTCTGCTTGTACTGGTAACAAAACAAAACCACTCTCAAGCCTGTCGCTGCATAATTTTTCTTATCAAATTCCTTTTCCCATAAAACCTTATGTTGAAATATTCAACAACCTTAGGAAAACATGTGACTTCCCCTCCTCAATTACTGCCAAAAGTTGGCTTCTCTATTTAAAATGAGACCTTTAGACCATTTGGGGTTTATCTACAAAAAGCCCACAGATGAGGTTCCTCCTTGACCCTGCAGCTGATTGTGAAACTGTCACAAGGAGAGAGTTATGCACTTCAAGAAGGCATAAATCATGGAGCTAATCATAATCAAACTGCAGGAGTTAGACAGGAATCAGTTAAAGGCACAAAACCAATCTAGCAGCCATTGCAGCTGCCCTTTCTGCAAATCCATCATTTGGAAAATGATAAGCATCCAAGGAAAAACAAATGCCTCTTGCTTGAATGCACACAATTTCCAGTACAGAGGTGGTTGCCTTGAAATCCCAGCTCTAATTTAATTTGCTTCATTCAAAAAATTAATTGGATGTGAGGATGGAGGAGGGAAGGGGTTGTTTTGAATTTTGGGGGGAGGGTTTCTGTTGGGCTTCTCTGGTAGGTGTTTAGCTTGAACTTTCTTTGGGGGTATTTTGATGGTTTTTGGTGGGTTTTTTTTGTTTGGTTTTTTTTTTTTTTTTTTTTTTTTTTGTCATACTTACAAAGTTCTCGGTCCTGCCTGACCCAACATAGATTATCACAAGAGAAGGTTTTCCAGTCCTCTAAAAATCAATTAGATATTGGACTGAGTGAGCACAGAACTGGGCTCAGAGGTGATGTGCAAAATTCAAACCTGAGTTATCAGTTGTCAGCTGAAAGTCTAAATGTAAAACCTCCTTGGCTCAGATTATTGAGTCATTTATAGGAATTTCTGTCAAAAGCTTTCCTGTGGCTGTTACTTAAGACCAAGTGTAGTATGGCTTTAGACAAACAAAACCGCAGGAAACAACTCTTGGCACAAAAATTATTTGCTGCTTGACTGAAGTGGAGGCAGCTAAAGGAGTGGGAATCCAGTTTCACAGGGAGATAAAACCCATTACCTTTATTTATTTATTTTATGTTAGGGTTTAGTGGGTTTTGGTTGGTTAATTGGGATGAGGGCTTTGGAGTTTTTTTTCCTGGTGGGATTTTTTTGGTTTGGTTTGGTTTTCTAATTGTAGAGAGGGGCAAAGGGAGTCAGGAAGACTCAAGAATAAAGGCTTCAACCTGTCTGCCTTATCCAGGGTGAATCAGCTGTACTATTGTCTTCTCTGGCATATTTTTAAAAAGTATTTTTGAAATAGTTCAATTAGATGTAGTGCAATATAGCCTGGAGAGGAGGGCTGGGATCCAGGGTCCAAGGTAAATGAATATTCCCTGGGAACGTGGGTGTGGGAGCATTTCCTAGCGAGGCCCAGTGGGTGTTAGCTGTTCACACAGGATGAAAGGTCTGCAGCAGGAGACAGAGAACAGCCCCCCATTAAGACTGATGGTCACCTCAGCCCCGTGGTACACTGGCATCAAAGCAATTCCTGTGGATACATTGACTTTTGTCCAGGAAAACTTGCTCGTGTTATGGAAGTGCCTTAAGCACTGAATTTCTCTGCTCTAATTTTTCTTCTCTGTGCCTCTCATCCTGTCTCTGTGTTTTATTTAGTTTGCTTTCTTGACTGGAAATTCCGTTTTTCTTGATGCAACTTGCTTTGTGCCTGGTACTGCTCCACGAAAAGTTTTGCCCTTCATACATCAAGAGTTTGTGACAAAAGAAATCATTCTGTTAGAAACCCTCTGACCAAGCTGTAATTGGCACACTGCATCCCAGAGCTCTTCTGTACAAGAGAATGCATATTGCTGTGCTCTGCTCCTGATGGTCCTCAACTCTAATTAAAGATGCTTTGCCATCTGTGAAACAGCTCCAGCAGGAAATGTGAAAGCAACTCCAATTGTATTATAATCACTTCTAGCCTAAATGTTTCCTTAATGCTGGCTCTTTTGTCTAATTTGGGAATAAAATCCTCTGTGCAAAGAGGTTTGGGCTATGGCCCTTTCTGAAATGTCTGCATTCCTGTTCTGTGCTGTTCAGGAAGTCAGATTAGGTCACCACAGTGCTGCCTTCTGGTCATAGGTCCAGGAAAAGGTTTATCATTTACCCTTCCCCTTTTCTCCTACCGCTTTCAAAGTGTGAAATCCAGGTATGACACTGTGCAAGGGCTCTGTCTGGAACATCTTTGTCATCTCCTTTTTTTTTGATATATTTTTCAGCTTCCACTTCCCAGAACCTCTCTGGAATAACAAGATGCGTATGGAGGTTTACTCTGCAGGACAGTATGTTCACGAAAGTACTATAGTTGTGTTTTATTTTGATTTTTTTTTTTTTTTTTTTAATCTTAAAAACCTCCAAAATTCAACAAAACAGACAAACAAAAAAAAAAAATCCCAAAACAGCTATGTCCCCAAACCCTTGATTTTTGCCTTGCACAGGTTTGCCAGAAAGGATTACACCTTTGGCTTGCACTGACAATGATCTTATTTTCTGACTGTAGAATATATTGCAGGCAGAACTGAACAAGCAGATTAAAAATTTGAAAGCACTTGTGACATCAAGGGATAGATTAAATCACCAAGACAATTGAATCATATTTTCTGGAGAAGATAACATTGCAAAATGATTAAATCCATAGGCCACTTTAACTGCCTTATGTCCTCTGCTTCAAAATATTGAGGTCAACGTACCCGAGGCCTCTGCTGCTCAAAATTTCACTTTGAATTAGCTGGCTAGGGCTATCAGCTCTCCCATGGAAGTAGGACATAAAAAACCCTCCGTGTGAATTGAAGTTAACACATGGAGAGCTTTCAGACCTTTTTCTGTAGAGGCTGGTCCAGAGCACTCTGTGGAAAGGGGCTGGGTGATAAGCCCATGGTTATTTATAACAACTGCTATTTTGTTTTTAGCTCAGACATTGTTAGTCCTAATGGTTATTTAACTTGCTGGATTAGCAGATTCCTGAGATGCACTAATCCACTACCACAGGAGCTCCTTCTTGTCCCTGAGAAAAAACAATCCAACACACATCAGAGCTGAGCCACAGGGGAAAGGCCAGAGCCAAGATGCTGCCATAGAGCCCCCAGGGAGAAGGCAGAAGGAGGTGCCTACTGCAGGTAGGACCAACCCATTTGGAGATATTTTAGCAGGGCTTGTGTCCCTCCTATTTACTTGGCTGGAAAAAAAAAATATATATATAGTCTCCCAGAGTCACACCTAAGGCCATTGTGCTGATTTGAACACTTGTAAATCTGTGTTCAGTTCCTTGTTTTATGCAAATTCTTCCTGTGCCAACAAGCAAGCCATCCACTTTCCCTGTTTGTCACTTCCCTGTCCAATATATGGAGATAAAAGCCTCCCCATTATCTCAGCATGGACTTAAATTAAAGAGTGGGAGGTTCTGTTCTGGGATAATTTTTTTTCCCCAAGTTTTTCTGCTGACATAATAGATACCAGATACTCCTGGAGAGGGAGAAAAAGATTGTCTTTTAGAAAGTAAATGTAATTAGAAAAGTCTGTAGAGGAAATTATCTGATAGGTTTTTCCTTTCTTTGATTCCTCTTGATTCTCTGATTTTTTTTTTCTTTCTGAAGCAGTTGTTAACTGGAATAGTATTTTTGTCTTACAGAAGGCTCACCAGACCTTATTTGTTATTTGTGTTGCTATGGCTCTGAGAGATAACATCACACCTTGTGTTACTTTGACTTGGAAAGGGATGCATTAGAGGGCTCCATTCTGTTCTTGGCAGAATAAAATAAAGTACCCCTATCCTCACTGGAAAATCCAAACCTTTAGCACCTTTTTTTGCTAGCAAGCTGAAATATCAACACATACTGTGAAACAAAATTCCAGGAGGTGATTCTGGTTGGTTCCTGTAGGAATAAATCCATGTGTCCAAGAAAACACTCTAAAGGGGGACGGAGGCTGTATTTTCTTAGCCATTAAGGTGACTTTTCTAAAACCACAGAATATTCAGCATATTTAACCATGTATACACCCACCTGCTTGTCTGTGCAATGAAAAATTGGTGTTTTGATAAGTGATAGAAGAGCCATCCATATATTTCAAACCAAAATGACAAAATAACTTGGCATATTTTCCTAGCAGTATCACATGGTATTAAAAATGTTTTATGGAGGAAACATTTTAAGCTATAAAATATTGTTTGGTTTTTTCTGCCTACTGAGATAACAGCAGAATGTTTTGTCTGCATAACCAGTCCTTATTGGCTGATGGAGATGTAATATTGATTCAAACTTCTTGGAACTTCAGCTCAAAAGAGAGATAATTTATCTTTGGATAGGAAGTTTCCAAGAAAAGAAAGGGGATTTATTGGTTTTCTTCTTTTTTTAAAAAAATTTAGGGTTTTTTGTGCTTAGAATATACTTTAAATTAGTATACTATACAATAGTGTGTTACTCTGCTTTGGATTTATTTCCATCTATATGCTTGTAGCTCTTATTTAAGCTGTTGGTGCTATTAACCACCAGCAATACCACTAATTGTCTTTATTATGGTAAGACCTCAATGCCATTTATGAACATGATTTTGTTTCACTAGATGCTACATAAACAGGCTAAGGCAATCCATGGCTCAAAACCAGTTTCAGTATCCCACAGAACAATATATTTTATTAAACAAGCAGATAAACATTACATAGGGACAGCAGATTTTTTTTTAAATTTGGTTCATTTAATTTGATTTGGTTTATTTAATTTTTTAAAATATTAAGTAAGTGGTGCTCAGTAAAAAATGGAAGGGGATTATTTGATTAGGAAAACAAACAACAGGAGAGATGAGAAGGGAAGCACTGGAGTGAATTCAGCAGGGATAAGAGAAAGGGAAATAAGGCAGGCAGGTACTCTGAGGGCTAAAGTGAAGTGTCAAAGAGAAAGTTGGGAGGAAATATATGGAATGAAAACTGTGGTAAAATTCCTGAGCACATCATAACACATGATATTGCCAGTAGGTATTGTACTGAGCAGTCTCCAGATGACTGAGGGACTTTCTATTAAATGTGAGGGGTGAGACCAGCGTAAAGTGATCTTGACTTCAGGATTCCAGAAGGAGCTCAAATTCACTCCTCTTATCCTCATGGCAACTGAGGCCCTTGGCATCTGCAATTTTCCCTGGCAAGGGAAGCTGTGCTCAGCTGTGAGAGAACAGATCTGTTTTCTGTCACACCTCACACTCCAGTGATCCCTTTCCCTGCCTCTTTAATCAAAACACTGGCCATAGCAACACGAAAACTAGATGTGTCCTTTGACATTGATAGTGCTTCAGTTATAGCTAGTGAATATTCATATGAATATCTGGAAATACTAGTTGTTTCCCTATAGTGCTTTTAGAGAAGAAATCTCAGTCTGGAGTCTGGTCTTTCACATTGTTTTTTAATGGAGTTGAGCCCGTGCCACATGCCAGCCTTCCAGATTACTTGGGGAACTTCCATGTTGCTAGTCACATAAATTGATACATAATTTAGGTTTTATGCTGGATACTCACCTTGAGGCATTTCTTCACTGATTCCAAATAAGTTATCTCTTGCTGTAGTCACTGCACCTTCATTTATTCTTTTAGAGCAAAAGCCTGAAGGAAAAACAGTTAAATACATTTCCTGTCATAAACCTGAAATCTGGAGCCAGTACCTTAAAATGCAAGAACAAGCCATTAAAAACTGTCCACAAACATGAAAGAACTGTTTTAATTTGTTGCCAAAACCAGTTTATCAGATTAAGATGGCTGACTGGCTTTCCTAATGTTTGTGCTGCAAGCTTTTTCTGGTCTGTGGTTTGCTGTGCAGGGTGTCTTTGTGTCACTGGTTTAAGAGCCTGACCTTTAGTTATGAGAAATAATTTTTTTGTTGTTCTTATGAATAGAGCCCAAGGAAAGCAGAGCCTTGTTTTTACTCTGCTACCTTTTAATGTAAAAACTCCAATGTAGCCAGTTCCTAGAGCAGAGTTATGGAATCTGCCCTCAGCTCCAGGTGAGGGTGTGGAGAATTGTCCTGCTTCAGCAGAGAGAGGACCTGGGCAGAGGTGGCCCCGTGTGAACCTCATGAAGTCCAACAAGGCCAAGTGTGAGGTCCTGCAGAGGGTTGGAGCAGTGCCAAACACAGAAACACAATGAGGGGACAATGGATTGGGGAGAATCCCTTGGGGAGAAGGATTTGGGGGTGTTAGCTGATGGGAAACTCAACAGGAGCCAGCAATGTGCACTGGCAGCCCAGAAAACCAGCCATGACCTGCATCCAAAGCAGCCTGACTAGAAGGTCCAGGGAGGGGATTCTGCCCCTCTGCCCTGCTCTGGTGAGAACCCACCTGCAGGTCTGCATCCAGCTCTGGGGCTCCAGCACAGGAAGGACATGGAGCTGCTGGAGTGAGTCCAGAGGATGAGGGATGGAGCAGCTCTGCTGTGAGGAAAGGCTGATGGAATTGAGATTGTTCAGCCTGGAGAATGGAAGACGTTGGGGAAACCCTAAAAGAGAGATGGAGAGGGACTTTCTATAAGGGCACGTAGTGACAAGAAAAGGGGGAACGGCTTCAAACTAACAGAGAAGGTTTAGATTGGATATAAGGAAAAAAAATCTTTACTGTGAGGGTGATAAGGCCCTGGCACAGGTTTGCTAAGGAAGCTGTGGCTGCCCCATCCCTGGCTGTGCTCAAGGCCAGGTTGGATGGGGCTTGGAGCAACCTGGGATAATGCAAGGTGTCCCTGTCCATGGCAGGAGGGTTGGGATGAGATGTCTTTAATGTCCTTTCAAAGCCAAACAATTCTGTGATTCTATGGCTTCTACGCCAGAGATCTGGCATCTCTGGTAATTATTTAGCTACTCCTCCAATGTTGTAAAAATGAACTTTTGTTTGCAGAGGGCTCAGAGATGATGAGATGAAAGGTTCTGAATAAGTACAAAGTATAATTATTAGCTAGTGTTTAACAAGGTTTTATGGTTATCACATTGTCTGTATAAACAGTATTTACCTTAGAGTCAATACAGGGTGAGATCTGGGCATCCCACGCTACCTTTTTGCACTTCCTCTGAATCTCATCTAGGAACATTTGAGATCTTTGTCTTCAGTTTGTTGCAGCTCAATCCAAATCTCTGAAATGAGGCGACTTTGTTGATAAAACATTGTTTACTTAATTCTTGGAAGCAGTCAGGAAAGAACCACTTGATTTCAACAGCTGCTTTTACAAGGGTGTCTTGGCAAGAAGTGGTCATTTATTTAACCATCGACACAGAATTAACAAGTGAAAGTACTCTGAAAAATTTCTTTAGGTTCTCTAAAGAAACGCATATTTAAAAGGAAATCTCTAAGTTTGACGTGTCCATGTACACTGTAATGCACACTAAAGAAATCCATTTCTGGCTCAAGCCAGCAGTTCTGGGGTTTCTGAGGAGTTTTTCCTGGTATTTACTTCCTCCCTGCTGTTGGTATGTGACCACCCCAGGACAGGCTATATGGCACATCACCGACAGTGGTCAAGTTATAATTACTTTGCCTGAGGATTTTTGTTTGTGGCTCTTAGTGCTCCAATTATCATTGTGGATGCAATTCGTGCACTTCATATTTTAAAGGAGTTATTTAAGGCAATAAATCTCAGCAGGTAACAGAGGTACACTTTCAGTGCCATGAACATTGTGATCGCATGTGCACATTGGCCTCTCTGTTCCATCTCACACTGCAAGTTGTTGCTCACTGTATTTATTCAAGATTTGTGTAGTAGTCTTGATGGCAATAAGAACTCAGAATACCTTTCTGCTCCTTGTCAGAATGGACACTCAGAAATTTCTGCTTAAATGTCTGTAAGTTAATTTGAGCTTCTCTATAAACTACATAAGCTGGTTTTTACCTCATTACTTAAGGAGAAAAAGAGTTCTGTTTTAACTCAGCTGCACAAGGGTGAGAGAGAAAAAAAGAAAAATAAAAAGGGTGATTTAAAAGCTTATGGAGTTAAAGAGAATTTGCTAGCTTTCAGTATTTCACAGTACTTACCATGAAGGTCAGCATTTGTCTTCCTCTTTGTTTGAAACCTGTCCAATTTCCATTCAGATGCAGCTGCTTCAAATGTCTTTTGTTCATATACAGGTTTGAACAACTCCAGAATATTGTAGAGGAGAAGGGAGGGGATGAGGAGGAGCATCCTGACAAACCTGAAGGCCTTGTCATAGCTTGTCACAAAGCAAAAGGTGTGATGCCTTGTGAAGGCTGCCCTAGAGCAGAGGCTGGACAGAGCTAAAGAATAAAGCAGGGATTTGTGAAAAGGATCTCCTCCATGGATCCACCTTGGGCAGCACCAGAGCCCAGCCAGGGCTGCAGCCAAGAGGAACCAAAATGGTCCCAAAATGCACGAGCGCTCCCGGGGGCTCTCACTGGGATCAGCTCTGCTCCATTTGCACCTTGCAGTTCATTGTCCCATTCCAGCTTTAGCCCAAGCACTCCCATCCTGCTTGTTTTTCTCTCTCCAGCCCACGCTGTTTGTGCTCCTGGGCCTGAGCTTTGGGTCATTTGTCCTTGGTGCCCAGCTGGAGAAGGAATTGTTTTGTCTCCCTGCTCTGTGAAGAAAGCTTATTCCTTATATGAAGCTCAGAACTGCACACTAAAGCAGCACAGAATCTGAAAAATACAAAAGCTAAACCTGAGGCATCAGGTGTATTCCTGTGAACATCATCCCAAGGATGGGCAGAGCAGCAGCTTTTCCCCTAGCTAGCCCTGCCCAGAAGAGCTATAAGTAGAACCTTTCCTCTCCCTGGTGCCAGCTAGGTGCTGGATTTGTGATCATGGCATTTACAGCTCAGCTCTGCTCAAGCAGCTCCTGTGCCAAACAGTAGGCAAAAAGAGCAAGCAAGCAAGATCTCAGCACAGGGAATGGAGAAAGTTGGATGATGAATTCATTACAGGCACAGAGTAGTTGTGGCTGAAGTAAATATTTCTCCTGGGTCAGATCCCTTTCTATCCTCTCTGATAAATGAACTGGCATAATGGACAAGGCTTTATGCTTTGGTTTTTACTTTATCCAGACATACAGACAGAGGAAATATGTGTAATTTTCACTCAACCCAAGATCTATTAATCACAGCTTTGTTTGTGTAAGCTCTGAGGATCCAGGTCTAAAACACTAATAATTAAAAAAAAAAGGTGTTTTCCCTTTACCACTTTGCCCTAAAATCTGCAATTCAGTGCTCTGTCCAAGAGAGACAACTTCAGATAACACCCAGAGCAAAGAATGCATAGCACTGGACATAGGCAGCTGACTTTGCAGCACATCTATCTTGTCTTTGGTGAGCTGGAGGCACTAAACCAATAGTGTATCAGGGTGGAGGGGTTTTTGGGTCAGGTTTTTGTGGGTTTTGTAGATTTGGGTTGGTTTTTTTTTAATCAGCTGTTATTTATATTGTAAGAAGAATTCTGTCTTTTCTTGATATAAAAAGGCAAAGCAAAAGCACCCCAACATTTTTTATGCAGGTGTTCACCTGTGCATATGACTGATTTTTGGTGGCCACTGTGGGAGCGTTGCATGTGAGATGATGATACCCTTGCAAGCTTCCAATCCAAAGGAGAGAGAGGGAACAGCAGGAAACATAACAAATGGAAGGGAAGCTCAAAGTTAGAGCAGAGCAAAAGAGTCAATGAACAGCTCTGTAGCAATAGCATTTTTAGAGGAGAAATCAAAAAGGCCAGTCTGGAGATCTATCAGCTGTGTTCATCCAGACTTTAAAGCATTAAAACCATTCTATTTACAAGCTCAAAACCAAGACAACCTTCTTCCCTGGCCTGTGTATTCAGGTAGTCTTGAGCAGTGATCTTTGATGTGTGTATGGGTTGTGATGCTTTGCACTTGCTTTTGGCTTTGCTCTTGGCTCCACCTGTGCTGCTTTTTAAATAGGCATCAAGTGATTGCACTTAGCTTTAAAATAAACAAAACAAAAAAAAAAGGCAAAAATATATTATATATTGATATATGATATATTTTATATTGCAAAATAGAAACAAAAATAAGCAAAGTTTAGCTTTGCTTAGCCAAAACTAAGTTTTGGCTTTGTAGGACTAGCCAAAGAAAACATGATATATTCAAAACCATCCATGGGTGATGCAGAGTCTACGTGAGAGATGTGCTGAATAAATTGATGCTGTCTTGTATAAAGCTGGAGTTACCTTCTGCTTTAGATGTAAGTGGCTTGTTAACACCTCAGGGAGTTGCAATTGTGAACAAGCTCTTTTGGCCCCAGGAGTGGAAGGTAGGGGAAAGGAGCTATGGACAGTAATATTTTTATTAAAGTTTTTGGTTGCACATCAAAAAGCAGCCTGAGTTCTTCGAGGGCACTAATTTAGGACTTTGGAGGAAATATTCCTGCCTATCTAGATACTGATTTTATATCACAAAACACAGAGTTGAGATCTTGTTTTGCTTCTGAAGTAATTTCCAACTTTTTTTGATTCTGTCAAATCTTTTTGGCCTCTGCCTCTTGGCGTGGCTGTCCCGGTTTCTCCCTGAGTTGTTGGCATTTGGGGGAGCCACTATTATATCCTAAAAAGTTTTGTTGGGTTTCTGTTTGGGGTTGGGAGGGGAGGCAGGGGTGGGAGGGCATGACTATTTTAGTTCCTTTCAGTGCAGTGAAAGAGGCTCCCGTGGGCTGCAGAGCTGTGCGAGGCTGGCAGAGCCTGCATCCAGGGTGGGGAAGTTGCACTTACAGCCACAGTCCTTTAATGAAAGCCAGGAGGTGATAATGGAGCGAGCCAGCCAGCCCACGGTGTGTGCAGTCTGGGAACAGCCTGTTCCTGAGGTTCCACTAATTCCTGCCCCCAGGCACACGCTGGGGTGCATGAGGCTGCTCTCAGCACCTTCTGAGCTTTCCTTCTGGCACCAGAGTGCCAGTCCTCAGCCATGCCTTGTTTAGAAAGTGGCACCAAGCAGGTCTTGCAGGCTTCTGGGGGTTTTGTTTGCTGGGTTTTCCTAGGGGGGTTGTTTGTTGTTGCTTTTAAATTTCTCTGCGCCTTCGGTGACTTTTAGAGCAGCTGCTTATGCACCTGTGGAGGAGGAGCAGGACAGTGGTGAGTGGTCTGTGCTTAAAACTCTGCAGAGTGTTTTAGGAGCTTTAGAGTAAAAGGTGATGTTGAGAAAGATCATTGAAAGAAACTTCAAAAATAAACATTTATCAGGGCAAATTTAATGCTGCTCCAATGTGCCTCTAAACTGGCAGGAGGTTTTCTTTAAGTAGGGGATTATTTTGCTTTGATTATTATTTATTGTTTATTCCGAAGGGGGGAATTTTTCTTTGGGTTTTTTTTTTTTTTTTTTGTGTGCTCCTTGGTAGGGGATGTTGTATGCTTGGGTATTTTGTGTTGGGGAGCAGTATTTTTGTTCACTTTTTGTTTAGAAGAGTGGAAATACGAGAAAACCAGCAGGAAGTGTTTCAGTGTATCTTTGATTTCCATGCCCCTCATCCACGTAAGGAGCTTTTTGTTCTCTATTTAAGGTCTCTTCCTTGAGCTTAAGGGTTGGCTCCAAGAGTAAAAAAAAAAAAAAAAAAAAAAAGCCACTGATTATTTTATCTAAAGTCTTCTTGGAGAGTCACGCTAAGAGAGTTTATGAGCAGTTTCTGGCTGACTCACTACCAGAAGTAACTTCTACTGAGAGGCAGTAAAGGGGGAAATTGATCAATGTTGGTGCCCATTTTTCTAAGTAATTTGTTAGGTGACAGAGATTGCTAGGCTTGACTGGAATTTCTCTGCAAATAACTACAGGACCAAGTTCTGTAATAAAATAGGCTGCTGATCTCCAACAGTGCCAAGAAGCTACACTTCATATGGCCTTACACACAGTTTACAATAGCAAATTATCTGAGCTTTGAGCTTTACACTTGTGTATCTCTCTCATAAATTGTTTGTAAAAGATGCTGGATTAACTGAGACACCTTGTGTAAATTAAGCAAAGGACTGCTCTGCAGTTGTGTAGCCTCAACTGGCACAAAAGCTACTGAAAAACCAACTACTAAGCTATTGTCCAGATTATCAGTCTCCCCAAGAGAAGATTATGTCAATAGTGCCGTCCTTAGATTTGTTAATTGCTTTTCAATTTTTTTACAGGGAAGGCAGATACTTTTAACTGTGTCAAAGAAGTGATTTGTTGAAATAATCATTGTTCACATGCTTATCTGAAGGATATAATGTAATTTGCCTAAGGATGAGTATGTAGCAAGTAAAATGGGAACATCTATCACTGGTGTGCAGTATGCCCAAACTAACTGCAAGAGTCATTGATTTTAATTGTTTGATCTCCCAGCCTTGATTTTTCTGCCAGGTGGGTTTTCTGTGCTAATTTAAGATGGGCTTACAGCCAGATGTGGGACACAGAAAGCCACAATGATTTGGGTAGCTTCAGACATGATTCCACCCTCTCAGCTTTAGAGCACTTAGATCCCAGCTCTTATTTCCCAAAGAGAGCTTGGCGTTGCGTGTGGTTACCAGGGTGGCAGAGCCATAACCGTGATTTCCATCCTGCTGCACTGTGTGGCCGATGGCAGCTCCCACTCTGAGGCACCACATTCCCTTCCATCTGGTCTCTGTAATTTTACTTATGGCAATGCATATTGATAATCTTCATTCAGCACTTTAACCTGGGCTTGGGAAGGAGGTGGAAAGATGTTGAAGCGATACAGCGGAATAAATAAATAAACTCCACACCCTGGGGTAGTTATGAAGTGGGTGTGTATGTCAGTGCCCAGCACAGGTGAGATATCTCTTCAAAACTTGTGCCCCGAGCCTCAGTCTGACCCACCCCTTTATTCCCAAAGGTGTTCCATGTGCAATACATTGCACAACTTTTTCATGCATATTCAACCCCTGGCCCCGCCTGCCCTCGCCTCTCACGCTAAATGAGTCCACGCCCTTCTGGGCACGCGTGGTTTGCTGTGGTGGTCGCACGGGGGTCTCTCGGTGGTCCTGAGGCTGAAGATTGTGGTCTTCCTCATGGCTGAACTTTTGAACTTTTCCTCTCTGCGCGTCCGCTTTCGGTCCTTTGGTGCTGATCTGAGTACGTCTGTCAGTCTTGATAGGCTTGGAGACAGAGGAGCTTCTTTATCTGGGTTCTTTGCCTCCTCTGGTATTGTTCTTTATGCAAGAAGCTTCAGAAATTTGCATTTTCCTATGCCCTTTGTACCAGGCAGAGGTTTCTTAAGTAAAAGGTTAAAATTCAATACATAACTCTACAAGCTAAAATATAAGTGCTTAATTCATTTTGTTAACTTAAGTGAACTCCAAAAATCTCTATTTCAGTGTCAGCAGGTAGTGGGGGAAGCAGAGGCACCTGGCCCATCCTGACTGCGCAATTTGGGCTTTGAGAGCAGATGTAAAACAAAGATGCGTGCCTGAAGTGACTCCATCAGCAAAGCAGCTGGAGATGCAGCAGACGTGGAGGTTCGAAGAGGCATTCCATTAAACTTTCCACCCATCAAGATGCTCCCCTTCTACAGTAGGGGGAGAGGGTGTGGTTTGAAAGAGGGGGCTCTACATGTCTGCCACAAATTTAATGAGACAACAAGGTCCAGCACAGTGCCTAAAGCATCTGTGAGAAGAGGCAAGCATTGGGTTGGCTGAAATAATTTCTCTGCCTGGCATTGCATATCCTAACTCTCCCAAATAATCTTCTTCAACTGCCAACCAAATAATCTTCTTTCAACTTCTCTAGAAAGAGCTGTCTGCTTTGTGTCCTAAAGAGCCTCTGGTATCCCTTTTATGCCACAGGCTTTTACATTTCTGTCAGACACTTTCCCTAAGCTTCCCCATTTGGTGCCATCTCTCCAGTGCCATCAAAGGCCAATCTGCCCGAGCTCTTTCTGGTTTTTAGATCTGACAGCCTTCATACATGAGAGTGCACGGCCACCAACTAGTGTTTGGGATTTGGGAAGGGACTAGGAAGCAGCTCTGCATTTTCCTGGAAGAAAGTGCCTTGTGGAAGGCTCTGCCTGCCAAGGTTTGAGTTCTGCAGCACGAGCTGCTCCTCGTGCTTGGCCCAGGGCAGACACAACATTCTGCCTGCAACTTTCTGAGTGGCCAAGGCCTAGATGCTGCTTTGTGACGAGTGTGTTTACTTTATATGAACCTAAGACATTCGAAAAACTTGATTTTAATCAATAAGTTAAAGGTTAGCTAGATATTTTAAGGGACACAAGAATGGTTTACTTTGTCCTACCTTTAAATGTTAAGGTTAGTTGGTAGGGCAAAGACAGTGCAGAAATTAATGGAGTGTATATATAAAATGGGAATGGTGTCAGAGCCAATTTTCTTAAGCATTGTGAGTACTGCTGACATAAAACAAAATAATATTTTTTCACTGTTGTGTTCTTATGAGTGCCTGTGAACTTGTTGGAAAGTCAGAGATGAAGCTCAGGATATTTTTGGGGGGTATGTACAAAGAATAGGTGCAGATTGTAATTTTCATGTCTATAAATCACTTCAATAGTCTTGACCCGGTAAAGTTTATTGAATCTAGTGCTATCTTTCATGTAAAATAGCATGCCTGTAGTCTACAGCTTTTAAGGATCTATTTTTTTCCTCCACTGTATATTGTAGAATTCTATCCTTTCCTAATATGGTGTTTGAGAGATGTTTTAAAAATAAATCATATTGACATTTGGATTTAATTATAAATTTCAAAGATAGGAACACATAGTTTATACAATATTTCAGCACGATGTTCATCTGAGCAGTACACTATGAAAACTTTTTATTAAATTTACTTTATTTAAGGAGCCCCGAGAACTTAGGTTTTTGGGAATTTGTATATTGATATGGAGAGAGATCAAAACAGTTGTCTGCTGAAATCAGCAGCTGGCTCTTCTGTGCAGAAATAAACCTGTGGGATTTTAAGTTACTCAAGCCATGGAGTGAATGCAAATTAGCCTTTCTTCACCATTTATTGGGAGGTTTTGTGAAAGAAGAACTACAGAGAGGAGCTGTAACACTGCTGGGCTTGAAGACAGCCAAAAGCACGGGGGCTGGATTAGCAGTCTATTAGCTATAGCTAATTAGTAGATTAGCTGTGTTTCCTTCCCTTTATCTGGGACTGCAAAGCCAAGTCTGCAGGGCCCCGTTCAGCCTGGGGCTCCCCGGCTCCAGCCTGACACGGACCTTCTGGAGGGAGTCCAGTGAGGGTTGGGATGGTTTGGATCTCAAAGTGCTGAGTGGAGCAGCTGAGAGCTGGATTTCCCTGATGGGATAATGAAGAGAGCAGGAATCCAAGCTCTTTTCAGGGGTGTGTGATGGAAGGGTAGGAGAAGTGAGCCCAATAATGTGAGAACACTGGAAGCTTCCAATCTGACATAAAAGGAAACTTTTTGGGGATGGTTAGACACTGCTACAGGGACCTGCAGAGGTTACAAACTCTCAGTTCCTGGCAATAGACAAAACTTGACAGAACGAGGGCCTGAGGAATCTGCTGCAGCTTGGAGCAGCAGGTTGGATCAGGTGGCCTCCAGGCACCCCTTTGCAGCTGCATCATTTTCTGCTTTTCAGCAAGTAATGAAAGAAAAACGAAAAGCAACAACTAATGCTCAGATCATTAAGAATTTACAAAGACCAATTAGTGGATGACATTCTAATACTTTTAACAGCCACGTATTTCTGGTTTTGCACTGAAGAGTGTGCCTCCCAAAAACTGAGTGAGTGCTACTGTGAGCTGGTATCCTACAAACACTGTACAATGCAGAATGTTCCTGATGCTCAAAACTCTCAATTCATGAAGTGTATTTTTCTCACCAGCCATCAGTTGAAACATTTTGTAGGTATTTCTCCCACCTTCTCAAGCTCCTTTATACTTCAACTTTTTTCATCTCTTCACAGACTGGCACCCCCTTTTTATAATGTTGTACACTCTGAGCATGCTTCTTTACACAAAAGATTGTGATAGATTCCATAGAATTTTTCTTTAAGTCTGCTAAAATGATCTATAAGACCCTTGTGTCATGTCTCCCAAAATACACTGATGTATGGGAATCTTCCAAAACTATAGTCTCCAGGGTAGCTTTAATGACTCCCTGGATGTAATCCAATGTCTTCCAGGACTCTGAAGGATATTTTGTCTTCCTAATGTTACTGCTTCTAATATTTAGCAACAGTTCAGAACTTAAAGCACAGATGAATAAAAATATCCAAAAGAGAGAAGAAAAATGGGAAAGGTGAAATAGCATATGCCATCACCACTTTCTTGGAAGAAATTGATGAGACTGAGGAAGTAAGAGATTGCTTGAGGCATTGAATCAGGCAGCTGGACAGGGTGGATGTGGAACAGCTGGAAGTGCAGGTAGTGCTGGAAGTGCAGGTCATAATTCAGCATATGTGGAGAAAATCCAATTTTTCTATTAGCTAGTGAAATTAATCACGACAGTTGGTTTCTTTTGAGGGCTGTTTTATGTTTTCCTTTAATAATTTTTGTAATGATCACACTCCTTCAAAACACAAAAAAGTAGAAGAAACACCTACCAACGCACCAATACATTTTTTTACTGTCTGTTGTTTGTCTTGCAATCCTTTGAAAAAATCTTAACCCAGTCGAAGCCTTATTTAATCCAAAATTTCAGAAGAACAAACAATAGCTGGGTATGTGGTGTGATGGTTTCCATTCAGTGTGGCTCTCCATTTTTTTTTTCTGGTTGCCTGGAAAGACAGATCAGCACAGGACAAGAGTGAAAACGAAACAAAAGGACTGAAACCACCAACAGGAATGGAGAGGTTGAAGGGGGCAGAGCAGACTGAGTGTGCTTTGGGTGCTCTTCCAAGAAGGATGACAAATGGATATGCCTCACCCTGGCCAGCTCTTTCAAAAATTCACTATAGAATTGGGGTGGGAAAGTAACGCAAAGTTTATTTTAACTTGGGGAAGAAAAAACAGCATGTCTTCTGGCTGCTAAAGTGGTGTTCTCAGGTCGTACTTGGTGTGCAGGCATTTGCAGGGTTTTAGCTGCCTCCCATCTCACTGGTCCTTTGGAAGGAATACACTGCACTGCCAAGAGCCACTTTAAAATCCATTAAACACAAGTAAAACTGTCAAGCCCATTTCTTTCTTCCGCCTCTGTCTGCTCCGTAAGAAGCAAGAAAAAAAACACATTTGTTTTTAAAATACTCCCTTGCTTCCTTTGTTGCTAAGATGTTTTTGCTGTAGCTGAGCAGCTCTGCTGCTGTTATAGGCCTGTGTGTTTCAGTTCCTGGAGTGGAAAACCCTGAGCAGAATAATCAGGACAAACTCGTTTGGGTTGACTGCAGCAAGCTTGTAGTCCAGGTTTCAGACCCAAAAGTATTGTTTAAAGGACTGTGCATCTGCTGCAACAACTTGAGCCT
This sequence comes from Vidua chalybeata, assembly GCF_026979565.1. Lineage (NCBI taxonomy): Eukaryota > Metazoa > Chordata > Aves > Passeriformes > Viduidae > Vidua > Vidua chalybeata. The sequence continues at coordinate 2,490,743 of NC_071534.1, forward strand.
TCCTTCCACTCTCCTTTTCTCTCCTTTTCTCTCCTTTTCTCTCCTTTTCTCTCTCTTTTTCCTCTTTTTTCTTCTTTTTTCTCTTTTTTCTTCTTTTTCCTCTTTTTTTCTTCTTTTTCCTCTTTTCTCTCTTTTCTCTTCTCTTTTGTCTATTTTTTACCCTTTTTCCCCTTTTTCCTTTTTTCTTTTTTCTTCATTTTTGCTTTTTTCTTCTTTTTTCCTTTTTCCTTTCTCCTTTTCTTTTTTCTTTTTTCTTTTTTTTTTCTTTATTTTTTCTTTCTTTTTTCCTCTTTTTTCCTTTTTTCTTTTTTCTTTCTTCTTTTTTCATTTTTTCTCCATTTTCTCTTTTCCCTTTTTTATTTTTTCTTCTTTTCCTGTTTTTTTCTTTTTCAGTTTTTGTTTTGTTTTCTTTTTTCTTCTTTCTTTTTTTTTTCTTTTTTTCTATTTTTGTTGATTTCCTACACACACACTTCTTGATGTAATTCCCATGTTTAGGAATGCCAGATCTGTTGAAGCTGCACTCTTTTCTCTTGCAAAGCCCAGCCTCCACTCCTCTCCCTGGTGCTGTACACACACACTGAGCATCGCTGGGATTTTGCAAGCACTAAGGAGCTGTGAGAGCAGCAGAGTTGAGACCAGGATCCTCCCAGAGCTTCCCTAGGACAGATATTCAGTCATGGCTTCTAAAACTGTGAATTTCTGCACTTCATGGAGTGCTGAGCCAACTAACATGGCTGGTAATGACCCCAGCAGGAGCAGATTTCAATTTCTGTGGGGTTTTTGCTCCTCCTTATCAGTGCAGTTAAGCTTCTGTATTATAGCAAACTCTCTTTTCCTTAAGACACTACTTTTTCAGGAACAGGCAAGGAGTTTTTTCCCCTCAGGAAGTTGTTTGCAGATCTGCATTCCCAGGCCTTTGATTTGCATGGGATATCTGTTGCATGTAAATTACAGAGCAGCTGCTCAAATTCCCACTGGTTTGTTCCTCTTCGCATCTCCTTAAGGATGGAGGAAACACGAAATACATTGTTAATATAATTAAATTAATTAAATTCTACACAGTCTAATTAAATACTTATTAGTCAAATAACAATGCTGCTAATACTTCTGGTTGCAATTATATGCAGTTAATGTACAAAAAAACTCTGTGGTATTTATCCTTTTCTTGCATGCTGCCTTCACCCTTTCGCTGCCCCTCTGGGTCCAAGGCTTAAAAGTTTCAGTTTGGCAAAAGTGCAGGGCTTAGCAAGTGATTAGCATCCCAAGCCCCTACCAGGAGGAAGAGGAGGATGTAAGTTGTTGTTTCTTCCTTTTTTTTCAGTTTCCATATGTGGCCATTTTAATGTTTTTGTTTTTGACTTCATTGATCTGCAGGTTTCATGTTGCATTCAAATTTACCACATCTGTTCTATATGGATTGAGTATTTGTTCATTTTTTAACCCCTAAAATAATGTTTGCCCAGTCCTTTAATTGACTCTGGCAGAGTGGTTTATAGGCCTGGAATCATCCTGGCTCCTATTGCCCTGTGCCTTTCTTGCTTTACTTTCTTGCTGTAACTGATTCGAGATCATTTTAGCCAAAGGCTCAGAGGCTTTTTCTCTGTATTTCCACCTGGGAAGACTGGTACACTTTTTATTTTTCTGTGATGCTGCTAGTCATAGAATCTGTGTGGTTCCAAAAGCTATTAAGTGCTTTCTGGTTGGACAGTGGACTTCAAAGAGGATTCTTCTGGACTCCTCAGGGTTTGCAAAGGAAATACTTGGAACAGATTATAAGTTTGGGGCAGACAGAGGAGCTATCAAAATTGCCACTACATTTGGAAGTAAGTTTCTTAAGTAAAAACCTTTTTAACAAGGTACCTACTTATGTTTATATACCTCTCAATGTTACAGGTAATAAACTGTCCTTCCTTCCTAACACAAGGTTAGTTTCTCTCTGAAAAAAATATTTATTGTGATTATTATGATTAATTTTTATTTATGAACACAGTCAAAAGGGTATGTTGTATCATGGGAGAGGTGGATATGACCCTTATTTTACTTAGCTTGACTCTTATACTCTCCATATACAAGCAGGATCCAATTTATAAATCAGGCAGTGCTTTTAAGGTGCTGTTATGCTGGGCAGGCCAGCCCAAGCACTTGTGCCTTGCAATTAGAAAAGTGGATTTTTACTCTGTTTCTATGTGGTTTCTTTTTGATGTTTTAAATTTTGGCTTTTAATCTATATGCTGTCATAATGACTGCAACCTTGAAAGTAGCAGCATTTCACCTGGTTTCTTCCAGGTGCTGGAAAACTCATGCAGCTTTCTTAGTATACTGTGTTTATAGAGCACTTTGAAATAAGAATTGTCTAAGAATGCCTCCAAAAATGATTTTTAAAATGAAATATATTTATCAGGAGCCTGGAAATGTCTTTTCTTGAGGAATAAGTCAACCAGCAGAGAGGCAATTGTGTGAAGAACAGATACCTGTCTGTAAATCTGATGTCATGACTCAACAGAAAAAGATGGCTCTGCTGAGGATTGAATTAATAACATATTTCATGTTTTGAAACTAAGGCAGCTAGAAAAAAGGATGGAAAAATTGGGAAATAGTGTGCATGTTCAAATCAGTCCTACTTAGCTCTTATTAGCAGTGTGAGACTGGCATGTGACAGGTTATGAGGAATCAGAGAGCACTGAAAGACCTTTTGAATGGTGACTTCAAACAGTCTCTTTTCTCTTTGGTTATCAGCCCATTTAGGTGTTTTATAAATAGCAAAGATAGATTGTCAGATACTTTCAATAGGAAAAAGCAGGGGCAGGACAGGGAAGTAATAAGTTACATGAGATACCAATCGTATTTCCATCAACAGAGAATGACTCATGATTCATAAAAGCCTCCTTGATACTAGAATATATTGTTTAGAATTTTGTTTAAAAATTAAACAGAATGTCTAGCATTTCAGCAGCTTTAACTTCCTGGCTTGATTTCTAATGGACATTCTATAAATAAAACATATATTTCAAAGCTTGAAATCTCCTCAGAAGAGCCTATGGGCAGTTTTGGTGGGATATTGTTTTTCAGTGCAGTCATATAAATTTGCCAGTTGAACAAAGCTTTTATGAGCAAAGCAATGAGTAAGAAGTGTGCTTTGAGCTGGCAAGTCAGAATAAGGCTCCTTGTGAAAACAAACATGCAAAAGAAAAAGCTCTCTGCAGAATGCAAAGCTAAATTGAAGCCAAAACTGCTGTTCTGAATAGCAGTGTACAGCAGCACAGTGAGATTTCAGTCAATTCACCACCTGTGAGTAATCCTCTAAATAAAGGTATAAATTTCACAGTAAATCCTTCTGCAAGGCTTTCTAAGCCCTGAGCATTAACAGGAAAAGAGTGCACAATTCAGTATGATCTATGGGGAAGAAGGAAGGTTAGAAGATAATCCCTCTGCCACTTTCTTGTCACACAGGCTCCTTGCACGCATTTGCATAAAAGAACCAGTTTCTTTCCTGCTGCATTTACCTCCACAATCCAGAGTGCATCGCAGGCACTGGAGGGCAGGCCTTAACCAGACACTGGAGAAAAGGACAGTCCTCTCTGGAAAAGCCTTCCAACCCCTTTATTACTAAATTCTGGTGTCAGGGGTGGAGGCTCACAGTGTTTTAGGAGCAGCAGAGCCACGCTGGAGCCAAGAGAGGCAGAAGGTGGGCACATCACGCAGTGATCTCTGACTGATTGCTTCAGCACAGCGACAGAAGAGCACACCCCGGTGACATTTCTCTATTGGACACATCTATGGGTATATGAGTGCTTCATCATTTGCTTTTAGAAGTTTGATTTAGCCAGAAGAAAGCACAAAGCTGGTGTCTCCCAGCTTTAGCAGTGGCTGTGCCTGTAGCAGGTACTCCCTGGCCAGGTGGCTCATTCTGTTCCCCTCAGCTCTCATCCTTGCCCACGTGCCATTGCTCAGGCTCCCCCAGACAAGGTGGGACATGCTGGCCATGACCACGAGCTTCCCCCTGAAGCCAGGCCAAGCCCTGACTGCCAGGGTAAGCCTTTGAGGGAGCCCCAACTGTGGCAGGAGCATGCCAGGAGCAGGGAGGTAAAGATGACTGTGGCCCAGCTCTCAGCCTGTGTCCTGGCCTTATTCTGTTTACTGGAATGGACAGAGCACGCAGCCAAAGAGGTCAGGAAGAGAGCACAGCACTGAATGTTTTTAGCACACTGGGGACATTTGCCCTGCTGGCCTTGGCAATGGTTTCTCATGCACCACTTCTGTGCATATGCTCCTTCCCTTCCCTGCCTTGCTTCCCCTCCTTCCCCTGCCTGCTTCCTACCTTTTCATGTATGGCTGAGTCAGATGGTCCAGCAAAAAGCCTGCAATTATATTTCATCTTTATTGGGTCCTGTAATGATCCAAATAATTGCTTGAGTTTTAATCTGCTTTATGCAGGCTGAGCACTTCTGGTCACACTTGGAAAAGAGGACTAAGACTCTACCACCCTTTAAAAATACCCCATATTCCCAGGAATGTCCAGGACTGCAAAAGGCTGCTTGCTGCCCTGCCAAGGAGCCTGCAACAGGGTCTGTACTGCTGTGAACTTCTGCAGAAATCATGTAGTTTGATTTCTGAGTTGGTTTGGTTCAAGGGAATACAGAGCTCTAATCCAGGCCACCCTGTGTTGCACACCACTGACTTTCCCACTCATGCTCCCTCTGGGGCACAAACACAAGCTGTGGGCAAAAGCAACCTTGTTTAAAGTGGAGTAAATATTATCACAAGTAATAATACTAGAAGTGAGTAGCTCCTCCAGGTGGTGTGGCAGCAGTGTGGGTAGTTATGTCATCAGAGAAAATGCAGTGGTAGAAAGGATGGATCTACTATATGGATGATTGAGGTGAATCCTCTCTGGTTTATACAGGTGAGTTAACAAAGTAAAAAAAAAATGCTCCCTCAGTGATCTGTGAGTTCATGCCCTGCTGCCTTCCAGCAAGGCAAGAGCTCCCCTGTGCCTGAAGGATTTTTTAAAATACAGTACAGGCTGTATAATCACTGAAGTGTTTGAAAACCTCCCCAACACTAATTTTATATGTTTATGATGGTGGAAATCTGATGGAGTAGTGAGAATTGCTTTCAGGGTGACCTGAGACAAACCTTAGAAGGTGAGAATGCAGCTTGATTTGGGCCAGCAGTCCTCTGGGCACAGATTGGTTAAGCCATGCAGCCCATGAGCATCAATTAGAGGAACTTCAGTTAGAGAAGGGTGTGCATGTTTGGAGGTTATTTCACTTATTTTTACAGTTTAGAGAAAGATCAACTAAAAAAGAAGTGGCCTTCTTAAGAGAATGCAGTGCTGACTTGTCTTTACCAGTCAAAATCTGGGACAGGGATCTGAAAAGCCAGAAAACATCCCCAAAAACATGGATATAAAACTATGCAAGAGGGAGGAGGCGTGCAACTCCAGACTCCAACACAGGAGAGCTGACTCTGCTTTTACAGTGAGATCAAGGACAAACTGTCTACTGGCTTTGAATCAAACACTGGCTCAAAACTAAGATAATGGGAAAATTTCCTTTTTATTTGACTTTATTTTTTTTAAAAGTGTTTTTTATCTTGCTCATTTAAAAAGTCTGTGCCTCTGTTCTGAGAAGGTTTTTTTTTCTTTTTTTTCCAGGATCAGAGATATCTTGCATTCCTCAAGTGCAATTCATTCCCAATAAAACTCTCTATGTTCCATATCAACCATTAATGTTTCCAGATTGTAAACCTGACAGGTTTAACAGATTTATTCTTGTTTTCTATTAGTGTGAGGCTAAGACTGTGAGGTTAACATTTAGCATGCTCTGGAGACTGAGCAGCTCTTTCTATGTCCATGGCTTTGCTCCTTGATGAAACCAAACTGGCAAAATAAACCAGGAAAAGCAACTCTTTCCTGAGGTGCCTGACGTCTAAACAGTTGTGGTTTTCACAATCAATGCATGAAATAAAGATAGAAAATATAAAATATATTAGTATTTTCTTATTAAATTTGGGTTAGGGGTTTTTTGTTTGGTTTTTTTGGGGGTTGTTTGGGGTTTGTTTTTTTTTGTTTGTTTTTTTTTGTTTTGTTTTGTTTTGTTTTGGGGGGTTTTTTGGGTTTTTTTGTTGTTTTGTTTTGGATTTTTTTTTCTTTTTTTGAAGTGTCCTGTAACCAAATATAGTGCTGACTGGGGACAAATTAAATCCTTTTCACTTGCCTGATGAGAAGCTCTGGTTGTACCTATTTAGGCATTAGCTAAACCTCCCTTGAACTAAGGGAGTATTTTGTTTGCATGTTTAATTTCGGCTTAGTAATCAAGACTGTTTTAAGTATTTACAGGAAGCTATGTTTTGATTCTCAGTGGATAAACAAGCTGGGGTTTTTATATACAGCTTCTGTCTATAAAACAAGCACAAGATCTGATTCATTGTTCTGGTGTGGGAAAAATACAGCTTGCTATGAAAAATCACACTAAGGGATTGATCTATTTATTTATCTATTTTATTTAAATCATAGACTCATAGAATGGTTTGGATTATCAGGGACCTTAAAGATCATCTGGTTCCAACACCCCTGTGCTAGGCAGGGGAGACCTTCCACTAGACCAAGCTGCTCAACAAACATGCAAATGAACTATAACTAGAAATACATTTTCTACAACACTTTAAAAAAAGTGATTGATAATGGGAGCATGTAGAAGAGATTTGTAAAAATTGAAGAACTTGACTTAAACCTCAAAGTTTATTTAGAGCACTTAATTCCACCTCCCCAGGCATAGTGAGAGATGCGGAAGTGGCGCTGTGAATAGACAAGAATGAAGGAATTAAAATAACTTTGCAATAAAATTCTATAGCCAAACTGACCTTTGTTGATGGAAATAATTTGGCAGAGAGCTTAAAAACAGTAATGGATCCAAATGGTCTCAGGTTTGGATCCCAAGATTGCAGTTTGGGTTCACATCTAACATCAGAGCCAGTAGGCATGTCCTGCACTCAACAGCAAGACCCCCTTGCACCACTTTAGCCTAAATCTTTATTTCCATAAATAAAAGAATTATTCTTGCTTAAAGACTGTTGGCTTAGCCAGATGAGGTCAAACAAGACCATTTTGATCTGGCTAAGAACTGATAATGTTTTTATTATGCTTTGAGGTGATCCTATGTCAGCAGAATATGATAATTTTATTTTTCCTCCAGAACGTCCGTAGCATGTTTTTGTATTCATCTCAGCAGATTGTGTTTAACTGGGTTCAGCAGTGCCATAAGCTGACAGTACAGATTTCTGGTCTGGTGCCAGTTAGTGCTCACTGCAGATGTATCTCAGGGCTCTTACAGGCCATGGAGCTGCTACCCTACCAAGCAATATATTTGTGCTCCTGGTGGAATAAGTAAGCTCCAAGCTTGGCTGTATTGGATTACTTGACATGGTTCAAAGGTCAATTCATGGAAAAACATCAGGGAAAATCTCCCAACAGTGATTCTTCTTCTCCTTCTTTTCCACCAGCCGGGAGAAAAAAAAAAAAGAGAGAGAGAATTTTCAGGCAACTGCATCCTTCTGTTTAGGGGAGGTTCTGGTTTACTTGTATTGAACAGTTCATTGTCCTTTCAGTTTCTGCTGTGTTTTTCTCATTTACATAGATTTCAGTAGTTTTACTACTTGTGTAGCTAACTTATAGGTTCTTCATCATAACTATCAGCTTTCATGGGGTCTCTTTGCCCTCAATTTAATGCATATACTAAAATTGGTTCACTGCAATCTGTAAGCATTGATGAGAATTAGACTATTTTTGAAGTAGCAGCACCAGTGTTTTGTTGAGTAATAAATGTCATTTTTGGTTTGTGTGGCACCTGGAAGTAACTCTGCACTAAGAAACTACTCTTACTATCTGCAAAGTGTATCAGCTGAAAAGTTGACACAACATTCATTTCACTTCCAGGAGTTATTATAAACACATCCTTTGTGGAAGAGATTGAAATATTAAGTAGAGAAATATTAACAAGTTAGTAGATGATTCTTTACTCTTACAGATGTGTGAAATACTAAGTACACAAACATGCTCAAAAAAAAAAAAATCTTAGTTTTGTGTGCAACATCAACTTAGAGCGGAGCCACAGGGAAAGAACTTTATTTCATCTTTTTCTTTCCTATAAACTGGCAGCTCTTTTAAAACAGCTCTTTCACGTCAGCTCTGTACATAATTGTTCTGTTTTGGCTGGCAAGTATTATTTGCTGAAATACCACTTCTTATCTTCCATCTCTTTGCTGGCTCTTGTCCACTTTTCAGCTACTCCTCTGCATCTTCTGACTTGCTGGTTTCTTTGAGAGATGATTTATAGTGCTGCAGATTGTCTTGTATGCTGCCTGCTTTGGGGTTTTTTGTGTTTTGCTTGTTTGTTTTTTTTTTTTTTTTTAAGTGGATGTCCCACTGTTGTTTTAGCAAGGAGCATTCAGACTTTCTGAGAATAACTGTGAAGGTGGCTCTCAGTGTGTCATAACTATGTGGCACTCATGAAGGAATAAGATTATTTAGTTCAGAGACATGGTTCTTAAGACATTAATAAAGATTTTCTTATATGACAGAAAAGTTTCCATGCTTACATTTAAAACTCAATCCCTTACTGTTTTCATGGCCGCCATTCTGTAATTGTTCAATGACTCTAAGAACAAGAAATATTTCTTACTTTCTTTTGCAGGAAATAGTACAGAACACTGTCTCCATGAGGACAGTAAGGGATTGTGGTAATTTTTCTTCTTTATTTTAAAAAAGCTGGTTTTAATAACAACCTGGAATTACCCATGTATAGTCCATCAAGGCTTTTATGATCTTCAAAACAGGGAATGCTTTTTGTTCCAGTGACTTTTGTGAAGTCACATACCAGAGTGATGAGCATAAGAAACCCTAGAGAGGCAGGAAGTCAGATGTCCTATAAGGTTAAATTCTTTTCTTCCCTGGGTTGATTTTTCCTGTAGAACATACCACGATGTGGCATTAGCTCCAACTGTCGCTTTTCAGAGGAAGCAGAAATTATTATTATTATTATTATTATTATTATTATTTCAGGCTGTATAGTTCTTGTCCCTTGTTCTCATTTCAGGTTTTACATGTGTTGTTAAGCTCAACAAGACAATTTCTGTTGCGAGACCTAAAGACAGCTTGATCACGGAGCATTAAGAAACATGATGATGGTTATTTGGTTAGCCACCAATTTCCTTTCTCATGCTCTCAGTCTCAGATTACTGAGCTTTCATCTGGCATTCTCAGACACGCTCACTAATTGTCCTGCAGCAGACAAATAAAGAGCACGTTTTACAAGTAATGTGTGCGACGCACTATTCAGATGTTGCCTGGATACAGATTGTATTTGTGTTTAGGATTATTTAATTAACTTCTTAATTGTGAAGAACAGGGAATTGAAGCATGCAGTCTGAAGTCCAGTCAATGCAAAAAACAAAACTCAACAGGCTGTAATGAATTTTGGCTCAGACACCCACTGCTCTGGTCATGAACTGTATGGCAGTTGTAACATAAGAGATGAGAATTAAAAGGAGCTTGGATGAAGGTGGAGGGGGAGATGTTATTAGGAATACCAGACTAATGGAAATGCATTTGTAGAGAGCCTTGCTCAACATGTGTCATGCAGATTAAAGGAATGTTGGACAGCTGCTCGAGTGAATATTGTCAGTCTTCCTAACAGGCTAAGCACGAAGGGTCTGTGGAAGAACTAAATGTGGTAATGGGATCTCAAGAGCCTTTTTATGGATTTCTGGGATGCAAATTGCAGGAAATATTAAATGTTTGATACACTTCTCAATGTTCACTTAAGAGACAGAAGGATGTACAGAAGTTGAGAAGGTAATGTTTAAAAGTGAGTCATGAACTCTTTGTAGACTTGTAGAAACACATAGTGTGGAAATGCTTTTGATGTTTGAGTTGATGGAGGAAGGTGCCTGGGGCTGAGCCCTCTGCAACTCAAAGATGTTGATCCAGGAAGAGCCCCTCGTTCATTTGCCATCAATCTATGGTGAATTTCCATCCAAGAGGAGAAACAGAAATACAAAAATACAACAAAATTGTCAGATTTAAGGGAACTCTTAACAGCAACTGAAACCTGAGCGTATAATCAAGCTGCATTAGGCTGCTTGTGCAAGATAAGATGGGGCCATCTGATTTTCTTCTTCAAACTCAGAGGTACAGAAAGTCCATAAAACCTTAAATGTGTGCTGTCTGCTCTAATATCCTCTCAAGCAACTTTAGAGTAGCTGGAAATAACTATAATCATGGATCCTTTACTCTAGTTGGGTTTGCCAGACCAGGTTTGAGGTGAAATGAGATGGTTTAATGTAAAAAAATCTAATTTTAGCGTTGCTATAAGTAAGAAGAAAGGATCAAAATACAAAAAGTCGTTGATAAAATGAACAGTGAGCTGATGACCCAGTTGAAGTATATGATGGAAGACCATTTTAGTAGAGGTGAAAGAATCTGAAAAAAGACTTTTCACACACAGTGATGTGGAAATAGTGGTCCAAGCTATATCATCACTTCCAAATCATGGCAGGCACTTAGCCAGCCCTTGGGGGATCTAGGAAGCCAGGGCTTTGTGATTCCTTTTCCCTTTGCATACTTAATATTACATGAGACCAGGTACCCTGCTGATCTTGTATAGCTTAGCTGAGATATCAGATGCTAATTTATGTCATTACTTGATTTGCAGTTAAAAAAAAATAAAAAGAAGGATAGTATATAAAAGGATCCATGTACTGCCTTGACAGCCTGGAGCCAAACATCCCATAATGATATGCAGACTGGTGGAGGGTGATTCCCACCATTTTACTCCTAACTGTGTGAAAATGGGAGAGATGGCAAAAGGTTCTGAAAAGCACTAACAATTATAAGAGTAATGAATGTCTGGTGCAGCAGATGGAGACTATAGAGATGAGGGTCAGGAATCAAAGGACCCAAAGCTGTGCTTTCATCAAAGATGATTTCAGAGACAGATAATAAGAACTTTTGCCTTTAAACAACTCATCTTTAAAACAATAGCCCGTAAGTTAACATAGCCCATAAACACAACTGTAAGAAAAACTTGTAGAAAATAAGAGGAACTTTATGATTACAAATTTCCTGGGGTGGCTGCTATTTGTGACAAAATAAAGAACCATGAGAAAAGCTGTGTCCTTAGTTTTCTGGGACTGGAGGCAAAGGGAACCCAGAGCAAGGGGAGCTTTTTCCTGCCCTCCTCTGGAGACCTGACTGAGCGATGATTTTGTGCCTTCTGTGCTCCTCCTGTAGGTGTGGGGCTTTCTTCTTGCTTGGTCTATGTGGAACATGCAGCAGGAATTAAAGCACTGGCAGGGATAGCTGAGCTGCCTTCTCTGAAGCTGAACCATCCCTGTGTTTGTCTTCCAAAGTGCTTTGTGCAGAGCTGGTAGCTTACTGACCATGACTGCTTTGAAAGACCAGCTTCTGCAAAAGCTGTGAGCTGCAATCAGCCTGCATTGTTAGAAGCCAAAGGTTTGCATTTGCTGTACTGCATGGAATTTTCTATTGCCATAAGCTGACCAGAATGGAAAAAGGATAAAATTTGGATATTTAAAGACTACATGAGCAAATTTCCTTTTTTTTTTTTTTTTTCAGCATCTCTAAGATGCATATATATGTAGGCTGGACACCACCTCTTTTTACACCACCTCAGAATTTTGGTTTCACACTGAATCCCTTCTGAATTGTCATGAAAGAGAGGCTCAGATCCTCTGCAGTGATGATGTGGTGGATTTGATTCACAGACTAACAGACTTAAGGTGCTTCATGCACCAGAGCTCAAGCAAAAAATCCTCAGGATGTTTATTGAGTGTTATTTACCAGACTTGGTTTATAACATTACTAAATCCATTTAATACATTGGATTTTTTTGAGATTATGTGCTGTGGAAACACTAAGGTATTTCAGAAAGATTTCTTTTACTTCAGTACAATCTGTGCCTAACTCAGGTTTTACAGACTTTTATGTGGTAGTTACCTTTACAGCCCATTAGTTCTTCAGAAAAGTTGATCCAGGTTTTGTAATCTTTCTTTCTCTCTTTTTTTTTTTTTTCCCAGATGATTTTTCACAAGCCAGAAGTTTCTCTAAAATCTCTTTCTTGACTCATTATTTCCTGGCAATTCTAAGCCGATTCTTTGTTTTCTTTTCCAAGACTCTGGAATGCCATAATATTTCTCATTCAGTTTTTGAGGAAGAGTTGCCTGGTTGTCGTGTAAAAGTTTCAGTGTCCAGTTGCAAAAACTCATAATAACTTTATTTAATATTTTAGCACACCAGTGTTTCACCTAAAACAATCTATCCAGTGTTTTTGTAATAGTGATGGTATGGAGATTTTAGGGAAGCAAGGTGTGTGAGGATATATTGCCTCCCTTTCTACAACTGGCTTCTCTTGAAAGAAAAATAAAAGAAAAGAATATTTCTTCACACAGTGCTGCCTTGTGCAGTTATCCCCCAGTAAGTGGAAGAATATATTTTTAATAAAATGTTTTAGAAGAGTGCCAAGTCATTCCTGAAAGCCAACTCCTGTCTGAAGCTCTCTTTTCACCTGTTTGTTGCCCTTCTGAACTCTTTGGGATATTGAATAACTTCTTTTCTGTTTTGTTTAATTCAGTGTGAGTGGTGCCTAACATACTGGAAGTATTAACAGGAGGACACAGGAATGAACCCAAAGCCCAGCATGTCCAAGACACACATTTTAATGAGAAAGGACATGTCCCTAAAACCCTTTCTATCACCCACTGCTTCAAGCAATTATGGCCATCTCTGGCCTGTAACACACATCTTACTGTAAAACCTTAAGCCTGCAGGCATTGGACTCAGTGTCCACAAAATATCTAGATTAAATCAGGAAAACTGGCCTTGTTCACCATCAAATAAAATACAAAGTCCTGAATCCAAGATGTTTTACCATGTTATTTTGCCAGTAAAATAAAACTGCAATTTTTTTCTCATGGATCAACACAATGGAAGAGGTGTTAATCTTTGCTGTAAAGGACATTTACGATATGGAAATGCTGCACAAGAATAACTTTCAGCTTCTTTTTTCCCTGGGCTTTGCCTTTGAAACTCCAAATTATAAGATATTGAAAAGAACACTGTAACTTTAAAAAATCCTCAAAGAAATGCACTGTCTTAAAACCAAACCCAATACCAAATGTTCTGCCTTTCACAATCTCTCTTTTACAAAAAAAAAAAAAAATCCTCTAGAAAAATCAAAAAGAAAATACTTTCCTCTATCCATTTCAGGCTACAAACTCCACAACCCTTTTGCTTTTTATTTTGGTTAGCAGCTTGGACTCCCTTACTGCATAACTAACCTGAACAAATATTGTGCCTTAGATCATTTCAAGGGAACAAATTCCAAAACAAACAAAGAAACAATAGACAACAAATTTTTTTTTCTCAAGGAAAAGAAGTAGGTAATTAATTATCCACCTAAGGAGGAGAGCTAATCATTTATGGGTGTTTTTTCTGATTAACCACGGTACAATTGATATAGATTTTTAAGTCTGGAAGGAAAAAAGAAACCATACACAGTAGTTTTGAACTACCTTCAGCCCTACTGTGCTGTGTACGTAGTGTAATAATATCCTTACCAAAACAAGGAATGGTTTATGCAGCCCCATGCTGCATAGGAACCCTGTAAATACAGGAATTTTTACATAATGTACAAGTGGCACGCTTTGTAGAGGGTATTACATACTTTTGCTACCAGGAACGAAGCTTTGTGGTCAGTGAAAATATTCATCTATAGACCTGTTGCTGGTGTTGAGCAATATTGAATTTTAGAATGCTGGTTGGAGTCCAGACCCTTTCCTATCTCCTGCGAAGCCAAGAGGGTCACGGCAGCACTTCCAAGCGTGTGGATTCTTTCTGACTCCTTCTGATGGTCCCCAGACATAAACACAGCAAATACCTCTTGGTTTCATACTTCCTCTGAAAGGGAAGGGAAAGAAAAGGTCCTGTTACAACCCAAAATCTGATTAACTTTGGCTGTGGTGGGCAGCTTCCCTGGTAGCTCTGAGAAACTTCTCTGAAGGAGAAGGGAAAGGTGTCTTCCCTGGATACGGCTGCCTGCATTATACTGCAGCTTTTGCACAGTCACCCAGCCTGGGACTGGAGATGCCTAGGTGTTTCTTGTGTGTGGTGGCTGTTTATAAGTCTTTGTGTCACCTTTTACATTTCTGAGAGCTTTTCTGGGAAGCTCGAGTCTTGTTAAACGCAACAAGGGAAAAAAGAACTCTGTGAGGATAATTAGGAAGGTTGGCAAATCAGATTTGTTGACTGGTAAAGAACAAGTTCAGGACTTTGGCAACTCTCTTGGGTCTGCAGTCCTGGTGTCATTCTTGAGCATGTACTGTCTGTGGCTAAGAAACAAGAGTAGTGCTCTCTGTTAATCTGTCATATTGTCCCTTAAAAATCTAACTAGAAACCTGAGATTTACAAGGACAAGGTGTGGTCATCTCTAAGGGAGTATACCAATGGCCTGAGGAGCAGGATTGGATCCACTTTTTTGGGGATGTTTCATGCACTCCAGTGATGCTTCAGGTTTTAGCTTTTATATTTTTCAGATTCTGTGCTGCTTTAGTGTGTATTTCTGAGCTTCATATGAGGGGATGGTGAGCTCTCTGCACAGAGCAGGGAGACAAAACAATTCCTGCTCCAGCTGGGCACCAAGGACAAATGATCCAAAGCTCAGGCCCAGGAGCACAAACAGCGTGGGCTGGAGAGAGAAAAACAAGCAGGATGGGAGTGCCTGGGCTAAAGCTGGAATGGGACAATGAACTGCAAGGTGCAAATGGAGCAGAGCTGATCCCAGTGAGAGCCCCCGGGAGCGCTCGTGCATTTTGGGACCATTTTGGTTCCTCTTGGGTGCAGCCCTGGCTGGGCTCTGGTGCTGCCCAAGGTGGATCCATGGAGGAGATCCTTTAATAAATCCCTGCTTTATTCTGTGACTCTGCCCAGCCTCTGCTCTAGGGCAGCCTGCACAGGGCATCACCAGGACATCCCACTGGAAAAGGTGCCAGCCATGAGGTCTCCATAACCCACCGAAGTACTTGCAGCCATATTCCCTTGGATGCATGCAAGCAGTCCTGCATTCCTTTCACTCACAGTGTGAGCTCTCCAGACACAGGCTGTCCCAGGGGGCACTTAGCTGAGCTGGTGTGCTGCTGTGCAGCCCAGAGTGTTCCCCAGCTGGTACCCATGACTGCACTAACATCCCTGCCCTAATCTGGCAGGCTGGCTCGCCCCCGGCAGGTGCAGACAGTCAGTGTGGCAAAGACATGAATGTGTCACAGCAACAGGGATGATCAGCCCACAGGAGAGGGAATTGGAAATCCTGTTCAGTCCATGAACAGTAGGGTGGCACAAATGTCTGAAAGTCCTGTTACTCATTCAGCTTTCTTGCCGTGGATCTCAACGCTTCATTTTGGGCTTCCTACTCCTGCTTATGTTGCCTCCATTTCTCACTGGGATACCTTCAGTATTTTTACTGAGCAGCTGTTTCTCTTTATCCTTTACTGGACTATTTTGACTGATACTTAAATGAAAGCAGCTCTGCTGTGGCAGCTGAAGAACAGAACAGAGCACTGCTGTTCCCAAGGGAATGTTCTCTTCCCATGAGTGCAACAAGATGCTTCTGAGTAAAACCTCCAAATAAGTGATGTCTTTTTAATTTGACACAACTTTACATTATGCTCTCCTATCTAACACCTTGCCTCATGCCACTCTTCTGTCTTCCTCTTCCTCACTCCAATGATCTACTTCCTGCGAATTTTTGTCATTTACAGTTTTCCTTATCCTGACAGTAGGAATGAGATCACACAAAGCAGGAACATGGCAGATAGACCTTTGAGTGTCAAAGCAAAGTGTTGTTTTTAGTTTGGTTTTTTTTTTTCCTGGTGGTTCTTCCTTTAGATGTCGGTTTCTAGGACTACACAAGGACAAACTTGCTCCAAGGCACTCACACAAACTCTGCTGTGTTTCCTAATACTTCAGTCTTTGACTCTGCATCTTTAACATTTTTAACATCAGTTCTGCACGTGATGCACATCCTGCTGCCTGGCTGAGTGCTGGCTGAGTAGCTGTCACACACTGGTTCCTGGCCAGTGACTGAATGAGCCACTTCTATTTTAACATTCTGGCTGCCTTTAAGCTCCCACTCCTTTCCCATCTCCCCAGGTGCTGCTCCCACCAGATGAGGTTAAGTGTGAGCAGCAATTTACATCCTGTCAAAACCAGAGGGGTGGCTTTATGACAGAAAGGTAAAAACGTGAGGTGGCTCAGCTTTTGTTACCTGTGGAGCCAGGCTGAAAGCCCACTAGGCACTGGGGAGCACTCCAGTAGGCAGCTGGCTCAGACTGAGGAGCACCAGTCACCCTCCCAGCACTGTGGATTCACCATCCTCCCAGATGGCACCGATCACCACCACAGGTTGTTGCACCTTGTATTTTCTCTGCTTTTCCACCTCACAATTATCCCTGACTCAGCCTTCACCCCCTGTTGGTGTTTTCTCTCCTCCTCAAATCTGGAAATACTTGTTGAGAGACCAGGGAAGAGAGGGCAAGGAGAATATTTTATCTGTCCACTGCCACTGAATCCCCTATTCCTTTCATTAGTGTGCCCTTATCTTCCTTCTTCAGCCTTTGACTTTGGCAAGCACATTCCCTAGGGGTTTCTCAAGAAAGCTCAGGTCTTTTTGAGCTACTTTCAACTAGTGAAGTCTCAATATTTTTACTCTCAGGATCTTTTCAAGTGCTTTCTTTTTTTATAATTCCCTTAACCTACTTCTATATCTGTACACAAACGAATTGCTATGCTATCTCACAGCAGCATTCTGAAAGATGCAAAAGGATTTCAGAGCCTCAGCCATAAATATCATGGAAGTGTTTACATTGCAAGCATGTTCTTATAGCACACCTACTGCAGAACAGCAATCCAAACTCTGCCTCTGTGGAAAAACTGCTTGATGCCTTCCAGAAGGAATCTGTTGGAAACTAATTTCAATGTATGTATTCAAACAACATGAAATAGAAGATGTCCTTAAAACAAAAGGTGGGTTTGGAGTTGCTTTTTAAAGATGTGGTGTATAGTTTTCATGTATGCACTTGCTGAGACACATATTGTGCTTGTCTTCCTGTATTTTCACACAGAGCTCAGCCTGATAATCTGTTATTCCTTTTAATGCCTTTATCCCTTCCATATGCCAGAATGGTCTCATTATTGTATATATGGACACGTGTTCCAAATTATTTCTAATGGCCTTAATTAGGCCTATTTCAAATTTTAATTTTTATTTTGCAGCCTTTGTTTAGAATCAGATTCTGGCCACAAATTTGTCAGAGATTGCAGGGATTACAAACAAAGTTCCATGCACTAACAACTGCTGTGGCAGCTGTAAACAATATGCACTACTCCCATAACATTCTTCAAGTTGCAATAAATTTGTTTCTCTGCCTGCCTTAGTGATTTAAGTGCTCGAAGTTAAAATTTTAAAGCAACCACCTCTTCTTAAATTATAGTCATAAATTGGTGTAATAACTATCTTCTTAATGGTCAAAGAGTGCAGCCAAAACCAACAAATCTGTTCACTAAGGGAAAACATGTACACATCAATATAAACTGTTAAAGCACATTATCAGTTATTTTCTTAAGTAGTTAGCTGGGTTTTTTTTAGTTCCTTTAAAAACACCAGGCAGAAAAATAATCCTGTCTACTTTTCATGGGTAGTCATGTGTATGACAGGGGGAACATCTTCTAAGAGCCATGGAATCCAAAAATGCTGACAGAAAACAGTAGTATTTTAGCATTGGTCATTCATTTAGTCAGCCTGACCCTTGCTGTTGAGCACAGCTTCCTTCTCAGAGCTAAGAGCAAATTTGGAATGGAAATCATGGAGGTCTTGTTCTGCTTATCCCTTGAACTGAAAGGAAAGCTGTAAAGTATTGAAAGTATTGCCTCTCTTGTCATGGATCTGCTGTCCCCTGCCCAGCAGTCGCTGCACAGACTGTGGAAAATCAACTTTCAACACCTCAAAGGTTGGAGAGCTGCTGTGCCAGTAAGGGACAGACAACACCAGCAGGACTTTATGGTCTTTCCATCCCTCTTCATGTTCCTCCGGTTGCCTGTGTCCATCCCCGTTGGTGAGGGAGAAAGAGAGGCTTGGATCACAGGGCCCTTACTTCAAGCATCAGGAATGTGGCTTTCAAAGCTCAGCCAAGTATGAGCTACCAACACACAACACCCTTTTAAACTGTAAACCTTCAGCCCAGCAGCACCTTATTCCATAGCAGTGCTCAACACGACACAGACCTGCTCCTTCCTGCAAAAAACAATCAGTACCACAAAGCTACTGAGTCTTTGTCACAGTGAAAGAGCCAGCAGTATTTTTATCTGTACCCTTTACTAAACCCCCATAATTTTAGTAAATGTTTCTTCTTGTTTACACTAGTCCATAACTTTCCTCAGCTAAATGACTGAGTGCTTCAATGTTTCTCTTAAGCTCACTGACCAGGAGGAATTCTTGGGAGTGAAGATGACCATGGGGTCATCATGGGTGACCATGGCAACCTTCATGGTTTGAAGGTCCCTAATTTGTTACTTTTTCTTGATTTATCACTACTGAGCACTCAATAATAGGTTGCAGATATTTCAAATCCAAATGACTACTTGGTAAGCGAGTTATTCTACTGGACTCCGAGTTCATTTCACCAGGATATGCTTGCCAAATTCTGAGAGTAAAACTTGCAACCAAGAATTTTTTTTTATTATTATTTTTTTTTTTTTTAGGATGTGGAATTGCAGTAACTTTTCAAAACACTGCAGAAAAGTTATTACTGAGAAATTTGCTTGGCAGTTAAAACACCCTGTGGTTATATACATTTGCTGTAAGACACAGTCAGCATCAGCTTGGGGGCAGCAGTAATCACTAGTGGAGTACTGAGTGTGGTTGGTTTTTTTGCTTAGCCTTCTGGTTTTTAATGCCTTTAAAATGAATACATGGTGCTTTCCAGTAAGGAGCAGTTTCTCTGTAGCATTTGCTACATTTTTGCATAGATTTATTCTTATTTGAGTCAAGGAGGACAAGTTAAACAGCCTTTTGTTCATAGCATATGGTGATTTAAAGCTCTGTATTCCAGGACTTGTGCATCTTTCTTACTATTTGATACCAATTGTACACAGTGTGCCTTTAGTTTATAAATTATGACTACCTTTCCATTTTTATCTGATATCTGTCACTTTGGGTTTTTGAGCTTTAAAGAATATATTTCACACGTAGGATTTTTATAACTATGGTATTTTTAACCTTAGATGACAGAGAATTCTTAAAAACAAACGTTTCCTCTGTGCATTACAGCTAAAAATGCCTAGATGAAAACTACTGCCAGTAAACTATTCCATCTTTAACAAAGGTTTTACCTAATGCTGACAGCAATTACAGTGTTGCTGTTAGGTATGTGCCAGGACTTGGAACTCTCAGACAAATTTCAGCTTTGCTGTCACTGGAGATATTTAATTTCAGTTTTTTTTTTGTTGTTGTTGTTTCACTTAGGGCAATGTAGCTGACCAGGTTAGGTTTTTCATGGTAATTTGACTAAGTAAATATGAGATCAAAGCATTTTGCTGCCATCTCAAGATGTTGGTAAATTACAACAGAAGCACGGTGTGGAACAGATGGGAGTTCTCACTTGTTTGGCAGGTGAGTGATTTCTCTGCAAGTGGAATCCTTCCAGCTCAGCTTTGTGGCACTGCAGCATAATAGAGTGTAAAGGGCAGAGTATGGATATCTGCCAGCCCAGCTTCCTGGGAAAACAGTGAGAAGGAATAACCAGCTCATGCTCCAGAAAATAAAGTGATCTGCTAGAGAGGGAAGGACGTCAGAAAAAAATGTCTGAAGGTGTCAGAGTCGCTGAGAAACAACGTGATGCACTATTTCTAGTAAGATTTTCACAGAGAGATATTTGATTATGCTATGTTGAATTACTAGCTTGCTAAATTCAACAACAATTTATTGTTTCCAGATAATAACGTTACACAGAAAACCCACCCTGTTGGGAGAAGAAAAAGTAAGGTTTCTTGTAAATTTATTGGTTTTATGAACAGTATTTTCATTTTAAGTTCTCTCTGGTTTTATTTTAAATTTTATGGAGTAACAACAAATCTCCGTGTGGGTTTATTTCCCACAAGCCTTGTTACAAAAGTGATTAAACACAGGGGCACTGCAGTTCAGGTCCCACCTGTTAAAGTTTAATCTTTAGCCACTTAGTTGTTCTGTGACATGCTTTGGACTACTAATGCCATAAAGCCACATGGCATCTCTTAAAATGAATTTGTAACGAGCTAATAGAATACATCTGAAATACCAGCTAGGAGCTGTTAATGTGACTAATTACTGCCTCGGGCTCAGCTCCGTGGAAGGCCTGAAGAGCTTGTGGTCAGACCTAGCTGGTTTGCAGGATGCTCTTGGGAACTGAGAGCTTCAGATAAGGCTGCTTTCTGTGGCATTTCTTACTAAAAAATACAAAACTCAACAAATCCATTAACAGCTTGCGATACAAAAGACCAGCGGGGTCCAAAATCCCAAGAAAGGAATTCCAGTTCAGAAGAAAGCTGCTAGATTGGGATACATTACAAAGGGCCCTGGATAGGTATTCAGAGTGAAGATTATGGTTTATCAGAACTATTGGTTCTGGTTAATTATCAGAATTATTGGATTCTGATAATCAGAATCTTACAATGATTCATTAAAAAAAAAAAATCAAGTAAATTGTGATGGCACCTTTATACCTTTAGCAGCAGCAAAGATATTGAGTACAAGGTATGGGACAGTATTAGCTCCAGCGAGCTGATGTGTGGTGAGCTGAATTCTCAGAGATGCTATGCAAGGTGGGCCATTTAAAAATGTACATATTTGTCTTGTGCTGAAATTCTATTTATTTTGGGACTTGAGAATATAATTTAGTGTTCTGTTTTTAAAGCCTGGAGATATTGGGATGGAAGTTCTGCCTTCCAAAGTGCTCCAAATGAAAGCAAATTTTAGGGTTTTTTTTTTTTTTTTCCTGTTTAGAAGGACATCACACGGAAGCTTTTTTCAGTGGGACTATATTGATATTTTCTCCCACAGTACCAAGTTTTGGGACTGCATGACATGATGGAGCTCCTGCATGGCACTGATGCCAACATGGAGCAGATACCATGTCTAGGCAGCTGGAATTTAGTTGCATTTCCAAAACTCGGTCCAGAATAACTGCAAACATACACACATGTGTGCCAAACCTACAGGAGACTGAAAGAACACCCTGGCAGCCTAATTGCTTTGCAGCAGGGTTATTTTGTGGCTTTTTTTTTTTTTTTTTTTTTTTTTGTTGGTTGCTCTTAATAATTTTTGTTCTGCCAACTACTCCAAGATAATGCTGCTATCAAAATCATAGCATTTGAGTGTTTTTTGAATTTAGCAAGAGCCTGATAGCCAAAGAGGTGCCACTGGGAGCTGTTTGTTTGATGGTGCCTCTGCAGTAGGGTGAGCAGCTTCCTTTAAAGATGTGTCCAAATATTCAAGCCCCCTTGGGAATGAAGGAGCACGCATTGCCGGGGACAAATATAGAACTTCTTATCAGAACTCTGAATCACACTCTGGCCCCAAAGGAGCAGAGAAAGACTAATGGTCTAACTCCAAGAGGGAGATTTTTTGGTTAAGGGCTGTACTCGGGTTCTCTATAGCTGGAGGTTTCTTCTAAATAGAAGTGAGAGGTGCTGTTGCCTGACACCAGGGAAACTGGACAGGAAGGTTGTTCAGTGGGACGTGTTCCTCTCCTCTTTTTTTTGTCTTCTGCAGTAAAGCTTGATTACTCAATTAGAGTCCATCTTGTGCAGTTACTAGACACAAACAGAGATGTGAAAACCGAGGCACAAGAGCACAGTGTGTGAAAGGGCACAGTCTAAAATTCAGACACAAAAGGGACCGGTGATAGGATGCACCCCAAGATGCCAGTGCAGGTCTGTACTCGCTGGGGAAGACAGAAGTGAAGTTCTCCAGTGAGTCTGGCACAGCAGCCAGCCAGGCCAGCTCAGCATGCATTGCCAGCTGCAGTTACCATCCACGGGATAGAAAATTATCATTGTTGCTAAACAGCTTAAATAAATTGAAAGCAAGGTGGCAACAGTGCCATGAAATAGTCCACGCAGTAATTCTGATACACTTCACCACTTTAATGAGCCTTGTGCATATTAGGCAGTCCAAACCAAGCACAGATAATTACACAGTAAAAGCATTCAGCAGAAGGAACGGCTGCTGATTCCATCTGAGCTGCCTGGTGCAGATTCAGGACACCAGCACCCTGATGTCAGAAGGAGAACTGGCTAATCTCTGAGCAGGACATTGCTGGATAAGAAACCACATAATATGTGACCTAGAAACAACGATGTTTTTCCACCCAGCCTTGGAAAACATAAAAGCAGAGCTCTTAAGGCAAAGGATAGCAACTAGTGCTTCCAGAAGAAATGAGGAATATTAAAATTGACTTTTTTATGCTTCGGCTCAGTTTGAGAAAGGATCTTCCTGTGCTCTTTTTGCTGTTTTATGGGGTCTTTTGAGTTTTGGTTTGTGGTTGGGTTTTTTTTTTTTTTTTTTTTTTGAAGACACACCCCAAGACTGTTATTAGTGGAAATACAGGGCTCAGTTTCTAAGAGAAGCAGAGGCACTGTTAAACACTCAGTAAACTGGAGTCTTGTGCTGTTGTCTGCTGCCACACTTTACTATTTGCAGAGTCATGGCGAAATTTTGAGAAATACAAATTATATTACTGACAGATGGAATTGTTTCTGTTTAAGGGCAGATGCTTTTTATACAGCTTTTATTTAAAACGATGGAGTTTTTGAATGCTTGTTTATGGAAATTTGGAACAGCAAATTACCGCTTTCCTCATTAAAATGTGTTTTTCTCAGTCGAATCTATTTTTCAAGAACCTCATGCATTTATGCAACATTCCATGTAACTAAATTAATTACACAGCCAGCATTTTTATGATATTCAAATACCATTTGGGGAAAAGAAACACTTCCTGAAATAACCCCAAAAATCCTGGGACATACTTTTCTTACAGATGTGTGAGTCTCCCCATTCCTTCTAATAACAAAGATATCACAGCGAAACTTTTAATGAAGATGCATTTTTTTGTAGTTACTGTAATAGGACAGCGGCAAGGTGTGAAGGAAATTCACTCCATCATTGAGATGCGAGCAGTGGGATGATAAATAAAATAACAATATGGATTTGTCATAGTTGTTGTCTGGGCTTCATCTCCCAAGGCACTCCCTGTGCCACGAGTCAGGTGACTGTGCCTTGGAGCTTGGTGGAATTCCATCTAAATGGAATTCTGGTGGATGTCAGCTCTCAGTACCACAGCAGAAGGTAGCCAGATGCAAATGCCAACTTTGAAGGTGCTGTGCTGCATCAGAAAGGAAAATTAAGTGAAAAAAACATTTCAGATAAACTGAAAAAAAAAGAAAAAAAAAAGTGTAATTTTTTAAAAATAATTTTCCTCTTGGTTTTCCTGAAAATTTATTTTTTAAAAATGACTTTCACTGCAGAGAAATGTTTGGTTTTGGGGAATACAACACTTTTTCTTTATGGAGCTACTCAGCAAAGCATTTCTGTCTGGCTCTAAAAATGCTGTTTATCTCAAAAATGTAATTGTGTCTCTGGTACATGAGAAATCCAGTAACATATCTTAGGTAGCACAGTTATTTGTTACCATCCCTGCAGCAGAAGAAAGATGCTTTTATGAATTTTAGCTGACACGAACTTTACGTATGAGAAGCCCAAGATCAGACTGAAAAACTGCTGGCAAATTTCATTAAAATGGGAAGGTGGCTAAATGTTCTATGTTTCTTGATTTTGTATGATAAATGTTGGTTTATGTTGTTGGCTTTTTTTTTTTTTTTTAATATATATATATAAACCACAAGCTTTGCCTGGCAAAGCTTAATTTCAGTGAGGTCAACCACCTCTGTCTTTCAGGAAAAAAAATCCAAACAAATACCACTCTCTCTAACTAGGAGAACCCAATCAAGGGCTAATATTAAATTTTACTTTCAACCACGAGGCAAGCAAAAATCAAGACAGCTGTGCCATGAAAAACACCTCAGTTGTGAAGCCCAAGCACACCTCTGCTGTAGGCAGTAACTCATCTTCCTGTGACTGTCAAAAGTTTCAGCAGAACACGTGGCTGAAGCCCAGTTTTAAGATGCACCATCAGGGTAATTGGTAATATGCATGTAGTGTTTACCAGAACAGAAATATATAAAAAGATAAAGCATGCATACAGAAGATAAAACCCACAGGCAATTAGTTCAGCTGGGCTGCCTTAAAGCCAAACATCTGCCAAGAGAGATGTGGTCAAGGCCAGTAACTTCAGACCACAGTACATGAAAATTGCATTTATAGGTTTAGAATTGCCATCTCTCATCCCATTGTGTTGGCTTTTATGGGTGTAAGGAGCAGGTACTGGAGCTGATGCAGCCCCAGCAGTTAATTGGTGAAGATGAAAAAACACAGGTGACATGGAAAGGAATTACAGCAATTGCCAGAGAGGAAGGTGAGATAGGTGATGGGTGATCATTTGATGTGTTTTCTGGGGAGGAGTGGTTTTGCTTTCTCTTTCCCCCTTTCCCTTCCAACCCTCTGCTGCCTCATGCTTTTTAGGCAGATGGCAGAAGACATAATGAATTTTTAAAAATAAATGTTGACCACCAAGCCATGCTTAGAACAAGACAGAGAAAGGTGGCCCAAGCTGCACAGTGAACCTTTGGCCTTGATTATTAATTGAATATCATATCATATCATATCATATCATATCATATCATATCATATCATATCATATCATATCATATCATATCATATATATCATATCATAATATCTACAATAATTATATTAAAATTACATATGAAATATAATATAATATGATATAATATAATATAGTATGATATATAATATAATATAATATAATATAATATAATATAATATAATATAATATAATATAATATAATATAATATAATGTCTTGCAACATTATTTGCAAAAAGATAATAATAAATTTTTAATTGTTATTGGTCTGGCTCCACAGGTGAGCACCCTCTGCTAACAGCAGAAACATGGAAACCTGATCTTTTGATCAGCTGCCATTACTTTCTCCTTTTAGGAAAATCAGCTTCTCTTCAGGGAAGGTGGGGCCAGCTGCTGCTCGTGAAGTGTTTGCAGGATGCAGACAGTGAAGTCTGGGGCCATTTTATGCCAGTATTTCCCTGTTCAAGCTCATGGGCAAGCTCCAGTTGAGTTTGTTGCATTTCCTGGACCAGGCAGTCTGTAGCAGCCCAGGTGCCATACAGATGGTGAGTTTGATCTTTTCATGTGAGCTTTTATGACCCTGATGGTGGTTTTAGAGCTGTTGTCTCACCTCTGATCTCAAGAGGATGTTATTTTATCTCTTCTTTAGTACTGGGAAAAATGTAAAGTCAATGTGAAGTGCTTTCATTTTGTGCCTTGTAAGAGAGATTGTAGAGAACAGTTTTCTAGAGGACTTTGGTACCTGTAGCTCTAATTCCTTGTGTGTACTCTACTCAGGTTCTTTATAGAGGATACATTTTATTTTCTCTTGCATTTACGCATTGGGACAGCTCCAAGGCCATTAAGAATGTTTTTAATTCCAGAGTGATTGAGGTATTTTTCATCTATGTTGAATACTATGTCTTTTGTCTGAGAATCTGACTGATTTAGCCCTTTCTGCTTGGGAATACTAAATATACTTGGAAGCAGGTAGGTTGCTATCAAGTTTTTTCTCATCATTGTCATTAGATTTGCTAACTCTGAGGTTTTCAGCAAAGTCTGAGATGTTGGTCTTGCTCTTAAGGCTCTTAGATAATGTGATAATTGACTAATCTTTTTCATGCTAGTTTTATTTAGAAACACCAAAGTTGAAATTGCTTAAATTTGAGAGGTCCTTTGAGCATCTGTGGACTTTAGAAAATTGCTTCTGGTCTCATGGACCTGTTTTCACTTAAGATACCATCAGCATATTTGAGGAGGGTATTTTCTGCTGTCTGTTTACAGGACTATCAAATGCATCCAGAGCACACCATAAATGCTTGTAAGCCTTCTATTGAACATGAGTAAGAGAAACAAATAATTGTAAATTAAAATGTGCAAAACAAATTATGCTTCTCAATGCAACTGGAACCATGCTTAACATTCTGCTATGCAGCAATCTCTTCCTTGTTATGGAGAATAATCAATATATACAACACAAAGCCTAGAAGCAGTGAATTTAGTGATATAGGATGAGGGATCTCATGAGTAGCCTTTTCTTTGCAAAGAACAGCTCTATGTCACTTTTGACAGTCTTTGCGTTATAAAGAACAAATTGGAAAAATCTGTGTGGAAGAAAGTGTCTTTGAAGTGCACAGCTCCAGTTTACTTTTTTTTTTTTTTCCTTTTTGTTTTCAAGCTCAAAAACAAAATTCTAAATCATGCCATAATTTCCTTTTCTGTTGTATAGAAAAAAAGAGGATTAATGGTTATGAACTCTTTTGCTGTTAATTAAAGGAAGCAGACAGATATGGTCTGAGGCAGAATCCCCAGAAGTTCTGAGTTGACATATGTGCCTCTTTACGAGCTCGTAGCTGGTCTCCACCTATGAAATGGGATGGCAAAGAACCCTAAAAGCAACCATCACCCCCAGGCTTTGCAGATGATTGGATCAGGCTCTGATCTACACAGAACTGTAAATATAAAGCCTGGTAAATATAAAGGCCTGCAGCTGGATCCAGGAAAAAAAACTGCATGGAGAGTTCAGTGGGACTTAATTGTCAGCTTTGATCGTGGGGTAGAGGCTGCATTCTTTTTCTTCATGTCCTATGTAAGTGCACTTTCAGAAACCTCACTGCCAGCGTTCTGGAAGTGAGCAGGGTCTATTTTACTCTGCAGCAGGAGTGGAATTATTTCAGGAGGACCTCTGTTCTGGTTTTTGGTTTAGCTCAAAAGGACACAGACTCAAGCCAATGGCATTTCTCTGTGTGTCCACAACACAGCAACTTCTGAACATCACACCTGAATGCTTCTGAAACTTCAGGGGAATTTTTAGGTTTTGATAGCCAAGACCTTGATTTCACAGAAAACTAATAAAAAAAAAAAAAAAGGGAGACAAGTGCAGCTGCTTCTTTCTCTTGAATACAGCCACAGTTGGAGTGCTTTTGGATCAGAGACCTGGTTAAGATTGCTGTACAGCAGGGTAGAAATGCCACCTTCTCCTCACAGTTGTTCAGGGTGGTGTTATTCTGATGGGCTGCCTGCTACCAAAGTGTTCTTCAGGTGTTAGGAAATGGAGGGGAAGATGGGAGATGTGAGAAAGGGTGGAGGAGTAGTTTGTGTAGTGAGAATATCCTGGGAAAGAAAGACAACAGCTCAAACATCAGCAGGGACAGGAACAGCAAACAGGAGAGTGCACAGCCAAGGAAAGAAGCCTCTGTTACTGGGGACAGGTGGGTTCCAAAAAAATGAAAATTTCTCTGGCCCCTGTGGACCAGAAAAAAAGTGGAGCTTGAGCTGCTGGGGAAGAAGGAACAGTGGGGCAAAGACCTGCAGGATCCTGCTGTGCCAGAGACCAGGAGGTGCTGCTGGGGGACACTCTGCTGTGGGGTGGGACAGTGCAAGTGAACGGGGAGAAATTTTGCACTTTAACTGGGAGAGTGAAAGAGGCAAAGATGTGGAAGACACAGCACCTCTGGGAAGGGGGAAGGAGGCTTTATAACAAAGGCTGGTTTGGACAGATGGGGAGTGTGGAGGAGAGGTTTGGGAGGAAGGCAAGAAACCTCTCTGGCATGCTGCAAGCTCAGCCTACAGAAGCTACAGAGTGTGTGACCCTCTTGTTAACTTCATTTCACAATGTTCCCTGCATGCTTTGTGTGGCTTCCAAGTAATGCATGACATCAGAAATCTTAATAAAAGCCACCTGCTCAGTACATTTTATGTTCAACTCTGTTAAACTTTCCTAGTTCAAAATATCCAGTGCTATCTAGAACAGGATGATAGTTACTTTTCTCTAAATTTGCTGAGCTTTGTTAAATGAGTTCTTTCCTTAAGGAGTAAAAATGTGGATTTATATGCTTTAGCTCCACATTTTGGAAAATCACCTTTCAGCTGTTCAAGTTTTTAGGCTGATAAAAACATCTGTCAAAATTAACTTCTGATCCTCCTCTTGAACCTAGTCTGCTTCTATCCATGTTCATGGCCTGTGTTTCAGGAGTGAAGAGCTGACTGCTGTGCACCAGGGAAGTGCAGGGTGTAAATGGCCCTAGGTCTAGTGGGAGCTGTGCTCAACACACCCCAGGAGAGCTCTTTAAGCTTCAGGTTGCCTGGAGTCTTTCAAGTCAGACAAGAAGCAATGTTTATACATCCCTCAGCACAAGGAAAGAGCTGATGTGGGCCAGAGGTAATTAATATCAGCAGTTAAGCTAGCTGTTCATTAAAAAAAAAAAAAAAAAAAAAAGTATCATTAGAAATAATTGCTTAGCTTTCCACTTTCGTGATCCAAAATTTCTCAGGCTGTGGTGTTCCTGTCTGTTAAATATTAGATTAGTGTATCTCAGGACAAAACAAAAGAAGAACCACTCTTCTTCTCTGGGCTACTTTGCAAAGTTTATTCCAGACTTTGTTTAGCTGGGACAGAGGTTCACAACAGTCTCAGTACCAAAGAAATAGGTGTAGTGGCCTGTCTCTTTTTGAGGAGTCTGAGCTTTCATCAGAGAGTCACAGCCAGAAGTCAGCTCCTTCCTGTGGCTCCCTTGCTCCCCAGTTAATCTGTCATTGGTGACACTGAAGAACACTTCCCTGGAGGTAGATTTTTTGTTTTGAGTGAATGTAGCCGTTTGCAGGAGTGTTTGAACCTCTTTTTGCTTTATCAAAAAAAGCCAGGCACGAGGGCAGCTTCTGAAAACTTATTTTAGGACAAGGAAAGGGGTCATGACCCCGAGGCTCTGCTGTTTAAATCAGCAGAACTTCTTTGGAGCGTTCGTAGGATTTAGGAAAGGGCACAGGCTCTGCTGGTTGTGTCACGAATTTTCCAGAGTGCTTTTTCTGAACAAGCCAGAAAAAGATTTGCCAGAAGGGACACATGAATATGGGGCACGTGAATAACTTTTTAACACAAAAGTTCTGGGGTTTCCTGAGGGACAAAAGGACTAACATGTGGGCACCATAAGAGGCTGGAGGAGGGAAGGTGGCATGAGGTTGACTCTGTGCACCCTCAGTGGGATGTGCAGGGTAGGGGGGAAATTGGGAGATCTGAGACCACTTGAAATCTGCTGCCAGAGCTCAGAGTCTCAGGCACTGAAGCTGGAAATTCAGCCTGGAAATAAGTGGGTGAGGACAGGTTTCCTGTGGTTTCCTTTGAATTGCCTGAAGTGAGGAGACAGAGAATGTCTTCTCCCTGATTAAGGATTTCTCATTCAAGTCTTCTGGAAAGAAATGGAGTAAATTCATCTTTAATTGCACTAAACAGTTTATAATCAATATTGTTCTCCTTTGCTGCCTTCGTGCAAATGTTCAAGTCTTTGACTCTTTTGAGAATGGACTGTGAGGGCTTTGCTAGATCTAGTGGAAAAAAAATTAAAAAAGATTGTAAATAAATCTCTACACATAAAAGCCCCAGGTCTCTCTGGACACATAGTTTTAAATCTATTTATTCACCTTTTCCCCTCTGTTTTCATATTTAGATAGGGATAGCTGTGGTGTAAAACAGAGCTATATATTTTTGTCTGTTAGGACATGAGAAAGGGCACAGTGCTCTCTGTTTCAGCAGCTGTTCTGAGGCCAGTGTGCTAACTGTATTTATTTATTAATGGGTTGTTTTGGTTAGGCTATTTTTTCCCCTGCATGTGCTGCTGCAATTGGTGGGCATGCTTTCCCTTTCTTACATCAACAAAGAAATTGTCCCAAAATAATTTCATGGGTTTCTCTCTTTTGACCTCTAAATTGTCCAGGTAAAGGTTTTCTCCTACATCACCTAGCTCTGAATGCATCCTCTTGGCATGTGAAATAGCAGAAATATATGTCATGTGCATTCTGAGGACATGAGCCATAACCCTCAGAAATAATTTGCTTCTTCTGTAACCCAGAAGCCATTGAAGAAATTAAATTTGAATGAATGATGAAAATATATTGCAGCTAGAGAACAACTGTAGATTCTTTTTGACAGCAACTGTGGTTTCTAATGCTTCCTTAATTTTCACTTACACTTATCTGAAGTTGTGATTAATCCAATGAAATATTCAAAATTGCCCAAGTAAATCTGACTTTTGTAAACAGGATTTATCTTAAAGCCTCATAAAGCACTCTGACAATCAGACCTAAACTTTCTTTTGTGATACAGATAAGCATTACATCTGTAATCTTCACATCTCCAAGGGTTCTGGAGGAAGAATTTTCGTCCACTGGAAAACAGCATCTTTCTCAGCAGGGGCTTATTCATACCAAGAACAACTGTATTTTTTCCAAACAATAACAAAAATGTGTTTCTTGCCTGTGGATTAAGAAAAATCTCGAGATGAAGACTGGCTTCCCTGCTCGCTTCCTGTTCAAATTGTGAAATTGGCCTGAAAAACAGGGTTTTTTCTTCCCTTTTTCTATTGGCCTGAAAAACAGGGTTTTTTCTTCCCTTTTTCTATTGGCCTGAAAAACAGGGTTTTTTCTTCCCTTTTTCTAAGCCATTCTGATGCTCTGTGGTGTAATGGGCTTTCCTTAAAAAATGGCAGCTGTGAAATGTTGGTTCTCTCTATTCCAGCTGTTCAGGCCTAAAGATAAAACAAATGTCATAAATATCACAATAAATCCTGAAAGCTACAAAAACAATGGGAGGGGAAGAGTGATCAGAAGCTGTGCAGCAATTCACAGATGGAAAAAATATCCTGGGGGCTCCTACAGCTTTTGGTGACTTTCCTTTTGGAGCCTGTCCTGTGACAGCTACTGGCACTGGGTGGAGGGAGCAGGAAATTCACCCTGCAGCCACAGGGGACTGGATATTACCTGCCTCACCCTGATTTTAGGTCTCCAGAGCTAAAGCTGGGGAGAAAAGCACCAATTAGTGTATGTGACTATCTACCAGGTACTAGTGGATATAAAAATTATGAAATTATGCTAATTTTTCAAGAATGGGCATAACAGGTCCTAAACTTCCTCATGAGTCTTGTTAGCCATGTCTTTGTTCTGGGTTTAAGTTTGCCACAGCAAGTGATCTTCCACTTGCCATGGGTTTTTAGTGGCTTCTATCACTGGGGCTCTGCTTCCCCTGTGTTTGTTCATAACAGGTTTGTTGCATAAACACTTTTATTTTTAAAAAGGACAAGCATCCACAGAAACGTTTCGGAGACAATAGAATCTGAGGTTGTAAATGCATTCTTGTGACCTTACCAAGATGAAGAGAATTTTGGTTTGAGAAGAGGAAAAGCTTGTGATCAGGCAACTGCAGTTACAATAATAACAGAAGAAAACAGAAAATCACTGTCAGCTTGATTATCTGGGGAGTCTTTGTCCTGCCCAATGGTGCCTCTTTATGACAACCTTTATTTCAGGACAGGAAACAACCTAACTAAAATACAGAAGCATCATAACTAAGGAAAGTTTGTGTTAAATTTCTACTTACTGTATTATACAAAGGAACAGGACTACAAAAATTCATTTAGCAATGCAGCAATTGAACTAAGTGCAAGAACTTCCAGCTGTTATCAAAATGGGTGTTTTGTGAAGTATCATAAATTTCAGGAGGATTTGTGTAATTTGGTTCTTATCAACATAAAAGATACATTAAAATTGTGGTGAGGTTTCAGTAACTCGAGGTTGTTGCCGTTACTAATTAACCCTGCAAGGAGCACCAAAGATCACTGCAAAAGTCATTTAGTGCCTCCAGCTTTGTAAAGAGTAAATGTTGGATTGTTTGTTTCCTGGCTGTCTTAGGTTAGAAATGGGGGTGTGTGTTCTGTCCCTATCTGATGGGGCAGTTCTCTGCTGTTCATTGGGCAGTTTTCTTTATCTCTTCCACAACCAATCCTCCCTGCAGGAGATCTCTTCTGTTCATGGCCACTGAGTGTCCCTGCATGGCTGAGAAAATTCCATCATCCCATGGGGAGAGGCTGTGCCCAGGGGAGGAGCCAAGCATTCCTACCTGGATACAATCTGAGTTTCTGGGACACCACAGCAGCCTTTGCCCACTGCATTCCCAGAGGAGCAGCTTTCTTCCCCACTGCATTCCCAGAGGAGCAGCTTTCTTCCCCACTGCATTCCCAGAGGAGCAGCTTTCTGCCCCACTGCGTTCCCAGAGGAGCAGCTTTCTGCCCCACTGCATTCCCAGAGGAGCAGCTTTCTGCCCCACTGCGTTCCCAGAGGAGCAGCTTTCTGCCCCACTGCGTTCCCAGAGGAGCAGCTTTCTGCCCCACTGCGTTCCCAGAGGAGCAGCTTTCTGCCCCACTGCGTTCCCAGAGGAGCAGCTTTCTGCCCCACTGCATTCCCAGAGGAGCAGCTTTCTGCCCCACTGCATTCCCAGAGGAAGCCCAGGCCCATCTCCAGCAGCCCTGGAGCTTCAGAAGAAAACTCCAGCCTTGTCCAGGATCCTGCTCCAGCAGAAGCACAGCTGGCACTGCAGGAGGGCTGAGCCACCATGGAATGGCACTGCTGCCACCACCCTGACACACAGCCTGCCAGGGCCTGCTCTGACTCTGACAGGGTTGTTTTGTATTACTGCATTGTTTGTTTTATTTTATTTTTTTTAAATTTTCTTCCCTAATAACTGTTATTCCTGCTCCCATATCTTTGCCTGAAAGTCCCTTTAATTTCAAAATTATAACAATTCAGAGGGAGGGAGTTTACGTTTTCCATTTCAGGAGAGGCTCCTGCCTTCCTTAGCAGTCACCTGGGTTTTCAAACCGAGACACTGAGCCTTGTGCTGTCATCAGCGTTGTGTTTCTTTCCCTTATGCTCCCTGTGCTGAAGATAGAATGGGTAAGCAAATCTGAGAGGAGATGGAGCTGGGGACAGCTTGCATATGTCAGTGTTCATTTAAGTTAGCCAACCAGCTGGCCTTTCATCCCAGCTCCTGATTCTGCCCTCTTTCCTCCCCAGAGCAAGAGAGGTCCATGCTTCCTGACTGACTGAAAAGGGTGGACTATGTCATTCTAGTGGCCAGATGGCCTGACCACAAAAGTAACTCTGTGAGCCCTGAGGGTCTCCAAAGGGAAGCTCCCTCTGCATGGCTGGCCCTGCCTGGCCAGCCAGGCAGCACAGAGCTGCAGACACTTCCAGAAGCTGACCTGAATCTCTGCAGGCAGCACTGGCTTTGCAGAGAGGGCTGTTCTGACACCTCCAGTGCATGGCTGCTCCCTGATATCCCAGCACAAATGTCTTGGATTGAAAAGACACGTGTCTGCTAAGGAAGGCAGGAGCCATTCTTGAAATGGAAAGTGTAAATTCTCTCTCTCAGTTATTATGATTTTGAAATTAAGGGGCTCTCAGGCAAAGAGGAATAGGACTAACAGTTCTTTAATAGGAAAATTAAAAATACAAATGTAGTAGTACAAGCAAACAAAACCAACACTGCCAGAGTCAGAGCAGGCCCTGGCAGGCTGTGGGTCAGGGTGGTGGCAGCAGTGCCATTCCATGGTGGCTCAGCCCTCCTGCAGTGCCAGCTGTGCTTCTGCTGGAGCAGGATCCTGGACAAGGCTGGAGTTTTCTTCTGAAGCTCCAGGGCTGCTGGAGATGGGCCTGGGCTTCCTCTGGGAATGCAGTGGGGCAGAAAGCTGCTCCTCTGGGAATGCAGTGGGGCAGAAAGCTGCTCCTCTGGGAATGCAGTGGGGCAGAAAGCTGCTCCTCTGGGAATGCAGTGGGGAAGAAAGCTGCTCCTCTGGGAATGCAGTGGGGCAGAAAGCTGCTCCTCTGGGAATGCAGTGGGGCAGAAAGCTGCTCCTCTGGGAATGCAGTGGGGCAGAAAGCTGCTCCTCTGGGAATGCAGTGGGCAAAGGCTGCTGTGGTGTCCCAGAAACTCAGATTGTATCCAGGTAGGAATGCTTGGCTCCTCCCCTGGGCACAGCATTTCCCCATGGGATGATGGAATTTTCTCAGCCATGCAGGGACACTCACTGGCCATTAACAGGAGATAATTAACAATTAATGGCCCATTAACAGAAGATATCTCCTCGAGGGAGAACTGTTGGTGGAAGAGATAAAGAAAACTGCCCAATGAACAGAAGAGAACTGCCCCACCTCTGACAGATGGGAAATAGAACCCACACCCCCAGCCTAAGGCAACAAAGATGCAGGGACACAGGTGACGTGCTACCACTTAAGGCATGCACACACACGTGCA
Organism: Vidua chalybeata; assembly: GCF_026979565.1. Classification (NCBI taxonomy): domain Eukaryota; kingdom Metazoa; phylum Chordata; class Aves; order Passeriformes; family Viduidae; genus Vidua; species Vidua chalybeata. Next base: position 2,525,186 of record NC_071534.1, read on the forward strand.
CCCCTGCCATCCTTAGGCTGAATTTTGGCTGAAATGGTTTTTTTTTGGCATGTCATCATACCAGAGACAGGTTTTGGTATGCAGGGATTTTATCTTGCCCTTGCCATTCTTTTGTATACACAGGGCAAGCGCACCACATTGAGAAACAAAATTGAAAGCTGGGAGTTATTTTAATTCAGTGAGAGACACTGACGGAGAAGAAGGCAAATGGAAATAAGGCCCAGAGAACTACAGGGTAATAGTAAGAACTGTTCTTACTATTCATATCCATGCCACTGAGGCATGTTTTCCCTAGATTCTGAATTACATCTTCAGCCAGAATATTTGAACTCTGATTCACTGACATCAGCCTTGTCCCGTTGCCCTGACTTAGGAAAGCTTAGGGTCTGGCTCACTGTTATATCCCAGCCCTCAGTTTAACAGAGGCTTTTCCTCTTCTAAAATTTACTTGAGTGTTGGTATGAAGATGCTTTGGAAAAAAGGGCTTCTGACAGACCTTAAGTCTGCTGCCCTATTGCTTCTCTTTTTAAGGGAGCTTTACAAGTTTTAATTACAGTATTTATACAAAATCTTTGAAGTATTATTTCATGCATTTTCTTAGTTTTCAAGATGAAGGAGTAGCTGTGGCTCAACCACAAAACCAACGATATTTGTTTAAAAAGCATGTAAAATTCTGCAATCCATATCCACATTCAATGAGTATACAACATGATTTCTAGTCTGTTTGCAAGGTTGGTGATGTGTGATGGAAGCTCGAGCTGTAAATGAAATTCATTCCTAAAAGAATAGGTGACAAGGCGGTGTAAGATTTAATTCCCATTGCATGAATCACTTCATTTGCACATGTCTCTTTGCACTTGATTGGACATAGTGATATTTTAAATGCATTACAAATTTAATCAAAAGCATTAAATAAGACACACAACATTGAAATTACATCCAGGAAAGCATCTGGGACTAGGGAGGGGGAATTATTCTTGCATAAAAACTAAAGATTCTGTACTTTCATAAATTAATTGAATAAACAAAGGCATATTGAAGCTCCTCAGGAGATTATGTAGAAGGTCAACCCATGGCATTTCCCAGATTGCAAATCCATGCGTTGATCTGAATAGACTTTTGTCTTTAAATAACTCCTAGGGTGACTCCACTGGACTTTTTCCTCTGCAGTCTGTTAATAGTGCTGAAATGAGATCCAGAGGACTGTTCCCATGTGCAAAGTCACTCAGAGTTGTGTTATCAACTTTGGGGAGCTGAAGGTTCAGTCCTGCAAAGTTCATTCACACAGATAAATCCATTACCCTTTAAGGAACTCCAGCTCAGAAAGGAACAAGGCCTTGAGGTGAGGTTGATAATAAACTGATTGTTTTACTGTCCAGATAAAATCCCCTGAAGGTATCTGAAGCTGTGTTCTTTAACTTCCTGCACAGCACACAATCTTCCTCATGTTTATAAATCGTATTCTCTCCTCTTGAAACCAAACACCAAAACGCTTCTTTTTTTTCCCACCAGATTTGTTTCATGTGGAAAACATCATAGACTAGGGCAAAAGCAAGAAAGATTAGAAGATACAAAAGTTGAAAATTCTATTTAGGTGACTAGATAATTTCAAATATTTTAGAAAGGGCCATCTCTACCACCCACTCTATATTACAGCTACTTCTCTACTGATTTTTTTTTTCCCACAACAATTTTAAGTAGCTACTGAAAAAATTAAAATAAATCAGAGAAGCATAATCAATATGTATAATTTTCTCTCTTACTCTGTATGGAATCTGCACAGTTACATTTATGTGTTAGGATACCATTAGAACGAAATTTTTAAGGTGAAAATATCAAAAAACTCATCTTTGACATTGTTTAATGAAATCCCAGGTGTGCAGTGCATGTTGAAAGAAATAATTTGACAAGTTTATATGCAAAAAAGGTGGTGAATTTACTTGCAGCAGACTTGATAAGAATTTTCATCCATTGCTTATGGAGCAGGTTATCATACTGTAAGAGACATATCAAACTTAAATATTCCTGGGTAACTTCTTGGAAAAAAAAAAAAGAACAAGATGTCTGCCAATATTTCTGACCAGATTTGTCTTAAATCCTTATGCTAGAGCCTTTTCTTGATCTTTTCCACTCTTTTCTCAGCTGAGGGGTCAATACTGAAGTGTAAATAAGGAAGCAAATGCTAGGTGCTGAACTGTTCTAAATCAGTAGTGAGCAGTTCCTTGTCCCATGGGCTCATACTGTCTGAAATCTAGGATGAAGAAATATCGTAATTTTTACAGAATAGTAATTCTATACGTTAATTTTTTTGTTACCATAATTCACGTGGCAGAAAAGGCCTTGGCTTCATGTAAGACCTGCTCAGCATCAGCAAAAAATGTTTCTATTTGTCAATATTGTTTTGACAAATCCAAAACACAGTCCCATACCAGCTACCGTGAAGGAAATTAACACTGTCCCATTCAAAGCAGGTCAGCCCTTTGTTTACTTTGATGTAGCAATATTCAAACCTTTTGCATCTAGCTCTGATGATACACAAGGTACAACTTTAAAAGTTGTTCATTATTTTAGCTTGATTTGTTTTGCACAGAAGAGCAATCAGAAAAAAATCCCAGGCTGAGTTTCCATCATGTGAAGTATCCCATCTTTTTTGGTCTTTTATTTCTTAGATTTGGACATGAATGAGAGACTTTTATCAGTATCTAAACAAAATGTCCAAAATGTGAATAGGATTTGAAGAACTTATAGACAAGTTCCTGCAGTTCTGATCTGACACATGACTGAGGGACAACGTTTTACTTGTCTTGCCCTTATGTTGAGAAAAAAAAACCATTGAAAGCTACATTGTTTACAAATAAAGCTGGAAGGCAATTGGCCTGAATGAATAAATTGAACAGATGCATCACCTTCCATTATGCAGACAAAACAAATAGCTGTGTTTTGTGAAAAAAGCTATCAAATTACCAGCTGCACAATGCAGAAATGCTCCTGTGCAAGTGGGTGAGTTCCTAGCACCTGTGGTAAAGTTTGGTGGCTGCAAATCTGATTCTTTCTATGGTTATGTGCTGACTTCCTGCTCCTTTGGTACTGAACAGCTTGGATTATAAATGTCTTCCAAATCTTGAGATATTTATTTAAATTTACTGTCTAATAATCTTATCAAAATGAGACAATGTAAAAAAAGCTGCTGTTTTCATTGTGCAAAGACAGTGAGTATCATCACATTTATTTGCTCAGGTTTCTGTTTATTTTCCTGTTTGTAGAAGATTTTTTAGAGGAGGAAGTTTGCTTTTAAAGCAGGAGAAGTCAGGAGCCATCCTTTTATCTAATTTAGAGAGATGAACAATGAAAAATGGTTTCACTGAAGTCTAGTTAAGGACCTGGTTAAAATTCTGGCTTTCTCTAATAGTCGAGAATATGATCTATAACTCACAGATTTGATCTAACAAATCTGTCAAAGCAAACATACAAGTTATTTCCTTTTGCATTTGAAATAGAGGCTGTTTTGAAGCTCACACTGAATTTCTGCAACAGAAAACTTTCTTGCTAGAGTTGCAGTGTTTAGGGTGATAGGAAAACCCTAAAGTCCTGTCTATTTCTGGAAATATAAGCATCTCAGTGCATTTTTTTGTTTTAGTTTAGTTTAGGTTTGTCAGCCTTGGGGTACAGGGAGAATTCCATCTAGGCTGTTGGTGTTCTGCCTTTCCAATTGTCTGCAGTTACACACAGTAATTTCCTTTTCTTCCAGCCCTCTCACTGTGATAAGAAATGTTAAAAAGATGCTTTCTTAAAATCCAGAGGTGGATATATTTGCAACACAGGTAAAGCAATTCCTGTGAATGCTCTGTGCTCTAGAAGGGTCTTGGTTTTTTTTTTTTTTTTGTTTTTGTTTTTTTTTTTTTTTTTTTTTTGTTGTTTTTTTTTTTGTTTGGTTGGTTTTTTAACTCCTGAAAACCTTACAGCAATTCATAAGCAGTTTTAACAAAATTTGACATCCTTTAGGGATAGATGCAAACGTCTTTCAGTCAGTCGTGTTTTTTAACTCTGAAAAAAAACCAAAAAATGACTGTTAAAAGAGGTGGAAAGGCTCATTGATGGCACTCATTTAATAACCTTCATTTAATAATTTGATAATCTTCATTGTTTGGCATGAGGCCTCTTGCACCCCATTACTAAAACGCTGAAGAAAGAATTAATTATTTTTGCCCTATTATTGTTTTGGCAGCGCCTGTCACTGTGTTTTGAAGCACTGCAAAGGCTTTCTTCTAGCTTCACACCAAACCCGTGAGGTGAGGGGATGATGCAGTCACGATTTTAAATTTAGAAAAAAAAAAAATTAAGCCCATGGCTTCATTGAGTTGAAATTACACCCTTGTTTATAATGTGTGAAACCTGCATTTTTTCAGGCTCCTGGCTGTTGTATCAGGGTTTTATCATTTCAGTGCCTAGGTCCTCCTGTGAGTTGCAGCTAGGATTTCTGCAGAATCATATATTTTACATACATAAAACCAAAGCACACTATTCATGACCACTGTAAAAATGTATGCTTTTAATGATCACTCTGTCTTTGATGGACAGACTTAAAATCCAGGTTTGGTCAACTTTCACTTGCATTTTCTTCCTGTACAACTCTGTTTTAGTTTGGACCCAGCCAAGAAACATTGATCCAAATAAATGAATATGTGAATATATAAAATTCATTAATATTTTCATACAAATCCCAGCTGACACATCTTCTCTTCACCTTTTTCCTTAGCACCCAAAACCTGCATGGTTCACCCATGCAGAACTCAGCAATATTTCATTTCACAAAGCAGGTGTTCTTTCCACGGCACAAACTGATCAGTGTTTCAGAAGCACCTGGCTCTCGGCCTGATGTTGAAACATCAGAAATCCTTTCTCCTCAGTGATCTGCTCACTCCTATGGAAAGCATGGTCTCCTTGGCCAGCCCTGGTGCTTTTTCTCCCCTTTGTCCCATCCTTCTCCCCCAAACCTCTCTTTTCCTGCCCAAAAAATATTTGGTCTTTTTTTTTTTTTTTTTTTTTTTTGCACTACATTGCATTCATTTGAAGAAGTTACTCGCTCACAGGGCTGGAAGGTGGGGGAATGGAGAACTTTGGTGAGTTATCTCGACCCATGTACCTTCCATCACATTTCCTCTCCTCTGTCCAGCTGAGGAGGGCAGTGACAGAGCAGCTGTGGTGGGCACCTGGCCTCCAGCCAGGACCAAGCCACCCCAGATCCCCATCCTCCAGCAGCTGGAAAAGCTGGCCACGTGCTCAGTGTCAGCGTCTTTGAGGGAGTTCTCGCTGCCAAGCTGGAGGGAATTTTGCTGAGTGTACAAACTGGTTTTTCATGCGGTTTTAAGGTGGCTTGAATTAGCCTGCAGTTCAAGGACGTGGCACACTGTGCCCACCCAACATGGGCAGACCTCTTCTGTCCCATTCAAAAGGTTATGAATGCTTCAAAGCACTCAAATGACCTGAGAGTGTCACCTTTTTTTTAATTTAAACAGATGGGGAGGGGAGGGAGGCAAGTAACAGCAAGAATTTCACTGACTTTGTGCTTAAGGATGACCAAATAATTTTGGCTGAAAATACCTAAACACATTCAGCCTGAGGCATAGCCTGAGCCTGGAGAACTTAGTGGCTTCAGCTTTTTATGAGTTTCCTGGACTTCAAACAAGACCATATAAATGGGAAATATTATGCAATCTTAATAATAGGCTATGTTACCAATTTGCTCACAACAAACCAGTCAGCATAACTGAAATTCCTAGGTGTACTGTGGCTATTAAAAATTAGTGTTCTGTGACTTGCTGCTGGTCTTCCAGCATAAATATATTTTAAAAAGAGAAAAAATAGTAACACTTTTGCTCTTTAAACTTGACTTTCTTCAATTTTCTCCAAACCTTAATGGATCATATATTGTGAAAAAAAAGTTTTAGTTTTACTTGGCTTCTTACTGCATCCCTATAAGTGATTGCTTTCTTTTATGTGATAGTTTCTGTAAACTTGACACAAAATTATAGATTCATGGAATTGCTTCATGGATGGGAAGGGACCTTAAAGATCATCTCATTCCAGCTCTCCTGGCATGGATGGGGACATTTTCACTGTCCCAGGCTGCTCTGCTCAGAGCCCCATCCAGCATGGCTTTGAACACTTCCAGGGATTAGCCAAGATGAAACCAATGAACAGAGACTGTTTTTCCACTCAGGTGAGATGACATTGCTCTGGTTGTATAAAATGTGTGGAAAAATGGCCTTGGTAGCTGCTCTGAATAATTCAGGGATATAATCTACAGAATTTACTATCTACAGGCACCAGTCTCTAGTACCTTTATTTTATTCTGAGGATGCAGATGGAATTCTCCAATAAATCAGCCACTGAGATGAAGTTTTTCTTCTGAAACAAACTTCTGAATTAGCCAAAACAGGCCTTGGGCATGGGCATGCCTGGAACAGACAACTGGAAAACTGAAATAATGGCTGCTCCAGCAGCAGCAGGGCCTGGGCTTAGCTTGATGCTCTTGCATGTATCTCAGAATGGTCCTGAGTTGGTCTCATGGGCTTACACTGAGGTGCCAAATGAGCGCTCACTGTTCTTTTTATCAGGGGCGCATTTGTCCTACAGCTAAATTCAGTATAGTTAACCTGGGTTAAAAGAGGAGTGAAAGAAGTTTATTGGATTTTTAGCTACTTAAGCAGATGAATTCAAGCTCAGATTCTCCCACAGGCTTGGAATTCTACTGAGAGCTCAGTTTAAATGGCAGATTTCACTGCTGTAAATTGAGGTAACCAACCGAGGCTAAGCACCCCCCAAAAAAGGTGATCCTTCAGCCAAGACAGGTATGAAGCACATCCCTGTACAGTATGACTGAAATCTTGGAAAGCTTTTCTTTTGGAGAATTGATGAAGTAGCCATGACTCAGAGGCTACTCTGAAGCTGTCAGGAAAATATGGTTTTAGCCTTGAGTACTGTGGGCTCAGCTGCTGTACTTTGCTTTCTTGTTTTCTACGATTCCCATGGGCTATCACAGTTTTTCTTTTTTCCTTCATCTTCTGTTCAGTAGGGATATTCTGGGTCTTTTCTTGAACTTACCTGCTGTAAGAGCAGTGTTCAAAGCAACTTTAGGAAACTTTGATATGGTCATTTTACAATAAATCAGTAATGTTAACATGCTGCGCGCTTTCTAAATTCATTTTCAAGAATCTTATTTTCCCAAAGCGTCAAATTCAGTGGGACATCTCTGAATATCAGGAGATCTGAAATAGTTTCCAGGTTCTGCTCCTGCTCTGCTGTGAGCCACTGAGGCAGGTGTCTGCTGTCCCAGCTCTTTCACTGGTAAAACATGGATAACAGCTGTGTTCAAATACCTGGAAATCTGGATGAGAAGTGTCATAGTCAGGATAAAATGTGGCATAGTAAGAACACGTTGCAATGTTTTATAAACAATTCTGAAATGTTTGAAAGGTAGTGCTTGTAGTACTGGGAATATGTTTTTCTACATACTTTGGGGTTTTTGGGGTTTTTTTTTTATAGACCCTATTTTGCTCCAAGTTTTGCTGACATCTCCCCTGTGTTTCAGGACAGTTGGGGCATGTCTCACTTTTTATATTCACAGCCTTTTTGTGAATCAAAGTAAAGAAATGAAGCTACTGTCACAAAGCCCCAGCATTTATATCAGAGGCTGATGATATTCTCAACCAATATACAGCAACATTTTGCAAATCACTTCCCCCTAGGTGATGACAGGTTTCAGGGATCAAAAGTTAATCCAAGGTGTATAATTCCATTTCCAGTCTTGCAATTCCTCCTATAATAATAATAAACTGATTATTCTTTTAATGTTAAGCTTCTTGGCCTATTTCTGAGTGGAGCTGGATTTCCACTGCTTCCAAGGAAATCAGAGTTGTGCATGCCCATTCCCACTCTGCACTAAATGTCTGGAGCACCAGGCTTTGTGTGGTAGCTGTGTATTAACTAAAAATTGCAACAGGAAGTATAATGAGCTGCTTTACACATTTTGTTTTATTCCAGTTAGGACAATTTGAATCATTTTTGGGACTTTTTATTTAATGCAGACTTCTCTGTTAAGTGGCTGAACCGCCTATCACCGTCTATAAAATTTGTCAGAATAACTATGACTGCATTTTATTCTGTTCCTGGGTATTTTCAGGATTGAAAGCAGATGCAGTCTATGGTATTAGGCCTGAATTCACAGAATCACAGAACAGCCTGGGTTGGAAGGGACCCTAAAGATCATCTCACTCCAACCCCCGTGCCGTGGGCAGGGACACCTTCCACTGTGCCAGCTTGCTCCAGAGCCCCATCCAACCTGGCCTTGGACACTGCCAGGGGTGAGACAGCCATATCTTTTCTGAATAACCAGTTCCTGTGCCTCATTATCCTCACAGTAAAGAACTTCTTCCTAAAATCCAATCTAAACCTACTCTCTGTCAGTTTGAAGCCGTTCCCCCTTGTCCTGTCACTCCATTTTGCAGAAATTCCCACTCTTATCTTTTTTGTAGGCTCCTTTCAGGTACTGGAAGGCCACTATGGATGATTTTCTTATTTGTGGTACTTCTGGGTGAATCTTTGTAGAGGAGAACAAATTTCTTATGTTCTTTCCTTAAATTGCACCGCCTGTGTGGTATTGCAAAATTTTGTCTGTAAATTACCGACAAAAAAGAGATTTTATAGTAATGGATACCAAGCTATTGTCATGCAAGAGACTTTGGTTTACCAAGAGTGGCTAGAATTTCACTTCCAAAGGCTTGACTTTATCTCTTCCAACACTGCTGTTTGAATAGCAAAGTTTTTAACTTTGCAGTTGAACTTTCCCTTAGAATACAGGTGACCTGGATTCCACATGTCATGCATACCCATTTTACTTTGTTTAAATCTGATCTAAGTTTGGGGAAGTTTTTAGAAGCAGATAAAAATCAATCAAGTTCTGCATAGATTTAGTTTTCAGTGCTCAGGTAAATTCTCTGCTGGGACATACTGCTGTGGGAGTTCTAGAAAACCACAAGAAGAGTCAACTGAACCCATCACCATATTTCTTTGTAGGTAGTACTGATGTACGTGATAATTCAAAGTTATCCACATTAGAAGGTAAAATATTTTCCAGTTTGTACATAGAAATGATCTTCCTTGCATGTGTAGTTTGAGAGTTTAGTTAAAATAATGAAAGATCATTTCTGTAAAGGGAAATACGATTATCCTTTCAAATAACAGCTGGAGGGAAGGTTCTACACTGAAGTGTCATATGTTATTTGACGGCAGAGCATTTTTAAGATTTTGGTTTTGGAGTTTTTTAAGTAATCTTCAAAGACCCTTGATATTTTTCCTGTAATTAAATCAATTTCTGCACAGAGAGTAAGTGTCAGAGTCTGAAAGGCAGGACTGCTGGGAATTTGGGTGAGCAAGGCACAGGTGAAGGACTCTAGACCTCTGCTGAGTCTTTAAGCAGAAAAAGACATACAGCCAGCCACAAAGTGAAGCTGTAGAGAAACAGCAAAAAGGTTATGAAAATCATAACCTCTGGTGCCTTGTGCCATTTAGAATTAATCTTATTGAACAACCTGGTGCCCTTTCAGTTGAACTAGAGCCCTGGCCAAATTTCAAATCTGTGTCCTACCTTACAGGTTTGTTTAAGTCTATAACCAAAGACTAAACCTGTGACTCACCTGTAACTTTTAACAGATTCCACTGTGGCTCTTTTGTGTCAACAGAAGGAGATCCTGGCACTGCACCTTGGCTATGTTCTTTTGTGGAGGTGCTCTGAAAATTTGAATTGAGTTGGCAAGGCCAGGAATTCTCACTTTTTTCCAAGTCTGGCCAAATTATTTTCCAGGGTGGAGAACAGAGTATATTTTATTGCAGCAAGGAGAGGCAGTATTGCCTAGATTAATACCTTTGCTTCCTTTGTGGAGTAAGTTCAGCAGAGCTGCAGTGGAGGCTCCTGATGGTTCATATCCAGGAAGGAGCCTCCCTCTAGCTGAGTCCTTGGGAGCTGCACTAGCCTTTGTCTGCTGGAGACAGCTATTTGCACCTCTGACATGCCTTTAAAATGCCAATCAACACATTTGACAATTTTAGTAGCTTTTTAATGTTCTCAGAAGGTCACAGAGAATGAATGAACCTATTTGTAATTCTGGCTGGGGTTGATCTCATTCAGCTGAAGGAGCATAACCTGCAGCTCTCGTTGTTTCCAGAAATTCAGACCGTCCATTTTGCAGTCAAAACCAGATGATACCTCTTGGGATGATACTTGCTAGGAGTGTTGTTTGCACTGTGCCAGTTTGTGTGCTGCTCTTCCACTCTTCCAGGCATCTGCACTCGTGGGATCACAGCACTGGCACCATGATGCTGCAATCCAGCTCAGGCACCAGCCTGTGTCCCAGAGCCTTTGGTCCTCTCACTGTGATGCTTTCTTGGGGTCCACAGCTGTGGTTAATGTGAATTACGTGGTGGGAGAAGCACAGGTTCAGTGTCCACGGCATCTGCTGGACAGTGGGAGCTCAGATTAGGATGTGCAGGAGCTCAGGGGTGGCGTTTGCTCTCTGGTGTTTTGTGAGGGGGCACATTTGCAAAATAACAGGGAAATCTCCTGCTCTGGGCTAATAACGCTGAATCAACGGCGGCTATTGAACTTTCACTGAATATTAACTTCTACTGCACTTGGCAAACACACTTAGCAAGAGGTGATCATGCCAGCCCCAGCTATTGATTGCGAGGTGGATCTGCTGCAGTTGGCACTGCCAGTTCTGCCTGAGGGCGATGCCAGGTGGGTGCCCTGATACGCTTTTCAGCGTCATGGTGATGAGGACTTGTCAACTGTTCTTTGTCTGATGTCAGGTGCTTCCATTTGCCTTTTGAAATAAAGCCATCTTTTCCTCCTGCCCTGGTGGTAATTGTTAGCAACTTACTATTGAATCTGGTTTATGTTGTGCTTTTTTTTTTTTTTGTTTGAACTACTCTACAATGCCGATTAGATTAAAGGTCAAGTTTGGCAGTCTCTCTCCATAAACTCTACTGTAAGCCTTTCTGATATCAAAGGGATGGTTTTGGATGTAACTAGTGGGAGAATTGGCTCCTGTACTCTTGCTCAAGAGAAGTCAAAAGGTTGAAGTCCACCTAAAGATTCATGTTATCAGAAATGCAAATAAAGGAGATGGGAGTCACGAGGCTGGATGAAGGATGATGGGTCAGCATCTTGGGCACTCCCAGATGATGGCATGTGGCAATCCCCAAGGGAACTTTCAGGCATTTGATCCAGGGCTATCATAAATTCCTTAATGCTATGCACTCTCTGCAGTGAATGGGACCACAGCAGCATGAAGTTTTATTGAGATATTTCTTGTCCTCCAGGCTGGAGAGGGCAGGTGAGACATCTTTTGTTTGTTCCCAAATTTGCTATGCAAATCGTGCACTCTTTTTCCCCTGAAGAATTCCTTTGACTGCAGTCCAGTAATTTACATTTTAGCATCACTGAGCATCCAATGTCCCATTTCACGGCATTGCTCAGTTGAAGAGTGTTAACACTGCAATATCAGAGATGCAATTAATTAATTAATTAATTAGGTTTTACCTGCTTAACGCAATAATAGCAGGCATCACATATTCCCTGATTAGGGTTAGGGTCTTCTCAAGGGAGCTGTGGCTTGGAGTGAGTAGATCTGCATTTTTTGAAGTTTGCAGAGGTTTATTTTTGAATGACAGGGCACTTCAGAGTTCCAGTTTGCATTACTCTGCCTTGCTGTGATCAGGACTTCGAGGAGCAGGGAAGCAACCTTTGAAAGCTGCTTCACTCGGACAGCTGGCAATAAAAGGCTGTGTGTCAGTAAGCATTATGGACCTGATAAGAGTCTGCAACCTGAGCTGTATGGAAAAGTGAAATGAACTCACGCTCCTACTGATCGTGACGTGCAAGGTCAGGACAAACTACTGAAATATTGGATTGCAAATACACTCTTGGCAGTAAAAGTCCCAACTCAGTACAGCTTGATCATTACAGGGAAGCACAGAGCTGTGCAATAAAACCAACACTGTGTTTGAAATTAGCTCCTAAGAAAGGGTTATAAATCTGAAGGAAGTTTAAAAGTGATTTTCTTTTTTCCTAATATCTTTTCGTAGTGTTCTATAGTTCTCATTCCTGTGCCTTTTTAATTGTGCACGTCACCTCAGGAACAGTCATAGCTGAGGAAGGGAGTCCAGCTGAAGCCCAAAAGATCAATGAAAGGGATGGAGAGGCAATTCCCTTTTCTTTTTTGTGTGTGTGTTGGTGTCTTTTTTCAATACAAGTGGTGAATGTTAAAGCAATAAAGACTGAGGAGATAAAAAGCTGGGATTTGAGAGAAAGAGCTGCTTCCCATAAGGACATTAAACCCATGAATGTGCTGTCAGTGAAACTGCTGGAAGCAAAGAATGGAGTAGAAGTAGGTTGTTTGTTTTTTTGGTTTTTTTTTGTGAAGCTGCAGGATGATAAAAGCCGGACAGTGGATTTAACATTGGAAAAAGAACATAAAAGCAAGCCAGGGGTTAGGTTATATCCTGTCCATAAATTTCATGTGTTCTTATAGCCATTTTTAAATGCTTTTAACTCCAGTAAAACAATGGTCCAAAGGACTGAAGGCTTTTCCACATAAGTGGAAACTTCACTGAAGTTAAAAGAGCTTTGGTATGAATTCTTCCTGAATGACTAATCATATTTGATCATTTCATTAGACTCCAAGAGGAAGCAAAAATGGTGAGTCTGTTTGTTCTCTCACCTACAAAAGATGGTGGCCTTATTGTGTTTCAGTGGACAGCCTAAAACTGATTTATGCTCTCAGTTATCTGAATGAAAGGCACTGGCCTTGCTGCTGTTCCTCTAGTTCCTGGATGCTTGCTGCTTTCCTACTGGCTGCCAAAAATGGAAAACTTTATTAGTAGTGACTGTTCAGATAGCTGAAGAAATTACAATTTTAAAAAAGGGAGTGACAGGCCTAGCCAGGCTTGGGACACAGAGCAGCAGAGCTCCCTCGATTTAGGACTCAAATGGCTCAGGGTGGAATTTGTTCTTTCTTTACCCCAAAATGCTACGTGTCAAAAGGGCATTAAAAGAGGAAATAAAGCAGAGGAAAACCAAATAAACTTAATTCCCAGCCCTCTTTAGGCACAGCTGCAGCGCTCCTTGTGCACTAATGTTAACTGGTTTGCACGTGGCTGCAGGCACTTTACCTCTCCCATTTGCTCTTTAAGAATGAGAATTTGAGTTGACTTTGCTGAGAGATGGACTCCCAGCTCCAGGAAGGAGGCTTGATGTTCTCCCAGCCCAAAGGTTAAGGCTCTAATCCATCCCCTGGAGCTAAGAACAAGGTGGTGCTAAACCCTTCCCACTCCTTACAGAACATAGTTGTTAGGATATTTTGAAATGAGTGAAGGTTGCAGTTAAAGGCTTCCATTCACACATCTTCCCTATCGGCTTAGTTGCTGCCATTGTTCTGATTCTGAGATCACAAAGATTCTGTAAAATCATCTTATTTGTCGTGACACTACTGCGATTCACAGCTTGGGGAAACACCATCCTCCTCCTCCTCCTCCTCTTTGGCATGGTTGTAGCAATTTCTGAACTTGAACTCGCTGTCAATCCTTCATCAAGATCCATCCAGGGTGCTAAAAGTGCCTCAGCTACCAAAAAAGGGCAAACTTTGCATGAATATGTGTACACACAGATGTTCCCCTTGGGTTCCCTGTGTCTGTTACTTTGACTGAAAACCACATTTATGAGGTCAATTGAAAGAAATTACTTAAGAAATTGCTTTCTTCTCACATCATCACGCTGGTTTTTTGAGCACTTCTGGACTAGCTCTTTATGTAAGAGCTTTTCCTCCTTGCTCATCTGTTCAGGTTTTCTCTCTGTTATGCCACAGCATAAAGGATAAAAAGAAAGTTCTTGATTCGCTTAACTGAATCAAAATCAAGTGTGGTTTGGCCACATTCATTTTAGGTCTCCATTATCATGATGTGCCTGGCCTTTTTGCTTAGCTAAATTGCTCTGTGGTTTGAGTGGTGAGGAAAGAGTCCTGATGTGTTTGTACCGTCCAACTTTTCAACACCATCCTCTGCATTTCTCACAAGAGCACACTTGGAAAGAAAAAATCCCTTGTTGCCACGTGCATAGATTTTAGGCAGATTTTTTTTCCAAGAGCAGACACCTTAACAGAGCAGGAGCTGAAGTTTCTTTGTCTTCTTGAAGAACTGTCTGCAGCTTCAAAGTATAGTTTTATCATATATTTAATGTAACTGTAGACAGCTGTTAGTTGTTTATACAAGAAGATAGAACTATGTAATTTAAGTCAAAATGTGCAAAGCTGAGCCAAAATATGTCCATAACTTGCAGCTCTAAACCTTCTTGTCTCAAGGCTATCTTCAAGCAGGAGCCATAAAGTTCAATCCTATAATTTTTACTGATTATGTAGCTCATGGATTTTTCCAGCCTGATAATTACTGAATTCAATGTGCCTACCAAGTTCCTGTGGCCTGCTTCTTACACAGGTAACATTAGCAGATTTTTAATTAGCTGGACTGAACCATTAAGGACACTTTCTATCCTGTGGAATAAAGCTTGTGAACTAACCAACCCTGTTAGTCAGACAGTTAAGTCATTGGTGTGTGTATGGGATTTCAAATCCATCTTTGAGCCCACAAACTCCTGGGAAGGAAAGTGAAATCCACAGTAAGGCTGCAAAGGAGTATCAAAGCTCCTGACCTGCTCATTGAGAAGGCAGTAGCAGGAGATAGAAATCTACCAGGCAGTTTAATTAGTAGCTCAGCAGTCCCCAAATTCCACAGCTTTGTGTGTCAAACCCAAAATCGCACTTCGGCAAAGGACTCGCTCCTAACAAGCCAAAATTTTGTTGCACTTCTTCCACACACCCATCCTGCCTTTTGATGGGTTTGTTAGAAGATGGAGTGTAATTCTAAACACAAAAAGAGGGTTAAAGTTTTGGGAAATAGGTTGGGTTCTACTCTGCAGATCTGACAAAGAAAAATCAGACCTTAATTTCTCTTGGATTTTAGTAGGGGGCTTTGCTAGTTAGGGAATACACTGACACAGAAACAGCCATGAGTCTCTGTATGAAATTGCCTTTTAGGCATAATTCACCACTGGTTTTTTAAAGATGTGTTTTAAATACTCTGAGGTTTAGTCAAAATAATGGAAAACTTGAATATATGTATCTTTATTGGTCCAAGAACAAGAAATGTCAATCTAAGCACAGATAATGTGATATCTTTTATTGAAACAAGAATATTAATCTAATCTTTATATAGCAATACATCTAGAAACAGAACTTCTGGGCCTTTAAGCTTGAACTTTAGAAAATATTCTTGTTCCAATAAGAAGTATCACATTATCTACCTTGTCTACTTAAATGCATGTTTTAAATGATGAATTAATGGCTATTTTGGGTGCATTTTTACTGTGTTATTATCTTGAGTCTCATGCAACTGTTTTCAAAGCTATAAACCTGTACTCTTTATATGCCAAATTCAATCATGACCTCTTTTTTTCTCTATGCTTTAGTCACAATTTCAAATAGTTTACACAGCCCAGAGTGTTGTATTGATGTTTTCTTGATTTGGTTTTATCATATTTTACTTTATTTGTGTCAGCAGGAGAAAATACTTTCAAGAAAAGAGGACAGCTTTTGATGAATTTCTATGCAGAAAGACCAGGTAAAAATAACTAGGAGCTCCCATAAAATGATTATTCCTGGGAATGTGAGACCTGTGGAGACACCACAATCATTTCAGTGTAGAGGAAAGGTTGTGTTAGCAATCACTGCCATTATCAAACGCTGCGTGATTGATAATGTTTGTGGATCCCAATCCTTTAACTGCAGCCTTTTGATTGTCTGCATCTCTGGATCTGTAGAGATGTATGCCAGTAGATCCAGCCCATGTCACTTACTGTGACTGGACGTGATCTGCAGGCCTGCTCCACATCAAATGGCAACTTAGGGGCTGAAAAAGCAGAGACTAGGAGTCAAACAGGAGTAACTGTGGCAGAAGGGAATCCTTGCCTAGTACCCTGATCCTTTTACATGGTAGTATTCCCACTACCATGGGATCAGGCCTTGCAGGGCACTTAGATGCTTAAATGCAGTTCCTGACCTTTTATCCCCACTGAAGTAAGAGTATTGCCCTGACATGTACTAAAAATAGCCATTTTTCTCCCTGAAAATCTAGCTGAGAAATGCTAGATGTGCAGGTCAACACTTAATTTTGCCATTTGATAGGGGAATGCAAAGTTAAATAGAGAACTTTTCCACCCGCACCAGTTTGGGTTCAGAGAGGGTTTGAAGGAAGGATGCAAACCCATCCCTGTTGCACTAACAAGGAAATCCCAGGCTGAACTGCCTTTGTAGCTTTTCCCAAGGTTCCACCAGGGGAGTATTTTGGAACTGCTGCCAGGCCTCCCTCGAAGCACTAAGAGATGGGGGCTGTCCCAGAGATGTGCAGAGCATCTCCCCTGCCAAGCCTGACCACTCTGTGGGCTGTGGCAGCTGGCTCTGGGCTTTCTGGGAAAATGAAGCTTGCAATGAGATTTCATCACTTCATGGCCACAAAAGGCATAACCCTGCTGGGGGAACGGCAGGAGGCTGCAAGATTTCACTGGGGCCTTTGTAAGGTGCTTTGTTTTGTTTCTTCATGAGGTGTTTTCAGGGTCCTTCAGAAATCTGATGTCTCCTCTGGAAGATACTGATAGGGTTTAAGAGCTGGTTTCCTGATAAAGAGATAAAAAATGACAATGTCTGAGTACATACTGTGTTGACTAGGCTACTAGTCAACATATGGCTACTATTATGTGGTTGGACAAAGACAATATGCAGATAGATTTCCTCCCTTTCCCCATTTTTTCCCAAATTTCAGTTAAAATAGTAGCCCACTCTCTGGAAGCACAACTTCTCCCAGAGCCTTGTATGTCTGGAGAGCTCAGCACAGTGCATTCCTTTGCTTTTTGACAATGGACTCCTGAAGTATTTCTTTTTAGAAAATGCTTAGAAAGGGTTAAAATCTTTTCAAAATGCTTGAATAGCAAGAGATGTGTACATCTATAACATAATAATTTTCTGCGAATTTCTGAAGTAGAAATTAATCTTTGACACCTTCAGGAGGAGCTTTGGTTTAGTGATATATCACAGAGTAAGCTCTGTAGGTTATCTGCACATAACCTGTGCAGGAGCCAGTGCTAGGAAACAAAGAACAACTGAAACTGTCAGGAAGCCAGCAGCAAAGATGAAACTACAGGTGGAAAAAAAAATTAGGAACAATCCTAAAGTTGCCATATATGCCATAGATCCTGTTAAGCACTGTGTGAGATAAACTGGAGCTAGGAAAACCCCAAAATGAATCAGATGAGAGGGATGTCAGTGATCAGCTACAGCATTCCTGCTCAGCTGACAAATGCTCCTGGTGGAGGAATGGGATCTCAGCAGCTGAGCAAGGAGCCAGGGCTGGGAGATGTAAGGAAAAACAGCATCTGCCACAGAATTGCTGCTTTTGTGGTTTTCATCCACACTGCTCACTTTTGGGCTTTAGATGAGGAACCTTTTGGGTTCCCCCTGCATCTGTGGGAAGTGAGCAGACCCTGCAGCTGGACTTCTGTTTGGCAGCCTGGATGTCACATCCTCTGTGACACTGGGGAAGGGAGTCTGTCGAAAAAGCTACTTCCACCTGCATTTATTCTGGCTCCTTTCAGTTATCCATTCCTGGATAAATTCTCCCAAACCTGCTGCCAAAACTGTAAGGTGCTGGTCAATTTTTGTAAGGCTGCCTGAATGACTCACCTCATTTCTCAGATTACTGATAAAACAAGGGGGAAATTAAAAAAAAAAAAAAAAAAGTCTAGTGGGATTGAAAGCTCTTGGCAAGCTCGAACTGTCATTTTGTAGGCACAATTAATTCTGGCTGAGGTGGGTCTGTGAAACACGAGGCTGAAGTCATGCTGAAGTGTCTTGGGTTGGATTAGAGGGATTCAGGTTGATGAATAAAGTCCTGCCTGTAGGCATGAATGAAAAACCTGGCCTCAGGCTCCCCCATTCCTGACTGCAGGAGTTCTTGCCTGTGAATGGAGGGCGCTACTAGGTCAGTTTGCTGGAAAGCAAAACAAAGGGCAAAAGGCTAATTTAGTCTTCCAGTGAGTGTGCAAAATTTAGTAGTTATCAAGGATAAATAAATGGAGCTCATCGATCGGAGTTTGTAGGTTCTTGATACAATGAATTTTATATATGTGTACATGTATGTGGGACAGAGGTCCCAAAGCAGTAAATTCTTCAGTCACAGTGCTCAGAAATCTTGTCAGAAAGTTGGCTAAAGGAACTGGGGATATGATACAAAGTAGTGAACAGTGTGGAAGTGGTGGATCCTAAAATTGTGCAAAAGATACATAGGTGTGGCACCTGGGAACAAGGTTTTATGGTGAGCTCGATGATCCTGGAGGTCTTTTCCAACCCAAATGATTCCTATGATTCTCTGATTGAATGATACAGATCAGTGGTTCACATCCAGCCCAGTTCTTTTGGAGCTGGACTTTTAGTTTTCCCACGAGATCTCTGGATCTTTGTGAAAGAGGTTTGCTAAACTTTTGTTGTAAATATGTCCAGGTATCAACAATTCTGTAATAAACAGAATTTCCTACAAAGAAGGCAATAAGAAAATAGACTAATTAAAGTTCTTAATTAAAGCCTCTGCAAGAACAGCGTTGAAAAGAATTCAGACATTTGTCTCTTAAAGGGATCCTTCTTATCCACAATTGTAATACAGTGCTGATCTAGGACAGGAAATCTCTGTCCCTGGGTATTGTTCATTTCTTACAAATGAACTGTCTTTAACAACAATACACATTAAGCTGGCACCTTTCTCAGGCATTGGAATCAGCTTAGTAAATCTGGGGGAAAAATTAAAGTTTGGCACTTGGTAAATTTATATGCAAAGAAATTATAAAGGGAACATCCTCCCAGCTGGATTTTTCCAAACTCTCATGAATTTTTGTTGCTTTGTTTATTGAACATTTCAATACCTTCCTTTGTCATCATAAATCCACTATATGCACTGGAGACAATGATGAACACGTCAGCGTGGTTTTGGCAGAGGTTAGGTTCAGAATTTGGCAAACATTGTTCATTTTGTTTGTCTGCAGCATGCTATAATGCATCAGAGTACCTTCTTCCCCTTTTGCAGCAATGTTTTATCGTGTGAAGAGGCACTAGTTTAAATTTTGTGGGCAGAGAGGTCATTGCTTCAGCAAGGGGTGATTAAGATCTTAGTTTTTCACACTCAAATATGTGCCTTTAGAGTTTCCTACATCAGTGTGCGTGTCTTGACAGATATGCTCTCCTCTTCTCCCTAACAGTCAGCCAAGAGACCACTCTAATAATTCAGACTGAAAGAGCAATGATGCAAATTGATGGTCCAGATAGAGATGAGAAGAGACAAGGAAGTTTCTTTCACACCACAACCAAGAAAGAGAAGATTGGCTCTTAGGTCCATTCAAACCCTTTAAATTCAGCAGGTCGCCTTTAAAACAATTTCGGGGAAAAAAAAAAAACAAAACTCGCTGGGCAAAAATTTTGCGTTAATTTTTGCACGCACATTCTATCAGATTCAACACAGAGACTTTGCCTGCTCAGAAGGTGCAGCTCAGACATGATCCACAGCTGAACAGCAAGAGCTGAACGCTTTCCTGGGCAGAAGTGGAAGAAAAACCCGAGGGAGGACCATGAGGTGAGGCAGTGTGAAGGAGGAAAGTGGATGTGTTCAGCTGGAAGGAATGGCAAAAGGCCTGTCTTGCCCAGCTGGAGGGTCATTTAGGGCCGTTTTGTCTGGGCATTTTGAAAGAAAAACCATGCTTGAAAGACGTTAAAATCTACTTTGAGGGTGTGTTTAAAAATAAGGTTGTTTTTGGAACCAAAGCTAAGCTTTAGGAATCTAGAATTAAAGGACTAGAGGTGGAGTGCAGGGAGAAGTTAGAGAAATGTTCAGCCCTTGTCCTGTGGTCAGGCTGACTTTATCAACACTGTATTTTCAACACAACTACTAGTAATTTGAGTAATTTATACATTTTGCTCTAGATATGTGCATACTTTGGACAAGAAAAGCATTTTTGGTGGTTGAACTATTTGGTTAACTGCTATTAGCTAATAATTTTTTCCAATGTATGGCTGATTTTTTTTTTTTTCTGTATTAGTTACAGATCTCCCCTTAAAATTTAAATACAGAACCCCAACAGAGATCATAGTAAGCATTGCACTGTGTCATTAGCTCTTATAGCACCAAAACCCCCAAAGAAATAGAGGCAGTAAAAGAAAGGGAACAGCATAATAATTTTGATCAGTGCTTCTTGTTTCTATGCCTGACCAGGAGGACCACAAGAAAATCATTTAACCTTTCTTGCTGCAGTGACAAGACAATTTTAATACTTCTACTGAACTTCATTTGGCTTAATAAATTCCTATAAAGTGCTTTGATCAGTTTGTTTAAATACAAGGCATGCCTGAAGCAAGGCCTGCTCTTGATGCTGTGTTTTCTAGTGCTGAGATGAATGCTGATAGAACAAAAAAAAAAAAAAAAAAAAAGGATACAGGAGAAACCTGGAGAAATGTTTTGCACATTCCCTGTATGCTTTATCTTCCTTGTTTTTCCCCAAGGAAAGTGTAAAGGCAAAAAGTTAGGATATTAAAGCAGTTTTTTTACAGAGGAGAAAAGCAAAATTGCTGACTGAAAAGTAGGACAATTCTACCAAAAGTAGGGCAGCTTACTTTAAGGCACGTTAAGTACCTTTGGATTATGTGCATTGTATCACGCTTACTTTGCACACACAATTAGTTCAAAGTGGGGCTCCCCACATGAGTTCACTGAGGAAGATTTATCTCAGCAGATAAAACTGCAGCACCACATCAAACGGGGTCACAACACACCCGTCAAGAAAATAATCTGGAGGGCAGCTAGAACTGGCTGAGCTCGTGTGAAAAGGGAAAATGTCACTGGCGCTTAGGCTAGGGATCAAATCAGATGGGAAAAATGGAGATCAGTGATGCTGGAGCAGGTCACAGAGACTCAAATTCCAAAATGTGCACTTAGAGTAACTGCACAACCTGCAAAGTTTTTGTGCCTTTAAGGATGAGATCATTTCAGTGTTGGCGAAGGGTGCAAAAGACAACAGGATGGAGAATTTTTTTTAACAAATTATTTTCATCGAGGGTTAATGGATAAATGACTTTTGGGGGTTCAGGTGGCACTTTGAGGGCAGTGCTTCCAGGGACCCTCGTCCAGAAGCAATGGATCTGCAAGTATATCATGTGTGGACTGATTATTTACATTCCATAGGGTAGGGTGTGGCAGTCGTTGGGATGTGTCTTCTCAAAATACACAGCCCAGGTAAAACATCCCTGGCTAGACCTAGAAAGGAGCCCTGCTTCAGAGGACAGCCTAGAGCTTTGAGTTTGGCTTCTTACAGTGCACAAGGAGGGTCAGCAGGGCATCCTGAGGCTTGAAGCAGAGGTAGGAACCCAGCATGAGCTGAAGACTGCTTTTCTGACACAACTCCTCAAACGTTTTGTCCTGGTCCATTTGAAAATTGGCTTACACAGACGAGTCTGTGATTCTGGTTTTTAGGAGCTATGCTGAAACGTGATCTGACAGTGCAAAAGGTATGTGGGAGAGTGGAGGAGAGGCCATATCAGTATAACTGCAGTGCACTACTCCTTTCCTTCCAAATAAATAGGTATATATAGGCAAGCAGGGCCTGCTTGGCCTGTCTGTCTGAACCAGTGACCTTCCAGTTTTGTTTGTGTACAGTGAAAATGATGCTTCTATTGGCAAGAAGGAGGGGCCAGTGCTCCTTTACAAGGTTATCCACAGATATAATTTTAAAGGTGAAGTTTCCCTCCATCTGTGTCAGAAATAAATGTCAGCACCCAAGGCACAGAAAGCATTTTTCCCCTTTTTTCACATAATGACTATCTGCATCCTTCTGCAAGTGAAAAATTATCACTATGCTATTTTGTTTTTGGGTTTTTTTTTTTAATTTAGTTGTTCTAACCCTTATCCTGTTACTTTAAACTTGATTTCTATTCACAGTACCTCTTTTGTGCAGTCAGTAACTTCCACTTCTTGTGATTTTGCAAACATGAATGCATTCATTATGTCTTGATTAGGTACTAGAAGGTCTAGCCACAACTGTTTAGTAAGGCAGAATAAACAACTCCATTTCTGCATCTGTGCAACTTCATCAGTGCTAAGCAGTTTTTACAAATGCATTGAAATCATCTCTGATTTGAGTCAAGGTTACATAAATTAAAACTTATTTAAAAATAAGGAGTGCTCTTTCTGGTCAGCCCAAATCTCCCAATCCACAATGATATAAACAGTCATACATACAATATTTCTTCTGCTGAGCATGATATAAATTATTACTAATCATATTCCCCTCTGAGTGATTCTTGCCTAACTAAACTTACTGCAGTGAGCAGAGATTCAGTTTTAAGGGAAGTTAATGGTGTGAGGAAATTAAAGAAACATGGACCACAGCTCTGGTGAAGATTTGGGCTATAGTTAAAAACTATCATTTCAGCAACCCCAGTATCTGTTTAGACCCTTTTAACCAGACAGTGAAGCCATGTTTTCACTGATTGTGATGGCCATGGCTGGAGCTGTCTCCCCTAACTGAGAAGTTTCTGAGACACTGAAAAGGGGCACAATCATTTCTCTGTAACCTCTGGCAATCTTTTTTTTTTCAGCAGGTGCTCCCCACTCTTTAATGAGCGTCCATTAACCTTGTAGTTCTCTCCTTCCACGTTTTTGGTCTTAAAGGGATTCCTTTCTTCAGTTCAAAGGGCAGGTTTGCATATTCCCATCCCTGGAGGTGTCCAAGGCCAGGTTGGATGGGGTTCTGAGCAACCTGGTCTGGTGGAAGGTGGCCCTGGGCACGGCAGGGGACTGGAACTCGATGAACCCTTTCAACCCAGACCATTCCACGATTAGGATCTTATTGGTTATGGTTCTTATTGATCTTACTGGTTATGGTTGTTTATGGTTCTTATTTCTAAGAATAAAAACCACTGCCTAACATGAAAATTTCAAAAAGGTGCAAGGATGCTTTGCTTTTTCCCAGCATAAGGCAGAGGTTCCTAGTACAGTGAGGAAAGCTCATTATACAGAATAAAAGTGGGATCTGTTGACAGGAACTACAGTTTGAGTGCTATCAAACGTACCTTTATTCCCTTTTCCTCCCAGCCTCTTTGCTTTCACATGACTGCTGTTCAGGATTTCACTTTCAAATAAATATTTGGCACTTGTATCCAAAAAGACAAACAAATACCCAGAGAAAAATTTGCCTGAGTAAGCGAACACTCCTATTCAAAATTCTGTGGCTAGATGAATGGGTAAGTGACAACAGTGATGAATAAATAGTGCCTGGGCCTGCCAAAACCCAGCATTAGAAAGTATAAACAAAGCAGCACAGAAAACAGATGGATTCATTTTAAGTTTTATCCTTTTTCAGTCAAGAGATGCTAATGAGGCCACTTCACTTTGCACCGTGACCCTGGCACAGCGTGTGCCAACACCAGCCAGGGGATGGACTGGAGCAGCTGCCTTCCCCAGGGCCAAGCCATTATTACCAAAACTACAGAAAAACCCAGATCTTCCTGCTGAATAATGTGAGAGAGAGAGAGAGACCAAGCACCATCCCAGCCATGCCACTCCAGGAATTAGGTACTTGTGAGTATCTGCGCTGCATTCATCGCGGAAAGCAGAAACGTGGGGATTTGCTTGCTGGGCTGGGTGGGGGAGAGGAGGGGGGTTGGAGCTGAGATGAACTGAAATCTGGTGAGGTTTTACAGGCATGGGAGCTGCTCCATCAAATCAGCCCCGTTGCCTGTTTGCTCTGAGGGTGGCCAAAGCTCGGTGGGTATTGGAGGCAGGTGCAGTCTGCTGGGCAGTTGGCACCAGTGCCATATGGCAACTTGCTCCTGAGGAAATCAGCCTTTTGTCTGCTCCTCCTGGAGCCCAAGGAACAAAGGTTGCTGTGAAAAATGTTGCTAGTGGGGGGTTTGAGTTTCAAATTGGTTAAAACAAATGTTGAATATAACGAAGTTATGCTTGAAATAAAACTCCCACATTTGAAAATTATGTCTGTTTGGCAAGCTCTGGTGCAAATACCCAAAATATAATATGTCTGGACAAAAAGCCAAGAAAAAGCATGTCTTTGTCTGCACATATGGATTTGGATACTGTTTCTAGAAGGAAATTATAAGAGAAATAACATCCCCCAATGACAATTGCCTATTCTTAAAGTTCTCAGGGGAGATTTCTAGCAGCCCGTCTCAATTTTCCTGTGGTTTCATCCCCCCCAGAGCCTGCTGCTGCCTGATGCTCTTCTGCAGATTCTCCTCCCTGTGCTGCACATCCCTGTCTCTATCTCCTCCTTCCTTGTGCCTTTGACACTGTTTGCTTTTAGGAGAGCTGTTCCCCTGTTTTGCCCCATAGCTTTCTCCTTGCATCATTGGCAGCTCAAACATATTTATTTCTATTTCAAAAAAACACATTATACAGCAGTGATGTGTCCAACCCGTGCTGCTAACAGATGAAATTACTTGTGCTAGAACTACCTAAAGTCACTTTTCACACGTATTTTCCTTCCAGGCATTGTGAAAACTACTTCTGCTCTCAGATCCTGTTCTGGGAAGCTCACCTGTGGCCCAGGTGTAATTATGGCCTTCACGGCCAGCACTGGTGGGATCTGTGTGGGGACACCTGCGAGCTGGAATGTGTCTCACAGGTTGGAAAAAGTATTTTATAGCTACATGAAAAGAAAAAGGAACATATAGCTGTAAGGTTATTTCAAAGGGAAGCCGGGAAAAACCATGGCTGTGACTTCTCAGCAAGCAGGGAATTTAATTCATAAAACAAATGCGTTTGAAAACAAAACCCGTGGTGCTCCCTGCTTTCTCATTCATTTTTCATGTCATATAACTCACCTTTGGTACACTCAGTTATGCAACAAGGGTTTTCATAAAGTAAGGTATTCATGTGTATGCACACACTCATATATATTTGAGGTATAATTTCCCTACAGTAACTTTGTATTCCTACGTGAAGCTAAGAGAAGAATTGACCCTAATTCTTTGACTGCACAAGAGCAGGACCTAATGGCTCTTCTGTGCTTAGATATATTTGCTGAAAGGAGTTTAATAACATAATAATGTTGCTGCCTTCCGCTGTCATTTCTTAGGTTATCTATCATCTGGTTGATTGGAACACATTCCCAAAAGAGTTCTGGTATTCTAGTCCATTTCCTAATCCAATAGTTTCATTACTTATGTAATTTTCCTTGTCCTGTGGGGGAAGGACATGTGTATTATTGCTCATTCCATGCAGATTTTGAAATCAAAATCATATCACAGTCCCATTTCCCATCCTCCCCTATCCTTGATTCCATTTTATCTGGTCACTTGGAGGATGCCATCATGCTTGTTCTTTCTTTCCAAGGAAGTTGTGTTATCAAATACACCAAATTTTTTTTGACAAAGAGTGCAGGCTTTAGGAGATTGCAGAAGAGCCATGCACCACGTTCACCACCCCAGTTGCTGAGTTTCCTTGATTGCTGTTATAATTTTGTTGCACTAATCAGCCACAAGATGATAATAGTCATGTAAGGCAAGCAATTACAAGGTTTCCTGGGGTAGTCCAACCACAGGGACTACGCCTAATTTAAAGGAGCTATAACTGCCAGTGAAAATGTATGTATTTTTCTTAAACATTTTGAACTACAGTTATGAAGTGAAATAATAAATGGTATTCCCTCTTGCTCTCCTGCAGGGACTGTGCCTAATCCTGGAATTAGTGACATCTGTATATCATTTCAGTGGTAAATTACAGCTGGGACATGCTAACCCCAAAGTGTGAGTAAGAGCTGCTCCTAAATGATTGGAAACTTCTCGGCAGTTTAATGTTGAGTTATAATAATTAGCTTAGTCTTCATTCTCTTTTGATAGTTGTGTAAAATTTGTGCTATTTTCTTAGCACCAGAGTTGATTGTTTAATCAGCAAGAAGAATGGTCTTTCTGGTGAAGATTTGATTTCAACTAAGCCTCAATTTGTGTTAATTGTCTCATTGACAACTTCCTCTCCTTCTCCCCTTCCCCCATACAAGCAGAGGAATGATGGAAACCTGGAATTAATATTTCCATGGAGATGATGTAATTTCCTGAGTTGCTCCAAAATAATCTGAATTTCAAAACTCTTTTACCCACTAATTTGAGGAAAAATATAATAAATAATACAAATATATTAATGGCTAAAACATATTATCTCATTTTAGATAGATTATGCCCAGTTCTCTAATAATGTGCTTGCCTGGCAAGAGGCTAAGCACAACAAATACAATGGTGAAACTCAAAATTTGTGCTATTTATCTCTGTTGCCAGTAAATAAGATTAGAGTAACAGTTAATACATCTGCTAAAAGCGACTGTCCTTGAAAACAATGAATATAATAATGAATAATGAGTTTTTCAGTTGTGAGATGGTGGGCAAATTATAAAGAGGTTAGAAATTAACTTTATTTCTCAAAATGGGTTGCAGCCCTTATATCCATGTCGTAACTATCCAAGGGGAAAGTAAAATTAAAGATTTTTTAGACAAGGGCTGAAAATTTAAGTAGCAGTCCAAGACTGAGGTGCTGCAGTTAATTTGGCCTTTGACTGCCATATTTTGTATTGTTGGTGTAATAGGAATTATGGGATAACTCTGTTCACCATGGAAAACACATGTTTTAATAATTCTGTGCTGCTTACCAGGAGCAAGATGAAATAAACAGGCCATGGGGCAGATGAATGAGACTTTTACTGGCTTCGTTAAGACTATCAATTGCTTAATTGAGAAACCATAATGAAATTCAGAAAAACTTTTCCAAATCATCATCCTCCTCAGAGATGCCTGAATTCTGGAAGTTTGGAAAGCCTCTGAAACTTCTCAACAAATGCTATTTTGTAAGTATGAACTAGAATTTGAAGTATAACAGAAGGCATAGAAACAAGACGCTATTTTTAGGAGATGGCCCTTGTTTTATCTTTTATATATAAAAGATACATAATTCTATATGTGGAAGCACAGTGCTTAGGGGCATGGTTGAATGGTGGATTTGGTGGTTTAAGGTTTGCGGTTGGACTTGATGATCTTAAGGGACTTTTCCAATCTAAAACATTCTAAAATAAGTCTTGATGAAATTTAGATATATTTCCAAAATGCTGGGAGTTTATACAGACTCCAGTGCTTTAAGATTACATTATATACAGGTCAAAAATTGTTTCTTCTTATGCTACTTATTCCATTGAGTATTTATGTTCTACTTTACTCACCTTTAACTATTTCTAAGTGGTTTTCAATAAGTTATATTGCAAGTGTCAGCTTCAAATAGTCTTGACTCCTAACTGACCAATCTGTACCCTTTTGAGAGTACAGAAGAAATAATTAAGAAATAATGTTCTAAAAAGGGGAAGTATTATTATTATTTCACTAACTATGTAAATTTGGTTCATAGTTCCTCTTTCTCTTTGTTCAGTTCTTTTGTTGAGTGTTTTTTTTTCCCTATGCTTCCAAATATTTGTTGTAAGTTCCTAATAATATGTAATATTTCAGCATATATGTCAGTTTAAGGACACTAATGGTTTTGACTCTATCCAGAAAAATCAACTTTACAGGTGCTTAATTCTCATGTTAATGAAGTATATTCTTATTCTGCAAATTTTCTTATTCTGTAAATGCTTAATTCTCGTATTAATGGAGTATTTTCTTATTGTGTACATACCTGTCTAGAAGAGAGACAATTTAAGTTAATTCAGTAGGTCAGAGAACATTGATGGAGTCTTGATTTTAGCATTAGTTTCTAGCTACATTATAATTGTAATTGTACAATTGTAGGTATTTTATCTTTCTAAAACACACCAAAAATAACTCTCGTACTTTTCTAGCGCTGGTGATTATTCTGTGCTTACTTGCTTTTAATTTGAACATTTGCTCACTCTCTGGGAGTAATCACAAACACCAGAATTGTACAAGATTTCTGCAATTAAGAGTCCCCTCCCTTCTAGATCATAAGTTTAAATATTAATGGAGACTCTTTCAAAATCTGGTTGTTTGCAAGAAGATCCCCTAGTGACATATGGAGCTGGTATGAATGGTGGGCAGAGGAAAAGAGTTTAGTTAAAGGTCTTTGAGGACTTCCCAGACATTAAATTTTCATAGTGAGTATTTAGAAAACATTGAAGGAACTAGTGAAATTAAAATGCATAGAAACTGAAATGGAGTCTGATAGATTAGCATGAGAATTCTGTTCTAATTTAGAAGAAAACAACAATCCAGTGTCTTTGTCTTCTTGAGGCAGCAGTAAAATTCTAAATCTCTTATTATCCTCATACACTCAGAAACTTTGATGAAAGTTACGCTAATCATGAAGTCAAATAGCACCAGTTGTGAACAGAAGCCTAAATAGTGTGAAAAATGTGGCATAACCAAACCTGATCACAAGTCATACATTTATTAGCTCACTCATCCTGAAAAAAACCCTGGGTTTAAAATCAAAAATATGGATGATGCAAACCATCAGTGTGGTTTGGTTTGTTGTGTTTTGTGGAAGTCTTGCAGTCCTTGCTGCTCCATTTCCAATGAGGGAAATGGTTTACTCTTCCTGAGATTGTGGCTGGAATGAGTTTCCATCCATAATCTCTCAATACAAATATATATACACACATGTCTGTGTGTCTGTGTTTATGCATACATCTATCTATCCATCTGCAGGTATGTAAATATTTTTATTTTAATCACGCAAGCGTGCAGTTCAGTCATGCACTGAAGTGCTGTATTTGCAAGGCAGGGAACTAAACATTGAGAGAATATGTTCAAAATGGAATGGCCTATACAAGTTTTGTTGTATGCTGGACTGGATGTGAAAAAATATAAAATATAAACATTAAATAAATATAAAATAAATTAAATAAATATAAAATATAAATATAAAATATTAAGAGACAAAAGGGCAACAGTGTAACTGAACAGCTTGTTTTCTTTCAAATACCCTGGAGCAATATCTTTTTCCCCTACTTCTACCCATCCTTTCATTCTGAAAACTGATTTTAAAACAGGTGGTGTCAGTGTTCAAAGTGTACAGTTATTTTTATATAACTGTTGTGTGCAAGATCATTTTTATTATTACATTAACATGAATTTGTATGTGTGTATTTTTGTCAGTTATCAAATGTGAGAAAGAAAAGTTATGATCTACTTAAGTGGGAATATATTTCAATTGTTCATGATCAGTAAATGGTAACAACTGATACTATAAGTAAACAGATCATATTTACTTCTGTGTCAAACACTTTCAGAATCATAACTCTTAATTTGAAGGGGAAAAAATTAGACACTGGATGAAAATTTCTTTGCTTTTATTAATAAATTAAGATTCAGAAGTAGACTGATTAAAAAGTCTGTTGGGCATGTATGCTCCAAATATTGTGCTTAGAAACCTTTCCTTCATGGAGAGTGCAGGACAAACAGGTGGGTTTGATCAGCTACAATAATCTAAAGGTTTGTCTGAAAGAGAATATTTGACTTTATATCTTCAGTTGATTTACCTTAACTTAGAATACTCCTTTGCAGTCACAGTCCAAGAGCAGAAATGTGCATGCAAGCAGTAATTGTACCTGTGACCACAAATGCAGGATGTAGCAAAAACTCATTTTCCCTTTGTGCTACTGCAGTCTGGCATAATAAGGAAACTCAGAAATATTTCATGATATTCTGTGATGTAAGAACTATTTTTGTATCCCGAATGGATTTTAATGGCTTTGGAAGAAAAGTGCTCCTTCTCTATCTCCTGTGTACACAAAAATTCGGAATGTTACCAGACTGAGATAGAAATCCTGAATATTTAATGAGGATGTGCTACTGACAACTCAAAAAAAAAAGCAAAAGAGGCTGCACAGGACTATTTTACCATCTTTCTCCATCCTGTTCAGTATTTCAACCTACAAGAGAACTTGATCTCTAAACTTGTTAAATAGTCTTTCTTATTTTAAAGTGGGCTGAACATGACTCTGGTGATGTTGGCATTGAACTCATAGTTGGGTCTTTCATGGGATTTTTTTATTATTTCGGTTTTGTTTTGGGGTTTTGTTTTTTGGGGTTTTTTTTTTAAATCTTTTAAATCTTTACATCTACCAGCTACAACAGCATGGGCCACATCAGCTTCAGCTGGGGAGGGGAGGGAGAGGGGAACAGATTACACATGCAAATTGTAGCCTAGCTTTTATTAACCAAGCTCAGCACTGCAGGCTTTTTAAATGGTGCCTTCCTTAAATTTTAGCTTTTATATTTTGCAGGTTCTCTGCTGCTTTAGTGTGTATTTCTGAGCTTCATATGAGGGGATGCTGAGCTCTGTGCACAGAGCAGGGAGACAAAACAATTCCTGCTCCAGCTGGGCACCAAGGACAAATGATCCAAAGCTCAGGCCCAGGAGCACAAACAGCGTGGGCTGGAGAGAGAAAAACAAGCAGGATGGGAGTGCCTGGGCTAAAGCTGGAATGGGACAATGAACTGCAAGGTGCAAATGGAGCAGAGCTGATCCCAGTGAGAGCCCCCAGGAGTGCTCGTGCATTTTGGGACCATTTTGGTTCCTCTTGGCTGCAGCCCTGGCTGGGCTCTGGTGCTGCCCAAGGTGGATCCATGGAGGAGATCCTTTAATAAATCCCTGCTTCATTCTGTAACTCTGCCCAGCCTCTGCTCTAGGGCAGCCTTCACAAGGCATCAAAAGGACCTCAGCTGGTCACTACATTGCTGCCTAGCAGAACATTGTCTGCTCTTCCCCCAGCTGGTTGGAGGATTGACTGGAGACCAACCCCCCAGGATAAAGGTATCCTTGGAGACTCTCTCCTGACATGTCAGCAGTGGGATGCACACTGTCCTTCCGTGCCATGGGATGTTCCAAGCTGCAGGAGCACCCCCTTGGTCCCCAGCCCTGTGTGGGAGTGTGTGACAGCAGCTGTGCACAGTGACATGCTGTGCCTGTGTTTGGTGAATGTTCCAAATCTGGGTCGAACAATATTTGCTCGGGCATGGAGAAAGTCTGGGAATTTGATCTTGGCATGTGCCTGGAGCCAAAAATACAGTGCAGCAGATGGGCATGGCTGAAATTCACCCCTGTTATCCCAAATGTCACTCTGAAGGTTCTCAGAGACTTTCAGGCTCCCAGTAGACTCAGTTGTGCCAGCGGTGCCTGACTGTAATGAGCTGGACCTGTCAGAAGCAAGTCCCAGCCAGCACATTAATTCACTAGCTTTACAGATGTGATTCTTTAAAAGATCCTTGGAACAGAGATTTTTGTGATTTAGACTTTGAATTACCACCCTCTGCAGTGTCTGGCTCACAGTTTGTGTCCCGTTAAACATACCTGTGAGCATGCTTAGGAATGTAACTAAATTGCTGTTACTGGAGGGGTGCTTTATTGCCACCCAGGAAAACCTATTCACAAGTGGGAAACAGTCTCTGATTTCTCAGTGCTTTAACAAAAGTCCCCTCAGTTCTTCTGTAGGATAATGTAACAAAGGTATCCAGAGCGTGGGTATGAACTTAACATTTTGTTTGTTCAAGGAACAAGTTGCACTTAGGCTGGCCCTCAATCCACATTTACCTCTTCAGAGTTTTCCTTTGTACATTGAAATGACAAAAGATAGCAGATGCCAAATGCAGCTTTTTAAACCATACCTAGAGTGAATAGCTAATAGCTTCCTGATTTACGACTGCTGCACGCTTCAAGCTTTGCAGGTAACTTCATTTTTGAGACTGAAGTGCCTATTTTTATTTCGTTTATTTTTTAATCAATGGTGTTTTGATCAGTATCTGCTGCCTATGAAACTTGTTTGGGTTAAGATTTCATGATGAATTTGAAATGGCCCAGATTCATTTAAGAGGCTGTCTTAAAATACCTCTGATAGACTTGAGCAACTTATGATTATATTTCAGAGCTAGCTGCTGACTTCAGAGCAAAATCAAAACCACCTCACAATTCACAGTTTTGTTTGGCTTAAGGTTTAAATCCAGTTCACAGAAAGGAAGGGCTGAACTCTCCACCCCAAGATCTGCTCATCATTTTGCAGCTGTAGAATACTGGAATGCAATTATTATTAGCAATCTAAATGAAAATGTTGCTTTTCTCCTATACAGGGCCCTGTTTTAACTAATAAGTCCTTCTGTAATTATTGTGGGGGTGCTGTACTGCTAAAAAATGTCAAATATGAATGACATTACAAGGAGTTCTCTGGGAAGAATAAGGAATCATGCTACAATCATAAAGAGATTGCAGTTTAAAGCAACTAAATGCAGATACATGGAAAAAGGGGAACTAAAATGTTTGGGATTTGTTCCTTTGTCTGCCCAGATACTCTTTATTTCATCAGTCTTCATGGAGCAACCTCACAGTTGTTTCACATTCCCAAAGAGCAACCTAAATCTGATTCAATGAACACCTGTGTAAAGCAGATTTCATTTCACAAAAATGTGTCTAATTTATTCTTTTACTCAAACAAAATGCAGCCTCGGTTGTTGTCAGACCTTTTTTCTTATTAATTAAGAAATAAACCATTATTTTCCCATGATGTATGTAATTTTAAGTTTCTAAGAAGATACACTGCATGAAAAACTTCACAAGCTCTAGCAGCACTGATGTTCTTGTGCCTTGCACCAGCACAGTCATGTGCAAAAAGCATGACATTTTAAGATGTGCTTTCTTTTTCCTTTTATAATCTGAGGAGAATTTTTGTTTGTTAAATCTGAGAGGCAAAGTGCCTCTTTTAGATTTTTGCCTCTTTTAGACTTTTGACGTACAGGTTCTTGGCAAATGTCATTGCTTTGTTTTAGCTAATACAAATAACCATGATTATCTAGAGGAAATAAGTAAAAAGGAATGCTCTAATTATATTAACACATTAAGAGGGAATCCTTGTCAGTTTAAAGAAAAAATTTTTTTTGGTCTTATTTGCATTTCAGACCTCTGGAATAAATCCAGGGCCAGAGCTCAGCTTGGGTACTTGCTCTGGATGCTGAAGCTACAGAGGTAAGGAACTGCCTGAAATGTCTTCCTGTAGCTGCATTATGGTTATGGAAAGGGATGGGAATTACTGAAGCAGTGGATTCCCAGCCTTCTGACATTTGCTGCATTCCCCTTGTGCAGATCTTCTGTACCTTAGCCCAGCATTGTGGTAAATCTGATTGCCTGCAAAATAAAACTCCAGAATTATTTTCTGTTGTACGTGGGTTTGAAAATGCTCAACTCAAGCTGTTGAGTAAACTGCATTTCGTCCAGATTTAACAAAAAATTGGCAATCATTAAATGCTGCTGTGCATGAGATTCATACAGCAGTGATAAACTCTCAGTCCCCATCAGACTGAAGGTTCTCTGCACACTTTACAAACTCAAACTCTAAAGGCAGAAAATAGAAATGAAAACTAGAAAAAGTGAAATGAAAAATAACCTACAAAAAATCTTGTACCATGCAGCTATTAGTTATTCAGCATTTAACTGCCTTGCAAGGGTTTTGAAAACCAGCAAATGGTCAGACATTTGATTTGAAAAGAAGTATTAAGAGAAAAAAAACCCACAAACCTTACTCAGGCTGAGATATTGCTAATTAGAAGAGATGCAAGTAAATTTTTAAAAAATATTGTGAAAGAGTCAAAGGAAGCCAAACATTTTTTGAAACTTGGCAAGTCTAGCTCAGGTTCTCTTGATTCTGGGTTCTTTTCACACAGCACTGAATACATTTAGAAGCTTCCAAAATTAATGGGGATTTTTAAATAATGCAACGGACTAAATCCTAAATTGGGGCCTGTCATTTCACATTTTTTTTTTTTAGTTAAACAGTGAAATCTGTAGGCTGCAAAAGAAGATCATGCAGTGCCCTGGATGCAGACATCTCTCCTGCTGGCTGGGTAAGCATGGGATAAATATGGGATGGCTGCTGCCTGCCTGCCTGCCTGCCTGTGGGTGTCACTTGTGCCCCTCCAGAAGGACTGGGTGTCACTTCATCCCTCTGGGGTGCTACAGAGCCACAGGAGTCACAGGTACATCCCAACAACCCCACTTGGTCACCAGATGGGAACAACTAATCTGCTGCACAGGGCCACCATGGAGGAGATCAAACACACCTTCTAATTAATTGCTCAGATGTTTGTTCAGAAATGGAGAATCACCCAAATCCTGAGCTCTTAAGAACCAGCTGCCAGTGAGGCAAAACTGCCTGCCTGCCAGGCTCTGGTGTGTGCAACAGAAACAAAAGGCAAACTAAGGAGTGTCTCTTATCTGTGTCTTACCAAGAACTTCCTTAGAGGTGATGAACTTAAAATAAAGATATCTAAGTAATTGTCAGATTTTTAAGTATGGCTAGACCGTCCCCTAAATTTATTTTAAAAATTATTATTCAGGCAGTGCCACTTAACAAAGCCTGATCCTGAGGGAAAGGACTTCAATCCACAGTGGTTATTTGTTGTTCACTTTCTGCACACAAACCTTCTCTTAATCAATCATTCAGGTTTTTCTGGTCTTTAATCCTTAATGGTCCTTAATGAAATGCTCTTCATTGGTTTTTGCCAACTTCCTGAAATTGAAGAAAACAACAAGAAAGATCTCTCAAATAAACCTTAGTAGTTACTAACAACAATGGTAGATACCCCTGTATTAATTAGGCTGTAATAAGCCTATAAACAATGCAAATGGGGTGTTTAGGGGGTTGTCTCTCTTTTTCAGCTCTCATCTGCCCTTCTGTGCATTGCAGCCTTGCTGAAGGATCTGCAATTCAGCTGTTGACGAGAGCACCTGCCCTCAGTGAATGGTTCCTCCATTTCTCCTTCCTCAGTAAAGGATTCCTCCAGAAAAGTCCTCCAAAGTGGCTCATCAGCTTCCTCCTCGAGGAGTGAAAGGCTCTGGCTAAAGGCACAAGAGACATCAGCTGGCAGGGCCATCCACAAAACCTTCCTTCAAGTGTCTGGGAAGTGAAGGGACACCTGGACAGGGGCATGGTGCCACTGAGAGCCCAGACACAGCTTCTGCACGAGGTATCCTACAGCCCACACTCAAGAGGTTGCCCCAGTGGGGTAGAAGGGACCAGGAGCTGGATGGTTCCATGTCACAGGACTTCCACCAGCATTGCTTGGGGATCAGCAGAGACCAGAAAATAAAGAAGC
Source organism: Vidua chalybeata (assembly GCF_026979565.1). Classification (NCBI taxonomy): domain Eukaryota; kingdom Metazoa; phylum Chordata; class Aves; order Passeriformes; family Viduidae; genus Vidua; species Vidua chalybeata. The sequence goes on from NC_071534.1 coordinate 2,560,474, forward strand.
CCTCGTTCTCCACGTTAGAGTGAAAAGGAGTGAGCTCTGACAGAGCACAGACCAAGCAGACAGGAACAGTCCCTGTGCCTGTCACTGCTGCGTCACCCAGGCACTTTCAATCATTCTGAGGATTCATTATTTAAATCTTAAAATGCCTCTCTGAAACTCAGCAGAGATATTCCTGCTTTCAATAATACATTTGCGATAATGCTTTCCTCCCTCCTTCAGACCTCTTTGAAATCAAGCACTGCAGTCTGTGACATGGTGACAGTTTTGCATGAATTAATGAAAAAGAAGTTGGAAGTGGTTGACCAAGATTTATTTATTACTCTTAGACTGACCGTGTATCCATGTTGCTCTTCTGAAAAGAAAATTAAGAGAAGAAGGAACTGAAAAAGAGCTCATGGAATGTATGATTTAGAATTTATTCTGTACCTCAATCTACAGGATACAATTGTAAGAATCAAGGCTTCTGGCTTGAGGTGAAAATTCTTGCTCTATATTGTAAGATTGCTTTCCTGGTATTGCTTAACATGCTAAGAGGATGTGAAAAGGAATGTTTCCAATACTGGAAAACTTAAGTCCAAAGTTGGTCACTTAACAGATAAAGGCTAACTATTATTTAGTCCCTTTTGTTTAAAAAGAAAATTATTAATCATCTTGGCAACAAAACACCAAGACACAAAACATTAACAATCCTGCTGAATATTTTATTACATACTCTTTATGATAAAAACCAAAAAAAGCAAAATCTTCATTATCCAAGCACAGAAGTGACACCTAATCTTTCTGAAGCAATGCCCTGCACTCTGGAACGTGTTGAGTTGGAAATACGAGTCCTCTGAGTCTCCTACTCCCTTCATTTGCATGCACTGCTGTTTCACAGCCCTGCTTCCTTCAGCACCTCAGCCTTCCCCAGAAATTCTGTGTTTGCCTCTGCCCGTCTGGGGCAACAGCCCCAGGCAAGGAGCAGGGCAAGGAGGCTGCCAGCAGCAGAGGGCCTGCACGGCCCATGCCAGCTCAAACACAAGCACTTCCTCTTGCTGTTTTCCTGCCTCCTGAGGCCAGCCAACCAAAGATGGCATTTCTCCATTCCTGGAACACCTGCTGTAGGCTCTCAATGCTCATAATTATCCTCCCAGCCCTCTGCAGGTGCAGGCCAGGTTCTCTGAGAACACAGCTCTACAGTGGATAGGTTCACCTATAAATCTTAGTGAAACACATGCCATAGGATTCAAAATGTGTTTATATTTTTATAATTTTTGCTGAAAAGGCAATAGCAGTTGGAATAATGTTACATTATAGGGTTATGAAGCAAAATCTCTACCTCTTAGTAAATGCAGGGCTTTCTACTACAATAAAACCTTCATGTCAGCACCTTAAGCTGCTGGATCACTTCTGCCTTTGCAATCTTCACCACTCAGTCAGTTTTTACCCCTTCTTGCTGCTGGATCACTTCTGCCTTTACAATCTTCACCACTCAGTCAGTTTTTTATCCCTTCTTGCTGCTGGATCACTTCTGCCTTTACAATCTTCACCACTCAGTCAGTTTTTACCCCTTCTTGCTGCTGGATCACTTCTGCCTTTACAATCTTCACCACTCAGTCAGTTTTTTACCCCTTCTTGCTTCTGGATCACTTCTGCCTTTACAATCTTCACCACTCAGTCAGTTTTTACCCCTTCTTGCTGCTGGATCACTTCTGCCTTTACAATCTTCACCACTCAGTCAGTTTTTACCCCTTCTCTCAACACAGGCTTTCACTTCTCAGGCATTTGTCTTCACCCTCTGCCAGTCGACCCCTTGCTGTCCTCATCTCGCACGGCAGCTCCAGGAGCACCTTCCCACGTGTGCCCTGGCTGCCAGCTGCTGTTGTGGTGCACGCTGGCTCTCACACAGGCTCTGACCTGTGTGAGCCATCACCTGCTCCTCCTTTGGCTCAGCACGGCTTGCCTGCACAGATGGTGAGGAACGGCACGCACCGCCCACTTGTCTCTCTGTGCCTCTCTCCATATGGCTCTTGTGTTGGACCTGGAAACAAACTGGAGCAGTTGGTGGGACTAGGAAATTAATTTCATTAAGCTCAGCAAAGTTGCTGTTAAAATTCCTCGTGTTCTTGTACTGATGGGAATGGCTGAGTGAGTCAGGTAAGGCTCAGATGGGAATTGGCAGTTCCCTTGATTTTTACTGGGGTCAAATCCCCCTGTGCTGTGCATAAAGCTTACTCTGTGGCATGTAAGCCACTTTAGCATATGAGTGAGTTCCTCATCTCCCCAAGAAAATCATCTCATGACAGGTGGGAGATTGTGCAGCATTAATATCTGTACATTTCATAATATCTGTACATGTACACTGTATAATATCTGTACATGTACACTGCAAAATATCTGTACATTTCATAATATCTGTACATGTACATTTCATATCTGTACATATACACTGTATAATAGCTGCACATGTACAATTCATAATATCTGTAAATTACACTGCATAATATCTGTACATGCACACTGCATAGCACCTGTACATGTATATTTCATAATATCTGTAAATGTACACTACATAATATCTGTACATGTACAGTGCTTAATATCTGTACATTTCATAATATCTGTAAATATTCACTGCATAATATCTGTACATGTACACTGTATAATATCTGTAAATGTACACTGTATAATATCTGTAAATGTACACTGCATAATATCTGTACATGTACACTGTATAATAACTGCACATGTACAATTCATAATATCTGTAAATTACACTGCATAATATCTGTACATGCACACTGCATAGCATCTGTACATGTATATTTCATAATATCTGTAAATGTACACTACATAATATCTGTACATGTACAGTGCTTAATATCTGTACATTTCATAATATCTGTAAATATTCACTGCATAATATCTGTACATGTACACTGTATAATATCTGTAAATGTACACTGCATAATATCTGTACATGTTCTGATGCTGCACAGGATTACACAGTCTTGGAAATGGATAATGCCACTTGCTCCTTTTGGTGGTGGTAGGGGAGATAGTATTAAAGCAACCTGATATTAAAATGGATGAATGATTTCTATTTCGATGCTAGATTCAGTTATACCCTCTTTGCCCTTAAAAGGAGCTGATTAAAAATGTCAAGATTTCAGGACCTAGGATAACATCTCAAAGGGAGCCTGTAAATGTTCACGAGTGTAACTTTCATTGTAAGATTTAGCTCCCCCTGAGGCTCAGTGTCAAAGGCCAGAATTATTTCACAGATATTTTTGATATATTTGTTTCTCAGACACCTGGGACCAAATCCCCAGGAAGGAGCTGCAACATGAGGGAATTTCTGTGTTGTGGGGTGGAGCACGGGCGTCCAGGCTGTTGAAGGTGATAGAATGCTGATTTAGGGCTCAGCTGCATGGCTAATGCAGCCCAATATGGAAATGGGCTGGTGGAATTCCTGAAGAGCCACAACCAGTTCCTGCTGAGAGCTTCTGCTTCCCAGCACATGGGGCAAGAATGTATATTGTGGCTTCTAGCCATGTGAAGGTCTGGGCATACAGCTCAGAGAGCTATGGAATCTGGCAACCATGAAAAGTAGGGATATTCATGATGGAGACACCTGTCCCTACTCCAGTGGTTACTTTATGTACTTTAAATATTTCTTTTTAATCTTATTTTCAACATTTACACTATAAATCTTCTATAAACCAGCCTCTGGAACAGGGGCTGGGATCCAGGTGTCTCTGCCCCTCACTGAATGTTCCTACCACAAGGCTGTGGTGTCATATTCATTGCTTCTCCCTTTTTTACCACAGATATTTTTTATTTATTTATACAAAGTGAAACAGATTCATCATCAAGGCTGGCAAGATTAACAAAATATTCCATTTAAAGCACAGTTAAAGAATGAGAGGAATTTGCTACCCAGCACTCCAGCCTTTGTGACTGGTGATTTTGGGAAGCTGCTCCATGTGCTCACCACGTGCCTCTGGGATTTTTTCTCAGGTGATACAGGTGGAGGAACTGTGCTTGAGAATCCTTCCAGGCATGACTTGGACACAGAGAATTCAGCTCTGCTGACACTGCAAGACTCCTGGACAAGCCCAGAAGTGAAACTTTAGCACCTGGTTTGACACTAGAAGCAGAGCACTGTAGAGGCAGCTGAAGAATTTTTGGATGCAGGCACATTAAGGTAAACAATCTTTGAAAATCCCACTAAATACTTATTTGCATCTTTAGATACTTACCTAACTACAGTAATTTGATTCCAAATCAAATTTTTTTCTTGAATATTAAGGCTTAGCATTACAATTTTTTCACTCTAAAAGAAACTTCCTAACATGGCTCAGAAGGGGATTGTCATTAATAAGTTATTAATGAGCCTGTACCTTTGATTGTGTGCATTACATGTCGAGTGAGAATTGTTTCAATTAAATTAATTTTTTTTTTTTTGCTAATCAGTAGAACAAGTATTCATTCTTAGCTTCCCTTTACTCTGAGAGATTTGATAATTTTCCTTGCAAGACACTAGTTAAAATTCACTTTCAGCCTACATTTCTGTTTCTCAGCTGTTTAAGCAGAACTCATTTTTTCGGTCTTACTAGGAAAAGATGCTTTGAAAATATCTGTTCCATTTCCTAGGAAAAAAGTTGCACACTTATAAATCACAAAATCAGAAAGCATAAAACTTAGTGTGCTTACAGAACTACTTAAAAATAAGAGTAATTTGCTGACATTTTTTGGTACTGTTAGCTCTGGAACACAATTTGAAATGGAACTGACACCAAAGATCATATTCAGGTTAATAAATATCTTGATTTCTCAGTGTTGTCTCCCAGAACTGTAACAAACCAGGTTATATGAAAGAGCATTGAAATTCCTGTTAGAGGAACTTGTGACTTCCTTGTATTTCTACAGAATATTTCTAAGAATTAGGGAAAAAAACCAGCAAAACCACCAGATAAAAAAAAAAAAAAAGAGAAATAGGGCTCCATCCTACAAGCATTTATGTATCCACTTAAATTTGTTGAGTGAGAAGTTTTTTAAGTGACTATTCAAAAAAAAAAAAAAAAAAAAGGAACAGTGGAAGAGTTAAACTTAACTCAGTGATCAGAAAACGAAACACCAATTTGAAGCACAAAATAACCAGAGCGAACTGTGCAGATTTGAACCAGCCAGTGTACTTGTAATTATCACTTTTAAAAGAAGGTGAATATTTGCTTTCAAAACCAGTACTTCAGGTGGCTTCAAAATTATAACATACAGAATTTTTAAAAGTTATTTTTTCTGGAGCCCAAACTTATGAGAGAAATTTATGGCATAATTATCTAATGTTAGCAAAAACCAGCAAAGCAAATTTCTGGGACAGTCATTCAAATATGATGAAGGTTGGCATCTTTAAAAATAAAAACCAACAAAACAGAGTGCTTGTAATCACGTTGATATACATTTCTTTTAAAAATAACAGGTCACTGCTAAAAGTGTGTTTTACAACCCAAAGCACACGTTTTCCACAGACCAGGATTCACTATTGCAGAACAAAACCTCTGCATAATGTGAATTCTCAGTTGCAATAAAATGGAATCACTCTTTGAAAACGAGATTCCCTCCATGGGCATCATAAAAAAAAAAATTTCCATTCACATGTATTTTACAAGAGCCTGGAGTGACAGAACAAGGAGAAACAGCTTCAAACTGACAGAGAGTAGGTTTAGATTAGATATTAGGAAAAAATTCTTTAGTATGAGGGTGATGAGGCCCTGGCACAGGCTGCCCAGAGAAGCTGTGGCTGCCTCATCCCTGGAAATTTTCCAGGCCAGGTTGGATGGGGCTCTGAACAACCTGGGCTAGTGGAAGGTGACCTTTAGGATCCCTTCCAACCCAAAATATTCCATGATTCTGCTGACAAAAGATACATAGGCAAAAATAAAAATATATAAAAGTTACAAAAGATAACCTTTAAAAGGATGCAGTCACACTCTTTCCTCTCCAGAATTGGAATTTTACTCCTTCATTTTAGCATGATCATTCATGTAAGCTAAAAGTAATCCCATTCCGTTCTGAACTTTCCTTATTTTGAAATATAAAGTTTGTACTTTCTTAAATGCCTCTAGTGGAAGTATAACAGACTTAGAGAGACTGAAAACTCATTTCTGTGCTTGGAAAAAATCTGAATCAGCCTATTCTTTACAGTTCATAAGGATTCTAATTGTTTTCCTAATACAGTAATTGTAATTCTTTCTATGCACACCACAATGGAAGGCAATGGAAATTTTCATAAATTAATAAATTTGATTTGTCATCAAGTGAATGTTCTCCACAATAGAGGACTTAATTTTTATTTATTACGTACCTCAGTAATGTATTTACATTCCCCTTATGAAGAAAACCTTGAAACTGTGAATTAAATTAAACACATGCAGTGTGGGTATTGTGAGTATGCCTGCACTCAACTCCAAAATAATATTATTTACTACTTCTCTGCTGAAAATGGTATAAAAATAATCTAATTCACAAGGTAAATATGTTTCAATGCCACATTCACTATTAAAATCATTGAATCAACGAGATAACTCACACATTAATTTTTTTACTACATATTACTCTGGATGCTTAATGAGTTGCATGAAAAATTTGTAATTTTCCAAACTTTGAATTGAATTCCATGTGATATTCTGTGAAATGCTACTGAAGTCAGAAAAATGCTCATATTTGTAAATAAGCATATTTTTAAGTGCTCCAGTAAACACACATATAAATCTGTCATGCAATGTACTGAGCATTACCTAAACTACTGAGGATTTTAATGACTTAATATTGTTGTAAAATAATTTGAGATCCTAACACAGAAAATAGCATTCAAGTCCAGAACACTACCAGCATGTGTAGATTTTAATCACAGTACATTTCACAAATTAGGCAAATTTAACTTTACTCAGTCAATTAATATTCGGTAGCAGTATAAAAATTTATATAGAATTATCCATATGCAATGTCATAAGAAATTGAGGAAAGTTTAATGACAAGGAATAAGAGAAAAAAAAATTAAAAAAAATGTAAGAATAATTACCATAAGTATAGACCAAGAGTGGTAAAGTTGAAAATGTATGCACAGGATTGTCTCTGTTTCTTCTTTCCCCACCCCATGGCACTCTTCAGTAGGACATGGTGCAGAATTTACTTCATTTTCACTATTGCTTTTTTACCCCCAGAAGAGCATCTCACTTAGCTCAAGAAAAGACTGCAGGGAGGTGTGGACAAACCAAACAGGTGCTGACCTGGAGAGCTGGGCTAAACATTTCCATGGTGAGATCTCTGCCCCTCTCCTTTAGTCAGGGAAATCATTGTTTCTCCCATTGGATGGAGAAGTGTAAATCCCTGAGAGGATCAGGTAAAAGTGCTGTTACTAATGACACGTAAAATTCACTTCATCTTCTTCACCAGCGACAAAGGATGAAGTGACTCTGAGACAGATGATTACATCTTGGGGAAGACAGTCAGCTGTCCAAAAATTCTTTACACCTCCTTTTCTTCACTATCCCTTTCCTGCTCTTTGTTGTCCAGAGCAAACTGCTTTTTTTTTTTTTCCTCAGTTAAAGCCAGTTCAGCTTTTTTAACTAACTTGATGTTCACCTTTATTTTCTTACAGACCTTTCTGTGTAACCCATGAAACTTCCTGGGTTTATCTCCTTTGCAGTCTCCAAGAAGTCTCTGCCACCACCGTGGAAGATTGTGCTGTAAATGGAAAGTAGAAGGGGTAATTTCTGGTTTTCACTGAAGTGTGAACGGCTGCAGTTTCTTTGGTGAATGACTGATACAGTGACCTCATCATATGGAATGGTTCCTATTTTCTCTGGGTTATTATAGACACCTGTTCATCAAAAGGAGGCTGAGTCTGCAAGTGCCAAAAAGATGCAGCACCAGAACTTCAGGGAAGTCTTGAGCTGTTGACTATTTGCAGGGGTAGAGCTCTGCCTTCCCAGAATTTCTCTTCTCTAGAGAAGGAAGACAGAATTTTTAGGTGACTATATGCTCAACATACTGTTTAAGGAGTACCCGTCAGCTGTAGACAGCCTAATCCAGTGGAATCATATCCTGAAGAATGAAATAACACAAATACCCTCCTGCCCTTCCCCTTCTTTGTGTGTGTCCCTGCACAGGAAATCTCCTCAATGGTCATTATTTCTCATTTTCTGTGCAACTCGTGTTCTGTTTGGCTCATCACCTGCCATGCTTTCCCACCTGGTAGTGATTTTGATGGAGACTCTAAAATTAAATCACTGCTGCCTTTTTGTGAAAGATCTTCACAACCTAGGTACCTGAAACACCCTTGGATAGTAGATGAATAACTGACAATTGCATTGTTTCATTCAGAAACATTCAGAAGTAGTATTTTTATCAAAGCCCACGTGGCCACAGCAAAGTTCATCTTCCCAATACATGAGAATTTGTGCCTTGACTTTGTGAGCCTTGATTTCCATCATGCTACCTAATGCAGGATGTGAGAATCTATATACCAGGAAAAAGGACTCTTAATTTGACTTTCTTCTGTCAACTCCAGTGCAGAAAGTGGCAGATGCCTTGGAGAGGTCTGCTCTGTTTCATGTGAGACTGGAAAGAACCTAGAATGTGTCCAGCCAAAAAAAAAAAAAAAAAAAAAAAAAAAAAAAAAAAAAGCTGCTGCTTTTAATCTAAATAGAATGATTAATGTGTTAGGTTAAGGAATTAAAAGAATATAGTCAATTATCTGCTCTGATCTATGTATTATAATTCTAAATGGGGTGGCAGCAAAGAAATTAAGGTAGGGAATGTTTATTCCTCTAGTTCTTCTTTTTGTTTTCGTTATTTTATTTAAAGTGTCAACATTTCTGGTATCAGGAGGTGTAAGTGTAAAGTAACAAAGTGGAGATAAATTAAGATGTAAGCAAATGCTGCTTGGTGGTGAGTATTAGGTCAAAAGTCTGATCTATCTGATTTGCAACTGCTGCATCTGTGTTATCCAGTGTTGCAATATCCATTTATTTGCATTTTGTTCTGATGCATCTAGAGTTAGAAACACATGAAAGATGATACTTTTATTTAAAAAAATGTGAAAAAGAGTCATGTAATGATTACTATCTGGGTACTTGTTCTGTCTGTGGGAGGTTGATGTTTAGGGTAGATGGAACCAGCTATGTTTTTCTAGGTGTGTATGGCAACCTGCTGATTGCTGTCTCACCAGAATAAACTCCAAACCTTTCCAGCTGTTCTTAATCTGGCCCCTTAACCTTTAAAAAAAACCAAAGGCTTTCCATTCCTCAGAGCCAAACTTTGCTAACAATATCTAAGTTGTTTTCAAACCAAGCTTCAAACATAAAAATGACTAATAAATCCATATTCCATAATAGTTAGGCTGGAAAACTATCATTTTAAAACAGACTCAGCTTTTATGACCCATTTCTAATAAAAATCCCAAGTATGCTTCACTAATGCTACCATTTCAGATACTCAGATCCCGCATGATAGGCATGATATCCAGATAGATGCACCAATAAATATGTAAAGGCTATAAATCTGTCTCAAATCAGTGATTTGTGGATGTGCGAGTGGGAAGAGGGCTGGGAAATTCTGTTTTCTAATCTGTTCGTTTCCTGACTCTTAATGCCCTGTCACTTCACAGCTGGTGATTGTATTTTTCTGTGGTTTGTATTAAGTGCTAAATACATTACCCCGCGCTCTTCGGGGGACCCGGGGCTTTGCACAGACTTAGTCTGCACCTGATTCCACTCGTGTGAAGACCAATTTTGGGCAGCCAGGGGCAGGGCCAGAGTCTGCCCCGAGTGAGGCAGGTTTTGAGGAAGGAAACAGCGGCTTTTGGATGGAGCTCCAGCCTGGAAACCCATAACGCTTCGGAGGACCTTAGCCCGCTGGCTTTGGGATCGCAGTTCGGGCTTCCTATTAAAACAACAACGCAACGCGTAATAATAACTCATAAACATCCATCTTCCTGACTCTTTTACGGCCTCGTAATTGCCCCCACCCTGACAGGCGGATTTATGCCCTGGCTGCCAGCGGCCGGTGCCAGGGAGCTCCTCCCGGGGAGCGCGGGGCAGGGCCGGGCTGCCCTTGCCGGGAGCCGCTCCGGCAGCTTTGGAAGCGGCAAAGCCCCCGCTTTTCCCCTCGGTCGCCTCCATCGCCCCGCTCCGCCGCTCGGCTTTGGCCGCTTGCTCGGTGCACGTTTGCTCCAGGGCTTTGGGCAGCCTCGTCTCCCGGCCGGGGGGAGCGCTTTTCCCGTGTAAAGCTCCAGGACTATCCCTGCAGCGTTCAGGAGGGAAATCCTCTCCTTTTCGCTCGTCCTCTTTTTCTCTTCCCAAGCAGGCTTACGTTCAAGTTTCGCCCGCAGGTCTCTTTCTCGCCCTCCCGGCAGGACTTCGCAACTTCTGCCGCGGTTCCGCTGGCCTTTTATTTGCTTTGTTCTTTTAGCCCTGGGCTTTATTATTTCTTTTTCCCCTGTAATTTCTCATTCCCCGCAATGCACAAGGACCGGGAGGCTCCTTCCCCTTGCCCGCGGGGCAGGACCCTCCGCCGGGCAGCGCCGTTCCGCCTCCGCCGGGAGCGCCCGCAAGGCAAAGGATGGCCTAGAAATTAAGCAGCACTTCCGAGGTGGTACATCTGCCTCTCCCCCCCCCGCCCATTTTCTTACACCGCCTAGGATTTCTCCGCGTGTCTCCCAGTCCTGTACTTTTAAAGAGAAATTTCAATTTGCCGCCCCGAGCCCGAGGTGCCCGCGGAGGGGCGCGGCGCTGGCCTCTCGGGGAGGAGGCGAGCGGGGGGCGAGCGCGGCGCTCCGCACGGAAGGCCGGCGCTGCAGCGGCGGGGAGCGCCCCCGGCCCGCCGCCCCCCCGGTCGGCAGTCGCTGACCGCGGGTTCGCTCCCGGACCCTGCCCGGCTGCCAATAACCCCGGGGGCGGGCGCCCATCGCGCCTGGGTGCGCGGGGGAGCCCACCGAGCCCATGGGCGGCGGCGGGGCGGCAGCGGCGGAGCGAGGGGCGCCCGCCCGGACCGCGCCGCTGCCGCCGCCGCCGCGGGAGCCCTGGCGCCGCCGGAAACTTTCCTCGGCGCTCAGCGCCGGCTCCCTCTCGGTGCTGCTGGCCCTGGCGGCGAGGCTGGCGCGGGGGGAGCGCGGCCGGGGCCCGCGGGGCTGGGGCTGGGTGCCGCCCGGCGCGGTGCCCCTCTGCCTGGCCGGCGCCTTCTGGGGCGCGGGGCGCTGCCCGGTGCGGGGCGGCGTGCGGCCGCGGGCGGCGGCGCTGCTGCTGCTGCTGCTGCTGCTGGCCGCCTGCTGCGGGGGGGAAGCGGTGGCGCAGACGGCGCTGGCGGCGGGGGAGGAGGAGGAGGAGGAGGAGGAGGAGGATCACTTGCTCTCCCTCGCCGCCACGGGGGTGGTGCTGAGCTGCCTGGCCGCCGTGACATGGCTGGTGCTGAAGCTGAGGCAGGGCGTCCTCATGCTCGCCGTGACTAGCGCGGCCAAGACCACGTCCCTCGTCGCCTTGGAGAGGGTCCCGGCGTCCTGGCGGCCCTACCTGGCCTACCTGCTGGGGCTGCTGGGCATCCTTCTGGCCGGCTACGCCGACCGGCTGTGGCCCCCGCGGCGGGCCGCCCCGCTGGCCGAGCCTCCCGCCGCCCCCCCGGCCGCGGACGAAGCCCCGGTGCTCAGGCGGCGGCGGCGGTCCAGCTCCATGATCTCCCCCGAGATGTCGGGCGGCGGCGGCAGCGGCAGCAAGACCCACCGGAGGACCTCGCTGCCCTGCATCCCCCGGGAGCAGGTAGGGCAGGGGCTGGGGGGACTCGGGTCCCAAACTTTGCCGGGGGTCCCGGCGGCGGCGCGGGGAGCTGCGCCCTCTCGCCGCTCCTGGCCGGAGGGGCCGCGCACGGTGCGGGGCTTTCCGCGGCGAGGAGAGCCCCGGGACGCCTCGGGACGGGGCCGGGGGGAAGCCGGGCTGAAGCCGGGCTGAAGCCGGGCTCTCCGGACCAGTCTGACTTGCCCCGGCTGCGGGCAGAGGGCTCGGGGTGTGCTTTTCCCTTACAGCTGTCACCGGCGCTGGCTTTTCCTAAAGCTGGCAGAGGGTGGGCTGGGGTAGACGGTGCCCGCTTGGCTCTCGGGGCCGGTGGGAACCTGCCCTCAGCGCAGCCCTCGGGTTTCCCAGCATCACTTAGGAGCCCCGCTGCTTCAAACCTGTAGTTGCCTGGAAAGGTAGCGCAGCCTTTTAAAACTTGCTTTAAGCTTGAAAGGGGCGTGTGTGCGTGAGCCGAGCTGCTCGTCCGCTCGGTGGGAGAAGTCCCTTATCGGGGCGATAGCCCGTCCGCCGAGGCTCGTCTTTGCACTTTGCCTCCCCAAGGCTGCTCCCGTGCGTGCAATCAATAGCTCCGGCTCTGCGGAACCGGTGCGAGGCACACGCGATTTATCTCAACTTTGTCTCCTTCGAGAGGCTGTGATTAGAATGGCTGAGTGAGAACTTTAGTACCAGAGATGCGTTCGTTTCAGTGCGCACCTCAAAAAAAAAGTAGAGAGAGAAGCAGTCTGGCGCCGGTATCTTTACTGCACAGCTGTGTAGAGTCCTGACACGGACACAGAGTGGGCTTGGTTCTGTGCTTGAAGTGTTTCTGATTTAAGATTGCCCCACAAAAATATCACTCCGTGGGTCGCGTGTCACTGAGTGTCTTGAAAGTCAGCGCAACCCCTGCTGAGCAGTGGAAAGGGAAACCTGCGGGGAAATAAGGATCAAACGGTGTTAAGTTTTCTCTTTCAATTAGTATTGAAAAGGATTCTGTGCGCTGTGATCAAGTGAAGCGTGTTGTCATACACCTAAGGTTTTCTTTCAGGTGGCTTGCTGGATAAGCAGCAAAGTATCTTCCAAGTAATAACATCTAACTATCTGGTGTGAGTGGCTAGTTCGTTTCTGGAAATTGTTTGATTACATCCCTTTGTGGTTGGTATTGACATTTCTTAGAAGAGGGCCTGACAACCTTATATACTTGAGACTTGTTTTACAACAAACATGCTTCTTTATTTAACAGTTTTGTTTAGGTAAAGTAAATATTGACCACAGACAAATACAGTGTGAAAAAGTAGAAAACTGACCGAGTTCTGACTTTAACAGGAACTGAGAGGCAACGGTGTAAGAGTAATTTGTAAGTACAATAAGGCACGAAATTAAAACTGTTTATGCTTACTTGGTGATGCTAGGCATTTCTGGTGGTTTATTACAATAATCATTTGTAAGGTCCTAAAGCATATTTTCCACTTGCTTTCACACTTCCAATAAATGCAGCCTTTTAGTTAACATCTCTAAATGGGACCATTCCGAGACAGAACTCAGTGACCATGGCCCTTGTCTTTTTTTGTGGAGGGACTTCAGATCTCCTGCACGTACCACAATGTTGAACTGGTGATGGATATAACAAGGTAGACTTTTTCCCCCTCCCTGATGGTGCATTCCTTGGGGACAGTGGCCAGCTTTGCCCCGGGCAATTCCCACTTCCAGGCTGTGGAGCTGGGCTGGAGTTAGCTGGCAACTGTTCTGTTCACCCGCTGCAGGATTTTGGCAAATTTCTCTTTCTTTTGTTCTCACTCACTATTAATCAATAGTGAGATCTGGTATTTCTTGTGTCTCTGTGTGATTAGAAATGGATGATTATTTTAGAGTTTGGGGAGACTTTCTGTATTTTTTTTTTTTTTGCACAATGTGGCTGTGTGTATTTGAACTTCTCTCCCTAAAAGCTGTTCTCTTAAATAAATGCCAGCATGATAGAAAAATGGAAAAGCTGAAACAAAGCTCTGTAAGGACCTCGAAGGAATGATGAGAGAAGTGGGACTCTGCTACAGCAAACAAAGTTTATGTTTATAGCAAAAATCAGCTCCCTGTAGACTTAAAGAAAGTATAGGTAAATGTTTTTCTTTTGGAAAGTGTTTAAATATAACATGTTAAAAATAGACATGAGGGCTTTGAAAGAAAACCAGGCCTTCTCTTGCCCCTCTGTTTTTAAAAAACATCCCCTGAACGTTTCTGGTCTTGTTTGTACATCTGTGAGCTGCCAATACTTTTCATCAGGAAATAGATCCACTTTATTGCTTTGAAACACGTACTTGAATTTAGTGGGTAACATCAGGCAAAGTTTTAGAGATCTTTCCCATCACCTCCTGTGTAACCTTTCCTATTGCTGAGCACTTAATTGAGCTTTTGTTTTTCCAGAATTTGATTCCTTTCATATCTGATGGTTTCTGTTACTAGGAGATTATGTGAAAATTGGAATTTGTGCATTTTTCTTTTTTAGTCACACACATCTCAATTTTAATCTGAACTCTTCCCTACTAGAATTTGAAGGTGACTCTCTGTGGCATTGTGATGTAAAGGACAGTACCAGGAATTGCAAACTGACAATATGGATATTGTATGAGCACACCTCGTGTTGGCATCTTATCAGTTCCAAAAAGAATCTGAAAAGAAAATCTTTCATTAAAAAAAGCCACCATCCAGAATTCAAATGGTACCATGATGCAACCTTCTGTTGTTGCTAAAAGAGCTCTTCCCCCATTTTCAGTTTAACTCTGTGCTTTTTGTGGTTGCTTTTTGTATATGGTCTCTCTCTTTCCCAACTTTGGCAAAGTCTTTGTATTAAAAGCTTCTAGCCTGGTGTGTGTGTAGATCTCATTGAGGAGTGTGTGCCTGATCTTGCTCCCAGCTGAGTGTTGTCTCCCTGTGATTTATTTCATCAAGGCTGGCTGAGGATGCTCAGCTCCTTGAGGGCTTGCTCAGCGAGATTTGAAAGAGGATGCCCAGCAAAATTATGAATGGATGCATGAGACAGGGAATGAATGAATGAATGAAGAAATACCTTTTTTTTTTTTTTTTTCCTTTCTTCCAGTAGATGCAAAAGCGCTACCAAGAAGATTGCTTTTGGAGTTTTTTCTCCAGGTTTTTGCAAACATTTTATCTCTTCCTAAAAGTGCAGAGAGGGGGGTAGGGAGGGGAGCAGAAACGTGTTCTATGTGTTGTTTTTTCCCATTAAAATATTATAATGCCCATGTGCTCCAGAGCTCATGCCTCTGGTCAATGTGTTAATCTCGACATGCAGCAGTCCAAGGGGATGATTTTGCCTTGGTGGGTAGAATGCTGCACAGCAGATTGTAGCTGGGCAAATTTAATCCATGCTGAAGACTCCTGATTTTGAGCTTTGCTTGTTTGCTTTGTTTAGGGAAGCTTTCAGCTACCTTGGATTTATTACAACTATGTGTTATTTGCAGCTGCTGCAAACAGTTTGATTTGCTTTTGCAGGATTTTTTTTTTTTTTTTACCTTCATCAGACGATTGTAGCAGTGTCTGAAGGACTTTTTCCTAGCAGGTGACACAGCCCTGTGTGAGAGAGGGTGCTGAGCCTTGCCCTGATCCATGCAGGAGGCAGCACTGGGATGGAGGAGCTGCTCCCATGTCCCCAGCTGCCAGGCCAGCAGCTCCACGTACAAACTCCTGTCTGTGCTCTCTGCCTCCTAAGGCAGACAGGTTTTCTATCCATTTTCCTTATGTACTTCTGTTTTGCTTTGTATTTCTGTTTTCCTTATGTATTTCTGTTTTGCCCTCCTTCTGGGCAGTTAGAGAATTAGAAAGCTCTTTGCCTTCCCGAGGGACATCTGAGGGTCTGTCACTTACTTTCTGCTGGTTTGAGACTTGGTCGCTGTTTTGTTCTCCTGCATCTTTCCCATCCCTTTCCTCCTTGTTAAGAGTTATTTTTTTCAGACCGGTAACCTTGGTGCCAGACTCGTCTATCTTCCTTCAGCAGCAGCAGTGGGTTTTTTTTTTTTTTTTTGCTCGAGTGATTGTTTTTCATGGGGTTCTGGGTGGTAACTGTGCCTGTTCCCAGCCCATAGCCTGGGAAAGTTGTGTGCCGGGATGTCGTTATCACCGCCTGTCTGTGGAGTTGAGAAGACAATACTGTAACAGTTCACATGGTCAAAGATATCTCTGCAGTGATAAGATCTAAGAAACAGTGGAGAAAAAGAAATATATTTTTCAGTTTTTCTTTTTTTTTTTATTTTTTCCCAAGGGGAAAATTAAGGCTTTATCTCTTCTCATTTTTGACAGTGACAGCTTTGGTAGTGCCAGGAATATGTTGCTTCTTCCCCTTTGCTGATTCTTCTTCACTTTGCCTAAAAAAGTAGAGAAATGTACCCTTATATTATAACCAATTTTTATTAATATGGATCCTGTGCTCTGGCCTGAAAATGGGAGCGATCAGGGTGCAACATAGAGAAATTTAAAATTTTAGAAGGGAGCTGGCAGATTGAATTTAGGTACTGAACTTTGTGTCTATTAGGCACGTGAGGTTTTATATACCATATTCCTCCTGCTAATAGGGTTTATTGAGCTGTAATTACTCCGATAAGATTTAATGGCATTGCCATTTAGGTCACTAAAAACTGAGGAATACTGAGGAGTTATGTCATCTGGTGACTTGCTGAAACACAACCACGTAAAATATTAAAGTAAGGCTCCAGGAAAAATCACCCAGGGATTCCAGACGTAATGCTTTATTTTCTTTTGCATGGCTTCATTTACGCAAACCTGCTCTACTTGGGTTTTTTCATTTCTCTTTCAGCCTCACAAAAATGCCAAAACTGCTGCTGAAACTCTCACGAAGGGCTTAGAATCTATTTTTGTCGATTGGTTAAATCAAGAAATGTATATTATGGTATATTGGCAAAAAAAAGTAAAGTACAGTAGTGACTTTCTGCTCTTTCTGCCTGAAGTGTGAAAATGCAAAGCTGGGGAACTGAAAGAAATCCTGTGTACTCTGGGTTGTCATGTTAATTAAATAAACAGCCAGAACAGTGACCCTGTGTATGAAATGTGTTTTGAGAAACTTGTTGGGGGTTGGAGGGGAAAAACAGTGACACATGATGTTTTGGACATTAACTGTGACATTTGTATGAATTTGTCCTAATCTGCTGTTAGTGTTCTCACATTCCAACTGTTTTTTTGTGAGAGACTGAGGCATAGCTGTGTGTTGCAAATAGAAGGAATTTTTCTTTAAAAAGTAATATAAAAAAATAATCTCAGCCTGGAAGTGAAAAGGTTTGCTGGGTTTTAGTGCCTGCAAACCGCAGGGCTTGGAATGGGGGTGAGCTGACTGCACCCTAAACAACTTGAGAATGAGAAGAACACTGCTGCAATTAAGGCTTTGAGCCAGTTGCTGTGATTTACCTAGGTAATCTGATGGAAGATGTACAGCTTGTAGCATATCCCTTGACAGATAAGGAAAGAAATGTACAGATTCAGATAACAAAGTGGAAGAAGTCGTGTTTTACTTTGCGCAGGGAGTTTTAATTTTTTTTTCCTCTGCTTGGTTTTGAAGAAGTTTTTTTATGAATTACCAAACACTTTCCTCAAAGTCTCTTCTGTGTTAGTCAGGGTGTCATTCAAAGAAATACCTCTCATTTGGAATATGCAGTTTTTCAGGTTTCAGGAGGGAGGTGATGGGGTTGATTTTTCTTTTTTTCTTTTTTTTTTCCTTGTTTGATATTTTTTGTTATTTTGTTTGATATTTTTTGTTATTTTTGTTGGTGGGTGGGTTTTTTTTTTGTTTGTTTGTGTGTGTTTGTAGAGGTTTTTTTGCTTTTTGTTTGATTGTTTGTTCTTGGGGGTTTTTTTTGTGTTTGAGTTGTCTTGCTCTAAG
Organism: Vidua chalybeata; assembly: GCF_026979565.1. Classification (NCBI taxonomy): domain Eukaryota; kingdom Metazoa; phylum Chordata; class Aves; order Passeriformes; family Viduidae; genus Vidua; species Vidua chalybeata. Next base: position 2,578,174 of record NC_071534.1, read on the forward strand.
CCCTGCTGCGAGTTTTGCTTTAAGCCCTGCTGCAAGTGGTAGCATCAGTTTCTTTGTATTGGGAGTAATAATTAAAAAACAAATAATGAAATGCGATATGTGTCTGAGTTTTAAGTTGTGGGTGGAATATCAGCGCTTTTCCTTCCGAGCTGCTTTTGGAGATTTGCTGAGGCTGTGGGAAGAGGATGCGCCCTACCCTCTTTGTCAAGCTTTGGCTTCTTCCATTTATTTATTTATTTATTTATTTGTTACGAAGGGTTTGAGCGGCTTTTCTCCTCCCTCCGTGTGGGTGCATGTCGTTGTCGCGATCTCCTGGTGATGGTGATGATGGTGATGAAGGCGGTGCCGGTCATTTATTTATTTATTTATTTATTTATTTATTATGAAGGGTTTGAGCCGCTTTTCTCCTCCCTCCGTGTGGGTGCATGTCGTTGTGGCGATCTCCTGGTGATGGTGATGATGGTGATGGTGATGAAGGCGGTGCCGGTCCCTCCCGCAGCGGGCGGGCGGTGCCGGCGCTGGCGGGCGCGGCCCCCTAGAGGGCACGAGAGCCAAACCGGGCACGAACATCATCCACAAAATCTGTCCGTGGTCCTTAACTCAGCCGGTGCCGGGATCTGCTCGGCAGCGGCCGCTCCAGCCCTCCCTCGCTTCCCGCAGCCCGCGGTGGCACAGCCGGGGCTGGTCCCGGCGGGTCCTCCCCGGTGCTGTGCACATCTGTGTCAGCATCTATGAACGAAACGTGGCAAACGCCACGTGAAAAGCAGGATGTCCCCCTCTGCTCTGCCCTGCTGAGGCCACAGCTGGAGCTCGCTGTCCCATTCCGGGCTCCTCAGCTCAAAAAGGACAAGGAACTGCTGGAGAAGGTTCAGTGAGGGCCGTGGGGATGATGAGCATCTCTCCTGGGAGGAAAGGCTGGGAAAGCTGGGCCTGTTTAGCCTGGAGGAAAGATGATTGAGGGGGATCTTATCAGTGCATCCACAGAGCTGAAGGGTGAGTGCCAAGAGCCCAGGGCAAGGGGCACCAGCTGAAAGACAGCCAGCTCCACCTGAATGTGAGCAAAAAGCACTGAGCACTGGAACAGGCTGCCCAGAGAGGCTGTGGAGCCTCCTCTGGAGAGATTCAAAGCCTGCCTGGCCACCACCCTGTGTCTCCTGCTCTAGGTGGCCCTGCCTTGGCACAAGGCTTGCACCAGATGATCTCCAGAGGTGCCTCCAACCCCAGCCTTTGTGTGATTCTGTGCGATGTGCTGATGAGACAAATGGTCCTTC